>NC_139344.1:62830906-63430906 GCF_055883805.1 Amblyomma maculatum
TGCTCAGCGGTCGTCGGTTTACGATGCCCGTTGCACTCAACAGCGCTCAATTTAAAACCTGCGAAGATGCGTCTCGGAAAATACTCAAAAATGACCAGAGTAACCTGGAGCATTGTGGAAACGGACGCGAGTGCCTGAAATCATTCTTTCGACGCACCTGGCGCGACAGCGAAAATGATGAAGCCGCGGCCCGCGACAAAGAGCACAGACAAACAAAGAGTACTAAATCGTTCCGTTCGCTACAATCACAGTGATAAGGCAGCAGGCTGGCGGCTGTTGAAAAACAACAAATAATGATTGTAATGGTTCGCGCATTACTCCTCCCTTAAAAAGGCGCCGCCTCGATGTTTCTGAAATAAACATAGAGATGCAAACAAAAACATTAGAAATTCGAACACCGAGGGCCTTTAGCGCGCGTAATTAGGCTGCAGGCGCACAACGTGCACGATTCCTGGGCGCGCCCGGCACCGTCGGGCATGACTTGGTAGTCAAGTTGTCCGATGCGCTGAAGGACTGACTCTGTATGGGCCCAAGCACCGAGCTTTTCACTCAGTCCGTGACGGCGTATCGGCGTCAAAACCCACACAGATCCGCTGGCTTGTACTCCGCGTCACATCGTCGCAAGTGACATCATTGGGCGTAGATGCGTTGCTGGTGTTTAATGCACAGCCGGGCCAGTCGTCGGGCTTCATCTTCACGCTGAAGATATATAGGCGCGGCGACGTCCAGGTTCTCCTCGCCTCTTACGTGCGGCAACATTGCGTCGAGCGTCGTCGTCGGCTGCCTGCCATACGTAAGTTTGAACGGGGTCGATCTGGTTGTGTCTTGAACGGCAAAAGCAGCCTGCAATGAAATTTGCTGTGGCGATCACCGCGCCGTAACCCATATCCTAGCGGCGGCTTTTAAGGGCGTTTTCACGATACCTGCATGAGCTTACACGAGAATCAGATTGCAGGCTCTGTCGAAGCATTGCATGTCGTGTGAACTTGGCGACATCGAAATCGCTTGGGAAAGCACGTTATCTGTCACACGCGTGTCTATAATTCTGCTGAATATGCTCGGTCGTTTATCTCGAATCAAGCGGCAAAAAGCTGTATTTTTGAGGCACGCTGCAGGACAATTGCAGCGCCACCTAGGAAGTGCAGGTTCCTGATAGGTCAATATGACGTAGAGTTCAATGAAAGTAATGAAGCAGAAAAAACATATAAAACCAGATCAACTTTAACAGAAATGGGCAGCCTCGGAAGCATTGAATAGGTTCAATTCACTGAGCTGTAAATTTCCAATTAAACATCTATGCACAAGTCTCACCCCAGGGCCAAATAAGTTAAGCGCGCCTTCCAATCAAACAAAATATAAAGCCTTCCGCGATCTTCTTATGTATTTTTGTTAAACCAGTTCTTGGGAAAGGAAGGCGCAGTACCTGTCTCACTTCTAGGGACACCTTCACTTACAACTAACGGCATACAATCGGAGCTGCACGTGCCGTAGTTTTGAATCGCTATCGCGAACTGTATAGCCCCCAACTTGACTAGCAGATGATTCCTAAATTGGAAGAAAAACCGGTATGAGCTCTGCATACGGAACGGTTGCGTCACAATTCCGACACGAAGTCATGTTCCTATATTAGCGCTACAGCCCTGCCGCCTTTCTGCGACGCGGAGCCCTTGCGTCATCACACGTAAAGATGAGCGTTGGGTAAATTCTACAGAAATAAATGCCAAAGCGAAGCTATCAGTGGCAGTTCCGAAGCGATCTTCAAAGAGGAATGGAAGGAAAGAAGCAAAAGTAAGAAATAAGTGAAAAAATAAAGATGATGATACCCGGGTCCGCTCCTTCGGCTGATGGGAGTAGATGACGAACTCTCTATTCGTTGTTATTTTCTTTGGAACTGCTTTTTTTTTTAAAGCGCAGAGAAAATTTACGCTGTATCCTTTTAATTTATTTTGTAATCAGCTCCTTCACTCAGCTGTGTCTAACAAGCAGTCCACTGTAATTGATGTGATTTACCGTTCTCCTGGTTCTTCTGTCGTTTGCTGTTCGTGCTCAACGATTATTTGAACACACAAAACTTCATTTCTCTAATTCAGTTTTGATGAACGATTTTAACGCTTCAGGCATCTGTTCGCCCACGCTTTCCTTCTGTGCCCGGGAAGCCAGTGTTTGCAGTGAGCTTATAAACCTTTTCCTGTTCTTCGACTTCAAACAAACAGCTGACGAAGCTACAAGGGTTGATTCGCTTCTTGACCTCATTTTTGTGCGATCCAGCGTTTGTAGAAATGGATAGGAATCAGACGTTATCGATTGCATTTCTGACCACAAGGCGGCAGTTGCTTCGCTCGTTATTTTTGCTCCTGTTTCACAATACATTTTCACTACGTTCCCTGACTTTACACGAGCTGATGACGTTGCTCTCACTGACTGTCTTGCAGATGCCTTCGAACAGTTTCTCACGCTTAGCCATAGGCGTGACATTGACACTTTAGTCTGCTACTTTTAAAACGTCGTTAAAATCTGCATACAGCGTTTTGCTCCTTTCAAAACAAAGAAGAAAAACCCTAAGGCTCCTTGGGCGACATGGGACATTTTACATGCCGTGTTCGACGTCTGAGGCGCAGAAGACTACCCGGTGATATTTCAAGAGTTGTCGAATTTGATACAGCAATGGAGGAGCTTTGAACCTTCATTAATTTGGTGAAATACTGCTTTTTCAACTTCCAGATGGTAATCTTCTGAAAACCAATTCCTGCAAATTTTGGCACTCAGTTTTGCCAAAACAGTTTGTATACCTTCATATTTTATCGTTAATAATGAAGCCATTAATGATCCGGAAAATATAGCTAATACATTCAATGCCTATTTTCAATCTGTATTACCATTTGACACTGACGAAGCTCCTTTCCTTGGCCCTCCTGACACCACAACCTCCATTGACCATATCACAATTAGCGAAGAGGGTATGCTTAACTTAATACTGACGCTGGGCACAAAAAAATCAACCGGGCATGATGGTATACCCAACTCATTGCTCGTTCGATATTCATCTTCCGTGAGTCGCTAACCTCTGGCGTCATAACATCGTCTTGGAAGCTATAGCGAAGGTGTTTCTATCGTTCAAATCCGGTAACAAGCAGCTTTTACCTAATTACAGACTTATTTCATTAACGTCGTGTTCATGTAAGATGTTGAAACAGATAATCCACAAACATATAATTTTTATTGATGCAATAACATGTCTCATTCTCAACACGAATTTAGACAAGGTTTCGGCACCGTAACACAACTAATTGAATTTTCGTACGGCATTTCCTGCGCCCCTGATATTGGAGCCCAGGTGAATTTTATAGCTGTAGATTTTTCTAAAGCTTTTGACACTATACTACATTCTAATCTCCTATGGAAATTAAATTTCATTTAAAAAAAATTCCGTTCTGTAGATGTATTATCTGGCGTTCCTCAAGGTTCGGTGCTTGGCCCTTTATTATTCCGAATATACATTAATGATTTACCTCGCCATACCACGTCATGGATACGGCTATATGCGCATGACCGTGTTTTATATAACGTAATTAATACAAACGACTATCATTTGCAACTAAACGTCTCATTTACTCATTTTTGTACCTGGTGTATACCAGGAAAATGAAAATAAATTTTATTAAAGCTCTAGTGATGTCTTGTACTTACAGCCCCTCCCTTTCACTGTTTAATTGTGCTTTCAACGGCTCACCATTGCCCAAGACTTTGTAATATAAGTATCTCAGTGTTTTATGCATTATTAAGATGTCCTGGCCAAAGCATAAATATTTCCTTTGCCCTAGAGCACTAAAAATGCTTGGATATTTGAGAAGAACATTGCCTAGTTCTCAAAAGGAGCTAAGCTACTAATACTCAGATCTTTAATTCGTACGTACCTCCAGTCTGGAATCCTCATACACATGGTGAAATTGACATAACCGGGAGTATTGAAAAGCAATCAGGTTCATATACCGTCGGTACTAACGCCATCCATTTTTTACCTTCTTGTGCCCGTCCACCTTTAATCTAAATCCCTGTCCGTGCGCCGCCATATGGATTCATCGAAGTTATTGCATTGCATTGTTAAGGCAGTTTAACATGTAACACCTAATGTGTACCTTAACCCCCAATATTTCCCGATAAACCAGGAGCCATTATAGACTTAATCTAAAGCCATACTTCCCATCTAAGCCCGTACTGATAACTTCAAGCAAAGCCTTTCCCCTTGTACAATTGAACATTGCAACTCAATACCTGCCCTAACGCGGTCTGTTCCATTGTGCACATTTTTAGCAGCCATCGATGTCACATATATTTTTTTTTAATTTTTATTAATTGTGTTTATTAGGCATTGCCTCATTTTCTTTTCGATTTCCCAGCGTCTGTACCATATTCTGTCCGCTATGAGTGTAAACATGTTGAATAATTTTGTTTTGTACCTTGTCGTTCTAGTTTGTATTGTTCTTAAATCCACTCCTGCAATAGCCCGCAGCCTCTGAGGAGCTATTGCAGCAGTGGAATTTTCACTGCAGCCTAAATAAATAAATAAATAAATAAATAAATAAATAAATAAATAAATAAATAAATAAATAAATAAATAAATAAATAAATAAATAAATAAATAAATAAATAAATAAATTCCGTGAAGCAACAATGATGCAGGTGGAAGCCTATCTTGTTAGGTCTCATCTTACTTTCTGTGCGTCTGTGTGCCCAAAAAAGGTGATTGGAAAGCCCGTGGAATAATTTAAATGCATTTGACAACATTCCGCCGTAGCTCGGGAGTAACGGGGATTAATTAATGCTAGGCTTTTAAAGCGAAACTCCTGCAATGCTGTAAATGTTGGACTCTCTGCATTAAACCGTCATTCCTAAGTGACACGCCTTTCCGAAAGATGCTAAGGTCTAAAATTATAGATCCGTATGGTGGAATCTGATTCCCGGCAATCCTTTTGAGTCAGATTATTATCCGGGTCATTTAATCAATAGCAACTGCAATCAAATCTCGCACTGTTGCGAATCCTCAGCATGTCATTGGAACGACAGTGCCCCAAATTTATCACTGTGCCATTTATATTCACTTGAAAGTGCTGGACGGAAATGATGAAAAGGTAGCCTCTGCGGAGAAGGAACCTGGAGGGCGTGAAAATTACAGGTAAAATATAAAAGGGGCAAAGTACGTTGCAACAAGTGCTATACACAGTATCACGTGTTAAATACACGTATTTGCTCCAAACGGAAATGATAACAACGTGGCAGCATTTATTAGTACGATTGGATGAAAATAGCCCCATTAGAGAAACAACGCGGCGTCCGGCGTCACGTGTCATTAAATCAGCTGATTGGTCAACGGCGTCTGTGACATCATGAGACCACGTGACATGGTCTAGTGCGGTGGCGGGCTCGGCGTCATTCGGCAGCTGCATGCGCTTGGTTGTGTACAGACGTGTCTATAGACAGCTCCTGGCATCAAGCTGGAATGCGGCCATGGAGAGTCAACGCCACACGTGTCTACTGGGATTGAAATATCTGTAAGCGCAGAGAAGGCGCCCACTGAAGTATGTCGCTGAATATGGAGTATCGGCAGCTGCACTGGCCCAGCGTGTCCGACCAGCAGCAATGACGGAGAAGGTTTTAGAAGCAGGCCGAGCTAACTTATGATTGAAATCCTATCGCTTTCTCAACGCATGATGTAATTATGTGTCCCCTAAATTGTGCATGTTCTCTTACTTGCAGAGAGGCAGTTAGGAAAGGTTTCTTATCGGTATCAGTTCTTTTTTTTTTTTTTACTGATTCAATAGCCCCACACGAACAATCATCTCCAAGGCGATGCGGAACGGAACTAATTTGGAAACGCATTACTACCGTTTATTTCAAATTTGTAGAAAATATCGCAGCATTAATATAAAATCTGAATCATATTTTCCGCTTTTGGATGGTTTGGCTGATGAACTCGGCAAATAGGAGTTATGGATCGCTCTGAAAGAAAGCCTTCTGCAGCTCCAAGACACGACCATCCCCGCACAAACTATATCCATAGAAGAGCTAAAAATAAACCATGATTCTATACGACGAGTTACATGCCCTGACAATAAATAAAAAAAAAAAGCGAGTCTTGTGAAACTCCGAAGAAGGCGTTGTCCTGAAACCTAGCTTATCTAACAAAATTTCCATCACCATTTTAAATCGTTAGCAGAAATAGCCAAACGTTCTTCTTCACTTGGAAACATGTTGGTTCAGGATTCAAATCAGTTCTGGAAATAGGTTCGCAGTCGCGGTAAAGATGATTGATCGATACCAATGATAAAAAGTGATGACAGGTTGATTGACGATGACGGCATGGGGAGGGGGGGGGGGGGGGTAAAGCTGAGAGCTTTAGTAGAGATTTCTTGTCAATATTTCATTCATCCCACTCGCGAGTTCCAACAAGTGCCGATCCGATGCCAGAAGACATCTTTAGTGCAACATGCATTCACAAGTTATTGCATAATGTGAACTCATAGGTTGCAAGCGGCCCAAATAGTTGCCTGACACAATAAAAAGTTGGGCTCACAGATTGTCATTGCACTTCGCTTGTTTATTTGAAAAGCATTTCCAAGATGTCCGGGACTCTGCCAACAGACTGGAAATTGGTCCAAGTTTTGCCTATGGGAAAAATGGACCAAGAAATTCAGTAGAAAACTATAGGCCAGTGTTTCTAACAAGTAGATAGCTTGCAAGATTTGCAGTTGCATCGTGTAATACAACGTCAAATGTAATTTACTTCACCATACTTAGCACGGAGTTTGTCAAGGTATGTCCTGCGCTACACAGCTGGTTGAGCTTATATACTATCTTGCAGTAGCTATTAATAAACAAAAAGGTTAATGGTTGCATTTTTCTGGACTTCCGGATACAGTTGATGCCGTTGCACATGATCTCTTTGTTTCTAAGCTATGAGGCTACAACTTGAATGAAAGGGTTTTCTTGCGTATTTGTGAGTACCTATCCCTACGACAGCAACGTGTAGTTGGTGTTTGTCGTTCGTCAGACTACGGTTCTGTCACTTCTGGCGTCTTCCAGGGCTCTGTTCTGGACCGCTTATTTTCATTTTTGTTACACATAACTGACATTAATGTTGATGAATTACTTCTTGGTTCAAGACGATTGCAGTAGACTGCGCGATTTACAGAGTTATAGATAGCTCCTTTGACATCCAAAGCCTGCAATATGAGTTCAATAAGATAGACGTGTGGTGTGCTAATTGGGACATGACTGAATAAAAAATGTGCACGCGTGATCCTTTCGAGGAAGCTCTCCTACCCATCCTGTAGGCACCCTGCAATGAAGTTTGCTGTGACGATCGCCGCGCCGTAACACATAGCCTAGTGAGAAGAGCAAATACTTTTAAGGCGCTTTCGTAGGACGTTTCCACGCCACCTGCATGAGCTTACAGGGATCAGATTGCACGCTCTGTCGAAGCTTTGCATGGCGTGTGTCTGATAACTGGGCTACATCGAGAGCGTCTAGGCAAGGACGTTATCTGTCACATGCGTATCTATAACAGTGATGAACATGCTCGGTCGTTTATCGCGAACCAAGCGGCTAACCGCAACATGTTTTAGGCACACTACGGAACAAATGCAGCGCCGCCTAGCCAGTGTAGGTTCCCTATGGACGATTTTAGTTTCGATGCCTGGGCTCAGCCATCTTAGTTTGATGGTGGCGCCCCGTATGAGCCAAATTGGAAAAGAACGCTCCGGCTCCTCTTGAAGCCATCTTGGGCTGTGCTGTGCGTGTTGATGCTGCGATGCGGCAATGTAAAAGTGCTGTTTCGCGGTGGTCATGAAAGTTATCCGACACCTTGGTGCTATTTTGTATTTTATCTGAGCACGCCAGCAAACCGCGTATACCATCCGTTAGGCATGGCGGCAGCTGTTGGAAACAGCAGTAGCAGCGGCCGGGGCGACTGCGAAAGACTACGCTCCGCTTCCGCAGGCCGAACTCGTCAGAGTTAACTGTGAGGATGTATCTATTGTATCTTTCACGATACATGTATTTTCAATTATATTTTATAATCGCAATGGTAACTGTACACACAAACACAGTGAATGAACCGCATACGGGCAGCTACCGAGCGCGGAATACAGATACTACGAAAAACGCGGTCCAGTCATTGCCGTACTTATTTAACGTGAAGTGCGACCAATTTCATGTCGTGTATTTCCTCTCGACAGTGCATATTTATATTCGATGTTGCGCTGCTTTCATTTCGGGTTAAAGGCACGGACTGCGTTCACCGTGGTTACGCCGCTAACCGCTGATATCGCGTACCGAGCTTTAGCGAATGCATGCGTTTCTGCGGTGCGCCGGCGACCGAGTGCTAAAAGCATACGATCGAGCTGTGCTGCTTCAAAAATGTATACTTTCAACTTAAACCATGGTTTAAGAACAGTATATAAAAGTAGTAATGTTTAAAGTACCATCCGTCGATGTTTTCATGCAGCCTTGGTGTACGTCCGGCGGCGCAGCAACATCGTATCCCCGTCCCGTCGTAGCTGCATTGTTTGCACGGCGTATTGTTGAGCAAAACGTCGAAAAACGTGCGCTCTCAGCTGCTGCTGTGCTGTTCTGCATTCTTCTCCTGACTGTTGATCCTGTCTTGTCTGCAAGCCTGGCCGTTCTCTCTGGTGAGGCCATTTCACGTCGGGGGATTGGCCAGTATTTGTTTTAAACCGAACCTAGGATCCATGTACAATTAGGCCTATAATGTCTCTAGCTTCCCCAGGAGGGGGTTCGGCATCCTGGTTTGCCAGTCTGCCGGCCCAAAGCTTGGACTTGGAATCTTTCGGACGAAATGAAATAAGTATAATACCGGTGGCATTTGTACCAATTGGGGATGGATTCCTGAAGTTGAAAAATCCAAAAATAATCCAGGAGCAGCTAAAGGCTGTCACCCCCCACTACCTAGAAATCTCTGAGGTGCGTCCGTTTGGCAGGAGAGGTATCCTATGTAAGTCCTCGAATATACAGTGTGTGTCGGACTTGCTTCGATGCACATCATTTGCATCATTGCCTGTTAAACCTTTTATACCTGAACAGCTGGCATGTGCAAAAGGTATTATACGCGGCGTGGATTCGTCGGCTTCTCCGCAAGAAATGATTGAAGAATTTAATGAGGCTAGCATTGGCATCTTATCACTATTCCGTTGCAGCAGGGATGCTAGTGGCTCTAGGGTGCCGACAGAATCAATGATAGCGACGTTTGCCGGGGCTAACTGTCCAACGGAGATTAAAGTATGGCCCATTGTGTACTGTGTAGATCCCCTGCAGCCTCGCCCTTTGCAGTGCAAAAACTGCTGGCGATTCGGACACAGCAGCAAGGCGTGCAAATCCGCATCACGCTGCAGACTGTGCGGAGACAACCATTCATCTGACATGTGCACTTCTGCTGTGGTAATTTGCGCACTATGTCACGCAGATCACCCTGCTGATGATGGTACATGCCCAAAACGCGCAGATGAACAAACTGTTCTTAACAACATTCATCATAAAAGGTGTTCTAGAGCAGATGCCTATGCCCAGCTAGACCATAAGAGGAATTCGTATGCAGCTTGTGCAAAAACAATAGCTTCAGATGTGGAAACAGGCATAACAAAGTCGGTTGTCTCAGCTGTAGAGAAATCTCTTGAGGGTTTCTTCGAGCGTATGTTAAGCACGTTTACAGAAGCTGTGTCACAGGTCATAGCTACAAAGATTGGTTCGACCGAAATTGCAGCTTTGCAAGTTGGCAACCCTGGTATAGCTGAATGCCATGCTCCTATGGTTGCTAGGGCCTCAGTTGAGGGAGATTCTACCCAGACGACCCCTGCTCCTTTTTGTCAATGAAAGTACAGGGACAGGGTCCTGTGGATACCCACGTGTCCACCGTTTACCCATTGGATGTAGAGATGCCATGTTCGTCCCAGAAGCGTCGCGCTTCTTCCTCTCCCTCAAAATGCGCCCATTCTAACACTAAAAGTAAAAAAGGTTCTCCTAATCCTCAGAATAACATTGATGTCTTAAAAGAGGCTGTTACAGCCTCCCGGATTCTACAATAATCATTGCGGGGTTAAAAGTATTACAGTGAAATTGTCGTTCAATTGCATCTTCGTTTCACGATTTACAGAATCTTATCTCAAATTTCAACCCAGACATAGTTTTATTACAAGAAACTTGGCTTTTGCCAAATCGGCCATTTTCTCTAAAGTATTTTAGAACTTTTAGATCAGATCGCACTAGCGGCCGGGGTGGCGGCTTGCTAACATTAATTTCGTCAAAAACAATTCATCGGACGAAGGTGTCACACAAAATTCTACGACAAGACTGCGAACTGCTTGCAGTTGATATCGCAATTACACAGTCTGCTCCTCTCACTATTGCAAATGTCTGCTTTCCAACAGGTGTCCGCACAACAGATGGTTTGAGTGATCTTTTGAGTTCAACAAACGGACTGATTATTGCTGGCGATTTTAATTCACACCATGTTATTTGGGGTTACCGTTCAGATATATGTGGGCAGCGACTTTGGAACTGGATGTCTGTAAATGATGTCCATTGCTGTAATAGTCCAGGCATAACCTTCATGCGAGCAGCTGCTAAGTCAGTAATTGATTTAACGTTAGCAGCAAAAGGAGTAACGGTCTCATCATGGGCTACGGTGGATTGTGGTACATCTAGCGATCACTTTCCAGTTACGTTTAATATAGAATCTACTCCCCTTAGAGTAACTACTTGTGAACAAAAATTTGTCAACCATAAACTCTTTAAAAAGTTTGTGAACTCCTCTTTTTCCTCAATAGCATCATCTCAGCATTCTGAACGTGCTCAACAAGCACTCTCTTCACTGCTAGATGCCACTGAGCGTTCAGTGTTCACTGTGAAGTCGTCTGTCCCTAACAAAATGTCATGCCGATGGTGGAACGAAGAATGTGAGAAAGCATTCCATCGTAGAAAAGCTGCGTGGAAGAGCCTTTCCCATAACCAGTGTCCCCAAAATTGGATAAATTATAAATTTTATGCGGCTTCATTTAAAAAAACTATTCGTATAGCAAAGGATGAGTATAATGCTGATATGAATAGTTATTTCTCTAATCCAATTAATCGGAAGGCATTGTATAGGTTCATGGAACGCAACCAAAATTCTTCTCCACCACATGTAACCGAGTCAGAGGTGTTATCACCCAATGAAGCAAAAGCGAAACTTGAACAAATTGCGAACGGTCTTGCTATTCGCTTTCAATCGCAAACGGTGGCTCCCTTACTTCGACCTACACCACGTGCTCATTTTGTTGCAGTTGAGCCACCGGAATTGCATAGTATAGCGGCTGCTCTGAAATCTGCAGCTCCTGGGTGTGACGGTATTACAGTGGCTATGCTGAAAGCTTTAGTGCGAGACCACAGCTCGGAGGTGTTGAATATTGTCAATTTTTCTCTGGAAAATGCTTGGTTATCTCAAGACTGGAAAGTTGCAAAAATTATACTAAGCCTCAAAGATCCGAAAAAAGGCTTTGATTTGGATAATATTCGGCCAATTTCTTTGACTTCAAATCTAGTGAAACTTATTGAACGCATAGTTCATCGGCGCCTCACAAACCATGTGATGACCCTGAATGTATTTAATGATGCACAAATTGGTTTTCGTCAAGGGTGCTCCATTTGGACGGCTCATACAGATTTGGAAAGTAGAATTAGGTTAGCAATGAAGAAGAAAGAAGTGTCGGCATTGGTCACTTTGGATATCGCCAAAGCATATGACAGTGTAGAACATTCTATTCTGTTGAATAAGATAAACGAAATTAGGTCACCTTCTTACATGTTTGCATGGTTAAAAGAATTCTTAAGCAATAGAAAATTTTTCTGCACGAGGGGTCCTATAACTTCTGAAACTTATTACCAAACTAGAGGCGTGCCTCAGGGATCGGTGCTGTCTCCATTGCTATTTAATATATTAATGAGAGATATTCCTGTTCATCCAAATATAAAATTGTACGTGTATGCGGATGATATTGCCTTTTTCTCTTCTGCACGAGATGTTCATTCCTTATATCAGCTATTGCAAGCCTACTTGAATGCCCTTGAAGTTTGGCTGGGTAAAGTAAAATTAACTCTCAACGTGAAGAAATCCTCAGTACTCGTTTTCCCACCGGCTCACCCTCTTTATATCTCCCTTGTGTATTGCGGTTCACAAATCTCACAGGTTGAATCCTTAAAATACTTAGGTGTATTATACCACTCCCAATTAGACTGGCGGCCTCATATCAAAAGTAATTGCCTGAAAGGTGAGCGAGCCCTTGGTCGCCTGATTCGAATTAGCCATAAGAAATTCGGTATGCGTAGAGATACTCTTTTGTTTCTCTATAAAACTTATTTCAGACCAATTCTGGAGTTCGGCTGTGTTCTTTTCTCGGGCAGTCCTAAATACAAACTACGACCTTTGTTGCTACTGGAGAGGCGCGCTTTACGACTATGTTTGGGGTTGCCAAGAACAGTTTCAAATGCAGTCCTCTATTTAGAGGCCCGTATACGTGACTTGAACTCTCGATTTGAGCTGCTAACTGTGCGAACTTTTTTAAGAGCACTGGAATCTCTGTCTGGAGTGGCTTCTCCCATTTTTATTACACACCAATCTCAGTTTCTAGATTATCATTGGCCGCAATATAAGCAACCACAATTTGTATTTACTCAGTCCTTGCTGTCCAAAATTGCAGTTTCGCTTAGGTCAGTAAGAGGTGTTGACAATGTTCAAGCTACTTCCACACTGTGCTTTGACCAGTCGTTGTCATCTAATGCAAAACACTTGACTACCACGGTAATAAAGGGACACCTTGAAGATTATCTATTACAATATCCACGACACGTACCTATTTTCACAGATGCCTCACAACGAAATGAAAAAGCAGCAATAGGGATTTACTCCAAAGCACTTGATTGGAGTTTTTCTGTACGGATCCCTGATTATACACCAATATTTACTGCTGAATTGCTTGCAATTGGTTTGGCCCTTCAAAAAGTTCCCGGTAATGTTACTCACGTAATCATACTTTCTGACTGCCTGTCAGTCTTAGCAGCATTAGAAAGTCCGAAAATGCGTCTTTTGAAACAAACCCTTATGTTTTTCCTTCCGATACACTTACAGGAAGTACGCTTTCAGTGGGTTCCGGGACACTGCGGCATCGCTTCTAATACAATGGCGGATTATTTAGCAAATTCAGCTCTCAGTGGGCCTGTTGCCGATGTTGTACCCAATATTATCTTGCTAAATATATCCCGTTTTGAACGATTTCAAGCGTTAAACTCCTTGAGCCATGAGCCACTCCTTGCGACTACGGATTTTAACCATTTAAATTTCCATTGGAATGTCCGATGTTGTACCTCGAGGCAATGGGAGGTTTCCATGACGCTCATGCGTTCTAGAATTCCTTCCCTCAATCTTTATTTATGTCGCTCTGGATTCACGCCATCCGATCTTTGTGCGTCATGTAATGACGTGGAAACAATTGAACATTACATCCTCTCCTGCCACAGGTATGCTACTCAGAGGAGAAATTATTTAGAAATACCTCTTGCTCGCCTAGGACTGCCATTTACAGTTCCTGTCCTGCTCTCCTTTGGTGCAACCGTCAAAGGGCATGCCCAAAAACCGGTGTGTGAATTACTTCATAATTATAATATTGCTACTGGAAGATTTGTGTGTTAGCGCTGATCTGTCTGAATTGTATTTTTTCTTCTTATTATTACTTTTAGTAATTTACAATTTTATTCCTTTTTTTCATTGCTTTCTATTACATCGCCTCAAAATTTCAAGTTATTTCAGCAACACTAGCTCCTAATTATTAGGTTATCTATATCATATAGTCAAATCGACATTATCAAAAATATTATGTCCCCTACAACGAATTCTGGCCAATCCCCCACTGTGGGTATGTGCCATTACAATGAGGGAGAAGAAGAAGAAGAAGAAAGCGGCGCCGCACGCTGGCGCGGCGGACGACGGCGCACTCTCTCCGAGCGCTGCTCCCTATTCGTAGCTAGGCATAATTGTTTGGCATCGAAGGCATATACGATGGAGCTTTGTAATTGCTCAGCGCTAGAGTAAATGGTCTCACGTGAAACTGCCTTACTGCCTATCCCATTGTATCAGTAAGAAAAAAAAAATGTAAATTTCGGTAACGCCTTAGCAGTGCAACCAGCGTGCAGACAATGAGCCCCGCTACGTACTGTGTTGAGAAACTTGTTTGCATTGGTACTATCAACAACACGCTATGGGTCAGAGATATGCAAGAAAGAGTTTTTTCTTTTTTTTTTTCTGTCGGCTTATTGTTTAAGGCGCTGGCGGAAAAGATTTACCGTATCGTTGGAGCGGAGGGCTTGCGGGAGGCACGGCCTACCCGGCGTGCTTGTTTACTACAACGGAGGAAGTAAAATGGGCATCATATTCGTTAGTCCGTCATTGGTACTAATTAAGTCAGTCTTTCTTACATAAACTTTCATAGGCGAATTAAATCAGGATGGACTGAAAAGCGGTGAAGCAGGAACATATAGCCGCACTCGGACTGTCGATGCATGCTTCCAGCATACGCTCTCGGCAATCATCTTGCGATTTCTTTGATAGTTCGTGCAGTCCACAAACACGCATTGCTGTCCCGATGACATTACCACTACAATGGGTGCTAATAAATGTATTTAAGGCTCTCAAGCGACAATAAATATACCGACGTGCAAGGCCGCTCTGCTATGCATGAAGCGTGCGAATGCACAGCCTACCCGGCGCTGGCAACAATGGGCCGGCATAATGAATCTGGGGGTGCAGCGGTGGCGTAGCGGTAGAATATCCGCCTCGCATGCAAGAGGACCGGGGTTCAAATCCCGGTGCCGCGCAATTCTCCACCGGATGACAAAAAAAAAAAAGGGGAAAAAAAAAAAATCCGCGTGTCGATGGAATTGCATATACAGGTTTGGGGTGCGACCTGATGCCGGTGAACACCTCCGGCAACGCACTCCCTCACCAGAACAGGAGTTGGCCACCCTGGTGCAGTAATTGGCCACAACCTCCTATGATAAGCTCCATAAAACCCCGGCCCTCAGTCACCAGCGGCTGCGGAACAACTGACCACGGCGGCGGTCAGACCTGTGACGCAGCAGGGGGTGCTAAGAAAGCCTGGCTCCGCTGGACAGGCCGCCATTGGAAACTGACCCTGGCAACGTTTAATGCTAGAACCCTTGCTAGTGAAGCTAGTTTAGCAGTGCTGTTAGAGGAACTAGAGGGCATGAAATGGGATGTCATAAGGCTTAGTGAGGTTAGGAGGCCGAATGAGGCATATACTGTATTGAAGGATGGGCATGTACTGTGTTATCGAGGTTTACCAGAGAGGCGACAACTAGGGGTAGGTTTTCTTGTCAATAAGTATATAGCGGGTAATATAGATGAATTCTATAGCATTAATGAGAGGGTTGCAGGCATCGTAATTAGGCTTAATAAGCGGTATAAACTGAAGGTTGTACAGGCCTATGCACCTACATGTAGTTATGATGACCAGACAGTTGAAAGCTTCTATGAAGATGTACAATCGGCAATGCGAAAAGTAAAGACGCAGTATACTGTACTAATGGGCGACTTCAATGCCAAGGTAGGGAAAAAACAGGCAGGAGACAAGGCAGTAGGTGACTATGGCATTGGTTCTAGGAATAGCAGGGGGAAGTTACTAGTTGAGTTTGCAGAGCGCAATAACTTACGAATCATGAATACCTTCTTCAGCAAACGGAAGAACCGGAAATGGACATGGAAAAGTCCTAACGGAGAGACTAAAAATGAAATCGACTTCATAATGTGTTCAACCCCCGCCATTGTGCAGGATGTAGAGGTAATCGGGAAAGTTCGATGTAGTGACCATAGGATGGTGAGGTCCCGAATTAGCCTAAATCTGAAGAAGGAACGCAATAGATTAGTAACAAAGAAACCCATCAACGAATTAGCGGTGAGGGGGAGGGCAGAAGAGTTCAGAATCTCGCTACAGAATAGGTTTTCAGCTCTAACTGAGGATGGCGACATTACCCTAGAGGCAATGAACAATAATTTCAGAGATATCATTACTGAGTGCGCGGTAGAAGTAGGCGGTAGGATAGTTAAAGAGGATACCGGTAAGCTGTCTAAGGAGACGAAAGATTTGATTAAGAAACGGCAGAGTATGAAAGCTTCCAATCCAACAGACCAGATCGAATTGGCCGAGATATCAAAGCTAATCAATAAGCGCAAGGTGGCCGATATAAGGAAGTATAACATGGAGAAAATTGAGCATGCTGTAAAGAACGGGGGAAGCCTTAAAGCGGTAAAGAAGAAATTGGGCATAGGCAAAAACCAGATGTATGCGATAAGGGACAAGGCGGGCAACGTCATCACTAATATGGACAAGATAGTCAAAGTAGCCGAGGAGTTCTATACAGATCTCTACAGTAGCCAAAGTAGTCAGGACCGTAGTGAGATTGGCGGTAGGGAAAAACAGTCAGACGTTCCACCAGTGACGAAGGACGAGGTCAAGAAAGCACTAGAAACTATGAAAAGGGGGAAATCAGCTGGAGAGGATCAGATAACTACAGATTTGCTGAAGGACGGGGGGGATACCGTGCTAGAAAAACTGGCCACCCTGTATACGCAGTGCCTGGTGTCATCGACGGTACCGGAAGCATGGAAGAATGCAAACATTATCCTCATTCACAAGAAAGGGGACTTTAAGGACCTTAAAAATTACAGACCAATCAGCTTACTGTCTGTTACGTATAAGGTATTTACTAAGGTAATCGCCAATAGAATCAGGACAACCTTAGACTGCAATCAAGCAAAGGATCAAGCAGGGTTTCGGAAACGGTACTCTACTATCGATCATATCCATACCATCAATCAGGTGATAGAAAAATGCTCGGAATATAACCAGCCCTTATACATAGCATTCATTGATTACGAAAAAGCATTTGACTCAGTTGAAACCTCGGCGGTGATGCAGGCATTGCGAAATCAGGGGGTAGACGAGCCGTACGTGAAAGTGCTGGAAGATATATATAGTGGCTGCACAGCAACCATAGTTCTACATAAAGAAAGCAATAAAAATCCCATAAAGAAAGGTGTTAGGCAAGGAGACACAATCTCCCCAGTACTATTCACAGCTTGTTTAGAGGAAATATTCAGAGACTTGGAATGGGAGCAGTTAGGGATAAGGGTAGATGGAGAATACCTCAGTAATCTGCGATTTGGTGATGACATTGCCTTGCTAAGCAACTCGGGGGATGAACTGCAAATAATGATTGATGACCTAGACAGGAAAAGTAGAATGGTAGGCTTGCAAATCAATATGCAGAAGACTAAGGTAATGTTCAACAGCCTCGGGAAGGAACAGGAGTTTACATTAAGTAGCGAAATACTGGAAATAGTAGGCGAATATGTCTACTTAGGACAGGTAGTAACCGCAGATCCAGACCATGAAAAGGAAATATCAAGAAGAATAAGATTGGGATGGAGCGCATTTGGCAAGCACTCGCAGATTATGACTAGCAGCTTACCGGTATCGCTCAAGAGGAAAGTGTACAACAGTTGCATCTTGCCTGTACTCACCTATGGGGCTGAAACGTGGAGGCTAACCAAGAGAGTTCTACTTAAGTTGAGGACAACCCAGAGGGCTATGGAACGAAAAATGGTAGGGGTAACATTAAGAGATAGAAAGCGTGCAGAGTGGGTCAGAGAAATAACTCAAGTTAATGACATTCTAGTGGAAATTAAGAAGAAGAAATGGACATGGGCAGGACATGTAGTGCGAAGAGAGGATAACCGATGGTCGCTGAGGGTAACAAACTGGATTCCAAGGGAAGGAAAGCGTAGCAGGGGGAGGCAGAAAGTTAGGTGGGCGGATGAGATTAAGAAGTTCGCAGGGGTCAAGTGGATGCAGCTAGCACAGAACCGGGTTAAGTGGAGAAATATGGGAGAGGCCTTCGCCCTGCAGTGGGTATAATCAGGCTGATGATGATGATGATGATGAATGAATCTGGTTAGAGAGTATTTTTCTCCTCTCCTGCTTGCGCTCACTAAAATGGTCTATGTATGCAATATCAACTATGTGACCTTGAGCGAAGCGCAGAATTATAAATACTTACGTTTTTATCTTCCTGCTGACCCGAGGTGGTCAAAGCATCGTGAAGACAGCTGCTGGTACCTTGGGCTTGTTAAAAAAAACAAAAACAAAATTAGCCATATTACCAATAATTTCAAAGAAGAGAATATATGCGCCTGTCTGCTGGACCCATGTACACAAGAACGTATTGACAAACAGGAAGAAATTCAAAATGGGCCCGTCTATTTTGTCTTTGGATATTATATGGCAGAGCAATCTTCGGTGGCCAGACCTTGAAACTATAAGGTGAAATCAGAGGTTAAAATGTTTACACAATATTACTGTTCAATGACTAGTATAGACGAAACAAAATAACTGAAGTCGCTGTTCTATGTTTAGAAGCGAAGTGACAACCTTTATGAATTTCCTTTTTCAGGTGACGTATTCTGCTATTAGTTTCCATTTAGTTTTTTCATTTCATAAATGGAATGATTTGCCGCCACATTTTGTTACGTTATACCAAATGAAGCCTTTTTTTCCACGTGTTAAGTGCTTGATTTCTTGTTTTGTGAATATGAAAGTGTCTCCCTTGCTATAATACTCTACTGACCGGGTGTAGGTAAAAACATCCCCGGAAAAAAAACGTCCCCGGAAGAAATGTCCCCTGAAGAAGCGGCAACTAGGAAAAAAACACCCCCAAGGCCAAAGCCGGCCCTAAAAAAAAAAAAAAAAAAAAAAAAACTTATTCCGGACCTTACAAGAAAAAAAAAAAACACATTTTATGCCATTCTTTCTTGGCTTTGAGTTAAATGAAATCATCATTTGGAACCTGCGTCCTCTGGGGGCCTGAAATGCTCACAAGACCTGTGTAAAAGCATGGTGAAAGAGCCATCTGGCTTTTTATACGTTGCGAGGTTCCGAGCACTCAGCTCGTTAATCATATATGGCAGGTCTAATAAGTTTGATAACACTGCCCACTTAGAAAGGTATAAGCGGGTCGGCGTATGGTAGTCTCGGGGAACCGCCCAAGCAGAAGACGTCACTAGAATTACTTTCCAGACCTTCTGGCGACGAGGTTCAACCGTTCTTCTGATGCTGGTGGAGAATTGTGATAAGGGTGATGATGGTATAAGCAGAACGAGGCTTAACCGGTCGTGCATCATGGACATTTAAAGCATCGCTCTAAGCTTCTCCGGTAAAGCCGGTTGTCAGCTCCTCTTTTCCCCGCAAAGTGAAGACGAGGCGCTGTCACTGGGTGTTACCGCTGCCATAATTTTTTTTGTCATGAATGCCCGCATCAGTTCGATGTTCGCGGTCAATTCCAAGCCGACAAGTGAAACCGCTGTAATAAAGTTAACATGCATCATTCATCATTGCAGCTCGCCACGAGGAAACGTAGTCTACGTCCTATAGCGCAAGACTTTAGCCCCGTTCGGGGACATTTTTTTCTACTTCGCCAATAGGGACATTTTTTCCGGGGACGTATTTACCGGATCCCCCTACTGACCTTGTAGGTACCAAATAAATAAATGAATAAATAAATAAACAAACAAGCTCACCACATAAAGTGACCGCGTGCAGTATATATCTGTAAATCATAACTTGCTGAAAATTAATATATATATATATATATATATATATATATATATATATATATATATATATATATATATATATATATATATATATATATATATATATATATATATATATTGTATGCTAATGGTTTTAATGGTTTTTTCGTGGTGGCATGCATAACGGGAAGAGAAACTGAGTGGGAGTGCCAGCTTCTTGAACTCTAGCCCAAGGCGGGCAGAAAGTGGTATCGGCGAGGTTATTTATTTACCAACCTTTGCGATTTACTAACCAGGCCTATGCCATGCGAATTATGTGCCATATATCCCGCTCTTGGGAGTTGAGTCCGCGAGTGTGACAGCGTAGTAACAAGGTTTCAGTCTTTTTTAGGCTGTGCTAGTGTGTTTGAGTTGACTGCTTTTAGATTTCAAGCAAGTTGGTGCTGCTTGCATGATGTAAAATCATGTTGCACATTTTCTTCACTTTTGTTTTTGTATCGTGATTTACGCATTTGCCATTCGTGCCGACGCCGCGCAGTAGCTTTCCGATCAACGAAGTTTCCATTTTTAAGAAATCTGAAAGGCGAAATTTGGCGGATATGAAATTTTAATTAGTTTATGAAAATGTCTCGCAAAAAAAAAACAATTGCTTCGCTTGCGCTGACTTTCTAGTCACTTCAGGGCAAAGTGACCGGAAATAGGAATTTTTCGGCCTAATTGAAGGAATGTTTTATGACGGTATGAAGCACAACTTTAGCTGCGGTTGCTGTCACTGTTCGGGAAAAACTGGTGGAGCTTTACAACGAGTGGAAGCGCCACTCTCGGTGGTTTATGGTTTAGACGCTCGACTGCTGGACCCGTGTTCTTATATTACCGCTCTGCTACGATGGTGTTTTTTACACACGTGTGTGTGTGTGTGTGTGTGTGTGTGTGTGTGTGTGTGTGTGTGTGTGTGTGTGTGTGTGTGTGTGTGTGTGTGTGTGTGTGTGTGTGTGTGTGTGTGTGTGTGTGTGTGTGTGTGTGTGTGTGTGTGTGTGTGTGTGTGTGTGTGTGTGTGTGTGTGCGTGCGTGCGTGTGCGTGTGCGTGTGCGTGTGTGTGTGTGTGTGTGTGTGTGTGTGTGTGTGTGTGTGTGTGTGTGTGTGTGTGTGTGTGTGTGTGTGTGTGTGTGTGTGTGTGTGTGTGTGTGTGTGTGTGTGTGTGTGTGTGTGTGTGTGTGTGTGTAAGCACTACATATACGCCCACTAGCTAAATAAGCACCAAAACGACGAAGTCCTATTTTTGATTTTGCGAGGCCTTGAAGGTCATTTCCCGACACCCGTGAACTCCGGACCGTTCTAAATTATCCTTATCCCCACAGAGGCTTAAAGCGAAGAAGACGAAGTGGGACCTCGTGAAGAGCTCACGGTCGTGCGCCGACACCCGCCCGGCAAGCTAGGGAGTTGCAACCAGGAGAGTGGAGCTTCCTCTGTAAAATGTATGCCAGGAATATGCAAACATTGATCATGTTGAGCAAACCTAGCCCTTTGTTGGATGTGCACTCCAGGGCGATGTCAGGCGTTCCCAGGCTCGTTTTGATCGTCGTCTGATAAGACGGCATGATCATAGCACTATGATTTCTAGTCCTTACTCGTTTCGACACCTGACACCTTACTCGGTTCGACACCGTTTCACTCCCATGGCTGCTTTCTGCGTTGTAACTGTCGATGTTTTGCACGTTTTTATGCCGGCAACTCCCAACATTAGAGCGCAAGAGCTGAACCATTATCATCACAGTGCGACAGGAGCAGGCAGTCGCGAAGTCTGTGACGTCACGCATGCCCCTCCCTCACTGGCGGCAACGAGTGCGTGCCCAGATAACTTGGAAATTAACTCTATTTGATTTAAAATATGCAAAATTAAGAGAGCAACGTTAGATAATCGCAGTTTCTGCGTGAAATTTCAGTGATTTCACAAAATTTCTGTGTTTTGCCTTCATGTCGATTTAAGCTAATTGGCGCAAATGATTTCGAGGCAAGCACTACGAAGCCCAGTTTTCACATTGTGCCTCGTGAAGACGATCATGGGCAGCCTGCAATAAGACACAACTTAAAAAAAAAAAAAAGAAGAAAAATCGGCAGTTGTATAATTATGGGCAGTGGTACGCGGCGGTGTGTGTATTATTCCGCTGAACAATAAACAGAATCAGTTTTTGTTATTTCATAACACGAAACAAGTCATAGGCATCAAAATTCTCGGGCTTTTAATTTGCTGTGATATGTTTAGCCGTCGGTTACTGCATACTTACGTTGCAACCGACTATAGAGAAGTGCTCTTTCTACAGAAGCAGAGCGCGTAATCCGTTACAGAAAGTGTGTCATAATCATCATCAGCCTGATTATACCCACTGCAGGGCGAAGGCCTCTCCCATATTTCTCCACTCAACCCGGTTCTGTGCAAGCTGCATCCACTTGACCCCTGCGAACTTCTTAATCTCATCCGCCCACCTAACTTTCTGCCGCCCCCTGCTACGCTTTCCTTCCCTTGGAATCCAGTTTGTTACCCTCAGTGACCATCGGTTATCCTCTCTTCGCACTACATGTCCTGCCCATGTCCATTTCTTCTTCTTAATTTCTACAAGAATTTCGGTAAATTGAGTTATTTCTCTGACCCACTCTGCACGCTTCCTATCTCTTAATGTTACCCCTACCATTTTTCGTTTCATAGCCCTCTGGGTTGCCCTCAACTTAAGCAGAACTCTCTTGGTTAGCCTCTACGTCTCAGCCCCATAGGTGAGTACAGGTAAGATGCAACTGTTGTATACTTTCCTCTTGAGCGATACCGGTAAGCTGCTAGTCATAATCTGCGAGTGCTTGCCAAATGCGCTCCATCCCAATCTTATTCTTCTTGTTATTTCCTTTTCATGGTCCGGATCTGCGGTTACTACAGGTGGTATAAAATTCCTAGATATTAACTTCATACTTCATCATGATCGGACGTGCTGGATGTTTAAACCTCGTGGCGAAAAACCATTGTTACCTTTCAATTCATCGCGCTCTAAACTTGTGAAACGTTCTATTGCTCGCCTTTCATTTGTTAATTCTCTGAAGAAATCTTGCCCGCACCTCATGTATGACAGTTTTTCACAACAGTGTAAGCGTCTAGAATGTGCCGGGTACCCTTCCCATCTTCTTGTGTCCGTAGCCGAAGGCGTTTTGAAGAAAGTATGCCACAAAAAAGCGGATGCCAGTCAACAGGCCCCGTGTAAGAAAGAAAAAATTGCCGTCATCCCTTACATTCATAGGCTGTCCCATAATCTGAAAAAAGTTGCGCAGCGATCGGGAGTTAGAGTGGCTTTTTCGGCTCCGAATAAGTTGAGTCAGCTATGCACTAAAACTTCGTCAGATGCCAAGAAGGTGATAGACTGCACAAAGAAACAAAGAAAAATTTGTTAATTTCATCCAAAATGTAGTCTATCAAATACCCCTATCCTGTGGCAAGCAATATATTGGTCAAACGGGCAGATGCCTCAATGATAGGCTTCGTGAGCATGGCCGGGATGTCAGTAACAGGTGTGGTAAAGGTTTGTCGGCTCATTGCCGTGTTTGCAATTGTATTCCTCTCCTGAAAAAAAGTATGGTTTTTAAAGTGCACAAAAACCGGTTAACGCGTGAAATAGTTGAAGCTGAATGGATTACTCTTTTGAAAGATGATTGTATTAGTAACCCTTCTGTCGCGTTGTTGCCAAAGGAGATTGCGTATCTGAGTGACATGACTTGCTAGCGCATGTTCTTTGGCGCATGTGATACGCGGTGGTATAAAACCATGCTTTCTTCCTTGAATAAACATTAGTTGGAAGTTAGCGCTGTGTGTGTCTTCTTTCTCTGTCCTTGTCTTGGTGCGCTACATTTTGTTCCCTTCGATCATGTACCAACAAGCCCAAGTATCTACCCTTCTGGTTACTACCTGTCCTAAGTAGACATATTCGTCCACTACTTCCAGTATTTCGCTACCTAATGCAAACTGCTGTTCCTTCCCGAGGCTGTTGAACATTACCTTAGTCTTCTGCATATTGATTTTAGAGCCTACCTTTCTACTTTTCCTGTCTAGGTCATCAATCATTATTTGCAGTTCATCCCCCGAGTTGCTTAGCAAGGCAATGTCATCAGCAAATCGCAGATTACTGAGGTATATGTGTGGTATATGTGTATAGGTACTGTATATGTTTTTAATATGAGCACAATTAAGAAATAGTTTGAAATAAGATTACAATGGTACTTCAGGTTGAGCAGGACCATAAGCGTATGCACCAACGGGACACTAAGGACGACTTCATCTTGTCGTTCTTAGTAAAGACTGATTCGCTGGCTCTTTCTGGCTATGCTGACGTTTATCAGAAAGACGCATGACTGACTGACTGACTGACTGACTGACTGACTGACTGACTGACTGACTGACTGACTGACTGACTGACTGACTGACTGACTGACTGACTGACTACACAGGCGGCGCGGCCTCCATAAATAGGGCGCGCCGCGTCTGTCTGTTAAGGCGCGCTAAGGCTAGCGCGCACACACACTTAGCTTCGCTGGTTAGAGCGCTCCCTTTTCCTCCCGTCGAGCTGCGCATCGTCATTGGCTAGGTCCGCAGAATTTTCCGGAGACCTCTGGCATCTTTCAGACTGATGAGTCACCGAGATCGCCGGGTGATGAAAAAGAGGGCGACGGCGACGCGTACAAAGCTACGCGCTCTCTCGCGCGGAGAAGGAGGTTTTTCTCGAACCTTCCATGCGAAGCCGCGCGGGCCTCGCGCCGCGCCGGCTTAATAAAAATGTTGGCCGATTTCGTGACACCCACTCAATTCGAATGGTCTGCGAGATGCGAGGCGCCAGACGATGCATATTCTGACAGACTTCTGGACTACGACTGACACGTCGGAGCAGACGTATTGCTTGTAGGGCGTCGGTGAGGATGACAATTTTGGCTGTAGATAGTAAGGTTTTGGCGGATAGAGAGCGAAACGCGTCTTGGACGGCAACCAGTTTCGCACAGAAAGAAGGAGGTTCTGCAAATTGGTATGTGGATGTGCTAGCGCCGGCTTACAAGGACAACGAATAGCAGTTGTTTCACATCCGTCAATCTTGGCATCTACATATACATTTACTGAGCCTTGGGGCAGGTTGGTGTCTTGCTCTGCGATCCTTTCACAAAGGGACGATGCCGCATAAGATGTGGTTGGTCTATGAAGGTCATTAAGTTTGTTTTCACTCAGCTGAACAAAATTCCATGGAGGAAGAACTCGCGATGGCGGCGGCAATATAGTGTGCGATGCAGCATAGGCCCGGAGTGCTCGCGGAGAGTGCAAAAGTGTCGCCTTAAGGTTACGAGCATCACGGCGTTGCTGTACCAGTTCATCTAATGTGTTGAGTTGAGCGTTCTCTTGTGCCATGACCGGTGTGATGCGGGGGATGCAAGTGATGGTTCTCATAGCCTCTCTATTTACGGCTTCTTAGTTTATTTAGTTATATTTCAATCACAAGTGAGATCTCAGTGCCTGTGCAAGTGTATCTAGTTGAAGGCTCCGACTTGCAGCGTTGGGTCGTTTACAACGTCGACATAAACGAAGATCAAACCACCCTTCAACGTGAGCTGTACTGCCCAACGCACCGAGTCATACAGGCCCGACACATAGGAAAGGGCCGTTCCTGCATGATCACCTTGCAAGGCCCTCCGACACTCCCAGCCTGTCTGTACTACTACGGCTGCATATTAAGGCCACGGCCGTATAAACCGAGTGTGGTTTACTGTTATAACTGTTTTCGGGCAGGGCACATGCGCAAATCTTGCCCCTTTGCTACTGCCGATGAAGGTGCGTATGAAGGAAAAGGTACGTACCGATGCGGCCTCTGCAAATCGGACGACCACGAGATAACATCTCCAAGTTGTCCGACAAAGCAAAAGGCAACGCAGAAGGCTCGTCTTCGGAACACTAAGCGTTGGCCAATAGAGGACATGACACCGGTGCAGACATCCAATCGCTTTGCAGCTCTTCAGTATGATGATGACGAGTGGCCAGAGCTTCCTGAGCCCGCTTCGAATGCACCTCCAGCTAAGACAAAGTCTAATGATACGGTGCTCAAGAAACGTCGTCGACAACAGCCAATACAGCAGCGTACTGATCTACCAGACGACGATATGGCTGTAGTGGATCAGCAAATCAATCGTCTCTTAGCAGAAGTCTCTAAGCTCCGACAACACCGCGAAATGCTTGCTCGACGTCGGCGAGCTGCAGAAGTAACCGCCAAATCTAGTAATTGCTCAACACAACCGCCTTCATCCCGCGCAACAGGGCCATTTGCTGCCTCTTCCCAGAGTACCACAACGCCCAATGATAACTCTGCAACATCGCTGCTCCGCTATATGGTCAACCAGTTGTCCAACCTGACATCCGTGATACTACAGCGCTTGGACTAGCACACAAAAATGGCAAAATTCGGTCGTCCTGGTGTACTACAGTGGAACTGTAGAGGCATTTCCACGAAGGTGGCCGAGCTCAAGACCCGACTGCGATTCAACAAGCTTCGGGTGTGGGCTATGTTACTTCAGGAAACGAACGCCTTGCCATCTATTCCTGGCTTCAGCGGCTACGTGTCTCCTTCAATGACCGACCGTCGCGTGCAGACTGCTTCTCCCCCAGGAAAGGCGGCGATATATGTTGAAACGCGTATTCCTCATGTACACCTTTCTCTCGAAAACTGGTGCACATCATACCAAGAGGTAGTAGCAGTTGCTGCGAAATTTCTGAAAGAAACCGTTGTTCTTGTTTCTTATTACGTTCGACCAGCTGGAGGCGCCTCTTCCCGTATTAATCTTGGCTGGTTATTAAGTGTTCGTCGGCAATACCCCGGGTGTCCAATTTTAGTCGGAGGCGACTTTAACGCCCCTCACCCAGATTGGGGGTATCCGACTGCAAGCCCTCGTGGTAGGCGTGTGCGGGACGCCTTCACTGATGTCCTGTTTGTTCTGCTTAATCACCCTGGGACAGCAACACGGCCTGTGCGTCACATACGTAGTGCTGCCTATGCTCCAGACTTGACGTGGTGGTTGGGCGCAGGAACTCCCTCATGGCACATGGAGCCGGACTGCTGGGGAAGTGATCACCACCCGATCCTCATCGGTCTCCATCCCTCCCGTCTCCGCCATTTACGCCGCAAATGTTCTGTGGTAAACTGGGACAGCTTTTGCTCATGTCTCGACGGTATGTCTTCAGATTCGTCGTCACTCCTTGTTGACCGTATACAGAGAGCACTAAACAGCGCTACGACTACTACCTGGATTGATGTAGGTCGACCGGCACCAGATCTCGGCCTGCTTAACTTGTGGGCAGCCCGCCGTCAAGCTGAGCTGGCTGCTACGCGAGACCCTACTTCGGGGCAGGCACGTACACGACTGAATTATCTTACCGCGAAGGCTCGGAGATATGAACGCGATCTCTCGCGACGCCAGCGGCATGCAAGGTGTGAACAATTTTCTGATAAATCATCGAATGCCTCACTCTGGCGAACGTTTCGTTCAATGGAACACGGTCGTCGTTCTACTGACGCAGCAGCAACAGCATGCTTTGCGGCTAATCTGTCGCCGGGCGATTTCGCCAAAGAAGCTGCTCGAAAATTTTTCACAAAATACGATATACTGCCTCCTTCAGCTGTAAACCTTAATTTGGCAGGTATCCCTGCAGACGCATGGAAACTACCATCTGCTGCCGACGCTGATGGAATTGCGAGCCCCTTTTCGATGTGCGAGCTGCTGGCTGCAATTGACGATGCGAAACGGAAAACAGCGCCCGGCCTGGACAAATTTCAGTATGAGGTTTACAAGAACCTCAGTACTGCTGCACTTCCTCAACTACTAAACACCATAAACAAAGTGTGGCTTGATGGCGTCGTACCCGAGAGCTCGAAAACCGCTGTCGTGATCCCTATTCCCAAACCTGGGAAGCCTCCAACGGACCTCGCCAACTTACGACCAATCTCCTTAACATCAACGCTTTGCAAGCTCGCAGAGAAAATGCTAGCCACACGACTTTCTTGGTGGCTTGAACAGCACGGTTGTTATCACCCTGCTCAAATTGGATTTCGTCCATACATAGGTACAGAGGACGGGTTGGCTGTCTTGGCATCAGCAGTTCTATCATCTACCCGCAGCCGCAATGTACGTACCATATTAGCAATGGATGTTGAAAAGGCATATGACAACATCAGTCATGCTGCAATCCTGAATGCCATTGAGATGCTTCATCTCCCTCCGAGAGTACGCACTTTTGTCGCATCATTTTTGAACGGTAGAAAATTTGCAATACGCCTCAGCGGTGACACTGTTGGTTCATTCGTTTCACTACGTGGCGTGCCCCAGGGATCAGTATTGTCTCCGACGTTGTTCAATATTACTTTCATCCCATTGGCGTGGCGCTTACATGATATCCCTGAAATCAAGATTTTGCAGTACGCAGATGATATCACGGTGTGGAGCACTCACCATGATCTTCTCACTCAAGAGGCCGCCCTTCAGTCAGCATTAGACGTAACCTCTGATTACGCATCCTCCATTGGCCTTCAACTTTCTGTGTGTAAAACTTCATACACGTCAGTCGCCAACCGCTGGGGACGCCGTAAACTTGCCTCAAATCCTATTCGTCTCTCTCTATAAGGCACCCCAATACAAGAAAGTTCGAGCCTGAAAATTCTGGGCTTAACAATTCACCAATCAGGATCAGCGACTGCTTGGCTCTCTCAGGCAAAAAAGCAAGCACTTCAAACTATAAGTTTAATAAGAAGAATTGCACCTAAAACGGGTGGCGCTGGCTCGTCTGTTGCACGCCAGTTAGTGAGGGCGGTTCTGCAGCCCCGTATTGTTTATCAGGCCCAGTTCCAGCATCTTACAAGGGCACAATGGGATCGCCTTGAAACCGTAAATCGAGAAGCTATGAGGACCATAACATGCCTCCCATGAATCACACCGGTCGTAGCGTTACAGGAGAATGCGCAGCTCAACACCATCGATGAGCTGGTGCAGCAGCGTCGTGATGCTCGCAGACTCAAGGCCACTTTGTCACATTCCACGCAAGCACTGAGGGCGTATGCAACGTCACACATTATTCTTCAGCCACCTGCGCCAGTTCTCCCTCCCTGGAAATTTATACAGTTAGGAGACAGCAAGCCAACTGACATCCGCAGACCGACGTCTGCCAACGCGGCATCGTTGCCACGCCAGAGATTTGAAGAGCAAGATACTAACCTGCCTCAAGATTCCATAGTAGTGTACGTAGATGGAAGCCTGCAAGGCTGTGAAGCCAAAACGGCAATCTACTGTCCACGGAGACCTAGCCTGAATCAGACAACTACGTTTAAGCTTTCGGAACCACTTACATCTTTCTGCGCTGAGCTTGTGGCAGTTCAGGAGGCACTCTGCTCCGTGACTTCTATAACCATGCTCCCTACAGCCCACGTTGTCATCCGCACTGACGCACTTCAAGCAGTACGTCTGTTCCGACGTGTCAGCCGCTGCCCTAAAATTTGCCAGGACATCCACCAGCTTGCGGCGCGCATCCCACAATCAATACGCATTGAGTGGGTTTCACGAGATCTGCTGCCTTCCCAAAGTCAAGTTAATTTTGCAACCCGCCTCGTGAACAAAGACGCATCAATCCCACGGCTTCTCGAAGTCGACGACGCTACCCTCCTTTTGTCAAGAAAGGAGCACCTCCGGCGCTGCACACGTGCACTTATCCCTCCGTGTGCGATATCCCTTCCCCGCGGTCTCACCCGTGCAGAGGAGGTTTCGCTTAGGAGGATCCGGGTCGGTGTTGCCCTTACACCAGCTGTAACTAGGACGTGGTCATACTTCCAACACTTATATCCTCGCCCAGGATGCCCGATCTGTAACAACGAAGATGTCGAGGCCGACATCCACCACTTGCTGTGGGACTGCCCAGCACTCAAGCCAACACGAATCCGGCACCTGAGCATAGTTGGCCTTTCAGCAACCAATCCTGCCTCATACGTCACTTGGACGCAGGGACCTCATCATCGCTCACTTCTGGACTTCATAAAATCAGCCAACCTTTTTCCATTCATTTAATCATTTATTCATCCTTCATCTCATAACCTACTGATGCCCTGAGGCAATAAATATCGACTAAAAAAATTACGGCTTCTAGAAGATCCTATTGAGCTTTTGTCAAGTGCTTAAACTGTGCTTGATAGATGAGGCGTGGTTGCCGAACCGCTGTCAGCAAGTGCCGTGCGACGTGGGAGCGAGCGCCACCGGATTTAGGAGCAATACGTCTTATTAGGCCCAATGTCTGCATCGCCTGTTTTTTAGCCTGAGAAAGCCAGGTGGTTCCCGTTCCCGACTGATGAATCGACAGTCCCAGAATTTTCAATGTCTCACTTTCGTGAAGGGGAAGTCCAGATAGTTGGAGACGGATCAGCGTCGCCGCGAGTTTACGGTGACTCCGGCGGTTGGCGACCGACGTGAACATAGTTTTGCTCGTGGGAAGCTCTTGGCCGACAGATTTGACATAGTTGGTAGTAATATCCAAAGCTGACTGCAAGGCTTCCGCTTGAGTAAACATGTTATGGTGTGTACTCCGCACCATAATATCATCAGCATAGAGCAAAAAGTTGACTTCAGGGACAATATGTAAGCGCCATGTAAGGGGAATGAAGCCAATGTTAAACAGCATTGGTGACAGTACTGAGCCCTGGTGTACCCCGCGAACAGGGACAAATGATTCAATGGAATCGCCATTAAGCCGTATTGCAAATATTCTGTTTTTAAGGAAAGATTTTCAAGAGGAAAATGCAGCATTTATACGCAGCACTCTCGTAGTTTTTAAAGTTCCTTTTCTTCTGTGTTCCGAGTTCCTGTTAGTCATTTTGTCTTCCCACTGTCGCTTGTTTTGTAATAGAAAGAGTACAGTTTCATGTGCGCCCTTTTCCCACGTTCTTGTTGACCATTTTGTTTTCCGTTGTGACTTGTTTTGTTTACGCAGGAAACTTAAAAATATTTAAGGAAAATTGTGGGCCGTGTTTTCTTTTGACACGTGCCCTTGTGCTTCGTGTGGGAGTTTTCACGTTAGGTGCTTTTGGTTTTTAAAGGAGCGTGTTTTTTGCAGCGAAAGCTACACTTCGCTATGTTATCAAGCTGTCGGCGAGGCACCGTGTTGCCGTGGCACCATGGCACCGTGGAAGACAAAGAAGAGGAAGAAGACGACGACGAAGAAGACGCTACAAAACCTCGTATGTTTCAAAATGAAAGTTTGTAAACGATCTTATTCTGTATTGTGGCCCGACACAATTCCAGCAGGTTTGCCGAAACCATCAACTGGAATCTTGTAGCGAGAGCTATACTACGCTACCCTTGAGCATTTCGCCGGTGCCTGAAAGAGGTGCCTCAAAGAGTTGGCAGGCGGTATCTGGCAGCTGACACGGTCGCGCACTGACAGGAAGTGACGTTACGTTTGGCAGGAGCTCCCAACTCAGTCCTCTCCTTTCGTATGGGAGGTGATATCAGAATCAGCCTGCCAGGACCTTTGCATTCACGTCACCCCTATGCTACGCAGGCACGTTCATACGGTTTGAAAAGCAGATTTCAAAGAGGCTATCACTGCAATATTCATTGCTTTCGCTCTGAGGTTCAAGCTATGCTTAAACCCCCCAACTTTTTTAATACTGAGGTGTTTTTCACGCCGGTCCCCTGGTTCGCCTGTAATTTGTATGCTGATTGTGGTTGATAGTTGTCGCTGAATGCTTTCATTGTGTTTGGTTTTGGTTACGTGGCTGAGTGCTGCTTATAAATATGCCGGGTGAGGGGCAATAAATTTTAGTTCAGAGTTGGCGCCAGTCCTGTTGGTTTGCGTTCCTTCTTGCCTTTGTCCCATTCGCGTGGTTTTTCTGTTTCAAACATGGCTACAAACCAACTAGCCATAACCAAAGTACTCCTAGAGCATATTTATGCATTTCCTGTTTCAAAGTTTCCGCACCGACCCTGCCACCGCATGAGCTACTCTTATTGCTGTATCCACCTGTCAGTGGCGAGTGCTCTTTTCTTGTCTGAAGCGCAAAGCCATTCTCCTTGAGGTTCAAGCTCTCTTCAGTGTTCTGCGGCCATCACAAGGCGCATTTTCAAGGTACTAAAGTCTGAGTACTGGAGGCAAGTCCGGATGATCCATGATTGGACACGCGTCCTTGTGCTGCTTGGAAGAGAACCCATGAAGGAGCAGATACAGCTACAGGAAATGAAAAGGTTGGCGGCAAATACTACTGAGCTTTTTTGCTAACGGGCGTTGGCCACTCTGCTCGCCCGGCACAAGGAGTCATCTGGTGACCGCTCCAGCAGACTTGCCGTTCTTGGAGAGGCGGTTCTTCCAGGAAAAGGCAAGGAGAATTTCGAAAAAGGTCCAAAATTTAATTTCCCAGTTAGCCAAGCATCAAGAGTTGCTGGCTGTGGTCATAAATGTGGCTAGCCGTGCACCGGAGAGAAAAAAAAAAGAAAGGGTCATCGGACAGGTGAGATAAGCTGGGGCCAACCCACCGAAATCTGCGCAGTTGGAAAAAGTGTCGAATGATCTCAAGGAAAATGGTCTTCTAGCACTTCAAGCTGACAAAGAGGATGGTTTCGCTATGCGGCCTACGGCTTGTTCCGGGAAAATGCTTTGGCTGCCATCGACAAGAACTTTAAACATATTAAGTTCAACGCACGTACTCTAAGACGACACGTAATGAAGATCCTCGATTATTTGCGCTTAGGTGCCATCAAGAAGAGAGCTGCAGATGAAAACAAAGGCTTCCTTGAAGCATTCTTCACGGTAAAAATCCACAAGCCTGGAATGCCTCAACGCACAGTCGTTTCGGAAAAAATTAGTGTGGTTTAGCTCTGGTTAACCCTAGTTGAATTGCGAAAGCAACGGCGGAAGTTTGTTTTGCCAGCTACATTATTCTCCTATCACGCCCTAACAGTGTAAGGTGCTACATTATTGGGGGAACTTAAGCTCGTCCTTTAAGAGTAGGACGCGAGAGCGTAAGCTACCAGCCCACATATAAAGTCACGCTTCAACCAAGCCGTATGGACGTGCCTGCGTGTCGCACGGGTAACGAGAATTCAAACGGTTCTGGCAGGCTGATTCTGATATCACCCTCCCATATGAAAGGAGCGACGCGAGTTGGCAGCTCCTGCCCGTGGCATAGGGGTAACGTGAATTCAAATGTCATGGCAGGCTGATTTTTTTATGAGGAGACCGTAGCTACGCCTCTTCACGGCTAGCTGCGGCCCCCCGAAGACTCGCTTCGGCTGTCGTAGTATTGCTTTCGTAATAAACAAAAAAAAAAAAAAAAAAAACATGGCAACGGGTTATCAGTGGCTACCTTCAAAAACACCTTGGTACTTTGATGAGCCATGACCCCTTCCTTGCAGAGTGGGTCATAGAAATAACTCGAGTTAGTGACATTCTAGTTTAAATCAAGAAGAAATGGGCATAGACAGGACATGTAGAGTGAAGAGAGGATAACTGATGGTCGCTTAGGATATCAAATTGGATTCCAAGGAAAAGAAAGCGTAGCAGGGAGCGGCAGAAGGTTAGGTGGGCGGATGAGGTTAAGAAGTTCGCAGGGATTAAGTGGATGCAGCTAGCCCAGGATCGGGTTACTTGGTGGAATATGGGAGATGCCTTCGCCCTGCAGTGGACATAGTCCGGCTGATGATGATGATGACTCCTTCCTTGTGCGTAGTTCTCACGTCGTACAGGAACTTAGTCTTTGCCTCCTCTGGAATAGAGCGGATTTTCGATTGATATTGAGGAGTTGTATTATTCTGTTCCTCACCAAGGATGATCCTGAGTGCGGTTAGAGCAAAATTTATGATGGCAAAATTCAGTTCCAAAATGCAGCTGGAATCAGTAGCGACAGTTTCGTGGCCTTGCTTGAATTTTCTTGAACTCTCCACGTCCATATCGTTTGAAGGGAGTTCCTTTGTCCATAAGAAAAGATGTGTGTATCGGTTCGTCTGGTGTCACCCATACCTTAGGACATTTTCCTGTCATCCGTTGGAAATGAAATAAAACGTACTCTATGTGATCCTCACGTTGTTTCTTTTTTGAAGTTGAAGCTTCATTACGGCAGCCAGCTCGAGCCTTCAGCGTCAATGTCAGTGGGTGCCTGAAAGAGCGCCAACTCGGGCTCTCCTTTCATGTGGGAGGGGGACATTAGAATCAGCCTTCCATGACATTTAAATTCACGTTACCCCTATGCCACGGGCAGGAACTGCCAGCTCAGGTTGCTCCTTTCATGTGGGAGGGTGATATCAAAACCAGCGTGCCAGAACCCTTTGCATTCACGTTACCCTTAGGACACGCAGGCACCTCCATACGGCTTGGTTAAAGCGGGGCGTTATATGTGGGCTAGTAGCTCATGCTCGTGCGTCATACCCTTAAAGGATGAGCTGAAGGTTCCCCAATAATGTAGCGCCCAACACGATAGCGCGTGATAGAGAAATAATGTAGCAGGCAAAAAAAAAGCTTTCGCTTCCATCCAGGTTTAAACAGAGTTAAGCTGCAGCAAATATTTTTTCGTTATGCTGACGCGACTTTTTTATTATTTTGACAGACGCTCCGGAGGATTATTTAGCCACAGCTGTCAAATGGACGCTATCCGTTTGCACCAATCAGAACCAGGGCCTGACGTTTACTTGGGAGGTACCGACTAATAGTGAACTGCTGTTACTAGACTTACGGCTAGTGTTTAAGAAGGATCACTTATGCTGGGCGTAAATGAATCTTGGCAGAGGCTAGTAGAGTTTTGTCAAGAAAACAACCTGACCATACCGAATACTCATTTTCAACAGCACAAGAGGCGCCTGTACACATGGACTTCACCAGACGGTCTGTACAGGAATCAGATCGATTATATTCTTTGCCGGCAGAGATGGAGAAGCGCTATACAAGCAGTGAAAACAAGGCCTGGGGCCGATTGTGGCACCGATCATCAGCTTCTTGTTGCCAAAATTAAGCTTCGATTGAGGAAAACTCAGAAAACTAGAAGGCCTTTCAGGTATGATCTGGATCAAATTTCATAAGAATACGCGGTGGAAGTGAAGAATCGATTTCAAGAATTAGATCTAGAAGACAGAGAGCCCGAAGAGATGTGAACTGATGTTCGTGATATAATACAAGAAGTTGCTACTACGGTAGTTCCAAAGCAAAAGAAATGCAAGAAAGCAAGCTGGTTATCTGAAGAGGCTTTGCAAATAGCTGAGAAAAGGAGGATGGCAAAAGTTATGGGGGAAAGAGAAAGATACAAGGTTCTCATAGCGGATTTTCAGAAAATAGCAAGGAGAGATAAGAATGCCTTCCTGAACATACAGTGCCAAGCAGTTGAGGACAACAGCCGATTAAGGAACACATGAGCTCTGTATAAGACAATCAAAGATATCAAAGGAAGCTTCTGTGCTAAGCTGGGCGTGATAAAGGACAAACGAGGCAAGGACCTCACTGAAGCCTCAGAGATAAAGAAGAGGTGGGAGGAATACACAGAAGAACTGTACAAGAAGGACCCGAATGTGCAAACCCAACATAAGACGGTGGTGATTACTGATCTCGAGCCGGGCATCCTGAAGAGTGAAGTTGAATGGGCCTTAGCCAGCCTTGCTAAGAACAAAGCTAGCGGAATTGATGGCATTCCAGCTGAGTTGCTTCAAAACTTCAACCATGACGTAGCTGTTAATGTTCTGTATTCATTATGTTAGCAAATTTGGACAACCCTACAGTGGCCACATGATTGGAGTAGGTCAGTTTACATCCCCATTCCAAAGAAAGGCAGTGCCAAAAATTGTTCCAACTACCGCACGATCGCGCTTATTTCGCATGCTAGCAAGGTGATGTTGAAAATCCTCCAAGGTAGGCTGCAGCAGTATGTGGATCGGGAGCTTCCGGACGTGCAAGCTGGGTTTCGCAAGGGCAGAGGAACTAGAGACCAGATTGCCAACCTTCGCTGGATCATGGAAAAAGCAAGAGAGTTCCAGAAACCCATCTACTTCTGCTTTATTAATTATGCGAAAGCGTTTGACTGCGTAGATCACAGCAGATTGGGGCAAGCTCTCCTAGAGATGGGAGTTCGAATTCACCTCATCTGTCTCCTCAGGAGCCTGTATGAAGGGCAAGAGACCACAGTCAGAACTGAGCATGGTCTTGCAGATTGGTTTCCGATTGAGAAAGGAGTGAGACAAGGCTGCATACTGTCGCCCTGCCTATTTAACCTATATGCAGAGTGCATCATGAGGAAGGCCGGCCTGGACGAGTCTTCAGCTGGAGTGAAGATTGCTGGGAAACGTATCAACAACCTTAGATATGCGGATGATACCACTTTAATAGCAGAAAGTGAAGTAGAACTCAAGAGCCTTCTGATGCGCGTACAAGAAGAGAGTGAAAAGTTTGGGCTGAAACTGAACATTAAAGAGACAAAGATCATGGTGGCTTGCCCAATCAAGTCCTGGAGCATCAAGGGACAAGAAGTGGAAGCTGTGACAGATTTTCTCTTCTTGGGTTCCAAGATTACCTCAGAAGGAGACTGCAGCCATGAAATTAGGAGACGCCTGCTTCTGGGAAAGAGAGCAATGGTTAGCCTTGAGCGCCTAGTAAAGAGCAGAGACATTAGTCTGCCAACCAAGATCCGTATAACTCGTGCTATGGTCTTTCCAGTTGTGACGTATGGATGCGAGAGTTGGACTGTGAAAAAGGCTGACCGCCGAAGAATTGACGCGTTTGAATTGTGGTGCTGGCGAAGACTCTTGAGAGTTCCTTGGACTGCCAGAAGATCAAAATCAGTCGATATTGTCAACCATAAACCCGACTGCTCATTGGAGGGCCAAATTCTAAAGTTAAAGCTCAGCTACTTTGGTCATCTGATTAGAAGAGAGGAGTCGCTGGAGAAAGATTTGATGTTGGGAAAGGTTGAGGGTCGCCGGAGAAGGGGTAGGCAGCGAACGCGATGGTTAGATGGCATCCTCGAAGCACTGCAGATGAAGTTATGTGATGTTAGAAAGATAGTGAGAGACCGGAAAGCGTGGCGTGACATGGTCCATAGGGTCCCGAAGAGTCGGACACGACTGAACGACTGAACTGAACTGAGAGTCCTAGATCTCAGAAAAGCTTGTTACCTTTTAAGAGGGCCGTTCAGAGCTGGTCAAAAGAGCTATAATTACCAATTTCCGGCAGAATGATTTAGACAAGTCTTGCCACCACATGATGTCTGAGTTATGGCGTCCAGATTCAGAGGCTGAAGGAAGCAGGGCACTCAGGCCATTTGATTGTGGCTTTTGTAAAATGATCCTGAAGAAGGTCAAGCGACTTCAAGACAAAAATTTGGAAACAAGAAAGAAACCGGTGCAGGTAATTCCTACGTTCGTAAGGTATCCCATGACATCATGAAAGTTGCAAGTAAATACCACGTTAAGCAATGCCGAAAGTTGGGCGAGATAGTTAACGTTCATGATGGAAAATAGCGCGAAAAAGAACACGAAGGACGGAAGGAAGACACGGACAAGCGCTAAGGACAAGGAATAGCGCTTGTCCGTGTCTTCCTTCCGTCCTTCGTGTACTTTTTCGCGCCATTTTCCATCATGAAGTAAATACCAGGTTGAAGTTGTCTTTTCTGCACCTTGAAAACTTTCGAAAATTTGCTCCGTGGACAAGTCAAACGAAATACCAGTTTGCGGAATTAAACATGGAGCGAAGGTCATCATATGTAGGTCGTGAGGGGTTTACCAGATTCCTTTACGCTGTGAACTCCTCTATATAGGGCAAACTGGTCGTTGTTTACACGAACACGCCACTGAACACTCGCGGAATGTGCACAACAAACAAGGATGTTTCCTCGCAGGCTGCTGCAAAAGGTGCAAAAGTTGCCGTCCGAAAATAAACAAGACGATGTTCTTGAAATCCGATAAAGTAGAACGGGAAATAGTTGAGACCTATTGTGTCAAAAAAAAAAAAAAAAAAGAAGGAAGCTCGTGCGTCAGCAAGCCGTCCATTTTGATGAGTGACGTTGAGGTGGCTTTCCTCGAAGGGTTCCTTTAGATGTTACAACCACGATTCTCGCGTGCTTTTGCCGTCTTCTTGAATTTTTAAATTTATAGCAGCTTTTCTTTCACTTTGACACCGAGAGTGGCTCTCAAAGTTTTTAAAGATTGCTCTATGCTTCGAGTTTCTGTTGATCATTTTGTTTTTTTGCATTGTCGCTTGTTTTGTTGCACAAAGAGTACAGTTTCATGTGCACCTTTTTTCCTCATTATTGTTGGTCATTTTAGTTTTCCATTGACACTAGTTTTGTTTACGCAGGAAGGCTCAGGAAATTTAAGAAAAATTGTGTGCCGTGCTTTCTTTTGACACGTGCCCGTCTACTTCATGAGGGAGCTTTCACGTTAGGTGCTTTTTGGTTTCTTAAAGGGACGTGTTTGTTGTACTGAGGTGTTTTTTCTGCCGGACCCTTGTCCGCCTGTAATCTGTATGCTGATTGTAGTTGATAGTTTTTGTCGCTGAGTGCTTTTCTTGTGTTTGGTTTCTGTGATACGGCTGAGTTCTGCGTATAAATGCAGGGTGAGGTGCTATAAAATTTAGTAGATAGTTGGCCCCAGTCCTGTTGGTTTACGTTCCTTCTTGCATTTGTCCCATTCACGCCGTTTTTCTGTTTCAAACATAGCTACGAACCACCTAGCCACAACCAAAGTACCAAAATAAAGTAAAATGAAGCCCATACTTTTATGTTGTATTCTTGCAGTTGCAAGTTCCAAAATATTTAGCTCCCAAAGATAGAAAAAGAAGTGAATATAGTAAGAGCCACTGCATGTCATAGGTACAAGAACTGGGCCACATTATTTCAGATTTATGTTCCACATGGCTGCAAAAGCAACAGGTTAAAGATGATGGTCTGCAGTTCCCAACCAAATAAGCTGCCAGCTGTCGTCAGGAATAAAGCCAGCGTTTTAAGTACGCATCTATCTCAGCATAACAAAAATATCAGCACGTCATGACTATAGATTCAATGGTTTGGCATGCTTTAGACAAACATTGGATAAAAACATCACCGAGTGAATTGGCCAACTTGTCTCAAACAAAAAAAAAAAATCAGTGTGAGAGGTTGAATAATGTATCCATTATTAAGTTGCGGCATTGCTTTTTGCCACCAAAGAAAGGCTGAGTACTAATGTCGGGCTTTTCATCCAACAAGGCCAGACATAACCAACCACATACAAGCAGCCTTGCGAGAGGAGCGTTGTGATGATGTTGACCAAGAGAGTGCAGCTGTGCTTGTGTTGGAACTAAAAGCAGCAGATAAAAAAGCAAAGTTGATTTTTAACCCGCATCAAAGAACACAAGAGCAAGAACCCGGGGGGCTTGCAAATGACAACATGGAGGAGTCAGTGGCAAAAGAATATAGTGAAATGCTGCTGTTCTGCTACCAATCCGAATTCACGGCAGAGAGTATGGCCAAGCATGGAAGAAGCTTAGAGATGCAACAAATAAGACCACAGATTACTCACTGACTTTATATTATATTGTTGTAAAGGTTGGTAACGTGGCTAGGTATTCCTTCATTGTGCAATCTGAGAGAGATCTTGCATTGCAGGGCACTGTCATGTTCTGCAAGTGGTGATCCAACTTCACCCCAGAATAATGGATGATAGACTGCTGTTAGGCGGAGATGGCAGGTGTAAATGCAGTATTTCTAGGTCCCAAAGTTATGTCCCGCGACTTTCATGTGGCATGGAATCGGTGGCTGCGAAGAAAAGAAAATGCAGTTCGAAACTGTGAAAGTGTCCTCGTTCTGCTGTTTTGATCAGCATTGACAAAATCAAAATTGTGGGACAATCCAAAATTCAAATCCTATATATCTGGCCAGTAGCTTCCTCTAGCAGAAAAGTGGCTGATGTTTTTTATTGGCGGCATAACGTTTTTTGGTTGTCACAAGAAATAACGACAGAGAAGCACAGAACAATGTCTTAAAGGATAACACTAACTAAAAAGCAGTTAGGGAAAGAAAAGCCTGAATGATTCAATTTCAGTCCTGGAAAAGCAGTTCTTGTTAGAAGACAGATAGGCTAATATTAAAACGTGAAACCATCTGAATGCAGACTCTACCACAATGCATTCCCTTATTATCTACATAACATGCTACCTGAAGTAAATGAACACATTATGAACAGGATACATACGGCTGAAGATTTTGAATCTGAAGACATCACATCACTTCGACAATATGCCTCACTTGCAGTTAATTACACCTGCACCTGTAGTGCACCTGCAGAATTTCAAACAGCTTGCTTCTACACACCAAAGTGTTTGCGTGATGACTTCAAAAGACACAAGTTACATTGAAAACATTTTTATGCTGTTATTTTATAATATCAAAGAATGGTCATTTGAATAGCTCTCCCAGCATTATTGGAACAGTGCTTTTATTTGACATTTTCGCCATATACAGGTCCCCTACAAAATACAAATGTCAATCTGAACACACATGATGCAGTCTGCACAGGCACATTAAATACCATATGGGAACAACGGTATCTAAGCATGCCTCAGGGACTTGCAGCACTGAGACAGGAACTGCACGATTGGTTGCAGCAAACAAGAGCGGTTTCTGTGTATTGCACCGATGCAGAACTTCGAGCCGTTATTGATGCTGTGAGGAAACCTGATGCTGTGAGGGCAACATTGCCTGTCAGAGGGTGTTCGGGACAATCAAGCAAAAGAAAAAGGGCCAGCAACAAAGTTGGCACCTTAAGTTCATCCACCACGGAAAAGAGGGAGAATCTGTCATATCGTGGCCGAGTTGGAAGGAAGGCAGAACAACATTAAACCATGCATGCAGCATCATTAGAACGCAATTATAAGGCACAATCCTACTGCAAATTCAACCATTACAGCAATGCCAGAGGTACATGCTTTGAAATGTGTAGATAATGTTATGCTCATGCCACTGTCTGTGCTGGTGTCACTTGTTCAATGCCAAGACCAATGCCAATACATCCAAGATTCTTAGTATATATGTCGATACTTACCAAGTGCCATAATATTAGGATATTAGGTTAATGAATCTTGTGTGTGCAAAAGAAACAACGTGAACAGTGATATATGTCTTATTGGAGGACCCCGGGCAAATTTAAAATTTAAACCTCCTATGTCCATTAATGAAGCAAAACTTGTTTTTGAACTAGTTAGTTGTTCCTACAGCCGAAACTAGATTTAACGAAACCCCGTTTAATGAAACTTCCGATTTAACGAAAATATTCCTACTCCCTCTCAGACGCCCATATGGCACAATGCTTTGAACTCAAAATAACGAAATCAATTTCGCGACATCTCCCAATTTAACGAACTTCTGTCTAAGAAATGAAGCTGAAAATTTTTAAATGTTTTGCTTGTTTAGTAGAGAACGCCTAAAATTATTGATTGAGAGCCAACAGCAACATCGCAGAGCACCTTCGTTCAGCTTTTACCGAACTGTGTCATGCCAAACTAGATTTACAATTTTGAATTGAATTCACCAGACGTCGGGTAAAGTGGCGAATGCCCTTTATCTGCTCCGGCAGTTTGCCAGAACACACAAAGAGACGAAAAATGTATGCACGTTTTGCGCTGCAATAACGGTATCTACTGATGCAAATAAATTAAGTGCTATATTAGCTGCTTGGTCGATTGACATAAAACTTATTCGCAGTACATGAGAGGAAATCAAAGATCAAGCGGGATCGTTCGATAGCGATCGTGAGACAATTTTCTGGCAGTAAAGATCACGCTACACCACTCCTGTTCTTCTAGTGCCGAAAAATGTTAGGACAACATTTTACAACATCGCACAGTTACTAAAAGAGAGCTCCGTATAGCTCTTACGTGCATGCACAAGCATCCATTCGTGCTAAACGAAAAGTGGCATTGAACATTATAAAATTAACAAGATAACTGACTACGCCAACTTAATTGCCATTGCATACGTTACGATGAAACGCTAATGTTAAAAAAATGGCAAATGGGCATTGATAAACGTGAAATCTTACAAAATATAGTGAGCGTTGAGTCTCTGCATTTTTCTCGGGGCTTGTGCAGTTTTCATGTTCTGATGCTTTATAAGCAAGCTGAAATTCGTAGTTATCTCACGTGCTGATGCCTGCCGCAGTGGCTCAGTAGTTAAGACGTTCGGCGCCGCAGTACGGTTCGAGGCCGACCGCGGCGGCGACATTTCGATGGGGGCGAAACACAAAGGCATCCATGTGCTGTCCAATGTCAGTGTACATTAAAGATCCTCAGGGGGTCGAAATCATTCCGGAATCCTCTAGTACTGTTCCTCTTTCTCTCTCCTTCACTCCCACTTTTATTCTTTTCTTTACGGTGCGGTCAGGCATCCATGGAGAAGTTTAACAGACAGTGCGCCTTTTCTTTCCTATAAATCAATTCTCACATGCTGGCTGCCATATGTCATGCATAGCTTCAAAAAGAACAATTACAAAATTTTTTTTACTAACCGGTCCTTACTATCCCATTGAGACACCTTTGCAGGTGACACCTTGGTAGTTAGAAGGTGAGATTATAAATGCGCCGCATAGCTTTGCCAGTAATCAAAGTGTACGAAATAAGGCAGACGCATTTGCGCACAGGCTCCCCTGTCGGCAAACCCCAGTTAAAATGGCATGTTAGATCATTTAACTAGGCGATCGTATTAACGGTGTGGTTTATAAACGTGCGAGTATAATTAAATTCCCACAATACGTTTAGGTGATGACGAAGACATTTCGTTGAAAGGAAAAAGGGAGGGGGATTAATGGGAAAGTTGTTCGAATTATTAGTCCGGGATTCCGTTGAATAAGGCCTTCGCCCTCGCTTTTTCCACAATGGTTCGCTGGTCCCCCCCCCCCCCCCCCCCCCGAGGTCCGAGCTGGACAAGGCTGCCTTCCATCCTTCCGACGTTGGCTGTGTTGTAGTGACTAAGGCTTTGTTAGCCTGGCAGCCCCGGCACCTGCGTTCTGCCTGAAGAATTTACATTCCGTTGAGAAATCTGGCTCGATAGCGTGAAGCTTTACTGATTAATTGACATGGTTTGTAATTGGCGTAAACTACAGTGTTCTGCTTTATCTAATCCGTAATGTACGTGCGCAACCAAAGACGAGACAAAGAGGAGAAGTGGACAACGACGGCGCAGACGGTCCATCATGGTTCACCAACTTGCCCAATCAGCCGTTCTTATCTAATCTCTCTGGCTTCTGTCTAAGCTTCTGTCTTGAAAGCGCGAGTGCTGTAATACATTCGCATAGGTTATAATGGCGGGGAGTTCGAGACTTCAGGAGGGGGTGGGGGAGACTGAACCCGGGGAAGAATAGAATGATGAATACTGATGAGAAGGAAGGAAGAATACTGATTATCTGGTTTACGCAACTAAGCTCTTTGCGCGGAGCGCATACGCCCTGTTTCAGGATCTTGCAGGCCAGCGGCGCAATTCTTCTCGGCATATATTTCTGTCCGCAGCCTATGAATTCATAATGGTATGTTTGGAATTAGGATGCTCAGTTGCCATGACGGTCGCCGCCTCTTCCAACTCTGCAACTTTCCCGTGCCGAACAGAAAGTCCATTGACTGTCTGCCTTTTATGCACCACCGATATTGTTGAGGTCCGCAGCATCCACGAAGAAGGCTCTCTCTAATTTAGAGTAGCTCCTGAGTCCTGTCCATCATCGTGGCCCTCACACTCCTCGTTGATTGATGATATTCCGGAGGCATACAGTTAGGGAGGGGTAATGTCCCAAACTTGCTCCTATACTTCTTCGGGATATCTTGTCTTGCTTCAGTGGGGTAAGGATGCGGGTTAGTTGGTGTTCTACTGTGTAATAATACAAGCGCAACACAGCAGAAAACACAACTAACACATGAGGACACACAAGCGCTGAACTTCGTACTTGGAAAGGGTTGTCGAGAGAGGAGAGCATGCTGAGTTTCAGCTGAAGGAACACAGGTACTGATTTTTACCGGATGCCATTCTCAGAAATAATAATACGAAACGGCGGCTTGGCTTGTGGATCTTCACGGTAAATACCGCACTAGGTTCAGACATCTCGCTATTCTCGATGGAACGGACCAGGGCGGGCGTCTAAGTTTATTTTCTTACACAAGTTTTTAGCTTTCATTTTTGTCCTTTCATCCTCCTTAGCCCGACATGGTTTGTCTCCTAAAAGAGGTCAATAAGAGCTGCCGATGCCATCGACGATAGCAGATTTCTTGGAAGTACAAAAAATCCACCTCCTGTCATAAAAGCTAAAGATTTCCGTTCCCGGCAAGAAAAAATATGCACTAAAAGCAACTTCCGGGTTTGCGTCTTCTAGTGTGAGACTATGTCTACACCTGCTGCTATGCGTATGTTTCTATCATCATCAGGAGCTGACCATGCACCCCGGTGCACGAGCGACAAGAGCTCAGAACGCGAAACCGCCGGTTCAACTGGTAACTTAGGTCCTCGGCTGAGCACCTCGCTCACTTGATCGGGTTAAGAATCCACCTGTATAGTATACGGAAAAGTGCGCGAAGGAGACTTGCAAGGCTTTGGGCATCCTTTTCGCAGTCTTGCAAGTGCCACACTCCAAAGATGCTATGTTGTGCTTTCTATAAGGCAAAGAGCTCCACGCCATGTTGCAGGTGTGGAGCGGTGCGGCTTCAGCGGTTCCGAAAGGCGAACCTGGATACAGTCCTTGAAAAGGCGCGCCTGGCGGTAGGATTCTGCCTTGGAAATCAAGCACAGCATTTTCCCATGGAAAACCGAAGACAGACCCCCGAAGAAGGCAAGCTGTTGTGACAGAAGCATGCAGGCAGCCACACCTGCCCAACTCGCCTTGTTGCTCGTTACTTGTTGCGCCTTGTTGCTCCCGGGTTTGAGTCCTGGATCGGACCCGTCATGCTTATGTGATAGACGACCGCCTCCTCGAACGGCCCCGCTGAAGATTCACGGTGCGGTCTCGGTGAGGGGCCCCTAGCTACCCGCTTCAGATCTCGTGGGTCGGTGGCCTGGTTTTTTCCAGCGTTCTTGGATTGATGTTGCTGACTTGGTCTCCCAGTGCCGGCCTTGCGCCCGGCTCCAGTTCCAGCACCGCCACTCCTGTATTTTTGGGTGCACTGGAATGACCCTATGAGATGTGGGCCCCTGCAAATTAGGCAGCTGAGATGACGCTCAAGGCCATCTGCTAGATTATTCTCTCCGCAATCCTGATATCGGTTCTCCTGCGGATGAGGGCAAACATTGGCGCGATGTCCAATTGTTCCGCAGCGGGTACAGGCCGGCGTCGTCTTGCGATGCAATAGAGGCGAACCGACACAGTTTTTCCACAGTAATAAACATCGAAAAACAAACTCCTGCCCTCGAATGTGATCACGCCCATGTTGATGTCTCTTAATTTTCGGATTCATGCGTGCACCGGAGCCTTCGAAGTGTAAATGGGTTCAGTAATATCTGCTTTCAGGTCCACTTGGATAACTCCGTGGCTTTTGTTTTCAGAAGTCTTGAGGTAGGCTTGAACAACTATAGTCTGTCCTCCAAGTTGGAGCTGTCCGATCACTAGAACCCGACGAATAAGTTGGGCGTTCTTGATGCCAACGATAATTATATTCTGATCACTGGCTAGTCAGATAGCGAGCGCTTGAGACGCCTGCACAATGTGGTTGTTGCCCCTGAAATTTGCGAGGTTGAGTATTCCCTTTGGCTTAGAGATGACCACGGCACCTTCTGCTTCGAACCTATAGGTATGGCTTCTGACTTTCAACGTTTAGTTTGAGAATGCTTGGCCGGCCGAAGCAGTGTCGTAGCCGTCGCTGTACGGGGTTCCGGGTTACAACACCCCCCTCCCCGAAATTTTCTGAGCGCTGCATTCCCCCATTCCTTCAGCGTTTTCTAACGCGATAGCGCTAACGACCCCGTGTCACAGAAAAGCCGGTATTGGCGTTGGGGTTGTAACGCGAAACTCAGTAGAAAGTAAATGTTGCGATCTACCGGCCAAAGGCCGGCAGCTACGCGATGAAAACCAGGCAGATTCGCAGAGCGAAAAGACTACGCTTTATTTCCGGCTCGGAAATATATAGAGAAGGAAAGAAAGGAGGGGAAGAAGGAAAGAGGGACTATCTACGCATGCGCTGGTTATCTGCAGCATTGTTATCAGCAGCAGTAAAGAAACAATAAAAAGCCTTTGCGGAAACCAACGGAGTCAGACACGGTTCCTTCGCAGTGCCGTGCGAGCACGCAACCAGTCCGCCACAGAAACGCATTGCTTCGGTCAGAATAAAGGTGGAACTAATGTATGCATTGCCTTATGAGTGTCGGCTAATGCTTTGGTGCATTATTAGAAAGAAACTAATTATGGAAGTAATAGGCGAGTAGCAAATGACATTCCCGCTTTGTTTACCCGCGATGCGGCGCTCACTGGAAAATTCTTTCGATCGTACGGCGCTGCCGCAACAGATGGCGCGAGCCACCGCCCGATTATACAGAATACAGTACTCGACGCGACTAGGTGGCGTGAGCCGCCGTCATCCATCCGTCATATGTAAGCAAGCGAAGTGAATGTGCTTCTGGAACATAATGGGACGTGTTGGCGATGGATGCGGTGCCGGCGGTGCCCTCTACTAGTACAGGCACAGGGCGCACGTGTGAGTCGTCATCTTCTGCGAGTGCCGATGACGCATCAACATCTGCTCGTGCTCGTCGAAGAGAATGAGAAGATGATGCGAACGGGGCCCGATAACACTATCGCGTTGAAATCTTAGAGGCGAAGCTTTAGCGTCTTCCATTTTATTTTGACCGGCGGCGTATACAATGCCCGAAAAATATTTCTACCTATGCCACTGGTGGCGATGGCTCCTTTGTTGTTCGGAACGCGCACGACCCGCGGCGGCTCGCGCACGCTTTTCAAATATATATATATATATATATATATATATATATATATATATATATATATTTTCTGGGCGGTATACACCGTATAGTTTCATCAAGGGCTGGCGTCAGCGCGGTCGTTATCTCCATCTCTTGCATGCTTTTTTTGGGCCGTAGCCCCGTACGAGAATTATGGCGGCCATGTCGATCCTTTGCCGCGTCCGCGGCTACGGCGTTCACGTGTTCAAAGAACAATGCCTCATTGAACTGCTCCGAAATGGCCCACCTGGATAAACAGGGATCCACGGGTTTTTTATGACTTGACAGGTACAGTTCCACCGGTTTCGGGAGGTGCAGGTGTAAATATGAGCAGCAGGGCATTGATTTGACGCAGTCGACGCGAAACACGTCCGCTCTCTCTGATGGCTCGCAGCGTCCTCCAATCCGTCTAGAAAGGCGCACACTTTTTCACGGTAGCCTAACCCTATTCCACATTACCACACTTGTCACAGCTGTCTACCTGCATGCTCGCACTCTTTATTTCGCGACTAGAAGCCATACTTATAAAATGTCTAAGCCACAAAATTTTCAAATGAGCACCTTTGTAGTCATATTAAATATTGCGCTCTGATGAGAAATTCAACGCGAACTTCGGTAACGGAGATGGCTCGCAAAGCTGTCGGCTCCGGGCTTATAGAACTCCTCCTAAATGCAGCGCCCTCTCGGAGCTTTCATAGTTGAAACGACCCGATTTCCGCCTGCAGGTGAAACGCTGCTCAGTTTTGTAGTAGACTATACGTTAATGCAGGATGGGGCAGAGTCTGCGTGATGGTTGTCGTTAACGGCATCCGACCTTCCGGGGTACCTGCGAGACATCATGTGGCATTTGGAGTGGGAATATTTAATTACGCGGCACCTGCTTGCAACGATGGGACTGTGTGGTGCAACGTTGGTACGGTGTGCAAGAACGAGTAGTTGCACGGTTTTTTGGAGTGCAGTCCATACGGCTTTTCGAGATTTCGGGGTGTCACGATTTCACACGCCCGGTCATATCAGTAGAGGTTGCTTTGCACGACTCATAACAGCTGCCAGTGCATTCGTCCTTTGAAGCAATCGCTGCTAAGCTGTCGCCTCAAGTTGTTGGCGCGATATAAACCATTTCGCCGAAAGCAAGCAGGGAAATACACTCATTGCGCCGTTTCACTGTTTCCAGTCGCGAGTGGGCTGTGCATTTGCGCTTTTTATGTATGACACAGCGGCCTTGCGGGCTAGTATTTTGCCATACACAAAATTCAAATGTCTTCATCAATTCCATCGTTGGTGGAAACTGTTGTCTGGAAAGTAATCAACGAATTCAGAAGCTGATTGCCGAGACGCTGGACGCATGCAACCTTTGTCCAAGTACGGTTGTGATATGTTTCTGCTTCACAACTTTCCGGTATATCATGAATTAAATCACCGATGAACGTTTTGTGCAAACGAGACAGACTTCCTACCAACTACGAACTCTAGAATATGGTCTACCAGTTTCACTACCGCCGCCGCCGTAAATACCATCGCGCCGGAAGTGCCTCCCGCAATGTCCGCACCAACGCTACGTAGTTTAGGAGCCTTCCGCCAGCGTCAGCCACCGTTTTAGCGCACACAGAGGTGTGCGCTAAAAATGTGTTCCAATTTGATTTTCATGGGAAAAATCAGCACTGGATAGAATTCGTCCTTGAAAGTGAATAAGCATGTCGGGTCGGCCGTGTATCGAGCGGTGCTAATTATGGACTGGGGTACAAAGCAAGCTTATGGCTAAAAAGTAAGTACAAAACTTTTACGCTTAAGAACTTGCGTCTTGATTAGAACGGAACGTTTTTGGAAGCTATTGGAGCATATGTGGAATCGGTGCGACCGTCCTTAGAGAAAATAACTCGGACAGCTCTGCGCTTAGCGAAGGGATGTGAAATGATGCAAGTATATTCTAATTTCGAGCAGATGAGAGAAGTACATGCCACGTCTTTAAGCTCATGGCACAGTAAGCAGAGTTTACGGAAGACAGAGGAGGAAATATTGTTGACATGTGTTTGCTGGTTCAGTTCCTTTGTTATGTTCACTCCTAAATACTTTAATTCATTGGTTTCAGGGAGATGATTGTTCTGGATGGGGGGGCGTACGTGAATTGAGGTGAATGCTTTTTTCTAGAGACGTGAAGAAAGAGTGCTTTCATGAAGTTTAGGTTTACTCGAAGCGCGCACGCTTCGTTCGGTCGACAAAAGGCGTCGCCGTTGACGTAATTCAGAATTGAGAAAACAAGTTGGAAAAAATACGCATATATGGTTTCGTACTAAATTGTTACACGAACGTTGCTTCGTGCAGTGTTTAGGGAAGTGTCATACCATTTCGTCTTCCATTTGGTATCCATCTGCCAGCCACGTTGGAGGTTAGTTAGCGATAATTATCGATAATTATCTAACCGGCAAGATATGTTGTATGCTTTTAATTGTAAGTGTAGGTGTCTACCGGAAGGGAGACACATCAAACCAATGTAACACTTTGCCAAACTGTGTGGAAGTCTCTAAATGCGATAAATTTGGGGAATTAAAATGTGGTGTTAAAGGCGCTATCGCGTCTATTCTTAAGGCGAAGCTTGTAAGCATCCTCACAATTTTTGTACCCCACTTAGTCTTCCAGTCCCTTAAATAATTCAGAGCTGAGATAAGTGCAAGCAGGTCATTTTCTGACTAGTTTCACTAAAAAAGACAATCATCTGCAAAAACGACTCATAAGTACTCATTAATAACTGTACAATATCATAACATGTTAGAATCAAAAGGGACCCTAACACGCTTCCCTGTGGTACTCTTGATTTAAATGGTAGGCTATGTGAACTGTGGTTGTCAATGGTTAACTACTGGGTGCGATGGGTTAGATAAGCGGAAACCCAGGCAAATAGAAAATCAAGAAATCTAAGCGTTTGTAATTTCAGAATGAGTTTGTAATGAGACACACAGTCAAATACTTTACTGAAATCTGAAACAGAACTGGGAAAATGAACAGCAGTTGTCAACTGAGTAGCAATGGAAAATCTATTTCTCAATTGGACGCTGACAATAAGATTTTGGCTTGGTTTGATTTATGGGGTAAATTTAACGTCCATAAGGGACTCTGGCTATGGGTTGATGCGAGTTGCTCTATTTTGCTGACAATGCTACGAGCACTTAGGTTAAATTAACCATAAACATGTGTCATGAGAGCTTCATGTCGGAATTCAAGCAGGCCATGAACGCAGGAAGCTTCCTTCGTTCATCCTCACTTTCATTGCGAATGTACACCACGTCATCGAATACGGTGAGCCAAGCAGAAATGGCTATTCGTGTAGGTTAGCATCTGGGCGGATCTCCAGGTTTATTCTCGTGTGCAGTTGCAAGACTCAAATCCTTACGTTTATCCCCCTTAGCGCTTTGAGTTTAGCAGGCGCGGAGCCAAAGGCTCCAAGTCAGTCCGCTTTAACGGAATTCTGCAGTTACAGTGAGGTGTCCACAAAATGTTTGTTCAGTGATAGCAATTTTATTAGAAGCTACTGCTTGTTATAATTTGTATTCCTACTGGTGACAGCAGAACTAATATTAACGCCACTGGCTGCCTTCCGGCCCGTACGACAGATTGCTGTTTTTCTACCGCTTGTTTCGCGGCTGAAGGTATGTACTCCATCCTTACGCCAGTGACAACTTACGGAGACTCTGTGTGCACAATATACGTGTAGAGCAAATGTCACAAGGGATGAATAATTGAGACATACGTCATGAGTAGCGACATGCCTAAATATTTTCACCTCTCCTTCCTCCATCTCTTGTCAGCATCCAAGACAAACGCATCCTCACGGCTCCTTGCCGAATCGTACATAGCAGCTATTCGATCAGATATTCTTCGTCTAGTGGGACAGTTTCGGAGCCCTGGCCCCTTGCCCTTCAAAGTACGGATTTCTCATGTACACGTGAGTGAACCTAGAAGTACGCCCGGCAGATGCGCTCTCGGTCCAATCACGTTCGCCAACGAGAGGCATCTGTCGTGCAAAAATCGTCGTGCTTGGCCGCGACACGACAAAGAAAGGGGCACAAACGTATAGGCGCACACTGGCAAAAAAAAAAAAAAAAAAAAAAAAAAGCAGTGTCATAAAATAACCATTGTCAGCACTAAACATCGTTCACACTCCGTGGTGGCTCGACCGTGCGACTATGTATATGTGGCGACACTGGAGTACTGCTCAGGTATGTTGGTTTGAAACACTGTTCAGAATCTGAATGCGACTGTGCTTCTAATCGCCGACTCATCGGCATTGCGAGGCCCGTACTCGTATCGCTTTTATCGATATACTTTTACATTTGCGCAGCGATTTCTCGGGGGTTCTGCTCCAACGGGCATCTCGCGCTAAGTTCCATTGCTTATTGATTCGACATACACGTACCAAAAACGCAGATCAGCAAGTGGCAGTCCGTCAGCGTATAAGGGTGTAGCCAGCATCCACATCCCGACTGCCATCTACGAGTACACGTCCTTGCAGACATATCCTGGGTGCGTCGATGACAATGAGCGTACTTCGAAACGTGGGAAGGAGTTAGCTATATCATATCTGCGTCCAATGCTTTCCCATCGTACACGGCAGGCCCGACGAACGACGAAACCTCGTGAGATCGAGACAGCCTAGAACATCAAAGCCTTTTGTGAGGTTGTGGTTGAGTTTTGGGGTGGTACACCCATGTGGCGTCCACCACGGCAGCAGTGAGCGATAGCAGAAGTTGACTCGAGCTCCTTTCGCGTTTGAAGTGGTTCCTGTAGTGCGCTGAGACAGTCACAACGCGATGTGCTCCTATTAAACTTCACGATGTTGTAAGTCCACTTTCAGTACAGCACTGATTGGCGAGGTTATGAAAATGAAGCTTGGTTGTGCCGTAACATCAGTAAAAGAGGTATGGTTTCAGTTACGCAATGTCAATATCATTTGCGGCGGCGTGAGCTTACGCCACGACTGCACGCGTTTCATTTTGTATAAGCTCGAGCATGATGGAAGTGACCGACGCATGGTGCCCGAACCGAAACGCAAGTATTAGTCTCGCGTTCATACGATCGCACTCTTGGGTGTAAAAAACAGAGGAAAGGAGACGCGCTTTTTATTTTACACACAAATTGGGGCGAATGCTACGGCTAGTGCTCTTGCAAGTTGTGCAATGATTACGCAAGTTGTGCGTTCACTGACATGCGTCCGCAGCAGGCAGAGGAGAATTTGGCTTGCATTGGCTGGTAAATAGCGATAGACCATATAATCTTCAGTGGCCTTGGCAATAGAGGAGATAGGGAATCGACGCCCCCTGTGTTAATCCTGCCTCTTCCCTCTCTCCGACAGAAGACCAACCAGGGGAAGAGATCTGAACAAGAGGCCCCGATTGGGACCACCAGCAAAGCCGTATAAGGGGCGCTCCCCTTTCTCAGCATCAGGCTGGATGCATTCTCTTCCCTCTTTCGCTCTCTCCCTGCAAGGCGAAGATGTACGCACTTCGCCCTCGCCCCCACCCTCTCAGCCAGCAGGGAAACCGTGTGCGATGCGCTACCGCCGCTCTCGCTTTTTCCCTCGCCGGCTCGCGCGCGCTCGACGTTTTGGAGAAAGCGCCACGCCGCTGGTGCCGGCGCCGTATATACGGAAGGGACCGACCCCATTTCGGCGGCAGGCCCAGTCGAATCTCAAGCCGTTCCACTATGCGAACGTCTCCGGTGGCGCTGCTTCGGCCGGCTCTGCGGCCGCTACTGATGCTTCTGCTACTGCTCAGCCCGCTGCTAGTGCCGGCGAGCGGGGCGCAGGATGGCGAACCCGCATCCTCGACGCCCGCCGCATCCGGCGCGGCTGCTGATGATGCGATGGAGTCCGACGAGCAGACCAAGGTGAGCGCGCGGTGCATCCCGTCCAGTCTGTCGCCGTCATCGCGAGGATTCCCGTGCGCGCCTTCCGCACGTCGCGCGCGAGAGGAGGAAGTGGGGCAGGAATAAACGGGCAAGAGCCGTTTTCGATTTCGATGGAACGGGCACGGCCTGTTCCAGCAGTTTATAAGCCAAGTTTAGGCGGCCCCGCCGGACTAACGGGTAAAATCCTGTCCGCCGCTTTCCCGGTCCTCTCATGTTACCGGTGGCGGCCGCGCACTTTATGACAGGAAGTAAGCGGCACTGTTTTTTCGCGTCTCCAGGCGCTGCTGCATATGGGTGGCTGAATGTGCTAATGCTGAGTAGGTGCGAACTATCCATAAAATTGTGGCGAAAAGCGCACTGGTTCTTATGGCGTGAACGAAAAAGGGTTTTATTTGGCAGCCGCGCTTCGTTTTGACGTTCAACGTGGCGCAGCTGGTGTCGGCGCGTGGTCATGCATGGACCTAACCTTAGCCGCCAGTAGCTCCCGACACCCCTTCGTATGCTGATTTTCCTCGTTTTTCTTTTTATTTAACAGTTAGTCTGCTATTGGTGTCGTCCTTACCTAGGCGAACACGAACTTGTGTCTAAGGAACCGCTTGCGAAGCCCGCCTGTGCTTCAGCACGATCTATTATCGCGATGTTCGTGCCATAGGAAGTTGCATATACAGGGTAAGAATAAACTTGTGCTGAAATATTGAGAAGCGAGTGCTAGTATCTTTTTTCATGTGCGGCCTACTGTGAAGTGCGGCTCATGGCCTGGACATCAGACGCGCGAGCTAGGGACCGCTGACATCCCTAGCTCGCGCTAGAGATTCCACGGGTTAGCGAAATCGACGTAGTTACTGGTAATGGTTCAGTGAGAGGAAGGCGCAAGCCCGGGCTTGTAGCATCATTACTTCCGCGTGCCACAAATGTGCTTGAATTCTGTGCTCCAACTGCACCTCATACTGTCCAATGTATTCCGCTTGCTTAAACAATTTTAGAAAATTGTGCCTCATCGCGATCACTATCGCAGCAGACGAAATGCACGTTTTCAGGCAGTTTTTCAACTTTTCCTCAAAGTCAGTTTGTTCTTTCTTACCGTGCTAAGTTTAACCACTTCCCAGTTCGCATTCCTTCGAGTAGGGAAAACGGAAACGGACAATTTAGGCTTTGATCATTTGGTCTCCGTAGATGCATACGAGGTGGAAAGGAGAAAGTCATTCGAGCTTGCAGAAGGAACCGAACAAGCGCTAACGACGTGCCCTAGCTGAGGTCTTTTCTCCTCTTTCGTTTCCACTGCTGAGAACTCGCACTATTATACAACGTAAATGGCGTCTGCAAGAAAAGCGCTTACGTATTTGTTACGTAACGCGAGTACTATGGAAGGAACTGCCTCCACAGAAGCCCAGACTCGGGGCTTAAGAAAACGATTTCGGCGTTTCCTGCTCTCTACAGGTCTAATTTTACCACGACATTAACGTACGACTGCTTGTGAATCACGCCTCTTGCATGCATCCCCCGAAGCAGCCAGAAGTGGTACATTCAGCTTTACCTTTGGCGCCTGCCACATTATGTACGATTCTGAGAACTACCATGCCTTCAGGAATTCATGCAAAGAGCTCTCAAAACCCATGCACTGCAGTTCTTCTTTGGTATTTCGTGCCCTTCATGATCTTCAGGCACTGCAACTCTTGGCTTGACGTCCAAGCTGACAGTTGTCCGCCAACTACACCTTATAAGTCACCGCTGCAGCCCTCTCTGCCTTTCCGGTTCGAAATATAGTCTGGACACGTAGATCGCGGTGCGCGTTATAACCTTGCCATACGGACGAGCCAGACAACGACAGCCGGAAGTGTGCCAGTCGACGCTGACCGATTGCTGCAAGGGCGGAAGTCGCCAAGGGACGCGATGAAGAAGTGGAACAGAGCGTAGGAGGAAAACTAACGTTTCCTTAAGCAAATATAGAAGACAAGAGGTGACAGCGCAGCTTCTGTAATGCAGAGTGCGTTGCGTCAGCGCTGTAATAGCTTATCGCACAGCATGGACGTTTTACGTATTTCTTCAGGCTTGGCTCGATTGAGCACGCGACACATGTCGCCGATATGTCGATCTTTAACTGCTATCAACGTTAGCGGTTTAAAGATTACAAATGCCTCATTCCTCGATACATGAACTGGCAGTCCACTTTACTAGGCGCATTTATATGGTATGTCCAGCGATGAGGTGAGAGCTAATTTCCTGCCTGTCTAAACTGCTGAGCTTTGCGTTGAAGGAATCGGTCGGGCTGCATACATCGTATTATGATCCCCAAGTTTCCCACTCCCCTTGCAACCGTATTAAAAGGCAAAACGTGGGAAGCGTTCCTTTTGCACTTTGCAGTACCGAGCAAATGCTGGCACATCATAACTGCTTTCTTGTCTGTGGCTTGAAGTATTTTAGTTGCATGTTATTAGTTATGGCTCGTAGCCATTTCCAATATTGACAAAATTTAAAACTTCGCGCGTTCCTGTGTTCCTTGTTCAACGTTGTCAACTGAAGCTGTCGACTGCGACTCTTGGCGACGTTAAAATGCCTGCGTACTTTTGCTCCTCTTGAAAACCAAAATTTGATTAAATTTTTATATCGCATGGCTGGAAGCTTGCTTGTCATTACGCGCTACACGGAGATATTCGCATCACTCGCAACGCTCAACACATTTAACAATGACAAGTTTTGCGCAGGAAATTATAACTATAATATTGGCTACAGTGGATGCCAGTCGTACAAAAAATGTTCGTGCGTATTTTTAACACTGTCGTCATCATGTGGGTGCATTAAAAAAAGTATGGTGCAATGTATAACGGAAGAATTCTGCACGTAAAAGCATACTGGGTGTGCAGTGGTGATCATACGCCGTGCACGTGGCGTAAATTTATGTCGGCTTTTTGACAAATCTTCCGCCATCGCACACACCAGTCCAGATGCTGTTTCATCACTTTACTATACTTTAGCCAAGGATGCGGGATCGAATCACGGCCTCGGCGGCCGCTTTTCGGTGGAGACGAAAAGCTAGGCACCAATATGCTGTGCTGTGCGATGTCAGTGCACGTTAAAGAACCCCAAGTGGTCGAATTTTCTGAAGCCCTCCACTACGGCGTCTCTCATAGCCTGAGTCGCTTTGGTATGTTAAACCCCATAAATCAAACTAAATGAAACCAAGCTTTACTTTTTGTAATATTTTCTTGATACCATTGAAATGGGTGCTTGCGATCCAGCACCAAATAATAAATAATGATGGAGAGGCACTTTACTTCATGTACAGGCATAGAAGTGAAACTGTTACCGGCAAGTGATTGCATGCCGCTTTCTCCATTCATACGAATGCTCTTGTGTCAAACCCACGGATAAGCATTACGGTTCAAAGTACCCACTCAATTTACGTGTTCCAGACAACAGAGCGTATTAAGGTGAATGAGCCCAATTCATATGACTGCAAGTGCATTGTGATGTTTACGCGGTCATGAGTTGAGGGAGGATGCATTGTAGCTAACTGATGTAGGCGCGAGGCGTTTTACGAAGGTAGGGCTGCAGCGACGGAGCAGTCAGAAAAACTTCACTATACGTGAAGACCCTAGCAAAGACTGAACATGGACTGAAGGCAACATAACTTTACAGGAAATTGCAAACACAATGAAGTGGGTTAGATAAGAGAAGACGCAATCCCATCCTTATTTCTTCATCATTCGAACGGGTGGACTCTCACGTTAGACTACTTGCAATTAAAGCCATCCAAGGCAACTCCTTATAGCACGGTACAATTCATGCCAAGTAGCGTTTATGTCTTGTCTTTTCCAAAGCACGTGTCTTGCCAATCGATTTCATGACAGGAGCTGGTAAAGTACCATTGATAGACGCTTTAGGCATTCATATATGCATTGTGGTCGGTAGAGCATGAATACCTTTCTGCTTGCCCTTCCTAAGAGAAAGTATAATGTTATTTCATATTTTTTCCTCGCTTTGCGCCTGTAATTTGTTCATGCTAGTTTTATGCAATATTTGAGTGCTCTGGCTACTTTAATGTTTCTGAACGCGATCGTTGATGTGACTTCCACACAACTTTGTGTCGGGCACGACGGCAGTGTGTGTCGTACTTCACTATCCGGGAGACAGCGAAGCTCTCGTCGCCACATCGTCGCTTTTTCTGCGCATCGTGGCGTTGAGAACACATGTGCGCGTCCCACGCGGCTCCTCGTACCCCGTCGTGTGCACATTTCCTCTCAAGCCGCCGGGCGGCGGAGTGCGCTCCAGTCGAGGCATGACCAAGGAATGTGTGGGACGTCGCACACGACAGTTTCGTCGGTTTCGCGGAAATGCGCATGAAAATGTATACGCGGGCGTAATGAAGGCATCCGCCCTCGCCTCTCGCACTGGGAATGGAATCAATCCCGAGAGCCCGGCTGACGAAAAGTGATGTACATGGACTCAACGGAGAGCACGATGGTGCGATTGCTGGAAAAACCCTGACTTGTTCCAACGTGACATACGCACAGACGGACGGCCCGTTGGCGCTCAGTTCTCACGCGATGGCCGTGAGACGCGTGAGTGTGCGTGTGTGTACACCGATAGGCGGCTCATCTGTAGCCACCGGGTCAAGGTTGTGCGCCATCCCTCCTTAGAGTTCGCGCGCTATATCCCGCATTTTTTTTTCTCGTTGTCTCTCTCTTTTGCCCTGTGCTCTTCTTCTTTATCTTCCGCTGATTTGCACTGATCCGCGTCGCTCCCTGGAAGTTGCCCTCCCAAGATGAGCGGAGAGCATCTCTGCGGATCGCTGTGGCCGCAAGGGAAACCATCGCGTCGAGTAGAAGCGTTATTGGCGTCGTTGCGGATGCGAAGCTTATAACGGTCCGACACGTATACGCATGATGGATGACTGCTACCAGTGGTCGGGAAGTTATAGAACCACCGATCCGACCTGGCCGCTAGTGGCCTTGAAATCTTTCATCGAAATTTTTCGTATATTTTACCCATTTCGTATTCCATACCAGGATTATGATTTTCTTGTATTAGAGAAAGGGGCGCGGCATGCTTGTGGATTATGGTGTCGCACAGCTTAACCGACAAGTTGCAAGGAGGGGATATGGAAGAGTCGAGACGATCGAGACTTTCAGATAAATGCAGCACCTCTCACCCCTCGATACAACTTTTCTTTGCCCCACCGCGGGGGTGCAGTGGTTAACATGTCCGACTACCATGCAGGAGTACTCGGGTTCGAACCTGACGGCCGGCGGCTGCGTTTCGAGGGAGGCGAAACGGAGTGGCGCCTGTGTGCTGTGCGATATGGATTGCGCGTTAGAGAACCTTGGTCGAAATTTATAGCCTGAGTCGCTTTGGGACATTAAATCCTACAAACCAAACCATACAACCTTTATTTTATTTTTATTTTTCTTCGTTCTGGCAGGGGTGGTTTTGGAGGGATTATGCGTTAGCAACTGCTTGAAACAGTGCAAACATCTGCAGTTAGCACTTTACCCTCCGTGCTCTGCCAACGACACGACTCGTTCTCCTGTTCAGGCATAGTTTTCAGGGGTCTAGAACCGTTCTGCTGTCATGCAATTATCACTTGGGCGCTGTTTGTCTATCCCGCCGCGACTTTTGTATCCTAATCTTGTAAGGCTCCCTCATGACCTTCCGCGTTTCGAAGCAATATCTCTACATGGAATACAGCCGTACTTGCAAGAAGACGTAGAGTAAAGGCGGGGCTCAGCACGTGTAGTGCTGCCGTTTGTCCTGCAGTCACGAGTCGCCATTTGTACACTACTTGACTGCACTGCTCTCTTGCCGTGAATGCGCTCGACTCTCTTCTGGCGTGAGCAAACCGATCAGTCCTGGAGTTCTTTTTCACTAACGCAATGAAAGAAGCACTCGGCGCGGCGGAAACGTCGCTGGAATGCGTCACTGAGAGCACAATTGCGGCATTTATCAGTTTATTTGGGTCAAAAGAGAATAGAACACGTTCACTAGCTGTAGCCTTACCTTGCTCGTAACCTAACCTTGCGACTGTTCACCAGCGCCACCCTCATTCTTGCCAGTTTCCCTCGAAACGTGATCGACAGGTAGAGCGGGAGCTGTGTGATAATCCTTTTATGCTGCCTCTGACCTCAAGACTGCCAGAACCGAGACCCTCATGTACCCTATTTAGAAGACAAATTCACAAAATGAAAGAAGCCAACAGTCAGCGTGAACAAGGAAAGCATAGGGAAATATATATATATATATATATATATATATATATATATATATATATATATATATATATATATATATATATATATATATATATATAAACTTGGGTGGTTTTTAGAAGGCCAAAAATTAAAAAGAAAGATAACTCACTTTAGATTATTTTAGCCCTTAGTCTATATTGGATGCTGCGGCGGACACCTGGTAAGAGGAATAGTGTTTTAATTACGTCGATAAATAACTAAATACGTTACTTAAGTTGTTTAGTTTTTATTTTAGTGGGTATATTGTATTTGCGGAATTTGACCGCGTCCTAGAAATGGTAAATCCGGGAAAAAGACTTGTTAAAAAATTGTGGTGGGCGCTACAAGGCCCACAGATGTTAGCATGAAAGGCGGATTCACACCGTAATACAGCCCATGGGACGTATAGATCGCTCCAACTAGAGATTTCGTCCCTTTGCTGGGATCACCTTAGGGCCGGACCGACGCGTGGCGGTTCGTTGCTAGTTTCCCTACAGACGCGGCCTCGCTGATAGCCTCCGGGTCGGTACCAAACGCGCGCAGTTATTTCACTCCCACTCAGGCTTCGAAGCGCCGAAGAGGATATAGATCTCCGCCGGACACGTCCGCTAGTGCTGTGCTACGATGAGAATCTGCCTATCAGACTGGCGTTTGTACTATTTGGAGCCCCCTAAAATAGAAATAAAAATTACCGAGTTTATTTAATTAGCAAACTAGCAATGTAGACCATACAGATTTGTATTGGTATTGTGGAAACGTTTCCTCAATTTTCGGGCTTATTTGTTCGTTTCGCCGCACCATGTATTTAACACCTTGCTGATTGCATATTGTATGACGATGCATTGTCATCATCGTCGTCGTTTCACCAGAATTAATGCTTTAACTCTAATATGTATTGCTCTGTATTATATGGACCTGAACTATTACATTCATATTGCTTGTGCGCTTTTTATCCTGTGCATATTTTTGTTTTTGTACTCCACCCTCTCCCCTCTGCAATGTTTCTACCCTGAGGGCAATAAATAAATAAATAAATAAATAAATAAATAAATAAATAAATAAATAAATAAACCAATAAATAAATAAATAAATAAATAAATAAATAAATAAATAAATAAATAAATAAATAAATAAATAAATAAATAAATAAATAAATAAATAAATAAATAAATAAATAAATAAATAAATAAATAAATAAATAAATAAATAAATACAGGATTCAAAGAATCTCACCTGTAAATCATCTGGGAACGTAATAGAGCTTCATCGCTGACAATATTCAGTCAGCTTGTTGAAAAAAAAATTGAATATATGTGCTCATAGGTTAGAATAATTAAAGTGAAGATTTGCTTGAAATTAAACACTATGGCAACATTATTATTTTATTTATTTATTTTTTGTTATGTAGTGACGCAGTGAGAAAAATTATTGGGCGACACCGTTCGACCTCGCCATACGCCAGCAAGCATAACTGGGGAAAATGTTTTGTCAGTGCTTGTTGTAGACATGGCAATAATTTTCGCAACAGACAAAGATAGATATGACTGCGCGCGTGATATACAACGTGCTGTTATCAGGCTATGCACGTGAGATCGGTTAGGTTAAATTGATTGGGGCAGCACGTTATCGAAGTGTCAAAATATGCCTATTACGTGCAACACAAGATAGATTAGGACACTGCAATGTGTTTAACTCCGACATAAAATAAGAGGTGTTTACTCGCCGCGTGGGCTTAACAGGCTGAGCCCGAGGTTGCGGGTTCAAACCAGCCGCGGCGGCCTGTTCCACTATACAGAGGACACCATATGTCTCATAGCATTGCTCTGGAAAGCCAAAATCCATGGATCATCTAATAATCGGCTGATTTGCGCGAAACCACTGCGCCATTATCTGTACAAGACATTATCGGTGCAAGAAGCTTTGATGCATATTAGTATCAGTAGCAATACTTCGGATGGCCAGCTCGAAGGATGAGACACAGACGACGTATACAGATGCATACAGAACACACTGCTGCTTCTACCATGTTCCCTGTCTCCTCTTCGGTAATGTATCGTGACTACATCTTTTACGTCACTCGCATACGATCTTTCGAATTGGCCTGCCGAAATGGAATTGCATCAACTATAGGTCGGATGCCTGCCATTATATGTATACTCAGTTATTTTTCGACATTATCTGCGAACGAGATTTTCAACGTTTTTTTTTTCGTCTTTTTTTTTTTTCAAATATTGTATAGTTAATATATTCGCAGAGTGTCTCTGGGCCAGGCTTCTAACTTTGCTATTAATTTCAAAAACCTCACCAACGGTTTCATTTAGCCGCCTTAATCACTCCCTGTGAGCGCAAGATGAATTTCGGAAGCAAATTTTTGCTACGCATAGGAAGTTTACGCCATTTTCTATTGATGTATGCTCATAAAACTATCTTAAAATATCCCACAGTTGCCTCATAGTTATTCAAAAACGCGCTCCACTGGTTTTCTATGGCAGTTTCAACTGCTCGATGCGAGCGGTGAAAAACAAACAAACGCGACGACGACGATTGCGACACTCGGTAATGTGGAATATGAGCGAAGCTCTTTGCGTATATATAAAAAAAAACTATAGCGTCTTCTTCGTCAGGGGTGTGAGCGAGAAGCATGCATCCGTTCTGTTAGCAGTACAGCCCCATAATACAACAGCGCTTCCGGTTGACCAGCATCACCTAACGGCCAATCGGGGAAATTTTATGACGCAGAATTTACCCCATTCGAAGGCGTCTTTTTGGTGGTTCTGTGGCGCAATGTACTGACGCTGCATACTTGAGCACGACCAGCGGTAGTTCGAATCAAGGTGTCGGGTTTTATTTTTCTTTTCTTGCCCCTTTCTTGCGTTACTCTACCGGATATGTTGGAGGGGAACACTTCAGTTTCGATTTTAAGAGTAGGGTGCGATAACATTAAGGGGCACTCCTCAGGATTCCTACATTGCCGTTCACCAAACTGTCCGAAACGTCATTCTTCCGTATAGAGCTGTGCACGGGCTCGGGCCAGCTCGAAAGCCCATACTCGGCCCGGTCCGCGGGCCGGGCTCGGGCCGCTCGGAAGCCCTTTCGATCGGGATCGGTCCGGGCCGGACACCCCGATCACGGACACATGCGACATTTGCGAAAGTGCGAATACAACCGTAGTGCGATAAGCGTCTAGAATGCACAGCATTTTCCGGCGTCGTCCCTATGCGAGAGCTTCCTAGTTCTTTCCCGGCGTCGACCCGCCTATCCTCCTCACCTACTCGCCGCGAACGGACATTTGGTAGCTGTCAGTGACCGAGCAGCGGGGCCGCTTGTGGCCCCTCTGCTCGGTTATAGTTCCGAGTTTCGCATCTCCGCTCTGGTAACACCGGCGCTGATGTTTAGGTATATCCGTTTTAAGATTCGCGCCACGCTGTCGCCTATCACACGTCGCTATTATGACTTACTCTTACTTCAACATGGCCTCGTTTGATACGGAACATAGCTCAAAGCATCTGCTGTGCAAGAGTTTCTTCTTTTTTCTCTTGTTGCAAAAATTTCACGTGAAAGGCACACGGTGAGCCAGGCGAGCTCACAGAGTACTTGGCCACAAAATGAACCCCTTGTTTAGGTTTAGAGCTAGCGCCCTTTTGAAGAAGCACACAAGCTGCCTACTAAAAACTTGCTTTCCTATCAAAGAACGTGTCAGTCTTTCCAGCCACAAGTTGCAGCACCGAACGAAACTTCAGCGCTACCGGGTTCATTATCCAGGAGCACCGAGAATGCCTCAATTCAATGAATGACTTGTTTTCGCGCAATAGGTTAATTCTAGATATACGTTCTGTGCCCCTGTATATTCAGCAAATTTGTCATTTCAAACGTGAGAACTCAACATTTTTAGATCTTGGATAAACTTATCATCCTGAAATTATTTTCTTCTTTTTCATCGCTTCAAATGCAATTATATAGCATGACAGGCTGGGCCGGGCACGGGCCTTACATTTACGCGCTGGGCCGGACTGGGCCAGGCTTGGTCCCTATCCAAGTCGGGTCGAGCTCGGATCTGTAGTGTCGGCCTCGGGCCGGGCTCAAAATTTCGGCTCGTGCACCAGTATCGTCGTAAGATACCCGAGCCCGAACAGCATCTTGCGTCCTATATAGATCGGCCAGTTCCAACTGTGATAAGGTGGCCACACATATTTTGCCACGCATTGGGAGCTTGGACCATTCTCATCAACATGTGCATAACGTACCTTTCGCCATCCGACATCTGTCCCACAATTAAAAGGCGTCCCAGAATCCTGGACTTGGGCAACACATCAGGAGGCTCGGCTTATGGCTTCGAACCATTCCTGCGTAAGCAGGCAAATGTCACATGCGTTTTACGCCGAAGAACGAGACGAAGCGGAAAAGGCGACATTTTATTGGGCATCTCTGTAGACCTTATAAAACACTCTAAAAGAAAAAAAAGCTATGTAACGTGTTATATGTCCCAAAGAACAGGGAGGCCTCCCTGCGAATAGTAATGCACGTGCAGTGCCTGGCGCCCTTTCTGAATTTTTACCACATCGTTGCTTGTTCCTCTACATTTTTGTTTTCACCAGTCGATCTACCGGAGCTGCACTGTTAAAGTTTATTTCCTATCTTTCTTCTCTTTCCCCCACTTAGTTATTTACTCTTTTTTTCTTTTTTTACTCTCGCTTTTTCTTGCGTCACGGCACGAGACATATAATACACAGGGTGTTCTCTTTCATCAGCAGCTTCAGTCACCCTAGTTGATCATTGGCACCATCACCACGTGCAGTTATCGTGGAAGATGCAAGCGCATGCTCAGGGGTTTCGGTACCGTAGGCTGTAATGTCTCTCTCTCCATTTCCTTTATGGAAAAAGTGGTAGGGTGCAGGTAACCCTCTTCGTTTTATGCTATCTTACTGCGCTCTCCTTCGCATAAGGTCCCGCCCTTAGTTTTTTTTTTTTCTTATTTTTTTTTAAAGCTTGAAGTGTTCCAATAGCTGTAACCATGTGGGGCTGCAGACAGACACACCCGGATTGTTCGCGGCGCCCCAGATGCCACTTGAGGCTCCCATCGCTCAGCAAGTCACCGGCCATCGACTCTCCCTCTCTTAATCGGCTGCCGGAGGCCAAGGCGCGATGCCCATCACAGCCGATCCGCGAGGGGAAACAAGAGCAGAAAGCGCGTTGACCGCGAGCACTGCTAACGAGCCGGCTGGGTTGTGGGATGCAGGTCACTGGGTCCGCTCCGCCACCGCGGAGAAAACGACGACGTGCGCTGCTGGCTCAACTTTCTTCTTCCTTTATACTTCTTGCCACCCCCTATACTATGTTTTTTTTTTATTTTTCTGAGCATCCTCGGCGGCGGTTTCCAAGTTGTCAGCTTTTTCATTCTCAGCGCGTGGTCGCTGGAGCGTGCATGTGGCTCGTGCCTCCTTACAGCGTGCACCGTTTCCACGCGTCGGGCAACAACCTAAACGGCGGCCGCCCAAGCGCCCGTCCGAGCAGCGGCGGTGGTGGTCCTAGCCCTATTTGCGTCCAACAGAAGAAGCAACGGCGACGCGGGAGAGCACGGAGGTTGCTTGCCTGTCACGCTCCTGTATGCTCGCGTGAGCTTGCCTCTCTGGAGTTACCTTGCGGGCTTCGCACAGAGCGGAGGGACACGTGTTTTCTTTTCCCTCGCATCGCTCCTATATATTTCCTCAATTGTCAGCACTCGCTGTGGGGGGCAAGCGGGGTAGCGGGATTTCTCACGGTTAGCGTCGCCGGCGGCAGCAGCAGGCTGTGCTGGCGTCACTTTGTGCACACCGTCAAGGGTTGAGTCACCTTAAGCTTGGAAAGGAAAAAAAAAAAGAAAGAAAGATGAAAGGTCCTGAGGAGGATCAGCAAAGAAAAAAAAATAATATATATAAAAATAGCAGTTGCCAGTTGTGCTCGCACAGGAATTTAACACGTAAATGCACCAGGTTACTTTTTCAGAGGAGGCGCGTTTAGAATTTGCGTCTGATGTACCTTTGGACAGGAGGGAGACATCCGGGAACAAAAACAAGAACTTTTTTTTCTGCCCACGGAAACCCCCTGCCACCTTCTTTCCCTTTTCTTTCCAGACTTCAACTAAAATCACTTTCGTGCTGATAAAACTACTGGCGGTTTTCTTTGCGTGAGCAAAAAGCAGCAGAACGGTGCAAGCAGTTGGGATGAACAGGAGTAGACAACTTTACAAGAATGCTGAATTGGGCGAGTTGGTGCGTTTGCATTTTAGGAACGTAGCGCAAAGAAGACAAAGACAAAAAATAAGAGAAACACAGACGAGCGCTCGTGTGTGTTTCCATCTTTTTTTGTCCTTGTCTTCTTGACGCTACGTTCCTAAAGTGCAGACAACTTTTGCTGGTTATGAAAACGAACCGCAATTTCTTCAGTTCTGAAGATTGGCACTTGCTCTGTGAGTCAGGTTTTAATTTTCTAGAGATCTGCTAAGATATCAACAGGAAGCAAAAAAAGATTTTCTTGGTGTGTCCGTTTTCTGCAGTCGCGTCCAAGCCTATATAGTTTCTGGCTCGCTTCGGTTGACTGCGCCGACGTTCCAATGGCGAGCACACCGCAGCAGCACTTAACGTGCGCGTACGCGGAAGAAAAACCACACGGGCGCATGTCACGCGTTCACGTTTCACCGAGATGTTCCCACGTTCCATTATCCCGATATTCGAATCCGCCTATTACGCCCACCGAGTAGATGTGACCGCTGCACGGAAAGGCATGCTTACATATATGAGTGGTTGCCTGGGGCGCGGCGCCTTCGCCTATTTGGCAAATACTGGGGAAAACTTGCAGCTGCAAAAAATAGAACTGTAGGAAGGGACTATGACTTCAGGTCAGCGCCGTCTGTGCTGGTATACTTGTTCCAGATGTGTAGCCCTGCCCTTGCTCCGTATACACAAAAATGAACTTTCTATCGGGCACTCAGGCGCCTTCCCCATACCGTTTGCGCCCAACTATTCGTGCCCTTGGAGGCTCGTTTTCTCTTCTACCCAACGTGCAAATAACAGTTCAAGAAATTAACATATTCACAGGATCGTCGAAACAAACGCGGAAAATGGAGCATGTATAAAAAAAAAAAAAGAGGAAAATGAGCATTGATCCTTTAACTGTTACGAAAGGAGCGAGAGACGTAATGAATCAAATGATTCGTTCGAAGGTTCCAGGGCCTTCTCGAGACAATATGCAGTCACTTTTATCCGCTGTGGGCCTCTCTTTCATTACAGAAGCCTGTAGGTTGCCTCATTAATATTCGTCTCGACCGCGGACTAGGTCTGAAGGAACAGTGAGCAGCACTGGATTCCCGCTATGCTTAAGTTCCTACCAACCTTCTCCCCCTGTCACCTCCAGAACCGAATATGTATACAAAGTTCCATCGGTCACTACATGTGCGCGAGGGGTGCGCTCAAAAACGTAGGTCAATGAGAAATACCATAAAACTGACTGTAACCTATATCAAATCAACTAGCCGCCACGTCTGTGTCACCGATCGTTTCACCTAACTCCTTGCAGGCATTTATATTCCATGAGTCATACGGATGCCATGAAAGTTCGACGAAGCACGCGTATAGTTCCACACGGTTTTTTCGGTGTCATGTGATCCGATTGTTGCGTCCCAGCATCTGTAAGGTAACGCGAAGGTCGGACTTGGGGAATCAGGCTTTATTGCAGACCTGAAGCCTTGGTCGCACACTGCAGCCAAACACACTCCGCGATGACGATGGGTATCTACAAGAGGGAGCAGGATGAAGATGAAGCAGCACTACGGTGGCTGCAGCACGTTCAGCCGTGTGGAAGAAGAAGGTGTGGTTCGGCACCTTTAAGGACGTGCCGAACCCGCTCGGCCTCTGACATGGTGTCATTTATGCGCCGACAAAGTGCTAGAACATCTTCGATATAAGAGGTATAGGTCTCATTGGACCGCTGAAGTCGGGCTTCTAGCTTCTTCTTGGCGGACTCCGTGCGAACAGTAGGAGCGCAGAAAATCTGGCGTAACTTTTGTTTAAAGGTAGCCCAGTCAGGAATCGTCGATTCATGATTTAGGAACCACGTTTTGGCCACATCCGTCAAATAAAAGGACACATTAATTAGTTTAAGCGAATCGTCCCACCGGTTGAAAGCACTGACCCGGTCGTAGCTGTCGAGCCAGTCATCAGCGTCGTCGCCTCGGAGACCGGCGAACATCTGCGGGTCGCGCTGACGGCTGCTGACAGTCCAAGTGGCAAGGGGAGCTGGAGTCGAGTTGGTAGAAGCCGAAGTAGCGGAGTGGCCCTCTTGAGTCATGACGATGGTGGTCGGGGTCAAACGGCGGCCAGAACGAAGCTCCAGGTGGATGCAGGTGACGAAGCAGCGGGGAAATCAAGGCGCACCTCCACCACGTGTAAGGTAACGCGAAGGTCGGACTTGGGGAATCAGGCTTTATTGCAGACCTGAAGCCTTGGTCGCACACTGCAGCCAAACACACTCCGCGATGACGATGGGTATCTACAAGAGGGAGCAGGATGAAGATGAAGCAGCACTACGGTGGCTGCAGCACGTTCAGCCGTGTGGAAGAAGAAGCGCCACACAGTGCTCACACATCGTACAGCTGTAACTCCGGGTCTGTTTTTACTGCTTCCTGACAGGTCGGCGATTTTGGATATCCTCACCGCAAACGCGGAATTTAGGCAAGCATTTAAGTGCCCTGACAGAAACAGGAAGAAAAATTGGCAGTGGCTTAGCGTGGTTAAGCTTGGTTGGTGTAGCTGGTTGTGGTGCTTGTGGTTATGCTTATGGTTATGCGGTGATTCACTCTGGCCACGGCATATGGTTCAACTATTGTTTATTGTGGGGTTCTACCTGGTTTCTATGTATAATTAGTAGCTAGGCAAGGAGTGCCGTGGCTGCAACGATATACTTGGTTGTGGGTGAGGTTAAGGCAGAATGTACAACTGCCGCTCCGACACCGGCTGCAACGGCATTCTTTACGCCAGCAGAAATGAAAGCATCCCTGGAGACTGCGTTGGTTCCACCTGCTGCTAGGACACCTCCTATAGTATCCAACGTTGCACCCCCGGCGGTGGCTGCGGCTGCAGCCCCATAATTCTTCTTAGCTTTAGGAGCATGTGGTACAGATGCAGCTCCGCCCGGCCGTAGATCAACGTTGGGCTTAACTCTCGGTGTATAAGGGCGTACCCGAACCGGCGCCCCAAACGTCGTTCTAAACGGTAGTCTGAAGATTCGGACCATTTTTTTATTTTTCACAAACATGGGGGGTACGTTCTGGTCAATCCTATAAAGACACTTCCGTCTCGGTAGCTCGCTGTTGCTTCCTCTTTGCATTCTGACGAACTGCCTTGGCCGTAGGTGACATCGCAACGTCTGGTTGATACCGCGAGCCGGGGCCCAAATTTATCCTACTGTATGACGTCACCCCCGACCGCGGCTCTCCCCCACGAAGAGAGAGCGGGAGTTAGGCCGCGGTTAGTAGCTACCGCCTCGCGAGCCGACGGTGCGAGTTGGGGCCCCTGCTTTTACCGTAGATGGGATGACGTCACTCCGGCTGTAGGCGCCCCTCGTGGAAAGAGCGGGAGTTGGGCCGCGGTTGGTATCTACGGCCTCGCAAGTTGACGGCGGGAGTTGGGGCTCCTGTTTTTGCGCAGCTGTGCTTGGCGGCGCGCCAAAGGTCACGCTAAAGGTCAACTGTAGCTACCTCCTCGCTACGCGAAAGGCTGAAAAGTGAAAGTAGTATTGCTTTCGCAATAAAAATAATGCTGGTAGCTTTAATAGGCAACGACGGTAGTTAATTCACGTTAGAAACAAAAACATTCACAGCAGGAGCTCAATGCATAACAAAAATATAGTGACAATAGCCTCGCTATCAGATAAAAACTGGCTAAAACTATGCGCATGCCTGTAGGCAAAGCAGACGACGCCGTTACTGAAACTTTCCTCACCCCACCAGCGTATTCGCGCTCGCTGTGATCGTATCCGCATTCTACGCCCACGTGAAATCACTGCATGCTTATTTGTCTCATTTTCCGCGTGCCTTAACTTAGATAGCTTCCCAAAACTTTGTTGTGACTGAGATTTCGGACTTAAAAAATTCCCCAATATTCCAGAGACGATCCGGCCACCGTATTTGCGTAACCTTAAGGTCGCTCTTTTGCCTGTAACTGTAAACTAGAATTGTAACTATACGTGCCGACTCAAGCTGCATGCGATACGTAGACGGAGATGGGTGCATGCACCGGTCATTATTAATGCAGAGAAAACACACGAAAGTTAAAAGATGAAATCCTCAATTACGTGTAAAGACACGCCGTTGTTGAGCAGCCATCGCGATGGGTGCTTGTGTGGTGCCCTGACGAGACCAAATCCTCTGCTAGTTATTGTGCATTTTAGATTCTTTTTTCCTTACACGCTTTGTGGGATAGGAAAAAAACGCGCGAAAAAAAAAGCCACATGCCCGACAACACCGTGGGGGCAGACTTTGAGCAAAAATAGCCGATTCATTAAATGAAAGGCCTCACTGAATTGAACTTGAAGCTGCGTCCTTAAAAGAAAAGAAGGAAGAAAGCTGCTGCGCCCTTTTCAAGCGCCACTTATCCTCCTTGCTATCACTTTTCGCTTCAGTTAAGCTACTTGGGTGCCTGAAATGGTAGCATCTCCTTTTAGCGTACAAAATATTCGTGCCACGAAGCGGGATGCACCAAAAGCGTCAGCGGCTCCGGAAATCTCAACGCGGACGTCCCGGAACTAGGAGCCTCTATAGACTTAATGTGCTTCCGCAGTCGGCGTCTCCATAACGACGGGCTTTCCTTTTTTTCTTCCCTGCTTGGCGTTCATCGCGTGCCTCAGCTTCGCGGACACGGCGCTCCCAGCTCTGACGAGACCCTGCTTTAATGCGTGTCAGCCGTAAGAGCGTGGAAGGCGGTTTATGTTTCCCAGTATATAATGCTGCTGCTGCCGCCATTACCACTGCCCTGCACGCGAAATAGAAGGCGTAGCACACAGAGGCGCGCGGGCCCACCACGTGTTTGGACGCATCCTTAGCGCGTAATCTCAGAAAAGGGGTGCTGTACCGCATGGACACCAGAAGTGGGTTGTTGGCGGGCGCGATTCGCACCGGCCGGTATCCGCGCGCGCTCCTTATTCTCGCAACTCGGCCACGTCTGCATTTTCGTTTGATTTTGTTTTTCCACTTCCGGTCGTCCACTTCCGACAGGGACCCCGCTTTGCTGGAAGTGAAGACCACCCGGAAGTGTCAGCCACGAAACGGCGGCAGCAGTGGTGCGCGCGCGAGCCTCGCGTATACGCTCGGACGCCCGGTCCGAATCGATTTCGAAGGGTCGAGTGGTGGCGCGCTCCAAGAGCCTGACCGTCGCTCGGAATGCGCGGACTTTTTTCACGCGATGTTGCCTCGAACGCTTGCGCCGCTTGTCTCAATCACGATGCTTGCACTGCCACCCGGCGGGAAGAAGTGAGGCGGAAAGACACGCGTTCCGGGTATCTTTATGCATTGATGGGGTTCGCAACAGTATAGCATGCGGCGAGTACTAGGAAGAGGCTTAGGATCGACTATAGGAGCTTGGGCTGGACGGGACAGGTGACGTTCGTGTTAGGACGTGGAACGTGCTTATAGTCGTGACTGACGGCGCTACATGAAGCGTGTATAAGCGAAATGCCGAATTGTGGGCTCAGTGCACACTGCGCTCTTTTTAGTTGAGCTTCCGGAGTCGTGACACAACTTTCGCACTGCGAATATGGTGAAAACGGCTGTTTATGCTGCGACTGCTTATGTAGCGAATTCAGTATTGTGCGGATTTATTTGTGACCCTCGATTTGGCCGAGGCCGCAACTGCCCCTAGTCATGCTGGGAAGTGCGTTTATGGGGCTTTATATAGAGGATCGAATGATAAATTAGTGCGTCATATCTGTATACAATGTTCGTGGCGCTTTCCGCTTCAGTGTGACTCCAATAATGTCGCACCGATTCAACTTTTCCACTGCTTGAACCGCGCATCTCTAGCGCACTCTCGCAGCACGGTAGCGGAAGCGCATGGCTGCAAAACTAAACAGGACCAGGTCGTTCTATCTGCATCTCTTGAAAAAACGCGGCATTTTACTTGTTGGCCTGAGGATTACGAACCTGTTTCGTTTCTATACAGCTAGCAGATATAAAGCACCGTTTTTCAGGCCTCTTTGCTAATCTGCGTCTCCTCGTCCGCAATGGCTGTGTTGTTCTTGGTTCCGATTCTGCGTAACCTCTTCGCTCTTGGGCTGTTTTCACCACTCTCTTTCTCTCTCTCTCTCTCTCTCTCTCTCTCTCTCTCTCTCTCTCTCTCTCTCTCTCTCTCTCTCTCTCTCGGTCTGTTTCACTTCGTCCTTTGTGGGCAGACGACCAGCGTAACCCCATGCAAATCATCAACTCTGAAGAAATCAGCCTGACGGAAGCGTCACACAGTGCCTCGATGCGAGCACCGGAGTATGATATTGCGCTTTCTGAGTGTGAAGAGCCGTATAGAGACAGTGAGAGAGACGACGCTCTGCTAGTGGCATCACCAACGCCGCGGCAACTTGTCTTGGCATTCATAATCTGTCGGCTGTTCGCATTTCCGTGCGCTTCAAACTGAATAGCGCTTCCTTCCTTATATGTATACTTATGCTGACTGCGCCTTCAAAACATTTGCGCAGTCCTTTCGAAACCCATCGTATCGTCTCGCCGTGGTCTGCAGAACTTCGCCACCGCAGTGATCTGGGAGCGTAACAGGCACGCGGCTACACGTGCTAACATAACGCGCAAATTATATAGTATATATGGCTGAGAAGTGCCTTCTTCTTCCCATGTCTTACGATGTGCCCTCTTTTTTCGGGTACGCAGGACTTCGAGTCCATGACTCGGCAGTGGTCTTCGATGGAGGCGGCGCTGCGCTCGACGGCCGAACAGGCAGTGCAGACCGTGTTCCCGGCGCTGGTGAAAGTCAGCAGTGAGGCCGAGCTGTCCGGGGACTGCCAGGCTGCGCTACTTAAAGTCATACTGGGAGTCAGACGCCTGCGGGACTGGGCTATTCGCCGTGAGTATATACAAAAGTCCCAGCTCCAGGCCTCTAACAGCGCACCACCGACCAGCGACCCCGCACAGCTGTTCTGAATATACTGTACGCGTGCCCTGAAATGCCGGCAACCCAGTCCAGTGCACAGGAAGCAGTGGCACTAAACAGGGCCATCGATCGGAACGACCTCCTGCTTATTAAGAACGCCGTTGTAGAGCGACGAGCTGCGTACTACTGTGACACAAGCACTTTTTGAGAGCGCAGGTCAGGTCTGTTTTTACAAGTTTGTACGGGCTGCGTTCTAGTACGCTGAAACAATTAACTCAAATGATACACTACTGCGAATGTAAAGTATCGACGGTTTCTACAGAGCCCGGTCAGAAGAATGTTGGCTTAACTATTTACACCCAAATTTTACGAACATTACTCACCATCCGCATGCTTTGGCATCGTCCAAGCACTAAATCTTAAAAAAAAAAGAGAGTTAGTCATTACACTCTGACCAGTCGTCGCGAAAAGCGGAGAGAGGGCCTTCTTACGTAAGCAAAGAGCATAGGTTGGAATGATAATTGCAGTGAATAATTGTGCAATTCAATCTGTACGTCACTCTCTATGAACCGTGTATCCCCGATTTAAAAAAAAAAAAAGCAGTGGCACTGGTACCAACGCAGGTGTACCTCGCGCCTGTGGCTGTCGCTAATGAACGCCCAGACTAGCGGACTAACAAGAAAACGATCCACAAGACTTGTGGTGCAGCATGCTTGAGAAAGTGGCAGCCACGACATTGACGGGAACTTACCAACTGCGAGCCTACTTGCTTCATGTCGTAGAAATTTGGTCTTAAATGAACCACAGCGATTGACTTCTATGTGCGCGCGTGATGTTCGCAAACAAATAGGCAGAGAGTGTCAGTAAGGAGCGATTTTTCTCTCTAAACTTTAGCGCTCTTGTGAGGGCAGCAGCTCATCAACCGCCAGTCGTAAAATTCGAGGGAAAGAAGGCTCTCCAATCATGCTCTCGGGGCGCTCTCCATGGGCCCACAGCCATCCCACAGCTTCCGTCCGGCGACGTCCGGCAAGAGCCCGACTCCTCCTCTCGGCCACTCTCGGTCGAGTAGCGGACGCGAAATTCCGACAGCGGGTCCTTCGTGCGGCTCTGAAGGTCGTACGGCTTACGTGCGACGCTGAAGGTTGTTCACGTGGGCGAACAGCACGTAAACAGAAACAAAAAACATCAAGACCATTGACCGGGAGCGCGGAGCTCCCTTGCCCGTGCGCCAGCGTGGGGCTCCCGCAAAGGGTCCGCGCGGCAGGCAAGTACTCCGTCGAGAGGAGTGTCCGTTCCTCGGACCTTGCCCGCGCAAGGGCGGGCTTACGTGACCGGGCCGGTGTGCGCCGATGTCCCACGTGAGCCGGCGGGCTCACGGCTCGTCCAAACTCACGCGGACGTGCCCTATCAGCGGCGTCTTCGCGCCGCCACCAGCAGAGGTCCCACGGAATGCGGCGTGGCGGGCGAAGATTGCGGAAGGCGGAGATTCATAGTACGGGGGAAAGGGACGCTGTGCCCGCCACTGTGTTTTGACCAGCGGTGCGGGAAAGAGGTCGCGTTTACGCACGCAGTGTACGGACGCAACAAGCGTGATGCCGCGAGGATCGATCTTGGCTCATCGTTGTGTTGGTCTGAGATGCGACGGCGCCACTTTCCCTCTCCCAGCTGTTTCGGAGCGGCGCATGAAGGTGCCCGCCAAATGTCTAAACACGGCTTCCGTTCAGTGCTTGGTCTTTTGCTCATGGATTTTGTATTTCCTCAATGTATCGATGCATTAAGCGACTAGCTTATATGGGCATCGAGTCTATCGTATTTTAATGGTGTTGCGGAAGAGTTGTGTCCATTTTTAATTGAAGAAAAGGTTAAGTATGAGTACTAGCAAAGTGTTACAGTTCATTGGGTAATGGACTGAACAAAACTCCAGCCTCAAGTGCAGCAATATTTACTACCTCAATGACCATTCCGATAGTGTCATTTTTTAATCCGGGGCCGTAGCTCTATACGTGTCCCGGTCAGATGTAGTACATGATATGCATTTCCCTCTTTCCTATGAGAACAGTGCGCAATTGACAGTGTTTCCACTCTTTCGTTCCTTTGCGCTAGAAATCGTGACTTCGAGTGGAACAATTATTCAGAGATGAAACTCACTGATTCCCGCTAATGCGTTTCATAAATTTAAATTCTCTCAGAGTATATCTGCCCGGCCAAACCAGTAAGAAAAGAGAAGGGAATTTGTAGAGTATGGTACAGGGGTGAATGAACAGACGAGCCCTCTGATGGCCCCACTGCGCAGAAAGAAACTTAAAACAGAACCGGAGAGAAGAAAAGGAGGTCCTTAAGAGCTCTGATATGCATGCCAAGGATAATAGCGGCACTTGTCAAATCCTGCCCCTCATGACCGCGGATCGATACTCGAGAAGCCCTTCAATACCAGCGACCGCTTGGTCCTGCGCCCGAGGCCCCTTGCTGCGACCTATAACGGTTGTTAGCAGTCAAGTCTGCCGAAAGAAGTTCACTGCGCTCACCTTATGTATTAGTGCACTGAATGCGTGAAACAAAGCGGACGTTCGACGTTCCGCAGGTGGAGCAGGAAGGGCTGCGGCTCATCCCGATGACGAGAAAATACTTAATCGCCAGGCGCAGCAAGGTTCCTCCACGTCGCGGTTAGCCAGGCGAAAGAAGGTGTTTGAAGCCAGGTTTCAGAGAACTCAAGCGGGAGTTGGCAAAATCACCCGGGCTCACACGCCGCAAAATGAACGACGAGCGAACCAGCGTTGGACATTTCTGCGCCCAGATCACGGAGCAAGAAACCTTTTTTTTCTTGCTCCGGGGCCGAGATGAACGCTAGTCCTCGGGCAAATTGCATCTATCGTGCTCTCTGTCTACCTAGTTCCACATGGAAACCAAAAGCGAAATGTGGGCTAGTTGCTGGCTAGCAAAAAAAAAAAAAAAAAAGAAAAAAAAAAAGAAGAAGAAGCAAGGCAGAAGGCAATGTTTTTTCTGGCACTGAGGAAAGCTGAGAAATAAGAACAACTGTATATACGCGAACTGCACACAGCAAACGCTGGATGTGAACTTAAGGTTCGCGTAATGCGCTTATATGTCTTGCATCCTGAATGTTTATTATTTTTGGGTGGTAGTAGTTAGCCTGTCTCCCCTCATTCATCAAGGTCAAGGTGGCGATCGGCTGCTAAACCTAAGGTCGCGAGATCTAATCTCGGCCGCGACATCCACTTTTATATGGAGGAAAATGAAAAAATGCCAGTATGCCCTACGTCGACAGTGCCCGTTAAACAACCCCGTTTGGATGAAATTATTTCTCTGACAACCTGTTGCACGGCACAGATCATTTTCAAACCGACCCATTAGCACCTAAAACTTTTTGCTACGCCCTTTAAGAGCTATTCAAATTGATCGAGTCCTTGTTTTGTGCGTTTATTTTCATTTCTTTGTATACAGGACAGATGCTCACCTAATATAAGTTTCCTTACTGAAAGAACAGAGCGGGGCGGATTCAGCTCTGTCTCTGACGGTTATGCTTTTTTTTTACTTAGGCTGTTGGGTCTCCTCAAGCTCCACCAGATCGAATCATGGTAAATACCACTGATGAATCACAGTGTACAGCCGCATCGAGTGTCTCAGTTAGTTTGGTCGTAAAGTAGTTATAGACCGTTCTGATGCCTGTTTCAGGGGTAATCCTGCCGAGGGGCAAAGATGACAAGGCTATTCATGTATTTTAGGGCATCGCGGAGAAACTGTGACTTTTGGTGACTTGAACGGCACCGAGACGTTTTCTATCCCGAGCGATCGATGTGACCCTATAGACACTATAGAGTCGAACTGTGGGCATCGTGCCTCTTTGAAGCGAATAATAATAATAATAATAATAATAATAATAATAATAATAATAATAATAATAATAATAATAATAATAATAATAATAATAATAATAATAATAATAATAATAATAATAATCAATCTTTATTTAATGTGCGCAGGAACAACCATGTGGTCTTTGTGCTGCAGCACAAATAAAAAAAAAGAAACAAAAATGAAAAAGCACCAACATGTTTACACACACACACAGAGAACACACACAAAAAAAGAAATAAATAATACATGAAATGAAACTGAGACGAAAAGTATCACAGAAAGTAAGCAATCAATGAGTGGCATCACTTATATACACAGTGAGAGAATTTTTGAGCACACCAGGAAAGGAAAAAGAAAAAGAACGGTAGATAGTAGAGAAAAAAAACAACAACAAATAACTGACATTGATTATAGTAATATAGAAATATACATAAAATAAACAACTATTCCAGGCGCAACAAGTGCATGGTACTTAAAACACAGGCTAGAAATACAGAATAATACAATAAAGAAGTAAAATTGAACAAGGGACAGTAAGATTCGAATATAAAGTTTAAAGTTGAAATATAAGTAAGAAACGGATAAAAAGTAGTTCAAAATACAGACAGCATTGAACAGGAGAAAAAGCAAAAAGTGAAGTAAATACAATATTAAGGCTAGAAAGTGGGAGTTATATGTGATAAAGTACTATTTAGAATACAACGCTACGAACATCCAATGTAAATGAACAAAGCGAGTTTTGGAAGATGTCAAGGTGAGGACAAAAAGAGTTAAATAACCACTGCATCCTGTCCAGAGGGGAGTGGGAATGAAGAGGAGAAACCTGAAATGGTCTGAATATGCATGCTCTTTCGCGGAACGCGCAGTACGATGTGCACTAAGAGCTGAGGGCACATAATGTGGCCATGAAGGAGTTTGTACAGAAAAATGATATCAAGTCTGGTACGACGGCAGTCAAGAGAAGGAAGATTCAGTTGGGCGCTCCTGGTGGAGCGAGAGGGGGAAGTTGCGCAGGGAAAGCGATAATGAAATATCCGTAAAAATTTTTTTTCTACTCTGTCAACCTTGTCCAAGTTCGATTTGCAAATGCCATTCCAAACAACCGACGCATACTCCAAGACCGGCAAGCATATGGACAGGTACAGTTTTAGAAACGGAAGTGGAGTATGGAACTCTCTCGAAAGTCTGCAAACGAATCCGAGTGTGCGCATAGCCCGCTGAGCAATGCGTTTAGTGTGAGAGGAGAAGCTGAGGGTGCGGTCAAAAAGTACACCAAGGTCATTAATTTCATCAACCCTGTCCAACAGTACAGAATTCACAGAATAATGGTAGAGAAAGCTATGTGTTTTACGAGTAAAGGACACAACCCTAGTTTTGGAAGAATTGAGGGCAAGTCGATTCTTCGCACACCAATCAGAAAAAGCAGATATGTCCAATTGCAACAACAAGCAATCTTGAAAAGAATGTATTACCTTGAATATTTTTATATCATCAGCATAAAGAAGAAACGAGGAGTTCTTTATCGCCGAGGAAACATCATTAATAAAAACGGAGAAGAGAAGCGGGCCTAGTACTGAACCTTGAGGAACTCCACTCGTTGCAGGGTAAACGAAAGAAGAGTGTCCATTGACACTGACAAAGCAGAAGCGATCAAGGAGATAGTTGCGCAGGAGGGCTACGAGTGAGACTTCAACGCCAGAGAGTAGAAGGTTTTCAAGAAGCAGTGAGTGAGTAACAACGTCGAAAGCTTTGCTCATATCACAGTACACAGTGTCAACCTGACCCCTCTGAAGGACTGCTGCAGAGGCATACGTCATAAACGTGACTATAGGTTGGGAGAAGTAGAGCGACCCGACATGAAGCCATGTTGATTCGGTACTATGACATGTTTGAGATGGAAGGAAAGTACGTTGTGCAAAGCTAATTCGAAAAGCTTAGAGGTTGCACATAGAAGAGAAATCGGACGATAATTGGAAACATCAGATTTGTTTCCAGACTTGAAGACAGGAAACACGCGTGCCATTTTCCACACGCGAGGAAAGGCAGCATTTTTTAAACAGTTATTAAATATGGCAGTCAGTAATGGTACAAAGATATAACTGAAGGCTTTTATTATGGCGGCTGGAATGCCATCAGGTCCAGGAGACAAAGATGGTCTCAGACGCTTAAGACTCTCAGTTATCAACTCCTCGTCAAAGAGAATGGAATTAGTGCACCAGATGGGAGGCAAACGGAATCACAATGTGGATGTTTGTAAACGGAGGAAAAATGTTGGGCAAAACTGTCGGCAACATCCCGAATATCAAAACCCTGAGAGTCAACTAAGGTGATACTTAAATTTGATTTAATGGAACGCTTGCGAACGTAACGCCAGAACTGACTAGGACGATTTGAGGCACTCCTCTCTAAAGACTCAATATAGGAGTCGTAGTCCCGCTTGTATAAGCGTTTGCAAAGAGAACGCACACGGCGAAACTCATCTGCCCAATTGTGAAACCCAGGGCGTTTTGCTTTACGATGGGCCCGTTCCTTGAGTTTTATCACCGTTATTAGTTCCCTTGAAAACCAGGAAGGGAACTTCCTACGCGTAGGAGTATGCAAAGGTATGTACCAACGCATACCATCAAGAACTATTTCTGTAAAGCGACTGACTTGTCCATCTGAATCATTAATGTCATTTAAAAGGGACCAGTCGACGGAAGAGAAGAAATTGAAAAGACCGACATAATCACCACGTGCATACGCGAAACGGGGCGAATTCCTCACCCGATCTGAATTAGTAGAAGATGAGGCAGAGACAGGAGTAGTAACTAGAAGCGGAGGGTGAAATTTGTCACAGCGAGTCAGCGGTATGTCTGAACTCGAGACTCGAACACTTTCAAAATTCGATAGACAGATGTCAAGAATATTACCACAGCAGTTTTCAATGAAATTGTGTTGCTGCAAAGAGTTAAAGGCTATAAAATCAAGTAGAGCGTTACACTTACTTAATATGTAATGATTCTTGTGAGAAGAAATAAATGAGTTCCAGTTGATACCAGGAGTATTACAATCGCCTAAAATAAGAAGTTTGTGTTTGCTATGACGGGTTATAACATGTTCGATTGAGAGCAGAACATCATCATAGGCTGGAGGAGGAAGATTCGGAGGAATGTAGAAAGCTGCAAGTAAAAGTTTTTCATGTCGATTTAAAGTGAGCTCGAGCCACACACATTCTTCAACAGTTTCCAGATCGGAACGTCGAACGCACTTCACAAAACTGTCAATAGCAATGAGCACTCCACCTCCTCTTGATTTGGGACCTGTTTCAGGGCGGTCGCTACGAAAAACAGAGTAATTATTTGGAAAGAAATCATTGGAAGGAATAACACTTGACAGCCAGGTTTCGGTAACCACAACAGCGGTATAACAAGAGGACAAGACACTAGAAAAAAATTCAGATCCCTTAGTCCGAAGACCTCGGGCGTTTTGATAATAGATATCCAAATTAGGGGCCACTGCAATTTTGCGCAGTGGCCCCTAATTTGGATATCTATTATCAATAATAATAATAATAATAATAATAATAATAATAATAATAATAATAATAATAATAATAATAATAATAATAATAATAATAATAATAATAATAATAATAATAATAATAATAATTAGCCCGACTATACCCACTGCAGGGCGAAGGCCTCTCCCATATTTCTCCAATTAACCCGGTTCTGTGCTAGCTGCATCCACTTGACCCCTACGAACTTCTTAACCTCAGCCGCCCACCTAACTTTCTGCCGCCCCCTGCTACGCTTTCCTTCCCTTGGAATCCAGTTTGTTACCCTAAGCGACCATCGCTTATCCTCGCCTCGAATAACAAATGCCGGATAAGGAGCGAAAGCGTAGTTCCCGATATGCAATACCTGCTGCTTCTCCGTAATCGGCGTTGGCTGCATGTCTTGGGCTCTCGAGGTCTGCATGGAGCGCATGAATTATCTACCTTTGAAAACGGTGTCAAAAAAAATGCACCCTCAATGCATGTTACGGTTCGTGGGGTGTGTGGACGGTATTCAGGATTCATTTCCCGCCGCTAAGCAACGTCGGCTACTGTGGAAGGGCGACCGGCTTCTATAAACGATGTGCTGGATTCTAATCCCGGGAACAGCCACTACCTTTCTGGTGTTGCGGCGGACTGCAAGAAGGCAAAATATTGGTAGTTTTGGTGAATACCCTCTGTTTTCACGAATAAATAAATAAAAGATATGATTGGAGGACTACATATTGAGTGTTTACCAGGTTCTCTCTTACATCTCTATCTGGCCCTGTGTACTCATTACATTTAACTACAATACTAGGCATAGCAAAAGAAGTTCCCGGCTGCCATCTTTACTTTAGCAAGATCCTCAAGCTTACGGGGAATACGGCTGCCGCTACATGTCGCGGACCACGGGGAGTATTTTAAGTTTATCCCTCGTATAATTTTGAAGTTGCGTCTGTTACAAACGTTAGCAAATTATTATTAAATGTTTCAGATTACAATTCACTGCCCGAGGCATCACAACTGTTGAAATCTGACGCCACTGAGGGAGGAATGAATTTGAGATCGTGTTGAGATAAAGTTTAAAAATATTCAGTTGGCAGTCATTTTTCGCCTCGTTTCGCAGAAAATGCGCGCATGCATAAATCCTTGCTCATAATGCCAAGTAATTCAAACAAGACGTTCTCGGCATGAGTGTTCTGCGTCGTACTCGCCGTGGCTTGGGCTTTTTAGCGGACGGCGCACGGAAACTCACAATGTCAAAAGCCCCCAAATCGAGATGCCGTGTGACGAATGCCCCGTTGTGTTTGCCTCATTTTCAAGAACTCCAAGCTCCTGGCATGATTGCGCCGTTTCTAATTCCCCGTGTCAAATGCCCCGACGTGTTTTGACCGCGACATCTGCCGCATTTTCAAAATCCTCGGATTGAAAGGCCCTCACATGATTGCCCCAGTACAGAATATACTGCGACAGTTTGGCAGTGACGGATTGATGAGTAACTTTTGGAGGGGGACAAGGATGTCCTATTCGAGCATGCGTTTCAATGACTTTCTGAGCTTCCCAAACATTTTGTTTGGAATGGTTTTGGCAATAAAAATTTTTTATCCTCCTTCTAATCGCTTTACAATTTTGTTCGCGTTCGCCGCTCACTGTTCCCCGCGGTGTTTACCACGTATACGTGCTTGTGCTAGTCTCCCAGAGCTCGTGCAAGGTCTTCGTGAGTAGCTTTGTGTGAAGGAGAGCGCTCCTCGTCCCCTTCTAACACACAGAAAGACACAGAAGAAAATAAAATTATACTAGAGCAGCTCAAAACGTCCTCTCAGGGTGCAAATACGCTGCGTAAATTATACTGCCGAAATGAGAAAAATGCGTTGTAATACATCTAAAAAATGTGAGTGGCACAATGTCACGAAAAAACAACTGACTGAACTGACAGTATACTGTGATATTTGATATAGTCATAACTGAAACGTAAGGATGAAAAAATGACTTACATCCACAGAATTAAATCGAGAAAAATGACATTTTTGTAAATTTAGAATAAAATGATCAGCACTCCATGGTTATACGAGGATAGGCTTCTTTCGTATATCACTAAAGAAAAAAAAGAGGAAAAGAAAACAGCCCGCTCTCAATAAAACCCTACCTTCAATTGTGTCATCTCTCTCTGTCAATCTCTGTCAATGTTTCGTGTTCGTACGTGTGTGTGTAGAAAAGAAACAACAAATTTATTCGGCATTAAACACTGGGCTTTCTAAGGACGCAGGACGATCGCTTGACGACATCTAGAATGGGAATAGTATGCGGTGCTTTCCGCATGGGGATTATGATACGGCAATTTTAGCACCGGGTAATGGTGCGGGGCTTTCAATCGCCACGCGGGAATTATGGGACTAGGCAAACTCTGGCGGTGTTTTCACGACATGGGGCTCGCTACGCAGGGATTTAGAGCTGGGTGTTTTGCACCCGCGGGGCAATCATCCTACATCCCTTTTGGTCTAAATGTGCTTTTAATACAACGGGAGATATTAAAGGGAAACGTGCTATTCATGTGCTAGGGATGCTCCCGTATAACTGACTCGTTGCATTGCGCACTCGGTTATGCTGCCTTTGTCTTTAATAACTGTTGACACTTGAGTACTCTCAAATTCGATATCTTATTTGCGAAAAAATCGTCGTGACCGTGTTCTCACGCTCCCGACCGCAGCGGCTGCGTTTCGATGGAGGCGAAACGAAGTGGCGTCCGTGTGCTGTGCGATGTCAGCGCACGTTAAAGATCACCAGGTGGTCGAAATTACTCCGTAGCCCTCCACTACGGCTCCCTTTTCTCTCTTTCCACTTTCACTCCCACCTTCCTCCCTTCCCTTACGGCGCGGTTCAACTGTCCACACAGCAAGTGTGACAGATACTGCGCCTTTCCCCTCCTGTGAACCTATTATTATTATTATTATTATTATTATTATTATTATTATTATTATTATTATTATTATTATTATTATTATTATTATTATTATTATTATTATTATTATTATTATTATTATTATTATTATTATTACCCCGCCGGGGTGGCGCAGTGGTTACGGCGCTCGACTACTGTTCCCAAGGGCGCGGGATCGAATCCCGGCCTCGGCGGCAGTTTTTCGATGGAGGCGAAAAGCAAGGCGCCCGTGTGCTGTGCGATGTCAGTGCATGTTAAAGAACCCCAGGTGGTCGAAATTTCCGGAGTCCTCCACTACGGCGTCTCTCATAGCCTGAGTCGCTTTGGGACGTTAAACCCCACAAACCAACCAACCATTATTATTATTATTATTATTATTATTATTATTATTATTATTATTATTATTATTATTATTATTATTATTTTTATTATTATTATTATTATTATTATTATTATTATTATTATTATTATTCTCACGCAAGGACCATCGAACACACTCGTGGGAAGCGGGAACACGTAACATAGTTACAGTTTTCATCGCCACACACGACCCAACTCGCTCGCTCGCCTGACGTTCATGCTGTGTGGGCTTTCTGCTGGAGAGGGCGACGCCCCAGCCACCTTGTACACTTGATTCTGCGCAGCCAAGCTGCCGTGACACGAACTCGCAGTGTTGACTCCCAGTGATGTCGGTCCTTCGGCCGAGGGCCGCTTTGTCCGAAACTGCCTGTTGTCCTGCCCGGCGACGTGTCCGCGCCTGCACCACTGCCTCGTCCTTGCCCCCGATGTACGCCGGGTCCCGAAAAGGCGAACTGTGTGGGCGCCCAACCAGGCGTCACGCATGACCGGGTGGCGTCTTTGCCGAGCGTATGCCATATTACGTCGGTGGAGCGTCAGACTATCCTCGACCACTACTGACCGCGCGATGGCCATTGTTGCACCGTGACGGACGTTTTGGGGGCGAGTCCTTGAGGTTCGAACTCGTCCGTGTCCTCTCCTCGAGGGACTGAGCTACCGAGTGGCACGCTGATCGCTGCCAGTGACTGGTATCTTTCTTCGGCAATCAGCTCTGGCACTTCCCTCGAAGTCGGTAAACACGCGCGAATGCGCTGCCACGTCTTGCGAAGTAATTCTCTGAGGGAAAAACAAACTTGTCCGTCCACTTGACCTACCGAGGGTTAAGTACTTCACGGGCTCACGGGATTATGTTGACCGCGTTGTTTATGTGGTCTTTCAGCGGTCTTCTGATCTGAAAACGAAGACGGCGCGCACTAAGCTGGCCGTCTGCGATCCGCAGTGAGACGCTATACACGGAACCCGCGTGACGGCACGTGGAGTCCACTCCTGTCAACTTATTTCGCCTTATTAACGTTGCATTCTTGCTTGGCTTGCTAGTCAAGTAAACCGACCGTAAACTGATGATTTCCTTTAAAGTTACGTAGTTGACAGGTAACCTGGTCGCAGACAAAAAAAAAAAAAAATCTGGACAGATGCAATATATACAACGACACCCTTTAAGTCTCGTCCTTTTTCGTCGCCATTGTTTAGTTTCTTACTTTGAATGCAGCGTTAAAGAATAGCGAGTCAGCTAAGAGATTATTTTGTTTCAGTCTTTAGCTACAGTAAAGTCCGCCTATAGACTCCGGCTTATGAACTTCAGCGCAATTTCTTGCCGATGAAGCAAGGAGCAACCCGATATTGTTTTTTGTTTGTTTCGTTCTCGAAGGGAACCGAAGGAGAAAATGCGCAAACGTGAAATGGCACCCGCAAACGCTTACGGTGGGTGTCTTCTTTCACGCCTCTTTTTTTCTGCGCTAAGCTGCTCTCGAGAACGAAAAAAATAAATAAAGGAGTATCCATTGTCTCCCTCGTACAGCACTAGCTCTGTGTAGCTTTCTTTACTTGGCCACACACGCAAGCGTGCGTGTCCAAGCGTGTGCGTCTTGGACGCTTTTGTGCTTGACACCCGTGTAGGTTATTGAGAGGGAAAAAAATCAGGCCGCAAGTTCTGCTCCGAAAGAAGGGGACACGAGATGCTTTCTCAGACTACAATCGTCCGTTCTCCGCTTTTGCCTGTGGCCGTGTGAGGTCCAATTGAAGACGGAGGTGTCCAGGCGAGGATGTGATGAGGTGTGGGCGCGTAGGTTGGACGGATCCTGAAACTTGATACAGTAGAATGGGCAGCGGCTGCGTTATTCGTGTCCCATTTCAGCTCGAGTGTCTGGTTGCAGTTCTTGAGTTGTGACGGCGCAGCGCTTGCCTTACAGTAACCAAGTATGATGTTCGTAGCTACTGAGTAATATCGCACTCCTCCTGGTGTCCAAAGCGTCACAGCCGGTTACAACTTTGTAGTGATGTTCAGCTCGCATACAGGGCTGCTAATCAGGAAAAAACGGGAAGGCGATAGTACAGAGCGCTGAACTTTCAACGTTCCTCCAACTTTCCTCCATGACAAAAAGTACTCCGTTGTTAGAGCTTTTTCCTGTTACTTAACGAAGAAGCTCATTACGAGGCGCAATGATGAAGTTCCATGATTTTAATGTCTGTGGTTTGTTTGATATATGCTAACAATAAAGCGCTGATTTTGTTTTAGTGCTGTTATTGGACAGAAGAGTAAAACGCGGCGGAATGGACCATGGCTGATCGTTACCGACAGGTGTATTTTTAGTTCTAGACTACTTAATGCTAGTAATCGTGGTTGTCACGCGCAGAATACCAGTGATGGCGTTTATAGACAGACTTTTCCTAAGTGATAACGCTGATGTACATACGTACTTGTGCTCAGTTAAAATTTACTACCGCCAGTGCAAGACTTGCGGCACCCCTGAGATAAGCAAGTGGCTCCTTGTAACTTTTTATGCATCTGGAGCATCATATCCGCCATGCAGCATTCTTGTCGCCCTAACTGCGCCTACTGAAGGAAAAAGGCGCCTCCCATAATCCCTAAAGTCCGACTTTCCCGCGAGTGGATCTGCGCGTGCGCAAGATGCTAACGGCGCACGATGGAACCAATCTGGACGGCGTTGCTTCGCGCTACTAGGGGACACAGGGTTAGTTATACGGGATTTAATGGCGCAAAAGCAACTGCGGCTATGATGCGCCGGAACACATAGAAAACGACCATGGTTGCCTGCGGGGCCTCTTCCGATATTGTTAATATCCTAGCGATTGCGTCGTCTGCGACGACTTTGTCCCCGAAAACTTGTTACCCTCATCAGCCCACCTAATTTCTTCCTGCCCCTGTTTCGCGTGCGTTGTCTCGGAATGTATTCGGTTACGCTAAGGAGCTATTATGTTCCTTCTGTATTGCATGCCCTTTCAGAGATGTTATAAGCTCCCCATCGGACGTCTGAAAAGCAAACTGTGGCTTTTGACTAGGCTGCTATCTAAAGGCCAGGCTCGACGAGCGCATCTGTGCCTAGCGAGACGACGTGGCAGATAGTGTACATAATCCCACGAACGAAAGAAAATACAGTGGTCTGCGCTGTTCTAACCCACTGACGCGCTACCAGCCAAAATAGCTATGGTTGAGGCGGTCGAAACTGGTAACTACAAGTCGTTTGGCTTCGCATCAGGGGACCCGATTCCTGCTTGGTGAGATGAATCGAGCGAATTGGAAAACGAAGCTTGACTTCCTTACGGTTTCCGGGTTTGTAGCCAGAAAACAGCGAAGGGTTCCTTCTCCACTCTCCCCTCGTCGTGGACATTGTTGGGCGTTCGAATGAGGTTGTATTTACCGACTGGCGCAAGTATTTGGGGTACGCTTCCCCATCGTGCTGTGGCCTTTGACGGCATCTTCACTTGGCAATCAATGAGGCGTCTGCTTATCGCGGTTCGGCCGGGGCTGGTTGCTGTGCGATGTGCGTATCGCTGAATCAGGAGTTTGCCTACGAGTCACGCGTGACTGCTCTGTCTGCGTAAGGGAACGCTTTCGGAACGGGTCCCTCCCGTGGACGGCCTTTATCACCCGATGTAACATTTGATACCTCGATCTCGAGAGCGCGTGCCTGTAGGTTGCCGCTGACGGAGGCACTGGTCGCGAAACAAAGCATTCCCCGCGGTCACCGCCGTGAGGGTCCGTTCCGCTAGATAGTCGTCTTTCGATGCTACAGGTAGTCATTTCCCTGGCGGATGGACGCGAGAGGGCCCGGCGTGGACCAGTAGCTAGACCGGAAGCGGGCGCAGCTCCCGCGCTTCACCTGGCTTCACCGGCGGCGCAGTCGTTGGCGCTTATTTTCGAGGTCGCGCGTCGCGCTTGCAGATGCCGGCTGTACGAGCAGCAGCGGGCTGCTCCACTGACACCACGTGGCGCCGCCGCTGGTGTGGCCGGCTTCTTCCTGTTCCGCGAGCCGAAGCCGAGATACGAAGTCGCTGTCGTCGTCGCTGACCTTCCGTCCTTGTTGAGCCAACTTCCTGCACCTTTCCGCGCACCCGCAGGCCATCCACTGTTAGTCGCCGCTCCTCGCAGCGTGTGGAAGATTACCTGCAGCCAAACGCGGACGTATATACTCCCGCCGTGGAAGTAGCCCCTCTCTCGGGCATTGCTCAGCTGCCCTAGTTCCCGTTCCTCTGCATCAACCTGCTGGAATTTTTCGAGGAATCGCAGCCTGGTGGCCTATTTCGAGAAAAATCATTTTTTTTCCCCGTAGCTTGAAAAACCATACGGCATACAGCGATGCCCGGAATACACTACGACGATGAGCATGGCGCACGGCCGAGGAAGTTGGGGTCGAGCCGCACTAGTTTAACTCAACGTAATGAACCATAATGCAATGTATTTGTTCGTAGGTAATGAAAGGAGTGTTTGCAGAGGCGCGCAATTATGCGCCGCCCTTTCCGGCCTAATATATTACTAATAATAAGAGAATATTGCCTACGAGCTGGTCAGAAGGCACCGTTTCGGCTGTGGTGGCTGCTGGCGCTCACATGGGCTATACGAATCGTTCCCAAGTAACTCACAGGGCAGAGAAATAGAACAGAGAAATAGAACACTTTAATTCCCTACACAAAGCAAGTGGCTCGAACCTATAGCTGTGCACTGCAGACGATGAGAACGCACGGGCAACCCTTTGCTCCATCAAACTTCTGTTATTTTCAAACATAAAGATACGACAGTAAGAGAGTTAGTAGAAGTGTATCGCATGCATAAGGGAGATTCTGCGTGCGTTAGCAAACCATCGTTGTCACTGGTTAGACGTGAATATGCTCTTCTTGATAGCATGTTTTCGAAACACAGCGTTACTATGTACCATTTTTTTTTTCGGTGCTTTTCATTTCGCGTCAAAATGTATAAATTCATGTTTGTGTAATAAACCTTGAGTTGAAAGCCAGCGCTCGTGTTGTTGTGCTTGTTCCGTCTTTTTCCCTTTCGCGTTGTTTTATTATGGATAAAAACCAATAAATAATTTGTAACACTCAGTACATGGTCCCTACATCCATAATCTGTATCACATAAGTACGGCATCACTATGGACACCACTTCCGGCTTGAGCAAATCCGCGACCAAATTCTCAAAGTTGTTGACGCATCACGACTGCTGCGGTCAGGGGAGCGAAATATTTACGAATTCTCACGTCTTAACGTGAGAACACCTTTGAGAATCCGGCAGATGGTCTGCCGGTGTCAGCTGTGTGCCTTATACCATACCTCTCCGAGTGATTATTTGTGGGGCCTTAATGAGGCAGTGGTCTTAGTAAAAACATCGCTGGGGCTGGCCAAGAACGCCGCAAGGAAGCTAGATGTTCGCATACCAATGCCGTAATTGATAACGGAAGATATATAATTTTGAAGAAGATATGGCGCCAAGCTTGGAGAATACGAAGTTCCGTGTGCTCACTCCAACATGGCTGTAAGGAGCACGGTCGCAGCGGAAATATCGCGAAATGTAAACGCTTTTTAGCAACAAAATTGAAAAATAATGGAAAACAATTAAAATGCTACAAAGGCGGCGCTCGACATTACGTATGTTTACAGGCGCAATGTATTTTCTTTAACGCTTTTTGCACAAATAGACGGAACCTCTGAACATAAATACAACTGTTCCACTGCAAAAAGCGCTGAGAGCTTTTAAAGTTAAGGCATGTCTCAATATATTTTTTTTTTTTTTTAGCCGTACATAAGCGAAGCTTCCGTTCAACGTCGACCTTTCAACTTTGATTCTTGTGCGAAGTGCCTAGTTGTAGGTAGTTCGCTTCACGGTCGCTCTCCAACTTTCGCCGGAGGAGAGTGATCGCCACACCACGAAGTGCGCGCCAAGATGTGTTATGTAGGCTTTCCGAGTGCTGCCTTCCTGCGGAATGGCGGTCGTTGGGAGAGGCGCAAGTTTTTTTTCTGGAGCCGTGAAAAGATAGCGCATGTCGTCTTCCAAAATTTCGCGTGCCGTTGCATTTGGAATACGCGGTTCAAGGTTGGCACCGAGCAGAGAGTGCATGCCAAAAGCTCGTCATTAACGCCTTATCGATTTAATTAATCTACAATTCCCTGCTATCGGTCGATCGCACCCACGCATAAATAAAAATGTCAGCCTTTCTGGCTCGCGCACTCCTTACTGGCCAAATGGAGCAAGAGATAATTTTCTTTGGAGAAGGAGAGGTGAAACACAGGCTCTCACTTAATCCTGACACCCTAAGACCGTACGCAAGCCACGGTTGTTCTTACGCTAGGTTCCACGCGCGCTTATATAATATAACCGGCTTTTCCTGGTTGCACCTCTCGCCCTACGCACGGTATGGGCCATTAAGGACCACGCACCTCGACTTTTTTTATTTTCTTCTCCCCTCCCCGTCCCCTTCCCCTGCATGTTCACTTTTACTCCCCGTCTGACCGAAAGTGGCTCGCACTTACGAACCGCGAAAGCACTTGCCGCCATTACTTCGTGCTGGAACGGAGAGAGAAATGCGCGGTCACGTGTTGATAGCTTAGTGGCGTGTTCGCATAGTTTCCCAGGTGCGCTGCTCTAGTTCCGAGTGGGAGCCGCCGGAGCCGGATGCAACGAGCGTTAACGCAACTGGCTCTGCGACCAGGAAGCTCCCACCGGAACCAGTCTGGAGTGCGGTTCCCCTCTGGAGTGGTGCGGCGGCGACCGAGAAGAAGGAGAAAGTGCTCAATAATCTCGGAACCCGGCCGCTGATCTTTGCCCGCGCAGTTTACGATTGTGGGTAGGCGGCTTCGTAATGCGCGCGACTACGAGAGCGAACGTTGCAGATGGGTCGCAATCTGATATTTATGCTGCTCAGCGCAGCCGTTATTTTAGTTGGGCGTCATAGGTGCGCGGAGCAGGTTTTTGCTTGCTGAAATTCGTTACCTCCTGCCGACGGCGCATGTGCGGGTTATTTTGAGCTAACATTGTGGCTGTCGTATGCATTATCCACGCCGGCTTGCGCAGCAACTCTACGCAGTTATAACTAGGACGATTGACTCAAAAAAGCCGAGGTGGTCAGCTTGTGCCACATTGAAATGGGCTGCTATAGAACCGAAGAAAAGTAGATTTGAGTTAAGAATAGCAAAGCCGACACACTCAATTGGAAACAAAATAGCTGCTTCCCGCTCCCCACCTCCTTGTAGCCCTTCACCATTACCGTACTATCTCTTCAACTCTGACTAGTGTGTGAGGTCTCTGGTGGCGGTCTTTGCCCGGCAGTGATCACTTCCCGCTTTGTGCCAAATAAATAATGTTCCTCAAAAGTCTGGAAATTGGAGAGCTACACTGAGGGGCTTCGCTCAGATTGCACACTCTCGTTGTTGCAGCATGATTTCTGACTGTTAGTGAACGAAGGAATGCGGCGATCGATTTGCAATTGCTATTGCTCGCTTTCTAACACTATACATGCAGTAATGTGTCATATCGCGGTAGCCTATTCTGCGTTGGTCGATTCTGCCCAACTCTATTTAAAGGAGTATTGGCACCAAATCTTGGATAGCGGTTTTTTTTTTTTTTTTTTTTTTTTTGCAATGATGCGTGAGACGTTAGTATGAGTGGGCCCGGCATTGCAGTTTCTTTAGTGCTTATTAAGTGCTGGGATAAAAAACAAAGACGCAGCGTACGTACACAGACATAAACTTTAGTTCATGTTTAGAGCATATCACACATAGCGTCTTTGTTTCTTGTCCTTTGTCGTCGGTGCACACAAGAGAAAACACGTTTCCAGACCATGAACTCACCAAACTGCCCAATTGTACGTGTTGAATGGACAATCACGTGGTATTGGCCTGTATCCGAATAAGAGATCATTGCTGATTTCTTTTTCTCTCGGGCAGTTTAGATTACGGTTTCAACAGGCTAGGACTAGCGATGGTATCACATGAAAGTTTTGTTCATAACAGTTGCTCCGTCGGCCTAATTTCCTTGAACGCTTAAGTAGGACCTTCTCGAAAGTCAGACTGGCAAGAATGAAGAAGAAGAAGAGAGAGAGAGAGAGAAACAACTTTATTTGCTCGAGCTAAATACGCGTCTGCTTAGACGCCGTCGATGGGAGTGGTTCCCTCTTCACGGGACCCATATGCATCCCTGGCCGCCTGGCCCCTGGAGATCAGGATGAGCTGGTCTTCTACGGCGGGGCTGGTTAGCAAGGTCTCCCATCGCTCGGTAAGGGAGGATGAGGGATGGGGTGGTGGGAAGCAGCTAGTGTATCGCTGTTTCTTTATATCCTCACGCAACTTATACCGAACTTTACCGTCGCAGCCATCGCTGTGCTGATGAAACCAAAAGCGCAACTGTATGGAGATAAACGTTCAATAATAAATTATTTTGCGGCCGCAGGTAATTGCAAAGTGTTGATAAATACATACTAAATGTTATTCGTGTCATATGCAAACAACACGCAACCAGAATTTGGTACCTGTACTCCTCTAAGGGCGCTGTGCTATGCTGCGGCGCTCGAGCGCTGGCAGCTTATATATGTGTCCTGTCAAATTGCGTCTGTTCGCTTCCGAGTGAAATTCGAGAAGAGTTATTTTGCAGTATTGTTTCCAAGTGCCCCACTCTTTCTCATGATCGCGGTCTCGGTCGCAGTGGCCGACGCGAGCGGCAAATTGCCCATGGGCGTCATGACGGGCTCACTGGCGACTCTCGGCTCATTCGACCAGTGCCTCTCGGTGCGGCACGACGAAGGAGACGGAGACCCGATCGTGGGAAGGTACTGCACGCTCAACATCCAGTTCCCAGGGCTGCCTCGGCCCTTCAAGAATTCCTCGGAGCTCATCAAGGACCCCGAGTCGGTGAGCCTCAGAGACGCGAGTGTGGCGCCACCTTTGCGGAAAAAAAAAAAAGAGGCAATTCATATCGCAGACAGAACTATGCGTGCCACACGCTTCGTTTATTTTAACCAGTTACTGAGCGCGCAAAGCTTGACATGCAGTCGTTACTCTCGTCTTATCTGTGGTAAATTTAGGAACAAAGATTGTAGCGTGATCTCTTTGAAAATACGAAGAAATAGAAACAATTTTGAGGAAAAAATTTCGAGTCAGATTCACGAAGCTGCACGCCTGGCATCCGAACGCTGGTTAGTCATGAAAACTGACGAGGTGAGGGTTAAGACGTCTCCGGTGATGAGCTTGATCACTGACCGATCGCGGTGGCGCTGAGACGCTAGCTAATTAACCACCCAGTGATATTTGAAGAGAGTTATTTATATTCACCAACAACAGGCCGAATACACCATCAAACATCGCTGTGAATATGTGCCCAGAATCGTGTATGACGACGGCCAATGTTATGCATAACTAACTGATTTTACTACCAAGGACGATCGAATCGCCCCTTAAGCGTGCTTTCGTTTCTGCCTTCTTCCCGATTTCCACAGTTCATGCACTGGGTCTACAACTACGGAAAATGGATCAAGTACTTCCCTATCAGGATCGGTGTCTGTCTACCGTCGCATTGCGAGAAGGAGGACTTGGAAAAGCTCGGCAGGCACGGTACAGTGCACAGTGTGACGTGTGCATGAATTTTAAGCTAAGTAAAGGTTTGGTTTCAGCGAGCGCCAAGTGGTATTTGTCCTGTTGAATATGCACAAATACAGACACAAATGCTTAGTTAGCATTTTAATAATGTCATTCCGACCTCGTTAAAATGATGTCTGATTTCCGACCGGCACTGAGCGGACACTGAGGGAAACTGAAATTGGCCTCGGTTGAGATATTGCCGCACTTAAAAAAAAAAAAAAAAAAAAAGAAAGGACAACTTTAATAGCGCCCGGATATATCGACTGCGAATATTCCAAACATTGAATATACTCAACACATAGATTACCTCCTTCAGATTGCTGTGTATAAGTACGGGAAAATCGTTCTTTACATCGAACTAAATTTCGCCGGTCGTTCGATATATCGAACTGCATGTCGCGGTACTGCAAACGGGGCTTCTCCTGACGGCCCTTTACGACCACTTTCCGCCCCCGGAGACAGGTCGGTTACGCTCCCTTTTGCACCTGCTAACAGTGTTGGCGCTGTGAAACATCACGACTAGGGGAACGCAAGGTGTGTTTCAGAGTAGTCTTCGGTATCTGTGCGCAGTTTTCCACGCCACGTCGCTGTCATGCGGCAAATTTGCTCATCGCGCTAAGTCTAGCGGCTGCCCAGCTCCCCTGGCGTATTTCGCAGCCAAAGACATTGCGGAAACAAACTCAACCTTAGTTTTATAGAGAGACTCTCATTATTTTATTTATAGTGTACGGTTGACAGGACTAGGCATCTTATTATAGTCAGTGGCCAGTTTCGAAGCACCGTTTGTATCGGCTTCAATGCAAAGCAAGTTAGACCTATAATAGCAACGCCTAGCGAGCAGTGCGCTGCCAGTACGCCGTCGGGTGGCGCGTTGCTTTAAGAAGCGCGCCACTAAGCGTGAGTGCCATTTATTCTTGTTTCTAGGTTACAGAGCCGCTCATATAATGCAATCTTTCTCTCCTTTAACATGTAAAACTATTTCGCGATCCCCTTTGAGTTCGACATATCTGGGGTCTACTGTATTTTTACTGAAGACGCTTAGCAAAAACGGCGCCTTTCTGAGCCGAACCTAAATGCATCCGAAAAGAGCCAAAGAACAATTTTTATTTAAAAAAAGAAAAATGTGTAAGAAGAGTGCAAAAAGGTGTAAGCAGAGTCCCTTTGAGCAAGTTTCGACCATCGTGGCATGTCGGGGCATATAGTGACACTTATGTTTCAATTTTTTGTTTTTTATCATTGTTTCTTTTAGACCAATACCACTTCATTCCTCCTTCCCGTTGTTATCGCCCCTAATATTTGAAAGGTTAAACGTAATGGACTAGGAAAGTTACCTTTACCACAATTATTTGGTGAATTAAGCAAAAATGGTGACCAAGAAAATGAGAATGTTTGCACATTTGTGCGGGCTTTTTTTTTTTTTTTATCCCTTTCGCGTGCAGTTGTGAAGCGGGCCAGGATGAAGTCTTGGGTTGGAACTTGTGAAGTGGACCATCCCAAAACGGTCAACACCATACAGCTCGTCGTGCTGTGAGTATATGCGCAGGCAGATCTTCTCTTTGCGTGAACTGCAGTCAAGTCAGAGCCTAGAACACAAGGAAGACCTGATTTTCTTGTTTTCTCTTTGAGAAAATTTAAAGTTCTGGCGGTGCTGTATAAATTATTCACAATTAACGAAGTGAAATGAACTAATCAGGTATCTATGTCTTAACGGGTAATGTTATATTAAGGCTGTCAGAGAGTTTTTAAAATTTGTTAAATGACCTTCAGTTTCACAATATTGCTTCATAAAATCAAAAATGAAGAAGGAGATTAATGCGTTGTTGCCAATTAATCGTGCAATTATCAATGTCTATCAAGCACGTAATGTTTGCTTTTCTGTAGAACACATCTGCAAAGCCCGTGACCACCTGTCTGCCGCAGAATATAAAGTGAGAATTCGTTAACCGTAAAAAATCCCTCGATATATACCTTGGAATGTTGAAATAATTTTCCTAAACAGTTTAACGAAGAACTCCCGTATCTGTTATGCGCACGAGTCTTAATTTTTTTCGCCCGCTGTTAAAATCATTCTCCATAGCAAAATTCAGCCAGCCTCTACATTTCCTTATACTCACGGTTATGCAAACTGGGTTATTAATTATAACACATTTGGCAGCACGTCCGAATGAAGTGCTTTATTTTTCTTCAATATTTTAGCAACAAAGCGGTTCAACCTTATTGATTCAAAATGAAAACATGATGTTCTTTATGCCATAAGTGTAGTTGCCTTAGGTATAATGCATATCAGTTAATAAAATAAATGCCAACTCTTCCAATGTTTTTAGAAGCTGAAGGACAAAGCAAACCTAAAGGTTTAGTAGAGGGATCAGTCCCAATAAATTGTAACTTCCTTTTTAAGCATGCATTTGGTACACATTACCCCGAGATGACTACACGACGCCAACATGATGCCGAAGCCCGGCCTTGGAAATGTGTAACTCCACTAATTTCCTGAAACCGCATTTTTGTCTGACTATGCTACTTGCATTAAATTAAAAAAAAAATAAAAAAATCAGAAAGTAGCGTGTTTTGAAAAAGCATTGTCATTCATTGAGCTGGACTCTAGAGCCGCGCATGATGCATTACAATGAAGTCGCATATCGCTGGACATATGAGATTAAAAAAAAAAAAAAAAACAAGGAATAACTAGCATGCACCTCAACGCATCTGCACGTCAACAGCTATAATCAAAGACCTTAAACTTTGCATGAATCCTTCTAAGCAAACAAATATTTCTCATATTTACGAGCTAAATCGAAGTTAAAAGTTACAGCTAAATCGAACGGCTTGGCTTAGCTAACCGCGGTGGACAGTAAGGTCGAGTAGAGAGCCCGAATAGATTAACAATTGCCTCGAAGTTGCAGCAGTATATTTATGGTGTGCTTTTATTTCACCTTGCAAGCAGTCCGGTTATGGAAGAGACGACATTTACTGTTTAAGGCATTCGCCACGTATACCAAAGGGGTCATTCGCATCGCTTTCCATGCTTTCTGCGCACTCCGAATATCCTTGTCAGCTGAGCAGCGTCCCCCTTCCTACCGCAGGAGCATCATGGGAGTTCTGGCCGTGTGCGTGGGCTTGGGCACTCTGGTGGATCGTTTCTCTGGACCTCGAGACGAGTCCAAGAAGCTGCGTGGGGACGAAACGCCTTTGGGTAAGGGTAACTAGGAAGACAATATCGACCTCCCGAACACCATGCCGGAGGTCAACCGCGGTGTTGTCATGCTGCTTGTTTTTTGCTAAAGCTTGGTTGTAAACGAGACATAGCAAATAATTTATGCAAGTGTCAAAAGTCAGCCTCTTCTGCGGCAAGAAACGGAAGAAATCAGCTTGTATAATATTCCCTTGAGTTGCATATCAAGCTGTTGTGACAATTCGGCGTTACATGTGGTAAAGCCGGCAACTAATATTTGAAGAAGTATAATTTACAGACCTGCAAGGTTGTGCTATGCAATTAACCGTCAAAGTGGCTAACCGACCGAAGGACGCACTGTTAACACACCTCGATGATCTCGCAGAGTTCGCTCGGGAGCTGGCTCTGTCGTTCTCCTTCCTGGCAAATACTCGGAAGCTGCTTCAGCCGCCGCGCCGAAACTCTAGCCTGGGTGTGCTGCATGGTGTCCGCGTAGTGTCTTGCCTCTGGATCATACTTGGGCACACGTACTTCCTGGGCGACATCACCACCTTCGTGCGCTTCAGTGAGTACAAGCTTGATCCGAGCTGAGTGATATAGATCAACAATCCTAGCATACCAATACTCACAATTTTCCTAATTTTCATAGTTTCACATGTCGGCTGATGCTTTCAGTCCTCATTGCCTCGTCACCGTGCCCGCGTTTTTGGCGCTTAGAAATATTCATGTAAGATTAACCATGCAAAATATATATACGTAAACTTTGTGTGGAAAGTTCAAGCGGCGTGCCCTCTTGTAAACAGAGTGACATCTCACAGCACTTTATGCTGCATGATAATTAAAAACTAAATTAATCTTAAATTAAATAAACGATAAAAATTCAAAGGTGTGCACAAGAAGCTTGCCAGAAAGTTGCAAGCTGCTGCCTGGTTTGAGGTATTTTACACTGCAACGGTGCCTTATATACTTTGCATACATGCGTACATACATACATACATACATACATACATACATACATACATACATACATACATACATACATACATACATACATACATACATACATACATACATACATACATACATACATACATACATACATACATACATACATACATACATACATACATGCATACATGCATACATACATGCATACATACATGCATACATGCATACATACATGCATACATACATGCATACATGCATACATACATGCATACATACATGCATACATACATACATACATACATGCATACATACATACATACATGCATACATACATACATACATACATACATACATACATACATACATACATGCATACATACATGCATACATGCATACATACATGCATACATACATGCATACATACATGCATACATACATGCATACATGCATACATGCATACATGCATACATGCATACATACATACATGCATACATACATACATGCATACATACATACATGCATACATACATACATACATACATACATACATACATACATACATACATACATACATACATACATACATACATACATACATACATACATACATACATACATACATACATACATACATACATACATACATACATACATACATACATACATACATACATACATACATACATACATACATGCATACATACATACATACATACATACATACATACATACATACATACATACATACATACATACATACATACATACATACATACATACATACATACATACATACATACATACATACATACAGTGCAAATGGCACAATCGCAGGGAAAAGATTTGCGTATTGCGCACTGCAGCACTCACATTACATCAATGGGTCACTGTCACCCCAGAATAACGAAGTGCCCATGACTTTGTTATAACGCGAAAGCATTTCTAGGCTCATGAGAAGCTTGGACACTCATCATCAAATAGCCTGTCATCAGAGCCTGCGGGTAGAGAGTGTCCGCACAAATCGGCATAGAAGAAATCGTGTCACCGCCAGGAATCGAACCGCGGTCCTTCCATTCCCTAGCTGAGCGCGTAAATCATGCACTAATCTACGTCGACATCATGAGAACGATTTCGTAATTCTCCTTTTCTAGCTAAACGACGCCGGATGGCGCTAAGGGAAAGGATAACAGCAGCAGAGAGTAAAAAAAAAATTATTAAAATGAACAAGTTTCAGAAAGCGGTTCACAAGTGCACAGGTTATGGAGGGTAACGGATGTGTGTCGAAATCTGCGCTTGGAAAACTCAAAAAAAAAAAAAAAAAGACATATTTAGTTCGCGCTTACAGAGACGCGTGGCACCATCTAGCGAGGTTTATACAAAGCGCAACAGCACAGCAATCTTTTGCGGCTCTTGCCAGAGAGCAGCAAATCAGCCTCGAGCCTCGAAATAGCCTTCATTTGTAGCGCAAAACTCGCTAGAAACTGCAAATGCATTCAGAAACGAACATGCAGCAGCATAATCTGCAGCAGTAAGAAAAATGCTTTCGCATTACTGCACATAAGCAGACTTCAGTGAACCCCTAGAACTTTTACTTCAAAGTTTGTCATCACCTATTTACGGCTATTTACGGTCATGAGAATCAGTCAACGCCATTGGCAGTAGGGGATCCTTTGAAGGAAAAAGGACGCTTTATTCGTGATTTGTATTCTGTCATGGTCACAGAAGGTCGAGTATTTGAGAAGACGAATATTATTTGGCGCCAGTTTCTCTGTCTTCTCTTGCTTGGGAACGACGCTATTTCAACCATTCTAAACAGTGGGTTGTATGGGCTGACACAATAATAGTAGTTGTGACATAAACTACAGTAGCTAATCGCCTCGTACAAAGCTTGGATCAGAAAGACGAGCTATGCAAATGACGCGTGGCGCTGTATACTTAGGGTCGACTTGCATACCTCTGACGGGAAGACGAATAGCCTCCTCCATGGCAACGAACGAGTTATGGGTAACCTATAAAATCATGTTACCCATGTGGTGCTTGGTGTGTTGCGGAAGACAAGACGGGGAGAACGTGGGAAGAACATCAAAAGCACTCGTGAGGGATTGCATAAACGCTCATGGTGTACGTAGGTTGGTTTGACGTGAAGAAACTACGTCGCAAGAATATGGAAAATTACACTGTGCTTACGACGCAACAAGAGATGAGACGACACGGCGCTCCTGGTGGTGAACGTTAACCTTATAGGTATGGCCGTAATGTCACGGTAGCATGGTCCTCTGACTGAAGGCGACAACATTGGCAAGATGTTGCCGACGGCAGCTACAAAAAGCTTTTGAAAGTACAGTGGCATCGAATACTAGGCCCTTCATCGACAAATAAAACTTGCTGGTGTGGGGCGGCTTTTACTCCCTTAATCGCCTGCTTTGTTTTCAGAAACGATGCCCTTTATTTCGCAAAATTTCTCGATAAGACTGCTTTGCTGTTATTGTGACCATGTGCACTGTTTATTGTGCAAGACAACTTTTATATCCACTCATCCCCTTCCCCCAGTGTAGGGTAGCAAACCGGTTGCTTTTACTGGTTAACCTCCCTGCCTTTCCTCCTCCTCTTCCTCCTCCTTCCTCCTCCTAGCAAAATTGTAGTTTGCGCGGTTAATTTTACTCAGCCCGTGCATGTGCTTCCTGGTGTACGTTCTGTGGCCCATTTTTCACGTTCATATACTCGATGTGCCTCGCGACTCTGTGTAATGAAATGAGAGGCGCAAATTCTTCCGCAAGATTCGTATATCTCAAGTTTAGACATCGCGTTGTAATAATTTTGTAATTACCAAAAAATAGACGCCAGGAGTCAAACTCGTTGAACATTTTCTATTGGTATCCTTAATCATGGCTGCCACTCAAAGACTGCTAAAGCTACGGTTCTTTTAGAGTCTTGTATGCTGTTGACATCACGAAGGGCGACCAAGCGCTAGATTTATTTTTATGTTGTGAAGTTTAAATGGCCTCGTCTTAAAACATCTGACAACACAAAGATTAAAACTGGCATAGCATGTTAGAAAAAAAAAATGAAGCTGTTGCTCCTGGCAAACACAGCACATCTACTAATGGGCTAGAGCAGTCTATTATTCCATAAGAAACTTGACGAGACTTTCTTCGCTAATTCTGACGTGAATAACGTTGTCATAATTAGCAGAACACGTAGTAACGACTCAGGGCATGGAGGTTTAGTGCCCTTCGTAGTGGAGGCCTCCGGTTGTCTGTAGACTGCCTGGCAGTCTTTGGAGTGCCCTGGACTTAAAAAAAAAAAGAGGGGGGGGGGGGGCAGTAACTGTTACAGAAACGCCCCTCGATGGAACAGCTCGAAGTTGCATATTCTTTCTGACATGGTTTCTTGCATGAGCTATTAGCTTTCAACTGTCTATGCAAAAAAAAAAAAGAAATCTGCAGTTAGTACCAGCCAGTTCCGATAGGAGTAATATTCTTCATTTCTTGCTTGTCTTTCAGAGAGATTAAAAACTCTGGAGGAACTAAACACTGATGTTCCTTTCACGGCCATTGAAAATTTTCTCCCTGTCGACACGTTCTTCTTCATCAGGTATGTTAGCAGTTTATTCTATAGCAATTACGACGCGAATGTTAGAAACAATACGATTTCTTTCACTGGAATAACAATTAACAATTAGGTTTATTTTTCCACCTGCAGTGGCCTACTAATCGTCTACTCCAACTGGCCGAGAATGGAAAAAAAGAAAGGAAAACTCAACGTCTTGTCATCGCTCTTCCAAAGGTTCTGGAGGTAAGGCAACGGAATTATATATATATATATATATAACATAACATAACATAACATAACGGTTATGTGAAAGGCCCTCCACCATTGTGAGTGTCTCTTGTATGTCCTTCATGTCCCCACAAGCGGCGATTGTCTTTTTGGTTAACTGTTCCCTCGAACGCAAAGGAGCCATTTCAATTTTGTAGAAAATATCGCGTTTACCGCAATAGCTAATTTCAAGCAACCATACCATGCTTTCCCCTCATTTCATGCGTAATACTGTCCTCTACGCAGGACACATCGTCTTGATCTCCAACCTGCAGCATAATAACGACTAGCCTTTCAATCAAATAGACACACAGAGTCAACCTCGATTCACGCTAAATTTCATGTCTCACATTCAATTCCATACAAGATAGCAATTCAGGAACGGCTCTGGACCGTCATATACAACGCGCAAATTACGCAACATTTTCGCTCTGCGTTCTGGTGGCGTCTTGTTGAAGTAAGAGTTGTGGCGTCTGTTCTGCTTCAGGATGACACCCTCGTACCTGCTGGTGTTGGGGTCCTTCTCGATCTTGCCTCTGCTGGGATCGGGACCGCTGTGGCATGAGATTATGACTCCGCTGATGAACAACTGCGCGAACTCCTGGTGGAGCAATCTTCTCTACGTCAGCAACTACTTGCCCTACGATAAGATGGTAAGTTCTCCACACTGGTTGCCAATTAAAGGAAAGAAGTGATTTTCATGCAGCAACTGCAACGTTTAATGCTTACTCCTGCAACCAGATGATTCATTTCACATGCGTTTGAACATTGACATAGGAGAGTTGAACCGAAAGCCACATTCAGCGGGGGGAAAAAAAATTATGAAGTATGTTGTGTTCTACAGTGAAACACTGCATGAAATCTAGTTTAAGCATAGTTGTGTTGCCGCTTCTTTCTCTTTCGTTGATTTCGGAGCTTAAGACCTTGTCTTTAAAATCGTACGTCAGTTCTTTACGAGCACTCCACTTTCTTGCGAGGTGTGTATGACTTCCTTCATGCCACCGCAAATATATATATATATATATATATATATATATATATATATATATATATATATTATGTTATCTTTGTTTAAAGGTAAGTTAAGTTAGGTCATATGGAACCCAGCAACAGAACGCATGTGCGTGAACGCTGGAATGTTGAAGCTGCTGTCACATTTGACAGCGAAAGCGCCTGCAAGCTTTTAAGGCCAGCTACCAGAACGAGATCAGCCTTTTTAGGGTACTAGCGTTTCCTGCCGGTATAAAACTTGTCGAAGTAGACTCAGGGGATAGTTAATGTGCATATGAACACGTTTTCAATGTTGTATATAACGAAATAAATGACAACGCCATTTATCAAACGTTTCGGTTATCAGAGCTAAGCAAGCAGTCGAATGTCAAACTAAACCTCCAGTGGCGCAGTTTTTGATGAACATTTCGCTGTTCCGAGCCTTTCTTTGTTCTAACCGACAAACAAACGAAAATGAACAAACGAACGGACGAACTCGTTCACGGACGATTGTTGCGGTTCTTGCGGCAGGTACGCGTTATCACCAGTTGCGCTATTATGAACGAGCAGCGTGATCCAGTCTGGCAATCACAGTGCGACAAGCCGTACTCCTCAAATTTCGCCATCCTTCGACTCTGATTGGCAACCGCCGTCCCACCCCCCGCCCTCAAATGAAAAGGGGATTTCCTTTTTACCACTTCGCCTTTTTTCCGCCGAGGCTTCACACCCCAACGCCGGACACTTTGAGCGATGTCCGGCGTCCTAATTCTAACTTACCAAAAGGCACTTCCACCATTGGGGGTTATGAACTAATTATTCATTTTGTGTGCCGCGAGTTATGTTGCCGCCCTTACTGTGGTACTCTGGGGAGCTTGCATTCAAGCAATAGTGGTTGCCAAGTTGATGTACACCGCGCGCATGCCTAATTATCCGGGCTTACCGCCACCTGCTCCCGCCTGCAACGTTGAAGCTACGTGCTGTGCACATTCCTGGCGCAAGTCAATTTATGTACAAACATCCTATCACCCTCCTATCTCTTCTGTGCTTTGACCGTGTTACACAATGCGTGGATATGAACCGGCCAGAGTACTGTGTATTTGTGACCGTATCTTTTAGGGGAATAATGTAGACCCAAAACATTACCGTTTTTCATCTCTTTGTTCGTTATATAGTTAATCAATCGGGACAGGTTACAAAACAAAAACGACATCTAAGCAGTAGTGTTAAGTACACGACGTAGCCTCATTACAAGGGGCTCGGGAACAGCATCGATGAAGCTATTGCTGTAGTAACGGTTAGTCTTTTCTGCATCAAAGCAACTAGTAAAACTACTAAATTCTTATCAGTGCCAAGAAGAAAAGGTAACCTATTGGAACGTATACTGTAACGTAACTAAACGTAGACAAGTTGATGCAACCTAACCTTAACTTGCGTACTTTCATGTAAGAAGAGTCGCATGCACGTGCAACGCTGCATTGCATGTCTCTGCGAGAGGCGAGCGAATTTGGACCAACCTTTCTCTCGCAGTGTCTTCTGCACACCTGGTTCCAAGCGGTGAACATGCAGTTCTTCGTCTTAGCGCTTCCTCTAATGCTTTTCATCTACAAGTAAGTACCGGACCAGCAACGTGGGCTGCGGCTTGGCACACCGGCTTGGCTTTGTTTGTAAACGAGTGTGGGTACTCGCAAAACTGCGACGTTTTCCGTTGTTCTTTGATGCGGTAATGTCTTTCCTTTTGTTTTCACGGAGCTAAAAATAAGCGCCCATCTATGCTACCACCGTCAGTTTACTTTCTACTTCTTTTTCCCTTGCATTTTTTTATCATGAATCTCTGAAAATTTCGAGTATGAATTTTTTGTTCTGAATTATCATGATGTTTATTCACTTGTTACCACTTAATACAACTGCAGCTGCTAATTATCGCAACCACAGCACTAAAGGTTATAAAGTGAGCTAGTCTAAGCGTTGAAAAAAGAAATTACCTAGTGCGCGTCTGAAGGTTTGTTTGTAGGGTTTAACGTCAAAAATCAACTCACACAATGAGAGACGACGTAGTGGAGGACTTGAGAAATTTCAGTCACCTGGGGTTCTTTAACGCGCATTGACGTCGCACATGACACGGGCGCCTTGCTTTTTGCCTCCATCGAAAAGCAGCCGCCGCGTCCGGGATGATTCGATCCCGCGTCCCTGGGCTCAGTTGTCGAGCGCCCAAACGACTAAGCCACCGAGGCGGGGTTGTTTATTCTGAAGTTCTGAAATGATAAAACGCTTGCAATTTCATATTGAGAAAGCCAACGTATCTGACTTGGTCTTTTAAATAGGACAAGCCAGAATGCGTGATCTTGGGCAGGAATCGCCCATGAGTTAATGATACGGCCCTTAGCAACTTGGCATACGTTTGCTTAAATACGTGCAGACACAGTTTCGCAAAAGCGTACTGTTCAAAAGCTTAGGTAGGGCAAGAAAAATATCAGTAGGTATCACGTAATTACCACGTAAATGATTTTAGAATATGCTGACATACAAATATGACAAACGCCATTGACTTTGGTAATTTCATGTGGGATAGTACATGTTTGTACGAGATTCGTGCACGTTAAAAAACCCTAAACGTTTGCATCAGGAGGACAAAACTAAGCGCGTATAATCCATGCGCAAAAAGCCGACGCTGAGCGCGTTAAAAAAAAAAAAGAAATTCCTCGGTTATCTACGATCTGCCGAAAAGGTTCAGTCCCGCTAACGGAGCGGACATGAGTCGCCTTGTGGTGCTAGAGTGATTGCTGTCATTCGCTGATTCTGAGATTGTAGATGTCGGGGAGTATTTTGCGGTTATCTTGCAGCTCGCGAGAGCAAAACTGCTACCCCACTACGGAAGCGTTGTCCTGGATACGTTTTGTGATGGATAAGGCACCGGTTTCAGCAATTCACAATAAACGCTAACTCCGAGCCCGGTGCGCTGTCGCAGCGCCACTCAGTTGTGCTGAATCCGTTGAGCCGTTATAGGGAACTTTCCCTATTTTGCTCATTCCGGTCATTCGCGCAGGTGGTCAGTTCTCGGCTTGGCACTGGTGGTGGCACTGTGCTTGGCCTCTTGTCTGGCGGTGGGCCTCATCACCTACTTCTTCGACTTGCCACCAGCATTGCTGCTTATGACTTCTGAGTGGAGGTATGCAGGTCAATCCTCCTTATTGCCACCTGCCCCATCCCCTGCCGTCTTGATCACCACTTCTCCGTCGTTTGAAAATTAGTGCCGCGAAGCATCGTGCCTGTTGCAGCCAGTGACCGTATGCAGGCTCCGGATGACGAGCTATATATTTCAATCGAGCTATATATGTCAGTCCGCTGACTTATATGCCAAATGGAATGCAGTATCGTGCGCATATGGATAGTAGTGCAAGCGTTGCGCATGAGGTTAATGTATTTCTCGCACTGCTTATTCTTGCTGTTGGTTTCATTTAAAAAACAGCCAATGTTGTACTACAATGCAGTGATGCGTTCGATGAAGAGGCTACAGTCACTCGCACCTGCGCAAGCGCTTGGGCGACATAGATGTTACCCGTGTATAAAGGCGACATTGTTTAGCCTATGGAGTGCTTCTCGTGCAGTGGCCGATGTGGGCGCACGGACCTTGTTTAGATTCTTCTTTCTCTTGGAATACATTTCCCTGTTTCCCATTGTTCTGGACACAAGCTCAGCATATCGACAAAAAGTGCCATGTTACGAAATGATTCTTCCGTGTCTGGCCTCTATGTCGAACTGGTATGTGGGCAGCCCTTAAAACATAACGAAAAAAATAAAATTAAAAGGATTCAACGCTGCTGAACCAAATATTGAGTGAAAGCATTAGCTGCGGGTTATCGAGCGTTCTTCTTCTTTTCTTTTTCTTCTTCCTCAGCCCACAAATAAAGCCCCGCTTTAACCAACCCGTTAACGTGCCTTAGTGGCCTATAGGGGTAACGTGAATGCCACGGTCCTAGCAGGCTGATTCTGACATAAACGTCCCATGTGAAACTGGAGACCCAAGTTGGCAGCTCCTGCCAGCCCACATATAAAGCCCCGCTTTAACCAAGCCGTATGAACGTGCCTGACGTCACGTATCACGTGAGCACCAGCTGTACCTCTAGCGCGCCACGCCGACCATGTTTTTTTGTCACGTGGTGTGTGACGTCACGCGCTACGCCGTGGCTACGACCGCGCTACGCCGACCGCTTGAGTTAGTAGCCCAGCTCTCACCCTATAGTGTCACGTGGGGTGTGACGTCACAGCGTCACGTGGGTGCAGCCGCGCTACGCCGACCGCTTGAGTTGGTAGTATAGTTGGTAGCCCAGCTTTCACCCTAGTGTCACGTGGGGTGTGACGTCACAGCGTCACGTCGGTGCGGCCGCTCCACGCTGAAGGCTCGAAACCTAGAGTAGTATTGCTTTCGCAATAAAACCTGTCTTTCCCCTTTTCTCCTGTCCACAGCAAAGCTGTGCAGCAGCTGAACCTGCTGTACTTCCAGCCATTCACACACTTTGGCCCATTCTGTGTGGGTCTGCTGTGTGGATATTACCTTGTCAAGAACAAGACCATCACGATGAGCCGGGTAAGGCTGTCCACTCTGTTGCAAAGGCTACAAAGTCTTCACTTCCAGGCGTGTTCTGGCCGCAGTATAAAAACATGGAAGGACGTTTTCTTTCTTCCTGCAATGCAGCTGCGGTTAGGATAAGGCTGCTGACCTAACATGAGAAAGGGCAATTATTTTGATATCTGTGTTTATTTCCCCATGTGGTTGTGATGTTGGTGCACAACTTAACAGAGGGCTATAGGACGGGGCTACAGAAGAGAAGAAATTAAAAGTGAGAGGTACTGCGATAGAGGCTTTATATCTGGGTAGTCAAGCCCATCAGGGCTCGCATGACTAATGAGGGAGCAAAGTAATGCTTGTGATTACCATAGTCTGCTAATCAAGATGAAGGTGCAGAGTGCCAAGGTGAGGTGCTATGTAGCCGTGCAGCGAGGTGTACGTGCGTGTGTGTGTGGGAAGGGAGGGGAGGTGGGGTCAAGGGAGCCACTGCGATGTGTACATGAAGGACGACCAGAACGCTTCTTTTTAGCGGCATTGAAGACGTGGTATACACGAATGGAATCGATATGGACTGCGCGCTGTTAGTCACTTTCTGAGTCAAGAAGCTGAAGATATCTAATCCATGTATAAGTCGATTAGTAATGCTGATGCTCAAAAGGGGTGACGCAAGGGACCTTCGCATAACTTACGAAGCGTTACGAAGCCAATGACAGCGAAAAAGCTCTACTTCACCACTGGCCATCTAGTTCTCTTGTACTTCATTCATACGATCATGTATTGTTCCTGCTATCGTATAAACATACACCACACAGTCGAAAATCTGTTGCTGGGTGCCTGTCCTATTGTCACTGTGTATATGCAGGCAGTCATGCGTCGCCCTACAACCCGCGCAATCGCACGTTTCTTTTTTCTAACCCTTGTACCATCTTCGTGCAGCCCACACTGTGGCTAGGCTGGATGTGCGCACTGCTATGCGGCCTGGTGTCCCTGTGGGGCGTGTACCCTTTCCGCGCGGGCTTCGATGTGCACCCGGGGCTGGTCGCCAGTTACGCGGCCTTGCACCGCACGATCTGGTGCACCGCTGTCGCCTGGCTCGTCGTCGCCTGCCATGTGGGCCACGGAGGTAGGCGTCACTTGCCAGTTGTCTTTGTACTGGGAAGCGATCCCGAAGGTTCAAAGTAAAGAACGAATTTCAAAAAAGCCTAGCCAGCCATTCTGCATCAATATTTACATATTAAGCGTTCTGGTTTGTTGAAAAGCACTTGATATTACTAATAAAAATTAAAGCTTCTGAACACAACTTTTAATTTGTTATGAGTGTTGTTGTCTGAGAGAAAATTATTCATTGTGTTGCACTTCGTAGCACGACCCCGATAGCTCTGTGTAGTGCACTACCAGTCCATGGCAAATAGCATAGGGCTCATTAATTTCGACGTGGGGAGTGCAGCTTAGCTTTTGGGGCGTTGCCAAAAATCAACGAACTACAGGTTGTTATATATAGGTATCAAGACTGAGGAGGTCCTTCTGCCCACTTTGTGCTTTAACTTCCGAGATACACAAAGCATGTACTAGAAAGGCGATTGTCCAGGCGCTCAAGTACATCAAGAGGCGTGTGCTTTAATAAAAAGTGACGAGTATATCTGCCACATGCATCAAACATATGCGAAAAGGTTTGGTTTGGTTAGTGGAGTTTAACGTCCCAAAGCGACTCAGGCTATGAGAGACGCCGTAGTGGAGGACTGCAGAAATTTCGACCACCTGGGATTCCTCTACGTGCACTGACATCGCACAGCACACGGGCGCCTTGCTTTTTGCCTCCATCGAAAAGCGGCCACCGCGACCGGGATTCGATCCCGCATTCTTGGGAACAGTAGTCGAGCGCCGTAACCACTGCACTACCACGGCTTTTTTTTTTTCTTTATTTCCCGTTAACAATGAAAATTACAGTGGGGTAAAGTCAAAGTATAATACCACGAAAAGCTCTAGCAAAATTAATGCTTCACAAAGTTTCAAAAATGCTTTAGATTAGCCAGCTTGCTCAAAACTGGCATCCATTGAGGTTTCTCACTTTGAGTATTATAGATGGAGACCAGGTTGTTGACACTTTCAATAAAATACTCCGTCGCGGAGCGAGCATCCACGTCCGCATGTCTCACAGCCATCCTCGTTTTCAATACACTGTGGAGGCAAAACAACATGAATAAGTCGTATGGCCCACCACTTTGATTATAGACCGGCAGGAAACGTAGACAATATGCTGTAATTGGCAAGTGCTTTTTTAAACTTCTCTGCGGGATATCACACAGAAATACTGCATCCCAGCAGTCAAGGAAAATATGTTCTATTGTTTCCGGCTTATGGAAAATCAAGCAGTTCACCGACCACGGGACAAAGAGAGCTTTTTATACTTTGTATAACTCCCTGCATGCACTACCATGGCGGGTTATACGAAAATGATTGTTTTGTTTAACCCACTGGTGAACCAGAAACTTTAGAAATGAAGGGAAGGTTCCTCTCATGAGTACTGTACTATACATCGTTATAGATTTTTTTTTTTTTGTAGTGAATTGGTTTCACCAGAGATGAAGTATTTTTATCAGGTGTACTTTTTCCTTTTAGCTAATGCTGATATCGGGAAAATCGCAGTGAATAATAAGCGGAATCGTGTATGCCTTCGAAAGTAGTGCCAGTGGACGTGCGAACTGGGCCTTAAGCAAGGCGCTGGAATACATTAAGGTTAACTACTGTGTGTAAACTCTCCTGGAAGCAGGAAGTCAAGCACTCTCCCGGAAGCCGGAAGTCAGTGTCTCTACTTGCGTGTTTGCTCACCCATCGTCATTCACTGTTCTGTTGTTTGGTGTGCGGCATCTCAATTTGTTCAGCCTAAGATCGCAGAATGTCTTGACATGTAGGTCAGCCATTGTCGGGAAAGCCTATCGTATTTGTACGAGTTCGGCATATTTTTTCACTTTGTGTCTGGACGCCCTGCTTTGTTTTTCGCGACAATTTTCTGTTTTGATTTCTTGTGTTCATTCTTTTTTTTTTCCTCTAAAACGTGAAGCTGCACAGAAAGGAAGTGTGTACGAGCCAGCACACCTTTGTGGTATGCTGTGGTGCTCAGTGTTAAAATGGAGTAAGGTTTAAAATAGAAGAGTATACTTTATCAACATGGGACGTTGGGATCACTTGCAAAAAGGTACTTTAGACAAAGCATAATGTTCTTGTTACAAGCACCGAGTGAGCAAATGTGTACACGGCAAGAGTAATATTATAAACAAAGCAAAACATAGTACGTTTCATTCAGGATGGTGTAGGTTTCGATGCGAACTGCCTGATGCTGCTCATATTGAAGTTATTAATGGTTCTGTTTGAGAAGCGATATATTACTGTTTGAAGTACTGAATTAGTTTAGGTTATTAAAACTCCAAGCAGCAACAGAATCTTAAGACGTTAATTTCGGAGGGCTTAGATACGAAAACAACTGACTGTTGCTCCCAATTAAAGAAAATGCGGTGTCATTCTTCCCTCCAGCGAGTCTAACAAAACCGAACAAGGATTAAGAGGGAGCTTCAGTCTGCAAGTGACCGTTTCGACAAGAGGAGTTGACTTCGTTGATTTGAGGACTGAGGCTCCCCCTTAACCCTTGCTCGGTTTTTCTTAGACTTCGTGTAATCATCTTCGCTTCGTCCTTCCCTTCAGCGGGTTAGTGATAAGTATGAGACGAGACCGCAATTGTTATTGTTCGCACGCAACGATAACGACTGGCTGCATGTGCCGGTCCTAATATCACGGTGGTGTGGGTTCAACATTCTACCTAGAATTTTAAAGCATACATAATAAACAGTGCCTTGGAGACTGAGGTGCAGATGTTTCTCGGCCCTAACAGCTGCAGTTCGCCAGTGCCGGTGTCCGAAGTATACGCAAAATATGCTTATACCCGTATTTGTGCAGATCGGTGGCGTGATCTACTTGCAGCTAATTGGAAATGTCTAAGATGGCTCGGCCGTTCAGAAGCCAACCCTGTCGCTGGGCGCAGTGGCTAGGGCGCTGGACAGCTTACCCAAAGATGCGGGATGGAATCCCGGCTGCGGTGGCTGCTTTTCGATGGAAGCGAAAAGCAAGGCACCCGTGTGCTGTGTGATGTTAGTGCAAGTCAAAAAACCTCAGGTGGTCAGTATTTCCGGAGCCCTCCATTACAACGCCTCTCATAGCCTGAGTCGCTTTGGGACGTTAAATCTCATAAACAAAACCAACATTTCAGAAACCGTATTTTGACAAACATGCCTTTCCCTTTCTATAAATCAATCAGACAACATTCAAGTAAAGTTTTACACTGACTTCTATCAAGTCCACGATGCGGTCATATACAATAGATAGATGACAGACACCACGCGTGTGATGGCTCAGGAAAGCACCGCAAGAAGTTAGAGCAAAAAAATAAATAAATAAATAAATAAAACTTTCTATGTTCCAATATATACACGTTGCAAACAACAGGTCCGCGTCACTACCTTTAAAGGTCGCAAACGCGTAAGTAATTTCGACATAGTTAATATAGTAAGGATGCTGTTCTGAAATAATAATGGAGATTTCTGTCTATGCGAGGTTCATTCGATATTGACGGCGAGTGTTTGCAGATATATGCTTGGCTTGCCTTTGTGTTTTTGCTTGAGCTGAACATATTTCAGAACATTGCCTAAGGCGCTTATCTTTTAACAGCTGCTAGAAGTGTATTATAAATTTGCCTTCTTTCCGTATTCGTACAGGTCTCATCAACACGACGCTGGCGTGGAACGGCCTGGTGCCGCTCAGTACGCTCTCCTATCTCATCTACCTAATCCATCCCCTTGTTATCTACATGCACGTCGCCACGGCCAGAGAAATTGTCAACCTTGATCAGTTCAGCATGGTACGTTACGCGATTAACAACTGACACATGGCATGGAGTATCTTTCCTGAATAGCATAGTCTGTGAACAGAGGTCAGACACGGGAAAACAGACTGCCAAAGGCGGTGCTGGGTCTAACGAGGACCACCTGTGAAAGCTTTGTCAGGAACGGCCACCAAAATGAAACGGATGCCAAAAGTCACTGGTATTGAGGAAAGCATAGGAAAATAGTCTTTTTTTATTTATGGTGTTAATAAATGCGCAATCGGTATCGTAAATATTTTACCCTAAAATTATTGATTAGAATGTAGTAGAAAATACATTTGTATACCACATGCTGGGCTCGAACTCTCGGCCTACGCATGCCACCAAGCGAGTCAGCTAGGTATTCTAGTCATGTCATTTCATAAACCTAGCCTAATGGTAGGCCGAATTTCGAACCCGAGGTATCTCGTGACGTGAAAGTAAAATTTCAGAGGAGACAGCATTTTGCTTAACAAATTGATTTCGATAAGTTAAATATTGAGAAAATCACTAGCAACACCATGCATTCCGCAGTTTTCTAGTTTATGCATTAAGGTTTTATAATCAGTCGGCACGAATGCTTTTAAATATAGAAAAAAAACTATCTGTAACTTTCTGGTCTCGATATTCTAGAAGCATCTAGAAGCGCTCCCTCTAAGGAATTATATTTCTGAACACCGTACTGTTACCGGGTTACGCCATGTTTAGTAAAAAAAAAAAAAAGAAAGAAGGAGGCGACAGCTCGTCTAATATACTACAGCTTACCGCACCCTTCATGCTGTCTACGTAACCTTTAGGTCATAGTAGAGGGTGAGTGCGAGAGTTGCTTGCGTTAATTATGCTGACAATATAGGACGTGTCACCATTTTTTCTTCGTGCTCGATCCTTGTCAAGTATAGATCTGAAGATGTGGCCGATGAATATTGGTTGGTCTGCTCTTACAGGCTTGCCATTCTGGCAAAATTGCGCATATGTTGTTTCATTGTATAATTAGGCTAGGTAAATATTATTTCAAAGCTTATTATGTTTCACGAAGTTTAGATAAAATTGATATTAAGGACTACATAAAACGATTTGATTAAAAAAAGTAACATTGAACCGCTGTGGTGCTACCTGGGGCTTTGTCAACGGCAGTGTGTATTTTTTCAGTTTAAACATTGTTCAGAACGAGGTGCAAAATGAAAAAGAAACTTTTCACGACTTTGACTAGATGCCAACCTGACGTGGATTTTCTCTTCATATTATGCTGCGAGTTGTGAAGGCGAATCGTACAGGTTGAGAAAGTGTCCCTGTACAGGAATGTAATAGAAAAGTCCCTTAGAAAAACAAAACACGGTATGACACCTCGGTAAGCGGAACAGTCTTTTTCAAGTCCTTAACAGTTGAAAAAGGCTTATCTAACAGCAGAGGCAGCATAATAAATTGAGCTACGTTTCTGGGACTTCCTTATCTCGTAAGAATCACCTTTCCAAGGAAGTGCATACCATTTTGACATCAATATAAATAGCCCCGTCTTTCTTTCCTTTTTTTTTTTTTTTTCCTTGTTAAACGGGCGGTTTTTTACGCTGCTTCCTGGTGCAGTGCTACAGCTTCCTGGGGCACACGGCGGTTTCCGTGCTACTGGCGTACGTGGCGCACGTGACGGTGGAACTTCCATTCGCATCTCTCAAGGGGCTGCTGATGCAACGCCGGCGGGCCTCACTGTCGCTGACTGCGAAAGGGCGCCAGGCGCCGCTCCAAACCGTCGTCTGCGGCACCGTTGCAGTGAACGGTCACCGGCCAACCACTGCGCCTCAGCCTGGTTTTGGCCACGTGACCTGCAACGCGTAAAGCCACGCTGTGCCACTCGTTCTTGCGAGTTCTGCTGCGACATCGTCGTCATGATCGTAGTCTAGGGAACAAGCGTTAAGAAACGCCAATTCGTAACGTCGCGAAGGGCCGGATGCAAAGCGGAAACAGACTCAGTGCGCACAAAGACGTTTTGAGGGTAGCGGAGTGTGCGTCATCAAACTGTGCCCGTCATCTATAGACCGTCTTCCTTCGTACGTCTCAAAGTCACGCTGTAAAGTTCTATCGGACATATGTCAGCAGGAGGCCATATAACTGGTTGCAAACGTTATTATTTCAACGAAGCTGTTTTCTCGATACTTCTGTTTTTGAACTTATGCGACTTCATCCCTCGACGACTTCACACACCAAGACGAAACCTCGAGCCAAACCTTTTGGCCCGCTGTTCAACCTGTGAAGCAGACCGCGCTCGGCCCATATTGTGATATCACTGCCACCTCACTACAAATGTTAGCGGTTCCATCTCCAACGTTTCCCGACCATTCCCGTCGAGCGCAACGTTTTGTAGTCTGCGAAACAAGGGACACATTTCTGCATAAGAGTGGTCAGCTGCAGAGATAACAGCGATACCTGCGAGGTTAAATGGGGAAGCCGAAGCAGACGCAGGTGAAACTCGAGACCGCTTTAAGTTTGCTTCCGACGTTCAGTGGCCCGAATATAACTGTGCCTGTCGACGCACATTCGCGATGCGGCATTACCGCTGGACCCGGCTGTCGCAGATCGGCTACACACACGAAATCGGCTGCGCACGAAGAAAAATGTGAAGTCATCCAGACATCTGCTGTATCCATCTGGAGGGTTGCGCATCTGCTTGGATAGCGCAAAAGCGTGGTTGTTAATGCGTCGTAGTCTCATTACTTCTATGCGCTGATGGTTACCGAAGTGACGCTAGTGATCTCTCAAACGTTACGAATTTGCAGGTCACGCATTTCCAGTATTATGATGTTTTTTGTATAGTGAAGCGGCTCTAGGGATGGAAAGCAATATTGGGAAAAATTGCGAGAAAAGAAGCAGTGACCGCGCCTAGATAGCAGAATAAACGGCCTAATCATCACGCAAGCATTGTCACCAAGTGTTCTCTCCAGAAAACTGCCGTGGGTGTGTGTTTTGTGAACATCATCTCAGCATCGTTTTGGTGAAGGTTGTAATGAGGTCGACTTGTGTCTCTGCATTTTATACTGATGTCTTTTCGTAGCCTGTGTTCCTCGGCATCTCTGTGTTTTTCTTTATAAAGAATAAACACTTTCTTCCTGGTACACTGGACGGCAGTCAAAGTGATCTCTTACTGCACTCGCAAGCAAAGGCTTGAAGTTTGGTTAGGTGAACTACCGGAAGGAATTGTTATAAATAATATGAAAACATGGCGTCCGAGAATAGACACGTGTATACTGCTGCAGTATACAGCGTTGCAGATGAGTGGTTTGAAGCAACTGTCAAGTTCATTTTCGCGCTTTTCTTTCTTGGTCAGCCGTGCGAATTCGTTTCAGGCTATCCGCTTTGACTATTGTTTAATGCGCTTGATGATATCGAGTTTACAGGTCCATAAAGATACGAAGAAATTTTCTCCAGTGTGGAAGCAAGAAAAAAAAATTCTCATTACATTTAATTGAAACTTATGTGCACTTTTCCTGGTGATATGCTTATCTTGAAGGAAGCAAACATACAGGTCAGGTCAATAAATCTCAGGCGGAGTACTTAAAAATGGTACAGCGCAAGTCATCGTGTTAAGGTAATCATAGTGGCACAGTAGTACCATGGTTATTCCTAGGCTTTAATGCATAATATAAAGTTATTTCACTTAAACAAATAGCCTCTAAGAACCGGAAAAGACTACTGGCAGAGGATCTTACGTCGCTAGAGTTGGATACAGCAAAAGTCAGATTGAAAGCTTCGCACCTTTCATTACTTGTTCAAAAGGTGGCATACGTCACAGTTAACGCACAATCAGTCAAGGTCATGCTATTACGGAGCAAGCTTTGGTGATAAATCACTTGTCACGCTTTACGTAACCAAAATTAGGAGGTTCTTTGCACAAATGTTAGCCATATGTCCACGGCGGAATATCGTGAGTCGACACACTCAAGCTCACTCACTCACATTCAGATAGACGTGAGTCCACACTCGAATGCACATCATGATCTGAGTCGTGAGTCCGGGCTCATGACCAGATCATGATGTATGATTTTGTGACGACGATGTGTTCGGAAAAGGACCATTTAGGGTGCGATGGCTTTGCGACGTGTCTCGGTGGCCAAAAGACAAAATTCTGTGGATTTTTTTTCCTGCGAGCGCTCCCTCACATATATTTTGTGCATTTTCACACGTTGAACATTGCAACCCAAGTACAACTTGATGTCAGCAGAAACGTAGTCAAGGCCTTCCGAACTTTTTATTTGTTCGCTGACAACTTATAATATTAAATTTTTGTTGTGCTTGATGACATAGTAAATATCGCTCCTGGCGCTTCACCACATTAAGTAAAAAGATCAACCAAACCACCTGAAGCACATAAAACAAAGCTTTCTACCTAAAGATAATTCATTGCCTTGGTCCAGGCCATTTCAGCTAAACAAAACGCTCAGCTGAGCAAACGAGAGAGCCAAATGAGTGAGTGACTCCAGGTAAATCGTGAAACAAAATGAGTGAATGAGTCCAGATGAGTCATGGGCAGAGATGAGCGAGTCCAAATGAGTTGTGGGTCAAAGCGAGTCATGAGTCGAAATTTGCGAGTTCAGACGAATTGAACTGAACTGCGTGATTAAAGGGTCGAAGTGAGTCGTGAGTCGGAATAGCTCCGAGTGAGCAGCGAGTCTGAGTTTGAGTGCACGAGATCGGCGAACCCGATCGGCGAACTCATACCCGAACTGGGTATGAGTCAGCCAGCAGATTGAGCGTTTTTTTGTGCGTGCGTGTGTGTGTGTGCGTGTGTGTGTGTGTGTGTGTGTGTGTGTGTGTGTGTGTGTGTGTGTGTGTGTGTGTGTGTGTGTGTGTGTGTGTGTGTGTGTGTGTGTGTGTGTGTGTGTGTGTGTGTGTGTGTGTGTGTGTGTGTGTGTGCGTGCGTGCGTGCGTGCGTGCGTGCGTGCGTGCGTGCGTGCGTGCGTGCGTGCGTGCGTGCGTGCGTGCGCGCGCGCGCGCGCGCACTCTTAATGTTGCGAGGTATGATGTTACCCCATGCTGTTGGTGTGTTCTCGCATAAGCGAATTAATGAAACCACAGCATCTCATCTACCGAACACGTATGAAAATTTCAAACGCCGAAGCGCGCGCTCTAGTATTCTGGACGCACCTGTACTTCAACGACGGGCTGCAGCAAATTATGAGATAATGCTCAATTATTTTGTGGAATATTAACAGGAAGGCCACCGGAATTGTTTCTGATCTATGTAGTGATGTCCTCGTGGTACCCTTAGCGTTCCTTATCTCCTTAGAAATTGGATTCCAAGGGAAGGAAAGCGTAGCAGGGGGCGGCAGAAAGTTAGGTGGGCGGATGAGGTTAAGAAGTTTGCAGGGGTCAAGTGGATGCAGCTAGCATAGGACCATATTTATTGGAGGACTCTGGAAGTGGCCTTCGCCCTGCAGGTAATGATGGCGATGATGACGACGACGGCAGTCTCATTCTGCCTCGAGATACCTGGAGTACTGGCTAGGCGAAGAGAGCTGCACTGCACGGCCCAAAAACAAGGCACGATTCTCGCTTTTTTTTTTTTTCTACAAAGAAGGAATGCTTACGTTGTATGAGTTCAGAAATATTAGTATTGTTAAGAAAGGTAACAAGAAAAGTTTGGGATGACACAATACTAGAAAATAAGAACACAAGTGGCGGTACATGTGGAGCCGTCAAACACCCAAGAAAGAGGTCACCTTGTCAATGAGGCAATCTCAGATGGGGCAGGCAGAGCGGAGAGAAGACTGACAAGCAAATATATTTGAGTTTGTGGGCACGCTTGCGCAAAAAATGAATAATCTTTCTCCACCCGAGAAACAATATCTGCGATCCCAAGAAAGGATAAAAGGGAACATTAAAGAACACGAAGAACATTCTTTAAATTCGATTCGTTCGACGCGGCCAGTTGTAGAATAACGTACAGACAGAAAATCAGGAAGACCTCAGTGCGGATTGCACTGTAGTAACACTGCGGGAACGAACACTAGCGCATCCAATAAATAAGAGGCAAGACGCGTGCCATCTTGTAATTATCATTTTCTATCAGAAAACATTCACTTACACATGTAAATACAAATGATCAATAAAAAAAAAAACTTCAAATCACTGGTTTAAAAATATTCAAGTTGACCATTGGTAAGCTACCAGTTTAAGCTAAATGTACCATCTTTACCAGCTATTCATGAGAGGAACGCAAATAAATCACCTTTAACCCGCTACCCAGAACCGGAATATCCTTGGATGCGCTAGAATCATACACTTATATAGTTGAGAAACTACATGCCTACCGAACATACTTCAGGCTTGTATTTCGGGCTCTTCGGTTGCAATGGCAATAAAGATGTGGCGGCTACTGCGTATACGACAATGCAGTAATTTGCGCCAAAACAGTGGTAACGTTAATAATGCACTGATCAATGAAACGGGTATAAAAATGTACGGGCGTCGCTCGCTCAAACAGTGGACCACTGATTATTTTGATTGCCATTTGTATGCATGAAGGCACCATAATCTAGACCGTTTCGAGAAAATTCATGTTTTCAAATCAAGGGCGGATATACCATTCACCGCTCTAGGGATCAAGCTCTCGACAGTGATACTCCATTTACCGCATTCATTTACCGCTTACCGCTTTTCCGGGTACAAAATGAGTGTTCGCAATTCAATGTTGAGGTTTTAGAAGGACAGATGCGCTTCATGTGCTTTAAACCAAGCCGTGCCTCGTGCATTACTGCAAATATAATCGCCGAATATGGTGAACCGAACACACAAGATGTGCGTTACGTTCATTTCTTTCTAATACTGATGTCAACGCCTGAGCGCTTGGTTACATCAAAAATGGCTTTCTGGAAAGAAAAGACGCCTTAACTGTCGCTCTTCTCGGCGGACACATCTACTATAGTGCGAGTCATGAGGAAAGGGAGTTAGTGAAGCGAGCGAAAGGGAAAGAGGCTACTTAGTGGTGGTGGGTACATCGCACAGCGCATGGTCGGTTTCACTATTGGCTGCACTGCGCCAGGAGTAGCTGCTTGAGCGGTGTTCAGAATACACACATTGGTAGCGAACCGCGCGCCCTGAGTGGCGGTGATGAGTGAAGGTGAACGAAAGGAAGAATGCGATAGAGAAAGGAATGCAGCTACATACCACTTAATGATTCTGATATTATCCACGGTAGGTCCGGTCTCTTGTGCTTGGTTCTTTAGTTTCCTCGCGCGTGAACACGGTGGTCAGTTCTTACGCTTCGGATACAAATTACATTCTCTATAAGGCAGGTGAAAGCACCGCCTGAACTGCGTTGCTCGGCACTGCACAACTGCGCGCGTAAAGTAACAAAACATTTGTCAGCAGGATGCCCAAACGGAAAGGGCCCACCACTGATATCCGTTAGTTATTTGGCGGAAAGCTTCGCGGCAAAAACCTTCTACTCTTGCCACTTCGGTTGAATGCATGGTACTACAGTTATTAGTCATTCGCTCGCTTGGCCATGGTTACCAGCTTCACATAGTACGCGGCCTGGATATCACGCTCAATACAACTCATGCTGCACAGTTTTCTACCATGCAGGCGCAAACAAACTAGCTTGGACAGTTTGTACCTGCTGCCAACCTGCCGACATCGATAGTGTCCCATACGCAGGCCAACTCAGGCGCATTACAAACGATAACTGCTTTGTAACTTCAAAGAGCTTAGTGTTTCACTATAACCTGCTGTTCTTGGATGCCGAAGTATACTACACGAAGCCGAAAGCCATGAGAGCAAATTTATAGACGTGTGTACGCGATGCCCCAGGTAGCCTCGGCAAAAGTATAAATTTTAACTAGCGCCGCGGTATAGGAAGCCACAACTTCAAGCGTTTGTTCCCCCACCATCATAGAACATTTCACAGCGTGAGCAGCTCCTCCTAAGGTTTAATGGGGATCTCATCGGGAAAGCAGTGTGGCACTGAGGTAATCAACACCCACAATTCACCACCGCGCGATCTTCTGTTCTGCGCATGCGTGACTGTATATGTTATCAACTTCCGGTTCTCGCTTCCAGGCTCATCTGCAACTGTTGCTCAAAATAATCTGCTGTCGGTGCTGTTGCGTAGCTGTCGGTGTCTCCAGGACGTATCGAAGCTTGTTCAAATGACAGTATACGCGAGTGGGATGCCCTTGTTTCAGTATATACGTGGTGGTGAGAAGCGCTTCTCTTTTTATTCTGCTTAATACCGTCGTTTCAGCAACACAAAACACCAGAGGATGCATCGAACAATGAGAAGCGCTGACACTGAGGACAGCTCTATGCAATTATATTTCAGTGGATATTATTTACCTCTTTCTGGGTACGCTGACGTTTTTCGAGCCGCAAGCCATGTATGTAGTGCCGAGAAAGTTTCAGTTAAAATAACCAATTAGTCGTTTCAAACTTCTTATGTACTGAACGAAAAGGACGAGTTGCCATCGTTTTTAATTAAATGGAGGTGTACCGTAGCCGCCTCGATCCGGGTCCAAAACTCGGTGTCCACGCACACATTTCAGTTACGAAATCGGCTGGTGACGGCGACAGCTGTGTTCTTTCCGGTTTACTTTTTCAGCCACTAAACGTCTGTTCTCGGTTTTCAGTAGGTGAGAGCGATCCCCTTGTGAAAAACTCTGTACCCCGTTGATACAGGTCAACGTAAATTGTTCTGCGCGTGTCAATTACAACAGCCATTCCGAAGTGGGCTTGCCTGATAAGCTGGAGGGCCTGATTAATAATCACGCTTATTTGAACGCCTGAACCTTCAGCAGCGGCCAGGCTTACGCAACATAGTTGCTAGACCCGATACATATTTCTTTCTCTAACAATAGAGAAGAAACAAGGACAACGAAGAATCACTGACTAAATCAAGTAATTTTCTGAGAGCCTTGTTATTATGCGAAGCGGTGGGCTGTTCCCTTGGCGGGGTGCCCCAATGAATCCCAACCATCACCAGGTGTCGTGGCTGACATTCTGGTTCGTTGCCCGCATTCAGCGGATCCTTGATGGGGATGGATCGAATGGGCCTGGCCCTCACCAGTGGCGTTCCAGCTACCCTGCGACACTTTCGGTTTTACGAGGCCTGGAAGGGCGGTGTAGTCGTTAACCACGTCATTCGTATACACACTATAGGATGGTTGGCCCGAAATTGCCGTCGAAAATGTTTCCCGTCGGTTTCTCCAGCACTTACCTGTGCATCCCCCAAACGCTGCCTTAAAAAACTACTTTTCTAAAACCCTGGCAAACGTGCAAATTTCTCGAAGTCTAATTCTTATCCTGATAAATTTGATGAAAACCGCAACTAGCGTCTAGTTTAAAGAATACATATACGCATAGACTCTCACCCTCAATTGCTCATCTGGACAACGCCTGACAATAATCGTCCTGCTCGCACTAGCTTACATGCCTAGGGTCTATGCAAATGCGCGAACGGCCACTTTTTTAGACAATGAAAAGGAGACACATTCTCCAACCGGCTTCTTGCGTTGTTTTTTTTTTTTTCTTTATGTCTTGATGTTCCACGCAGGTCAATTCTGGCGGAGTGGCTCCAAGCGCATGAGGTCTTCGAAGTGAGGGGCAGCAGAATTGTGATTGCTCATTTGTTCAGGTCGAGACTCTAGGTTTCGTTTATACAGCCGAAGCCTTCGAAAAGCTGCGGAAATTCGGTGAAAAATTGCTTCTTTAGCTGGCTTTTGAATCGTTCCGACCACAGGACGCCAACTTGGCTGATAACAGGGGCTCAATTTTGATGCAACGAAGAAAGCTTATATATAGTAAAAAATCTGGCATATGGACCTCGGACTTGGAAAAAGGCGCTGATACAACCAACACTTCCGGCGCCCCGCCATTATGTCAGTTTTGTGGTCCGTGGCGTGGATGCTTCCTCCCCAATTACTCTGCAAGTGCGCGCATACATCGTGGCATGTGTTGCGTTGCCTACAATTCGTTTTGCTTCATACAGCTTACCTCCCACGCCGCGCTGGCTTCTAGATCGCAGAACGAACACAAGATGTGCGCATTTCGGGAATTTTTCCAACTCGGCAAATCCGACATCGATAGGAGAACAGGCGTATCCCTGTCTACAGTAAATGACAAACAGTTCGTCGCCTGCCCTCCGCCTGTGCAGCACCAGAATTCAAATAATGCTGCTGGAATACGTTTCTTTCCACGGGTACACGCAGACTACATGGCATCAAGCGAGATGCTGCTGCCACATGTGTTTTGCCGAGCCAGCTCCAAGGTGCAGTCTTTGCCAAAATTATTAGCCTGCAGGGCTTGATTCTAATCGCTGCAACAGGGTTACTCACAAGCGTTCTCTTCACCTGCGAGGTTGCGAACGGTTGCAGGGCGTAGAAGCAAATGCCTTGGTATGTATATTTGACAAACACTACGTAATATCAAAAACAAATGAAACGCGAAGACAAAAATTGAAATGTGGACCCAACTATGTGAAAAAAGAAGAAATAGCCGTTGGAGGGGAAACATGAGTTGATCACTACTTTTAAAGAACAGCCTCCTGGTCACGTGAAATTAACCTGCGCTCGCAGTGAACTTCCAATGGCTATGATGATATCACTTTGCTCTTTGTGTTTCAAACATCCTGTTTGCGCTCATTTGACGCTGATGGTACATATGACAGTTCTTCAAAGCAAAATCGTTAAATAAAAAAAAATTCAAAAACAAAAAACAAAACAAAACAAATGTCGTACGCTCGACAACAATCAAAGTTCCACTTGTGCGTTTCCCTTTCTAGCAGACGACGTGCAAAGGGGGCTTTCCATAACTAGTTCTTCACCCGGAGAGTGATAAGAAGAGGGTAGCGAGAAGAGGAAAACGCGCACAAAATCCCGTCGACGAGCAAATAGGAGCGGGGAGAGAGAGTACAGCGCAAGCCTGAGCGCTGGACGCAAGCTGGGTGTTCGTGTAGCAAAATCGCTCCTGGCGAATTCATTGCGGTGCCGTAAATGTTACATAAATGTCCAGACCCCTTAACGGCGATTTCTTTAAAGTGGAAAAGCCAGACTACTAGGTAAGTTGACTCGGGAGCGTATCGCCTTATGGAACCTGCGCCAAGCTTAGACCCCGACAAGAAAGCGCTTTTCTAAGTAATTACGACAAGAATAGAAATCCAAACGACGAATGCAGTATGGAAGTAGCGATGCTACGAACATAAGTAAAGTGGAAGCAAAAACAACGATAACAGTAACAAGAAAAGGAGAGCAAGGCCGTTTTGTACCAATTTATCTCTGCAAAATCTGACATGTTTGAAACAGTGTTACAATATTCAGTGCGGTCTTTGATGCGATGTGTGGTTAACCGCGACGAGCCCAAGGTAGAGACCGAAGCTTCGTAATTGAACCTTTCCAAAAACGCATTTATCCTAGAGTATTCTCTCGTTATTAAGAACCTCTTGCCCTGAAATAGTACCAGACGAAAACAGGGAACTATGACGTCATAGTTGCTCCATAAGCAGCGACCGGGCCATCTTTAAATGCATACCTGCTGTTTGTTTGGCTAGTGCAGTCAGTCAATATAAAGACGTTCTTTAGACTCATCCACCACCGTATGACGGACAAAAATACGCATAATGTCGAAACACAACCTGAAAGCACACCTCCGAAAAGCAAGGACTGGAGGCTTTACTAGAGTTACACATATGTAAGTCCTGTTGTCTTTTATTTCTTTTTCGATGTCTTCGCGATATATTTTATACCCTCAGCTGAGCCTGTTCATAGCTCCTTAGCGAGTAGAATTGAAGGCTGCTGGAAGCACGGCATGCCGTGATGGATACTGCTATAGCATCAGATATTCCAATGGCGATCACAAAACCTGAAGTGACTCGCTGTGAACCTATCAAGTCTTTCTTCTGCCGGAGACAGGTGCCACAGGTGACAGCGCTGCTTCCTCTGCATCAAGAGCATGACTTTAGTGGAACACTTGTTCGCCTCGAAAGAAATTACTCTCACTGCAACATGCTTTCGATGGCGTGTGGTCATCGGTCATTGTGGTGCACAATCCGCCGCGGTTAGCCGGTTATCACCACAAACACTCGTGTGTGTGTTCGTGGAAGGAGTGCTACACGGAGCCATCTCCTATTGGCCAGCGAGGAAGATGGCTGCACCGAGGCGGTGAACAGTAAAGCCGACATGCTCACCCGTGTGGTCCTGTACCGACTCGCATCACTGCGGCTTTTCGCATGCCGCCTTGAGAAGCATGCAGCCGAAGCGGCGACGAGAACATTCAACATACTCAGAGCGCACGGTTCTCCTTGATCCTAAAGAAGACTCGTATCGCTGCGAATTTCGACGTCTTTCCAAAATGCACATGACTTCGTTAAGTTCTCTATTGACTCGCATGTAAGTAACTCTGAATTTCGTACAAATCCACGAGATGTCCTATGTGGATTCGAATATGGCCGGTACATGTATCATGTCGCATATTTAAAGAGAACACGACTCCGGTAGGTCCTCTGCAGATAAACTTCCCGTATGTCATCTTCCTAAAGAGCACACGATTCTCCTTGATCCAAAGCTGAGTCGTATCGCCGTGAATTTCGGAATGTCACGTTTTTTAAAGAGCACATAAAAGCGTGAAATCCTCTGCGTATTCATCCATCTGCAACTTCCTGCATGTAGTGTTTTCAAGAAACCGCGGTAGGTCCTGTGCGGACTTGAGTATGGCTGTGACTTGCAACGTGCCGCCTTTTTGATGAGCGCGTGACTCTGGCAGTCCCACTCTGTACTCGAACGTCCCCACCTTTCTCAATGTCATTTTCTTGACGAGCACGAGTTCGCGGTAGTTCCGCTGTGGATTCAAGTATGGCTGTGACTTGCGACATGTTGCCTTTTTAAAGAGCACGTGATTCCGGCAGTCCGTCTGTGGACTCGCACATCTGCACCTTTCTCAATGCCGTCTTGTTAAAGAGCACGAATCCGCGGTAGGTCCACTATGGACTCGAGTATGGCCGCGACTTCCGACATGTCGCCTTTTTATAGACCACATGACTCCGGTAGGTTCGCACATTCGCAACATTGTACACGTCGTTTTCTTCTGCGGCACACGATTCTCTTTTATCCGAAGCGGAGTCGTATCGCCGCGAATTTCAGCACGTTGCCTTCTTATAATGCATACAGCTGCAGTAAGTCCCCTGCGGGATCGCAGCGCCACAACTTCAGGCATGTCACCGTCTTAAGAGCAGACGACTCTGGTAGGACCTGAGAGGACTTGCACAGCCGATTTTTCGGTATGTCGTCTTTTTAAAGAGCGCACGATTCCATTATGTCGTCTGCAAACTCGTATATAGCAGCAACTTTGAACGTGTCGCCTTCTTAAATAGCCCATCACTTCAACGGGCCCTCTATGGACTCATTCCAAAGAAACTTCCTGTATGTTGTCTTATTAAAGAGCACACTGTTGTCCTTAGTCCAACGCGTTCCCTCATAGCCCCAGCATTCAGCATGTCGCTTTTTTTTAAGAACACTCGACTCCGGCAGGCCTCCTGAGGCCTCGCAAGGACTCAACTTTCGGCATGTCATCTTGGTAGAGACCGCACGGCTCCTCGAGTTTCGGCATGCCTTCGCGAAGAGCTCACGGCTCTGACTCGCACCGTTGCATATTTCGCATGCCACCTTTTTAAAGCGTGCCCGTCTCCGCCTGCTCCTTCGGGGATATGCATTGATGCAACTCCATGTATGTCTTCTTAAGCGCACGGCATCGCTAAGTCCTTTGTAGACTCCCATTACTATCGGCATGTTGCCTTCCCAGAGAGCGCAGGCTCCACCAGGTCCTCTGACTAACTCACACAATTTTTTCTCCTTAAAAAGAACACTTCGCTGTCTGGCGGTAGGGAGAGACTTTTTGCGACGTGGCCTTTTTTGAAAAATTGTGGCCACGTGAGGAATCAGTAACGATGACTTTTATGCCACGTGTGGTGTAGTTGTAGAGCAGGAGTAGAATCATAGCGCTGTCGAGATCACGCTGCTAATTGGCCTCCGCGCCGACGCGGAGAAATTAAAGTCCAAACCATGTGGCTCTTCCAGGGCATTGGCTGTCTTGCATTGTTCACAACTTCAGACGTGTTGCAGCTAAGCAGGATGAACCAACCCCGACAGTGTCAGGTTTTGCAGTGCTTCGATATGTTCTCGCACAGCAAACCCCGGTTGCAACGTCTCTGTTGTCGATGGGCGCCACGCTGAGCAGGATTGGGCTGCCGCCTTTGAGAGGGCCGAGGACTCCCCTTTGCAGAGTGTTAGACACAGTACGGACACCAAAACAGGCACACAGCAAAAAAAAAAAGGTAAGTGCACGAAAACTTCCGAAGAATATTGAAGGTCTTGGAGCCGGTGAGGATGTCGGTGAAACTGGAAGCTTTCTGATGGTCAGCCAAGGCTGAGATGCGGTGGCCTGGGTATTGGCGTCGGGCAGTTTGGGGAGAGGGAGTGCGGAGGGGGCAGTAAATAGAAGGAGAATGTCATGGTGCTAAGAGAAACATCTCTTGAGGCGAGATAATAGGGGTGATGGATGCAGCACGCTGTCAAAATGACGGAGTACTTAAAATGGCACAAGGAGCGACATTAACATTTGCATGCTTTGGAAGCATGTGCTTTGAATAGCGTTGGCGATGAACATCCAGCTATAAGAAGAGGCAGTTGTCAAAGTCCAGTGATGCACAAAGGCATGTTTTTCGAATACGTAAAAGTGAAACTGCTGATGGTCGTGGTTTTGAGGCTTTGTTGGCGGTTGATGCGGTACATATGAGAGTTCGGTTGAGAGGCCGAGATGATTAGCGGAGATAGCTCAGCATGAGCCTTCGTCGTGTGCTAAACCTTACGGCTGAGTGTGTGCAACAATCTGACAGCTATGTCTTGCGGTGAATTTTCTGGACGAAGCGATGCGAAAGAGCAATGTTGCTTGCCTGCAAGGTGACGCTTTTGCGATGTATAGCTGAACTTAGCAGGGCTCATTCGGTAGCTGCCCTTAGTAAAACACACCGCAATTTGTGCTGTTCTACCTGTGAGCATCCACCTGGTTCGTGAGCCTGGCTTGATAAATGGATGACTGTACGTTAGGGAACAGATTACTGAAGGGACAGCGGCAGAGAAGCTGGTAGCATAGGGGTCGAATTAGCTTTGGTTATACGCAGAGCCCTGTACTTGTCTCTGTGCAGAAGCACAAGCCCACACGAGCTGGCAGCTGGTATGGAGAGATCTCGCAGGAGTTGTTGCAGAGGCGCTGAGGAAGCATACTTCGATCGTGCTTGAAAACGTTGGCAGCGATGCCGATTAGAAAGAGGAACGCCTGTACCTGACGGAACTTGGGGCTGATGTCACATGGCCAGAACTTGGGAAGCGGTGGTTTCATCTCCGGCTCCGGCCAGGTCTCCATCCACTCGCAGGGTACCAACTGCCATTAATCACCAGTCTAGTGCCACCAAGAGTGCTGTCTGGGCGTGGAGGGCATGCGAAGGTCAGTCTAGCCGTGCTAACCACGGTAGAGTCGAAAAGGCAGGCAGAAGCCGTGTTTCGCTTACGGGCTTTCGAAGCAGTTGCGGTCGAGATAACCCACTCGCACTGTGCCGGGCCTCGAGGGGTTTTCTTTCTTCTCTTCCTTCGGTGCATATGGCACATACCCACTGTGGAGGATTAGCTAAAGTCCATTGCAGGAATCGAATTCATGAATATCAGTTTAGACTGCATGATAGATAACTTATTAATTAGAAATTAGTGTTGCTAAAATAATTTGGAAAATTTTTAGTTGATAAGAATAGAATTCAATGAAATAAGGGTAAAAAAATATATAAATATATATTAAATTATAGTTCAGACAGACCAGCGCTAACATACAAATCTTCCGGTAGGAATATTACAGTTGTGAAATAACTCACACACTGGTTTAAGGCATATCCTTTGACGGTTGCACCAAAGAAAGGAGGACAGGAACTGTAAACCGCAGTCGTAGGCGAGTAAGAGATCTTTCTAAATAATTTCTTCTCTTAGTAGCATACCTGCGGCAGGAGAGGATATAAATGCCCAATTGTTTCCAATTGTTCTTTTTATTGCTCTGCTCGTGCTGCGAGCCTCGGCACGCATTTCTGTGTCATCAATGGGAGCTTAGCACTCGGAGACCTTGGTGTTAGCAAGAGATCAGTTTGAGGTATGCAGGCTGCGAAAGTTCATTCACTAAGCATCTGCATGCTGAAACGCAGAGAGCACACGGGATTAGTGGCAGCGGAAAGCAGCCTGGAAATAACTTCTTCATAATCAGTGCCTGAATGAATTACAACATTGCGAAGAAGGATTTTGAAATTTTCCACAAAGCTTACGTTTCTGGTCTGTTTAAATGAACGACTGAGGCGACCTCTGATCCCGGGAGAAAGTTAGATTATTGAGATATGCGTTCATTAAGGGTGCAGAAACAATTTCATTTTCTTGGTACGCCTGATGCTCATTAAGGAAATGACGGTTACGGAGTCATTAGATTAGCTTGCGGTCTGTGCCGCTGCCGCAGCGGCCGCGCAGCTGCTTCAAGTTAGATTCAAAGGGAGAGTCTTGGTGTGACGCGCTTTTCTTCCTCACCTGGGCGTTTGCGGCTGGGAGGAGTGTATTTGTATTTATGTCTGGTGTGGGGTTCACAATCTCCTGCTTACATTATAACGACCGCGCGTAATTAACACGCGTGATTACGCGCGCTGTTAGGGAGGACAGCGAAGAGAGGGCACACTGGCCACCCCTCACAACCTCCCAGCAGGGAGCCTACATGTAGGCTGCCTACCTCCTAGGCTCCCGCGGCAACACCGCGTGGGTTTCCTTCTCTCCTCACAGCCTACTCGGGAAACCTCTTCTCCCTGGTCCAAGTCGAGGAGCGCGTCTTTCGCAACTCGTTGGGCGTCTTTCGACGGTTGAGCGTGCACGCGCACGGTTACATTTTCCGTCGGGGAGACCGCCGTCTTCACCCTCTTCGCTCGGTGCCGCACGCATTACCGCTGTGGACCGTAAGCACGAAGCCGCGCCAGGTGAGCTAACTCACCTCCTTACTTGTGCTTCCACATTACGTGGTTTATTTCGCCCCCGTACGAGAGTGGGACGTTCGCTCTCTACTGCGGCTGTATTTGAGTGTTATGCCTTGCCGTGTACTCGAGGACAATAAACTCTATTAGGGTACGTAACTCGGTGTTTGTCCCTTCTGGCCTGAACCCGTCGCAGTAGCGACTTCTCGCACCGCGGGCTGGGGGTCACAGCTCTGACTGTTATGGCTGCCCGTCGGGGATAGAAAGCGACTGTAGCGTATAGCCCCCCCCCCCCCCCCCCATCCCCCGTGGCGCATTCTTGCGAGAGTAAAACCCATATTCTTAAAGCCCAACGTGGGGTCAGAGGTGTGAAAAATCGAGTGTCTGTGTGTACCCGACTAACGACACAGACTAGCCATGGCAGTGAGCAGGACTGACCTTTCTGTCTCTTCTAATACGTCAGTGGTGATTGCACAACGGCAACAAAGTAAAACCACCATACCTTTTATTATCGCGAGAGCTCAGGAGCTGATGCTAGCCACTGTGATATTGGTAATTTTCTTCGAGAGCAGGGGGTCACACGACTCCGCTGCTCTGCAACAGGGTGACGCGCGGACGCTGGTGTGATGGGCATTCTCTCGCAGTGTTTTGACTTTGCCATGCTCTAAGGGAGGACGACAGTGTTTTAGCGTATGCACTTTTGCGCGCGCACGTTGATGGCATGAGAAGTAATATTGCTATCCGTTCTGCCACGCCCGTTAGCCAGTTCGTCGCAATAGCTCCCAGCCTCACAGAAGGGGCGGACTACCCGGCTTCGCTGGGTGTAAGTGGCGACCATTTAATTGCATCAGTGCAGAATATAGGAGTTCTAGCAAGAATGTGCCACGGAGGGCTAGACGCTACAGTCGTCTTCTAGCTCCGACGTGTAGCCCTAACAGACAGAGCTGTGACCCCCAACCCGCGATGCGAGAAGTCGCTACTGCGGCGGGTTCAGGCCAGAGGGGATAAACACCGACGTACTCGAACAGAGTTTATTATGCTCGAATACACGGCAAGGCACAATACTCAAATACAATCGCCGTAGCGAGCGAACGTCCCGCTTGCGTATGGGGGTAAAATAAACCACATAATGGGGAAGCACACGCAAGGAGGTGAGAGAAAGAGTCTGCTCACCTGGCGCGGCTTCGTGCTCACAGCCCGTTGCGTCAGGTGCGTTCGGTGAGTGGGCGATTCTGGGTGACGATGGTGGTCTCCGCGGCGGAAATCATGAACCACGCGCGTGCGCGTTCAACCGCAGAAGAGCCCCGAGCGAGTTGCGACAGACGGGCTTCTCGACTCGAAACAGGAGAGGAGGTCTTCAGGTTACGTCGGGAGGAAAGAGGAAAGGCAGCGTCAGTCGCCTCTCATAGCTCGGCGAGAGCGGGTGCGTGCGACGCTCGCTCCGGCGAGCTCGTGCGTTCCCGCTCTCGCCGCGCTCTCGTCAGCCTTGACCGTCCCTCACGTATTCGTGCGTCCTGCTCGCCCCCTTCGGGGGTACAGTCCTCCCTGCTCCAGCTTGCTGGTGCATATTTCCTGGGCCATCGTCCCCATCTCGCTGGCTTCTGCCAGCCCTCCTGCTGCCGTGGTGTCCTGGACCCGTGACTTCCTTCGCGCACCTCGTAGCTGCTGCGTGCGAGGTGCGACCCAGTGCTGCAACCGACTCCAGGATCACCGGACTCTCACAGTGCGCCCATTCCGCCCTCGAGGCGTCGACCCAGTGCTGTGTCGGTGACCTGGATTTCCCCGCGGCACCCCCCTCGTCGCCTCCACGTTTGCGGTGCGCCCCTGCGTTAGACCGGGCTCATGGCAACTGCGGCGGCCCACTGCAGCTCCTCCGTGGGCGCGGCCCTACTGGCGAAATCCGCGGGCCCTGACGCACCCGCGTCCCCTGCCGCTCCTGCGGTCCCCCCGCTGCTTCGCCCGCATTCCCGTGGGCCTTGTGCTCACGGCCCTCGACGCGCCGCATTGCCAGCGGCTTCTCCAGCGTCACCCGCCGCACCTCTGCCACGGCAGAGGTATATCAGCGGTCCTGCCTGCTGCCGCCCGGATTCTCCAGCGACACAGCTTCCCGTGGGCTCCCTGCTCGCGGTCCTCGGCGCGCTGTCTACGGGCGGTCTCCTCAGCGCCACCCGCCGCGCTGCTGCCTTGGCAGCAGTCTGTCGCGGTCCCCTCCTGCTACGGCGGTTGTCCCAATCACCGTGGCGTCCTGCTATCACAAGCAGCCCTTCCTGTGCCTCGCAGAGGCGCAGTACCAGGCTTCGCCTGGACACACCCTAGAGCGTTGCTGCACCGGAGGCTCCACACCGGACTACCGACCTGCCGATGTTCACCGGGCTGTTTGCTTGGTGCGGGCCAAGATGATACACTGCATCTCGACACTGCATAAACAAATTCATGTCGAATCAACACAAGGCTCTTCTAAACCTTCTGCAGAGCTTTACCCACAGAACTCAGGTGGTTGAGTCTGATTTTCCCGTTATGCTCAAATTCAAGAACATATTGTTAACCTCAACACGATGTTTTTATTGTTAGAAAAAAAGGTCCTCAAAATGCCACAGTAGGGTAGATAAGAGCGGAGCTGAGGATTTCGAGAGCAAGACAGAAGCCACCAGCACTGTAGGGCTGCCAATGACATTTGCCTACTAAGATGTTCAGCTCCACTTGGTAAGACCGAATGTTTTGTTGTTTTCGATTGTAACATTTAACTTAGCGTAAATAATGGTTCCCACGGCCCTAAAAAAGTTCATTCATATTGTAGTGTAATATTCTGCCCCGGCTGTGGAGCTATATTACGAGAGAACGGGCGCCAAAGAGCTGCGCTCTAGAACATATGCCCTGTATGAAGTGCTGCATGACATAGCGAATGGGCACTGTGCCTGTCTAAACAATGTTTGGACACTGCTCATTAGGGGCGATGTCACATGTTGTGAGGCGCTGTCGTCAAAAAGACTCCTCAAAGGCACATCCACTGAAAGTCTAACTACGTGTGACAGGGAATTTCTGGTCCACCCAGTCCATTTGCTTTCGCGGCGCGCCTCTGATCCTCCTGACTGAGGCGTGCGGACATGATAATATTGCTTGAGTGCAATGCAGGCGTCACATCGGGAAAATAAGCGTTGAGCGAAAAAAAGGGCTTCTCGGCCTCCGAATTTATGTAGGTCCCATGAAAACACTCGGCGAGCAGTGTTGAGCCAGTAGAACAGCACCGAGCGCCCTGAGTACGATTCATCGTTGATTAGCGCATCTACCAGCATAAGCCATCCTCTGTTGGGTAGTGAGTGGGTGAGCGACGAGTGCGGTGCCACCATCCCAGAGAAAGGAACCGACAAAGGACGCCAGGCGACCAGTCGTGCGCCATGATGTGACGGCGACTCGAACTCTATAACATGCTGTGGAGGCGTAAGCATCAGTTTTAACTACTGTTACTTTGGTTCCAAGTGGCAGTTAAAACTGGGATGCCTGTGACTGCACATTAGTGAACCTCGCTCCATACGTGCGGCAAAGCTTCTTGATGTTCAAAGAGGACGCTTAACGCTAGAACAGTGCTAACAAAGGTAATTGGGAAAGGCAGAGGTCACGAAATGATCCTAAATGTAGAGCGTGGGCCTTGGCGACGATGAGCCGTGCCCCAGAAACGACGCGTAAGTACCTAAAATGGCCAGGAATTGCCGAAAGTTCGGCTATCACGCACAAAAAAATTGGGATATCGTCCGCACAATCCGACACCGCTGCCGTATCCCCCCCCCTTGCGAATCGAAAAACCCTCAAATGTTGGGTGGGAGGCAAAACCCCCCGGAAGCGGATCCAAAGACAGGGCAAGCAACAACACCATGCTTTTAATTAGCAGTTCGCTCGACGCATTAGAGTAAACGAAGGCTAGACGTGACATAAGGATCTCAGACATCCAAAAACAACGAAGCATTGCGGAGAAGTACACATGCTCAAATCGAAGGCTTTCGCTTGAAAAACATTCCGCCAAGTCCATTCACGTGTCCATACGCGAAGACATGTCACGTAAACGTTAGCGACACGAAAAGCAACGTCTCGGTATGGGGAAGGAGGGAAAAGGGCTATAACCATCTGCGGCGCAAACGGTCGCAACCGCTTATGAGTAAAGACGCTACTAGCCTGCAATCCGAGTTAGGAACGTAATCGACCTCCACGCTTCTGAGCGCGATAGCTATACACACTACTTTGGGATAAGCACCATCCTACCTGTATTAGAGAAAGGTTTAAAGCCATTCTCCAGAAAAACATTAACTACTTTCGAAAGCAAATCATCTACGACGTCGAAGAAGTCGCGGTATAAACCGCCTACTAAACCGTCTGGTCATGGCGCCAATGTCGGCTGCATGTCGCACAGCACTTACCACTAAACACTTATTCCCACGTGCCCGGACTGCAAAGCGACGCTCCTCCGTCCTCACGTGATTGCGGTAGAGAGGCACAGAACTCAGCCACTGCAGCTTCAAAACATTCTTGTCGATCTGAACCCCAGCCACGAAGAGGTAAGAAAAATACGTGCAAGATGCCCGCGTGATATCAGCAGGCTCGGCTGACAAGTTGCCATCCTCCAGCACGACTTCCTCAATGCGGTAGAAGCGGGTTACGAAGGTTTGCTGCACGCATTATGTCGGCAGCGTCCTCGTGAGGTAGGCGTAACTCTAATGCGATTTGAAAAGCGTGTGACCCTTCCTTAAGTGCGCGATGGTACTTGACGCGAAGCGTCTCAAAGTACGCGCATAGCGAATGTGAGCTTCCTCGCTCCTTTAACAAAAGCGCATGCGGCGTAAAACGTCATATAGAAAGGTGGTATGTCGGACAAGTATAGCGCGCCACTGCAGCTTGAGACAATCCCTGGATATTCAACGGGAGATCTCACAGATAAGGTCCCGCAGGCTATTTTTGCTTGCAGATGCCCCGTCGTAGTGGCTTGTGGAGAGGGTTTGAGCGGCTGATTTGGCGTATCCGCGGTTCACGATGAGTTGGATGTGTAGAAGGGGCGGAAAGAAGACGACGAGTGTTTCGTAATGCTTTGAAAAGAGAAAGACTCTGAAAATATAAGTAATTTAATAAATAACGTTTGTCGCTATTGGGGTTCGAAACCGGGACCTCTGTATGCGAGGCGGGCAAGCAATGCGTAGGCCACCAAGGGCACCTAGTGAACTCGTTACGGTGCGTATAACTTAGCAACGTGCGTTTGGGATGTGTACTGTACTTACAGACATAACTTTTAAAATTTTTGGCAACATGAACAAAAGTTAAAATTATTTCATGAAATGAAAAGGCGGTGTTCGCGTCTATGAACGTCTACCAAATTTTTTTCTGCGCGCTTATTGACACAACCATCAGCAACGCCGCCAAGTCAGCACCGTTTAAGGGAGACAGGCTGGGGGCGGGGGCGGGGGGGGGGGGGGGGATAATGAACCGAAGAAAGGGAACCTTCCGGAGAAGTTGTTTTCTGGGCGCCAGCAAAGGAATGCGGAGGGCAGACCTCCGGTTGGAGGCCAAAGGTGGGCTGGCACTTCTCGATTTACCTTTTGTGTATCACCCGTGCGTTTGCTTTGCCCCTGGACACGAAGCTTCACTTTCGACCAACGCACTTCAGAAAGGATTTTACATTGCTCGCTCAATGAGAGTAAAATGGGACATATGAAAACGTTTACAACGATAATAACTCATTAGACGGGATTAGGCGCGGACCCCGCGACCCAACGAAGCACCATCCAACTGGCGGAAGTAGCCGCAAGAAGCAAAGGGCTGTCTGCCAGCCTCTAAACTGCAGGCTCACTACTCCCCGTTTTCGCAGGCCTGCGCGCCGGGAGCGGGCAGAAAGGCGCCATTTTTCTGATTGAAATAAAAGTTTGGAAATAAATAAATAAATAAATAAATAAATAAATAAATAAATAAATAAATAAATAAATAAATAAATAAATAAATAAATAAATAAATAAATAAATTTTGGCTCTGAACCTCCGCATATTTGCCTTCGCACTAATATCCTGACCACAGCCATTTTCTCTACCCACGGCAGAGACAAGAAAATGCTATGCCCCTGCTACTGCCACTAGTTTGGGTCCTCACATGCCTGGGCTGTTTGTTAAACTGAGGCATCGATAGCAGAGCGAAACCAGTGTGAACAGGCAATTCATTTTTATATGACTGTGCACGACGCAGATTGGCCCGCGGAATTCGGTATTTAGCTTACAAAATACATCCAAGGCCGAATGACGTTCCTGCGTGTTGTTGTTCTACAAGACCATGGCGTGGTGAAATGAAGGCGAGAGAAACAAGCTTCTGCTGTTTGAACAGGCATTCATGCATTCCTGGCTGCTTTGCGGGATCGCATGGCCTCTTGCATATCAGTGGCAAAACGATCGCAATGTCAGAAAGTACTTGACATAGACTTGTAAAATTTAGAGTCAAAAATACAAGGCGGCACCACGGTGCTTTCTTATGCGCAAAAAAAAAAAAAAAAAAAGAAAAAAGAAACTCACTAGGAATCACAAACCTGAAGAATTAATACCTCTATATGAAAAACGAGGCACTTTTTTCGACGAAAGTGGCTGTAAACAAAAAATAATAATAACAATTGCGCTGGTGGAGTGGGCTTATCCGTTGTGTTGTTTCCGGGCTTGACCTTGCATTAGCGCTGCCTGCGCTCGTACCGGGCACGAGTGTGTACTGAAAATACCAGGGGCCCTATTCTCGACACACAAGGCCGCAGTTCAGCGCCATTTTGTTTCTCTGATTGGTTCTCAGAACAGTCACGTGTGTTTAAAATTTGTGGCGCGAAATTTCAGTGTGTCGAAATGGCTTTTTGCGGTGACGTAAAAATGACGTGAGTGTGAAAACGGATTTTTAGCAGCGGTATTCAAGATGCATGGAGGGTATATATAAGTCATTGTGGGGGGAAAACAGGAGTACATATGATAGAAAGGGAAGCACTTACGCTTGTATTACGAATCGGCTGAAATGAACTGCCCACTGTCAAGAGCCGACCCCTGAAATCTGATAGGCTGACGTTGTATGGCAGAAAATACGTCATGCATAAACATTTACTGATGACGTCAAAATGATGTTTCATTACGTAAGGGATGTTCTGCCATTGCTGTAAATGGCCAAAGTTGGGCGCCGCATTTCGAACCACTTGAGGCGGCCGCGTAAAACACATGGCGAATTCGACGTGCAGTGTAGGCGGCTCTTATAGTTTGATAGACATTTTGGTGGGTAGTGAAGTGAGCTGACACATCATGTTGTAATTGCAGAAAGCACTTAAACGACGTCATAAGAGAACTTTTCAGCTGTGTCATCTTTTAGAGGATTAATAATGAAGACGCAGATTTACAGCCGCACGAGGGTCGTAGCAACCCTCCCGTCGGAAATACTTTGCTCTCATAGAGAAACCGTCGATCCGCGCCGTCGTTGCAAAGCGCAGCAATGCGCGGCCCGCTAACTCAAGCGGTTGATTTGCGCGCGACGAGGTATTTCAGAGAGCAACAGAAGGGGAAGTTGGTTGAGTTGTAGGTTGTTCATGAGGGTTTCATGGGCGCTCTTTAACACATAGACAACAACAAAAAAAAAAAAGAGAAATAAAGGCCCCAGTCCCATGTTTGCTTCTCTTTGTATCCGTGTTAAACAACGCGCCCACCAAACCAACATGAATTTCAGAGAGCTCCGCTGTGCTTTCTAGTTATCTGTCTGATCGGTTTGTGAGTACAACCTGAGGGGTCATATGGTTCGATGGATGTGCAGGAACTTCGCGCGACAGGCAGCGAGGCATCACCAAAGACTTTCTTACACGTCGGCCCTAAACATTGCCTTTTTTGCCTTGCGCTATGCACTCACTGCAATGTTAATGAATTGAACAGCCTTTCCACGATGGGCAAAGCCAGCAAAAATACTCACAGCTTCTATTTTAATAAATAAATGTATGCTCCATGTACATGGCACATGTTTTCTTGCCACATGTACCGTGTTTCATATATAAAGTTTTGTTTTAAAGGGACACTAAAGACAGCCAAAGATGGTATGAAAATCTAATAAACTACATTTGGTGACACTGTCGCCGCATATCCGACAGCAAGAAATCGATTAATTGCTGAGATATTGCGATAAGAAGTTGAGGTTTTTTCTTGTTCTCGCCGGTCGAATTCAAACTGTGGCCTCCACCTACGTAGTTGGAGTTGAGTGACGCACCCTATGACGTAAGCGGAGACTCCGTGATAGCTCGCGAGCCGGCGAGGCCCGCGGCGTCGCATCCCTCAAGGGCCAACTTGGCAACAGCGTACTCGCAATGACGGCCTCAGCCGAAATAAATAAAACGATGAAGAGAGTAATTTACCGAGCGATGGGCCCGTAAAGGAAGAAAAAAAAAAACATAGAGGGCTTGTAATGCACAATACTTTACATGTTTCTCAAGCTTTTGCGCTCCTTCTTGCACTGTGTATAAACAAACCGAGCCCTCGGTCATCGCAACGCTTCCCGACATGTTTACATACAAATAAGATTTAGTTACCAGCAAAATAGTGTTCTCGCTGCTGCGCTTGGCAGTTTTGAAGCTTCGTCGCACTTTTTTCCTTCAATGTTTGTGCTACAGCTCCGTGTTCAGCGAAAATTACGTCCACGGTAGCAGAACATGGCCGAAGTGCCGGCGCCACTACATTTGCCAGCGCTGTGAAATAAAATGGATCCAGTGCACAATATAGTGCGCATAGGCATCCAGAACATTAGTTGCAAGACGTGAGAGCAGGCAGCATGCGCCGATGATCAAGAAGTTGTAATTTTTAGACCGGCAGCAGAAACACTTTATTGTAAATGGGGCCATGACATAAAAACTAGAAATATTTCCCAGGTTCTTGTGGCGCAGCGTAGCCGAGCGGTTAGCGCCGAACATTACGGAGCAAGCAGCAGCGAGTTCGAGTCCTCGATTTTTTTTTTAACCTTTTGTAATGTATTTCTGGTGCTTCGTTATTTTTCGTTTTTACTTTTTACCCGAGGCCCTTTTTTTCGCCGGGCGACGAGCGCAATATATCAACGCTCTCCTTGGTATGAGCGGCAAGTATGCCCCTTTTGTTTACGACGCCTGTAAATAGCACGTTGAAGGTCTTGTTGACGCAGTATATGTTGGTCAGATGTGCCATGATTTAGTGAACAATTGAATAATAATGCGTTTTTCCTTCGGTACTTAGCATATGTATGCTTTTCGTGGCGTACGTAGCTGCAGTCAAGCTGTCAGGTCGCAGTCGAAGCGGCAACGGCGGCGATATGTTGGCGCAGAAGTGTGAACGAAGGAGTGTGTCGGCGGTAGCGATTTCGCTCGCTCGTGCCTCCGAATGCTCAAATGGGAACCATCAAGGCGCATCTGCTGCTCCAAGCTCGTAATTCAGGCGCTGCAGGTTCAAACAAACTATCCGAGTGCGCACGAAATGCCTGAGCCGAAACATAACCAAAACTGAAGTGGGCGCCTGCGGCGCCTCCAAGTATATTTTTGTATTTTCCTTGCAACGTTTACGTTGTCTTTTCGCCGTCGTTTACGTATGACAAAAGCGTGTTATCATGTTTGAGAAAAAACGTACTACCGCATTCAAACATTCAACGTAATTCGCATTTGTCAGCCTCCGGGATCCCTTGCGCGTCACGTGATTTGTAGTTGCGAGCCTCGGCCGTTTGGCTGTGGTGGCGATACCTGTATTTCTGTTATTCTTCTTTACTCCCTTATAACAGCTCTGTTTTCAGTAAGAGTGGTCTTTTTGTAATCAGGAACTGGCATTCTATCGATGCAAACCCACTTCCTTTCTCTCTTTAGTGTCCCTTTAAGTGATTGCACAACGATAAATATTTTTATAACATTTTTATTTCAAAGTTTGCCTATTAAGTCCAAAATATAGGTATTTGTGCTGCTCAAAACTAAGCCAATAGGAGAAAGAGCCATCGCTTATACTGGATAAATCTCACACTGGCATTGTGTTTCTCTCCCTTTTGTAATTTATAGTCCCAATATTCAATCTTAGGACATTATTTACGGTAGAACAACGTTTATCTTTGCATTAGTTTTGGCCAAAAGTTGTAGTTCTGCACTCGGTAGCTCTCCCTTTGAGCGCCCATGGTGGCTGAACTGGCCGTCTGGAAACTCCATGTAAACGCCTATAGACGGCAGCACAACTTTCCCTCTAGGTAAGAGTAAGAAACTCTATGGTAAACACGGTCACGGCCGGTCTCGATGGAAAGCGCGCGCTCTTTCTTACGGCCTTCTCAGTCGCCGCGGGAACAATGGGAACGTTTCGCCTTGAGTTGCGCTCTCCACCGCCGCAAGGGGCGCGACCTGCTCACTGTTCGCTCCGCGTCTGCTTCAGCGGCGGCGGGTGGCTCTTGCCTGGTTTCTCGCTGTCGCTCGCGAGTTTCGTGGTGAGTGCAGCCCCGAAATTAAAGAACACAGAAGGTAGATGCTGCAGCGGCATGTCGCCAACACACTACACACGTGAACGGATATAAAAAAAACACTGTCGTTCAGCAAACGTTCGACAAACATGGCATGCATTGCGGCATGGTAGCTGCTTTGTACATTTTAATCCGAATTTTTCCCAAGCCTTTACAAGAATAGGAACAAAAAAAAAACTGAATGAGCAGTGACCACTTCGAAGCTTCTTCAAGGCTAACATGACAGCAACTCGTCGGCAACAGCAAAACCGTCTTTCGGCGCTAGATGCGAAACCATTCATGTAGCACCGAAGATGAAAATAATTTCTTAAAAATGTAATGTAAATTGCAAAATGCTTGCATGATATAAAGCATTAGTATAACAGTCAAAGCAAGCGTTGTAGGGTTGAGTTTTAAATGTTATTACAATTCATATATTAGCCAATGTGTGGTATTATAAACATTATTTTAATTTTGCAAATAAACGTTGTTTTAATTAAAGTTTTACATATTAAGCTTATTATGAAAAGAATAAAAAAGATTTGATATTCATGACACCACTTGTGCTCGAAATAGTAAAAAGAGGCCAATAAATGATGGTCATACTCGATGCAGTGACTTACATATGAGTTCACCTGCTATATCGAAAGTATGCAAGAACCTTCTAAAATGTTAAAGAAGAACAGTCTCACTGAAGACTCATTTCAAGCCTTATATAGCGACCCATTGAGGCTCTCTTCGGGAAAGTAAGGTTAATGCGCGGAAGGGAATGACATATGCTAAATGCGAGGGCTGTAACAGCTAGCGGCAAATGACTACATTGTCAAGACGGACGTTTCATCTGAGAGCAAATTCAAGGCACTGAAGGAAGTGATGGCATCTCCTACCATCCCATTTCCCACTGTCACATATTCCGGGTTACCTTACGTCGCTGGTTATATCGTTTAGTTAATCAACTTCGGGTGTGACGCTTACGCTATTCTTGAAACTAGCGAAAAAAGCAGCCCCATGTAGTACGCTCTTCTACGAGGACAATATTCCAGTGGGCTGCATTATCCGAAACCAGAGCTTGTTGCCCTATTGGACAAGCTTTTTTTTAAAAAAAAAAAAAAGCTGCCGTGCACCTACTACACACAAAGGTTCTCGAAGTACTTAAGATCCTGATTCAGTCAGCATTTCAGAATTCAACACTGAGTTGCCCGAAAGGAATTGACAACAGCTATGTTATTAGGTCCGCTTCTGATGTTTGAAAAATTTCTCAGAATTCTTCTTCTCAATTAATTATATCAGGAAAGTGACAGAGAACACCGAGAGGCCAATTAACTTCTTGTGTGCACAAGCCGCGCAGGAAGATTTTGAGACTGAATTTTCTAGACGCAGGTACCATTTTGATGAATTGATGAATATGCAGTGCAATTTGTAACTTTGAAGGACAATTTTTTTTATTGTTTGCCGCTCTTTTCGATTCTGCTTAACTGTTTATGCCCATTTCCTTGATTAAAAGTAGTCGCGAGACTACATATACATCTTCGGTCTTTCAACCGACTGATATGTTTTGAACGAAGCTAGAACAACCCACTCCACTAGACAAGCGAAATTTTTACTATATGAGTAAATTTTTGTTCTTTACTCTGAATCTGAGACGCGCCATGAATTTTTGCCGGTGCCTCTTCTGATCTAAACGAAAACGGTAGCGGTTGACAGAATCTCCACCCAACAGTTCACCATGCACTCACGTCAGGTCGCGCTACACCTGCTTAAAACATTCAAAGGCACATTGCATAGCCTGGTAATTTTATTTTTGTACAAAACGTAGGGGTAAAAAAATGTTGAAGTGTACCCGAAGCTTCATTCGACCGTGCACGGCCGCACTGACGAAGGAGCGCGCGCGTGAGCGGATTGTTGACTATTTTACTCCTCGTACACGATAAATGTTCGATGTTGATTACGGACTTTGTATAAACCATAAGGGGCGAAATATCAGGACCCGCCGGTTACAACTGACGCGGGCGAAGCTAAAAGCGAGCGCGCGTTTCCCTTGCGCGTGAACGGCTGTAGTCGAGGAGCAGCAGTGGGGCGGTGGCGACCCCACCGAGGCGCGGCGGGCGGTGGAAACAGACCCCATTGGCCGTAAGAGAAGAGAAGCGCTCTCTCCCTCGAGACCGGCCGTGACACGGTGTTGGTAATCCGCCATGGTGTTGTCGTTGGCAGCAGACGACGCAGCACGGCACTGCCGCACAGCCTCGTCTACATGGTCGCGTAGTGCGCGCAGACGATGCTGGCGCGATCGGACAGGCCGACTTCGGGTTCTTCACGATTCCAACTTTACGTCTGCATGAGGGCGAGAAGGCAAGGGATTCGGCCAACATACGCTAGAACGACACCAATCCGGGCAAGTATAAAACGACATACTTGCTAGAACTAGAAATCATGAATGCCGGCGATGTCGACGGGCGGCCAGGTCCAGACGCATAGTGCAATCAGTCGTTGTCGCGTAGCTTGAACAGGTCCGCGTCGCATTTCTTCATAGCGCGCCCGATTTTTCGGGCACAGCGTCGACGCGTACGTTCCTCAGGAATCTGCTAACAAAATTACGCACTTAAAGCAGCGCACGAAAAGCCGCGTATATTGCTCGGTGGACCATCGAAAACAAGGCACTTGCTCAATTCACTCTGGCTGCGCTGCCCACTGTCTGCTGCCAACGACATCATCATGGCGGATTACCCGGCATGCATCACTTCATGCAAGCTCCATAGAGTTCCTTACTATAGAAAAGCATTGAAGGACTCCGCTATAGACCAACACCGTGTTTACAAACAAAGGGGGCGCTCGCGGCGTCGCAGCCGCTGGAGGCGGTCTCCGAAGGGTTCGAACTCAGCTCGCAGCGTATGCAGGCCACAACCTATGAAGAGTATGTGGCTGCTCTGCGGGGTGTTATGTAGAGTCTCATGGTGAAGGCAAGACAGCCGGCGCGAGGTACACGGAAGGAGTGGTGGGACGCGGAAGTAGAGGCAGCATGGCATGGCGAGCACGCCGTCAGGCTAACCGAGTACACCGCCAAGCCGTCAAGACACACGACCCCAAGGCCTCTGAGGCGTGGACGCAATACATTATATTTGTACTCAAACAAAGAGTACAAGCTCTGGTGCAGGTGAAAGTGGCCGACCATTACTTGCGCCTGACGAAATCTTTGCGCCAAGACGGTAAGCCAGCGACGCAGAAGTTTTGGAGGTACATCAGCTCCTTGGACAGAAGCACCCAACCCTCAGCTCAGCTCACGGACTCTGCAACGGGACTGCCAGTGACGAATATGACGGAATGCCTCACCGCCCATTTTGCCAAGCTGTACGGACGTACAACTACTCTGGAAGACAAAGCCTTGAGTGGGCTGTCACCGTCGTGTATTTGCCCTATCGCAGACCTACCGGAAACAAGGGAGCCGGAGTGGACCATCTCCGGGCGTACGCTAGATCGGGCCTTGACGCGTCTGAGTGCCAGCACTGCTACGGGGCCAGACGGACTGCCAGCCCGGGTGGTCAAGATCCTCGGTCCTGAGGCTAAGGAACAACTAGCCGAGCTGCTGACGAGTGTCATTGCAGGGGCGCAAATTCCTGATGACTGGCGGGCAGGGAATGTCATTGGGGACGCTGATCAATTGAAATCGTACAGGCCCCTTACAGTCACCAGCGTTGTGTACAGAGTGTTTGCGCGCATCCTGAAGGATTGGCTGAGTGGCTGGGTAGAATCGGCTGGCCTCCTGACCGAGCTCCAAAACGGTTTTCACCCCGGTCGCCGCTTGGATGACAATCTGTTCATACTAACGGAGTGCGCGGAGATAGCGAGGAAGGAGGGGCGATCGCTGTGGTGTTGCTTTCTTGACGTTGAGCAGGCTTACGACAACGTGCCCCATGAGGAGCTGTTCAGCCACTTAGGGAAACTGAAGCTTCCGGAGCGGCTGGTGCAGACCATCCGACGCCTCTACGAGGACAATAGGGTCGTCGTTCAGTTCGGTCCTGCTGTATCGGAGCCCATCACCGTGATGAGGGGCTTGAGGCAGGGGTGTCCCCTATCACCCCTCCTGTACATCATGTACGCAGCAATCATCGAGCAAGAACTACTCAGGTCAGGCATCGGATTCCAGCTGAAGTACCCTCCCCTTGGCATGGACGACACTTGCCGACTACCGGGCTTAGCCTTCGCGGACGACCTTGTCTTGATGGCGGAGACACCCCAGGATCTGCAGAGTCTTCTGGATATCTGCCAAAATGAGATCGCTCGCCTGGGCTTGTGGTTCAACGCTAGAAAGACCACGGTTGTCCAGCTGGCAGGACTTGACGGGGCGGAGACTGAGCTGACGCTTGAAGGAGAGGTCCTTATCCGAAGCTCGGGAACCAAATACTTGGGAGTGGAGCTCTGCGACTCTGCAGCCATGTATTCCCGGCACGAGGTCAAGTCGCGACAGACTGCACTGCGAGCCCAATGCGTCCTGCGTCGTCGGTGCCTCTGGGGCTGCAACCGGTTTGTGATGGTACGCGACCTGTGGAAGATGGTCCATCTCCCAGGTCTAACGTTTGCGAATGCAGTTGTGTGCCTGGCAGCGGATACCCGTGAATGGCTGGAGCGACAACAGCGAGGGGTTGGCCGCACGGCGCTTGGATATCATGGCCAGGTGGCAAACGAGGCAGTACAGGGAGACTTAGGTTGGTCCACATTCGAGGCTCGAGAGGCGTACAGCAAGCTGGCGTTCTACGGGCGTCTTCGCTGCGTGCCTCGAGCGCGTTGGGCTCGCCAGGTGTTTGACTACCTGGCTGCCACCTGTCTCCGCACGCAGTGGACTAAACGCTTGTACCAGCTGGAAAAGAAGTACGGCTCTTTTCAGAACCATATTGACACCGATTCCGCAACAAAATGGGCAGCGGAGGTCCGTCGGCGTGTCGGGGCAGCAGAGAGCGAAATGTGGCGGGACACAATGAGCAAGAAGACCACGTTCGCGTTGTACAGTCGCCATAAATGAGCTCTCAAGCCCGCAACACTGTATGACAACAGTGTCGGGAGTAGCCTCCTATTCGAGGCAAGAGCGGGGGCTTTGCGGACCCTGGTGTACAGAAGCCGGTTCGACACAACTATGCATGACACGACGTGCAGAGTGTGTGGTGCGGCGGACGAAAGCACAGAGCACTTGGTTAATCACTGCCAGGGCCTCCAGCCGCCACAACGAGAGGGAGCCACGTTCCTGAAAGTGCTTGGCTTCTCGACCCCATCTAGCAGCCGCAGGAAGAGGACGCGGGCGGCAGCGTCAGAGTGGCAAGCCCCCGAAATTGGAAAACCTCAGACCTATTTCTCTAACCTCATGCATTGGAAAGCTTATGGAACGCGTAATCCAAATAAGGCTAACTAATTTCATGGAGAAAAACGACCTGTGACCGCATGAGATGGTCGGGTTCCGACCGGGCCTGTGCACACAGGATGTAATGCTCCGATTACAACATGACATAATTGACTGGAAATCCAGAGACGCGAAGGTAATTCTAGCACTAGATCTAACAAAAGCATTTGACAACGTAAAACACCAGGCAATTCTCGCGGGACTACAGGAATTAGGAGTCGGCGAGAGGACATATAATTACGTAATGGATTTCCTGACAAACAGGACGTTGAAACTAAAGTTTCAGAACCTAGAATCCCCCACTGTCCACCTGGGAAGTAAAGGAACTCCGCAAGGCTCGGTGCTCTCCCCCTTCCTTTTTAACGTGGTGATGAGAGGCCTTCCTGCCGCCCTTAAAGTCATAAAAGACCTGAAGTTCAGCATTTACGCGGACGACGTTAATCTCTGGATGAACAACGGCAGCGATGGCAGCATAGAGGAACGCCTACAGGCGGCGGCGGACACCATTGTGTCCTACGCGGCCGAAAGGGGTCTTTCGTGCTCTCCGCAAAAATCCGAACTTTTCATATATAATCCAAAATCAATGAGGTGCAAGGGCGACTTTAACGTAAAAATAAAGGTCGACGGCACCAAGAGTCCAGCAAATCAGAATCCTCGGACTTTTTATTCAAGAGGACGGGTATAATGACGGAACGATAAAAAAACTCACTACCTACGCGACGCAGGTAATAGGAATATTTAGGAGGATTACATTCAAAGGCAGAGGCCTCAAAGAGAGAAGCCTCTTGAGACTGATGCAGGCGTACATAATAAGTCGAATATGCTATGCCACACCGTTCCTCAACATCAGGACCAATGAAAAAGAAAAGATAGACGCACTCATCAGGCGTTGCGTCAAGAGGGCGCTGGGTCTACCCATCTCCTCTTCTACGGAACGCCTGATAGAAATGGGAGTGCATAATAGCTGGACGGAACTTGCTGAAGCGGTGAGAATCGCCCAACATGAAAGATTAAGTAGGTTGAGCACGGGTCGAACCATCTTAGAATGGGTGGGTCGAAAAATAGATAGGGGCACAGCCGACAAGGTTTTCCTACCACCACAATGTCGCGAGAACATCATTGTCCGTCCTCTCCCACGCAACATGCACCCAGAATACCACAAGGAGAGACGGGAGAAGAGAGCAGAAGCACTGGTTAAAAGTGCAAAAGAATTCAGAGTAAAAGAAGTTGCCTACGCAGACGCTGCAAGCGGCCTATCAGGGGCGGCAGTCGCCGCGGTAGTCGATGGTAGCGGCGCACCAGTCGTCTCCGCCACCATCCGAAGTAGAAACATAGACACGGCTGAAGAGGTCGCAATAGCGCTCGCTTGCGTCGGAACGAAGGCTAGATTGATCTTTAGCGACAGTAAAACTGCTCTCTGGAATATCGGAAAAGGCAGGGTCTCACAAGAAGCCGCCCGAATTCTAAAAGCTGCAACTAAAATTGATCGCAAAATCACCCTAATTTGGGTCCCAGCACACACGTCCGTCCCCGGCAACGAGGCGGCCCATGATTTAGCCCGAGATCTCTACTTCCGGGCAAACGCGGAGCAGCCCGGCTGCCAGGCGATGGACGAACGTTTGCAAACCTATAAAGAAATAATCGAAAAATATAGATTAGGAAGACGTCTGATGCCGCCACCGGATCCTAGCTTAAATAATAAAGAGGCCATAGCCTGGCGGCGATTACAAGCCGGAAATTTCCCGAACCCTGTCTGGTTGTTTCACACCCAGATAGAGGAGAGAAAAAACGATAAATGTAAAGCCTGCGAAGGGAGGGGGACCCTCGACCATATAATTTGGGAATGCCCTAAGTCTCCGCGGGCGCTAGGGACAACATTAAAAGTAGAGAAGCCTGGGTAACCCTGCTGCGAAGCGACGTCCCCGCTGACCAGCAGAAAGCCGTCCGCCTGGCGGCTGAGGCCGCGAATAACCAATGTATATTCGCCAGTCCTTAGTCGCGGAGGTTCCAGCCCCCGTTCCTCAGGCCTGCGTGCCAGGAGCGGGGAGTAGGGGGCCTCCTAAATCGGTGGAAATTAAAGTTTTAATCAATCAATCAATCAATGTGGAGACCACCAAGAAGCGCCTAGCCGAGTGGTGGAAGACTGTGCGCCGCCGATAGGGGGTGTTTGGTGGCAGCTACTGCTTACTTGAAGTTGAATGGGCCTTGGCCAGCTTTGCTAAGAACAAAGCTAGCGGAATTGATGGCATTCCAGCTGAGTTGCTTCAAAACCTCAACCATGAGTGTGTGCTTGTGTGGGTGACCGATGTGACTTATGTGCGTATGTGTGTGTAACTGCGCAACTCAGTGTATGCGGTATGCGTAACTGTGTAACTCTTTGCACTCTGGCCGGATACTGTGTGAGTGTCCACCCGCTTCAAAAGGCATGGCCACCAGTTCATCATCATCATCATCACCGACTGGGGGTGAAAAATAGGGTTAGCGCCCATAGGAATACATTGGAACCGAAATATTTCTTGCACGAAAGTCTGAGCGCTGCTGCTGCACGCGGTACATATCGCCCGCCCCTTGTCGAATACAACCGTTCCACTGAACGCATCAACGTTCTCCGATGTTCTATAATTGTTTTAAAGTATAGTGAACTAGAATTGTTTGAAGGAATGAAAAGGCGTATCTGTCACGCTTGTTTTTGTGGGCACCTGAAGACCCTCGGAAAGGTCAAAGGTCAAATCGGCTTCAGATATCGGGTTTTTGCAAGAATGCGGGTATAGTTCTGAAGCACTAAAAGAACGCAAGCAAAAAATTGCGGATGCAGTGAATAGACGCTCACTCTAAATTTCCTCCTCCTCCTCGTCCTCTTCCGCACATTGTGTCATTTGACTGAGCAGCGCGCCATCCACTAAAGGAAAAAAAAAGCTCCAAGAGCCAATTGTATATGACCTATAGACTACGTCAACCATGTGTCCCGTGATTGCGCACCCAGGAACTGCAAAAATACCCCCCCCCCCCTTCCCAGGAACTGTACCCCCACCCCTGCTAGCGCCGGAACTAATAAAGGTAAGAAAAAAAGAACGATTTTATCAAGTATGCGAGAAAATGATCCTAGAACCCAAGTGTGATGACTGTAACCAATCAAATTTGCGCCCATTTAGTATAAAGCTTACTAATGAGTGTGCATATGTATTGAATTTTTTCTTATTGAAAAAAAGAAAAAAAAAAGGCCACGGCGATCGTCTGCGGTGAAGGCCTCCCAGGCACTGCTCTGCTTTATGAAAAGCACAGGCCTAATCGAAAGACTGAGTTTGCTGTTATGTTAAGTGATATATGACTGTGACGTGATGTGATGTACGCATGTCTGTGATGTGACTGTACTAACTTCAACCATCCCTCTCTCAAAACTTTTATATCCACTCACCCCCTTCCCCCAGTGTAGGGTAGCAACCAGTTGCTTTTACGGGTTAACTTCCCTGCCTTTCCTCCTTATCTTCCTCCTCCTTCTTATTCAATGTGACTGCAGTATGTATGGAGTCGCGTGGAATAGCGCGACTCCTTCCTCCATAGACAAGCCACGGAAATGTGCAAACACCGCTGACGTCAGAATAGCACGAAAGATTAATAACGCGTAATTAAGACTCATTTGTTGTAGAAGACCTTGACCTGGGCGATACGTCGTCAACAGTCAATAGAACGTTCTGCGATCAGTCGTGAGACGTGTCAGCACACGTACGAGCGTCGAAGCGAGCTTCGTTGTCGTTTGCAGGAAGCAGCGTCATCACCTTTTTGAGTTTGCGACAGAGGGCGTAATTAAGAACAGAAACGGCTGCGCCAGTGTCTACAAGTGCTTCGACAGGAACTCCCTCGATGAATATGGTAATAATGTTGGCTGGTACGTGAACAGGTCTTGAGTTGGTCCCTGATGGCGCAGTTCTTGCCTCCGGAACTGCGGCCGTTAGTTTTCCGTGTTAACGGCTGATTGGCGGCGGAGCATCGGAGAACGGGAACGACGGCCAGGAGAAGGCGATCGGTGGGAGCGGCGATCGTAACTTGAAGAGGACTGCGGAGGAGGCTCAGGGAACACAGGCGAGGTGGACGGAGGAAGATTGTACATTGGCTCACGTGTATAGTCGTAGGGACGAGGGCTACGATTGCGGCACAAACGAGCAACATGGCCGGCGACTCCACAGGCGTAGCAGATAGGTCGGTTGTCTTGTGTGCGCCAGGGGTTGGAAGGGCATGGCTGTGGTCGACGGCAAAGAACCGGATGATAAGGGGGGATTGTAGGTTGCTCATTTTGCTGGCGTCCCTGAGGCTCGTATAGGAGGGGAGGCCGGCTGTACACAGGGGCGACAGGGGGTGGTGGCCGCACCAAGACGTCAGCGTACGTGAGAGGAGCCGCCACCAACGGCTGCTGAGGAGGTGAAGGCAGAACCTCAGCGACCTGCTCTTGTATGACACGCTGAAGAGTGGGAGTGAGCGGCGGCGCAGGCGCAGGTGCTGGCGGGCAAGTGAAGGTGGACAAGGAAAGCTGGCGTGCGACTTCCTCGCGAACAAATTGTTGAATGTGCTGAATTAGCGACTGCTGGTCCTGAGCACCGTCCCCGGAGAGAGCCAAGCTGGAAAGAGTGGCCTGCTGAAGGCCAGCACGTCGAGTGGAAAGTCGCCTCTTGCGCAGCTCATCGAAGCTTTGGCAGAGGTTTATAACGTCGGACACAGTTTGGGGGTTTTTGGCGACGAGCATCTGGAAGGCGTCATCGTCAATGCCTTCCATAATGTGTCCGATCTTCTCGGCGTCACTCATGGTAGGGTTTACGCGCTTGCAGAGGTCTACAACATCTTCTATGAAACTGGTGAAGTTTTCGCCGGTTTGTTGTGCCCGACTTCGCAAGCGTTGCCCGGCGCGAAGCTTACGTATAGCGGGACGGCCAAAAACTTCGGTCTGGCTGGTCTTAAGAGCCGTCCAGGTAGAAATGTCACTCTCATGGTTGCGAAACCATAGATTGGCAACGTCGCTCAAATAGAAAATGACGTTTGTGAGCTTCACGGTGTCGTCCCACTTGTTGTACGCACTTACGCGTTCATACGACGCCAACCAGTCTTCTACATCCGTGTCATCGGTGCTGCTGAAGATGGCTGGGTCGCGCTGACGCGCTGCACCGGGACAGATGACAGGCGATGGGGTTGGCAGTTGGCTGGCGGTCTCAGGCATCGCGGAAGTGGTAGGCAAAGCTCGGCTGCGAAGCTCCAGGTTGAGGGGATTGCTGGCACCTCCACCACTTGTTGTAGAAGACCTTGAACAGGGCGATACGTAAGTGGAACGTTCTGCGATCAGTCGTGAGACGTGTCAGCACACGTACGAGCGTCGAAGCGAGCTTCGTTGTCGTTTTCTTTCCTGCCCGTCACGCTCGTTGAACATGCTTGTCGTCGTTCTCTTTAGCAATAGGCGCTGAACATATCAGAGCCCAATACTTGTTTTACACATTAATATTTAAGATTACCGAAAAATATATAATTTTGGTTAAAAAAAGTGGAAAATAGGGGTTATGACGTCACATCAACCGGATGTCGTCGAAGCAGTGTGAAAATATCGCAAAATGAGTGAAAAAACGCTGGATTTGTGTCAGAGTAGATTAAAAACTATACATTGAACGTAATTAATAAAACTTGAGTGAAAATTTGGGCGCAGGCGTTCTGCGTGGCACCTAAATGTGCGCCATATGTGGCGCCAAAACAAATGAGCATAATATCGCAGCAATCCGCCTTCTGCGCGAGTTTTCTGCGCATGCGCGAAGTCATAGCGGCGACCGATGGAAACACATTGAGCGGCGTCGACGGCGTTTCTTGGCGCCGCCAGTGCACGGGGGCTGGCGGCACCGGGCGGCACGGTGGCCGTCATAGGCTTGGCAAAGCGATGCCAACCACATCTGCCGCGTACGGTTGCCACTCTCTAGGCGCGCCAAGATGCCAGACGCGGTTTTTCAGGTTTCCTTCGCCGAGCCGCGGCCAACAACGACGTGAAGCTACAATTAGGGCCACCAAGCGTCAAGATGTGAATGGCCGACCTTAGCTACCTACTGCGTACTCTCAACTGTGCGAAAAACACTTCGTTACAGGTATGTATGCATCTAAAGGAAATGTGCATAATGAAAAGTATCTACCGGAGTTTGCACCAAGCCTGTAACCCACCAGTGATAGCCGCAATGAGCATTTGTTCGGCGCGTCTGATGGCGATGTATTTTGTCGTTTGTTTTCTTTATGTGCGAAGGGGCCGGGTAGCGCAGATATCACAGATGGCTGTGTGCGCTAGACCGTAATATTTAGCATGTTTTATCGCGACTGCCGCCTGACTTAAAAGAAAAGAAAAATTTTGCGTTTGTGTGTGATGCACCGCCGTTCGCGAGCCGAGTGGTTGAGCTGGTCATGAGGCTCGCGAACGGCAGTGCATTAAAACGCCGTATTTTTTTTCTTGTTAGGCAGTCACGATAAAACATGCTAAATATTACAGCCTAGCGCACAGAGCCGCCTGTGATATCTAAGCTACCTAGCCCTTTCGCACATAAAGAAAAGAAAGGACAAAATACATCGCCTTCAGGCCCCGGCGCAACTAAAGCAATCACGCACCGAAAAAAATCCTCATTGCAGCTATCCCTGGTGCGCTACAGCCTGGGTGAAAACTCCAGTAGGTACTTTTCATCATGCATATTTCGTTTAGATGCATACATACCTGTAGTATCTGTGTTTTTGCCGCTCGGAGCATATGACGCACTTGACACTCTTGCACAACGCACAGTATTTTTTTTTTAATTAAAGGCTCGCCTTCGTGCACGCCAAAGCATCCGGATTTTGTTCCTTTGGTGTACGCAATCAGATGCACTTTGTTAGGGAGCTTGATAATCGTCGTCTATGTCCAACCGTTTGCAACGGCAAGGAAACCGCCCGGCACAATAAATGAGTCTCCTGGAGGGTTCATGCTCGTTCACTTGCAGAGTGGATCGCTCTGGACGTAGAACAGGGTTGGTTCCTGACCGAGATGCGCATCCGATATGTAGGAGATTCACATGTGTCACCAAGTTGTTGATTCCGCAGAAATCGCGGCGGAGGCAGAAATGAACGTTGGAGATCCTTTCACAACAGAATGACCATTCTCTGCGCACCGAGAACCTTTTCACCACTGCGACCACATCCGTTCTGACTCCTGAGGCCAGAAACCGGCTACAGCTCTGAATCATCCATTGCCAGAAAAATGCAGCGCGTTTCCTGCAGGTGTGCATTCCGGCCGGGATAATGCCCTTTTCACGGGGTGTGTATATGTGCCTCTCTGCCGATCTTCGTGGATGAAACCCTATAGCTGCACGGTTGTAGATGACACGAGGAGGAAGCGACGCTCATTGCACCATGCCGGCGCCGCGGTGACCGCATTGTGCTCGGTAACTCAAGACACCCCGCGCATATGCGCCGCTCAAAGTCACAGGAGACGATTCCACCTAGCTCTGCAGCATCAACAAACCCCTGGCTGCTTTGCCCTTTGAGATCTCTCTCTCTCTCTGCCCCCACGCTCTCCTATCTGCCGAAAACCTGCACGCTGAGAGCGTCTCATTCTGTCACGTCGAACACGGCCCGCGCTACACGCTCTTACAATACGAAGATAGTATATGCGTACGTGCGTTATGAGTGGATTGTGAAAACGCTCTACCTTCCCCCATACTGCGTGAACATGATATGCTGCAATCACTGTCACTACTTTCCGCTCCGAGGCCAAAAGAAGGGGGGAAGCTTTCGCTTTCTACCAGCGTTGGCGCGGCCATTTCGTATGGTGCGCTTTCGCGTCGTCTGCTACACTGCCGCTCAATGTGTTTCCCGCCCGCTACCGCATGATGGCGCCACATCCTCGCGCAAAAGGCGGATTGTGTGCAAACCCGGCGAGTGAGTGCAAAGAGTCGCAAACAGTTTTGCATAAGCGCACTTGAGTTATATAAGTGCTTACAGGGTTTTTATTAGTAAACAAATTAGTGGATGGCACAAAATTTAAATTATCAATATATAATAATTATATAGCCAATTTTGCTTAGTTTCAATTAAAGGGACAATGACAGTATACTTAGTGGGGCTGATCTATATAGGGATGAGGGTGGAAGGCAAGAATGCCTCCGGTTGGCTACCCTACATTAGGGAAAAGATAAGGGATTAAAGAGGGGAAGAGGACGTGAACGTGTACGTGAAAGTATAAATAGTGGGAAGTAGGGTTGTACAAAACGCTCAAGAATGATCGGTATTCCATCACTTGTCACCAGTACACACACACACACAAACAAAATTAAGCTTCAACACTAAGAACACCGGTGAACATGCACTTCTTTAAGCCCTGAAACAACAACAAAAAAAAACTATTAAAAAATGATGCCCTTCAACCACCTCTCAATTAAGAACGACGTGGGAAAAAGTTGCAAGACTGAGTGTCTCCTTATAGGTACGGAAATACGAATGAAAGCACCGAGTTCCTGGCTATGGTTCCGTTACGAGTTCGTTCTGAATTTCGTTGCTTTTCCCAACGAGCTCAAGTGTTCTTTTGCTTCTTTCTTATCGGTATTCTAGATATTTAAAATTTGTTTACTCTGCCTATATTTCATTTTCGGTTTTATTTTTTACTTACAAACTCCAGTTTTACTATTAGTCATATATCTTTTTTTCTTTCCCTGAACTGTCCTAGCTAGACAAGAATTATGAACACATCCACATGAATTAAGTCGCCGCACAGTAGTAAGTCGTGGTTCGCGTGCTGGGCTGGGACAAGGAAGGATGAGGATTCGAGAACTGGCGTGGGCACGATGTTTCGACAGCAGAATGGGGATACACTCTGCTCACACATCTTATCGCAGCTCGTAGTGACACAAATCTGATGACTCTACTAATAGGCTTTTGCGATGAAAATGAGACAGTGTACCATCCGCCCGCCCTTGGTGCACATAGATTGCCCACTTACGTCACCAGGGAAAGGACAGCGAAAAGAACACGCGGCCAGGTGTCGCCCTATTCTAGGTGCAATTGTTTTAAAAATTTGTTAATTATAGGGCCCATGCAAAGCTTTCAAATTTGAACTGAATACTCGCAAAGAAAAACCTTTATGAATTTGCTGCATGTTAGAGTATGTATATCCATATACGCGGAGTCACGCCGAGTAGGCGGAGTAGGGGACGGGATAGCTCATAGAAAGGGAAACGCAGAGACAAGACAGAGCCGAAGGTGAGATAATTAAGGTACGCCAATGAGAACCTTGCTGTTTCAAGTGTCATTTCATGGCCCCTTAAAAGGTTGCTGAAATTCGCTGGGCACACTCCTCAAGTCCTAAGGAGACTAATATTATGACTCCTCACTGGTCAGCTAGCATGCGACACTGTCACGACTCAAATTTGTTCAGCATTTTTATTTGCAGCAGTACCGGAGACAATGTCTCAACCCCCAAAACGACTCACCGGCCTTCTACGAAGATGGCGCCATCCCTGGTTTGCATAAACTAGGACAACTCTAGCAAAACCACTAATATGCCCTCATTTGTAACAATTTGCTCACTCACGTGTGCAACTGATGCAACCATTACAGACTTGCACACAATGCTGACTTTCTCATTTAGATAGGTGACTATTGCCACTGACTTCTTTTAAACCAATTTTACTCTACTTTTCGTGGGGTTTTCCACAGTACTTAAAAGAAATTCACATCTGTGGATTATTTGTCTTTGTAAGTTTATATCTTTCCAAATTGTAGGTTTATGTTTTGTCTTTTGCCCTAGCAAATAAAATTCATTGTAATTTTTTCCATCTATGCTTATGAAGAAATGCAATGTACAAGGTGAAAAACCAAACATTCATTTTTATGCCACTGGCCTACAGTTACTTTTACCAGGACCCCAGAAGAATTCGAGAAAAATATGAACAGGTGCAAAAAATATTCATAGACATGATACATTTATTTCACAAACATGACATGAATTGCATTTCCATTATTTGTAATACAGGCTACAACTTTTTATTATGGCTACTTTTAAATCAATCCAGAGGGCAAGCAAGACCTATAAAATATTTTGAAAATGTACAAACATTCTAAAGAGCCCTTCAAGTCTAAGGCATTTCGGTGAATTTTAAACAGTGATCTTAATGGCAGTCTTCTAATTACACAGGCAATATTAGAACAAAGTGATTCGACACCAAACATGGCAGTGCATAACAAAGTGCCTGTGTGACCAACAGCTTTATGCATGCCTTATCAACAATAAATTCGGCACATACTAATTTCGGTAAAATACTGCCTTATTCATTGGTGAATCATTCCCTGGCAAACAGCTGTTTTCTTTTTTTTCAGCTATCATGCACCTAGCAGGAAAAGTTTGCAAAAGTTGTTGCCAGTTTAAAAGTGCACTTCCTCATTGGCTTTTCCAAACTGACAATGCTTTTGCTTCCCCTGGCATGAATTTGCTGCACAAGGCTCTATGCAATACTGGGCAATTCAAAAGTCGCAGGAAAAGTAAAAATTCAAGAATGTAAAAAGCACAGAAAGGAATATAACTGAGGAAACATTTTACGGACAAATCTGTCACCAAAAGGTGGTGGTGTACTGTATAATGAAAGGGCTAATCCACCTTTGATTTTTACTAGACCTATTTTGACAGTAAAAACTGTTCATTACAGCAGTAAACAAACTGCCCAAGTTTTCGGTGCATTTCTGTGGAAACTGCGCTGTTACTGCCTTTACTTTTCGAATTATGGAATTTCTACTTTTTGTGACTTATGAATCACCCTGTACATGCTTTTTCACAGGTGTACGTCATTTCTTGACTTAACTACTTTAACGGTGCCTCGGAGAGTTTAAAATAAAACTTGCTGCATGTTTACATCAAACTAAATTCTCTGCTAAGAATCCACAGTATTCACACAACAGCAAAATTTCTAGCATCCAATAAAAATATACAGAATTATGCACATGCATTTTGATTCTCTTTTAGGAGTTACCCATCCATGAGGCGAGAAGAGTACTCGGACTTAAGTAAAATATATGCTAAAATAGCTTCGAAACTAATATGGTCTACAGTGCAAATGAAAAGAATATTCTTAGTGTGAATACCCCTGCTTTTCTGAAACTCCACTTTCAAAAGTCAAACTCTACTTGTGATCAAAATAAAGGATCACAATGAATTGCTCTAGAATGCACCCTACTAGTGAAAAAAAAAGAAAAAAAAGAAAGAAAAAGCAGATCATCTCTACACTGTATTTGGGGCCACAGGCAGACAACAAATTCAGCAGCCTAGACAGCGTCAATTATAAGCGTGCACAAGTGGCCTTACAATAGTCCGCAATGCTTCTGAAAAATGGTTGTATCAAAATTTCAACACATCTAGTTGAGTGAAATTCTTTTCTATGAAATTCTATGCATTCTTTTCAAGCTGATTTTGCATTAATCTGAGGAAGGTTGCATTGCACCAAGTAAATCAAATGATGGCAGTTAATCTGCCAAATATTCTAAATATATACACCATGGTAGAGTTTCTGTTCTGGAATTTGTCTACCTTCCGGAAAAGTAGTAAACACTTTTCGTCTGCCGTGTTCTGGCTCATTTGCTTTCTCAACAGAAGACAGCATTGCCATTTATGACTGCAGCACAATTACCATACTGCAATAAAAGCTCTGTAGTAGAACAAAATTTTACCCTGAAAATAAATTATCTGAAAAAAAAAAAAAAAAAAAACTAAGAACAGTGCACAAAACTGTTTTTTCTCTGACAATGCTACCTGTTATATTCCTCTATAAATAGTCCAAATGCATTGATGGAGCAGCTGCCAACCTGCACAGCTTAATGTTTCAATAAAACAAATACTGAAAACCAGTGATGTACCTTGCTAATAGCCCAGAAAAAGTTGCCATACTTGAATACTTCAGATAACATTGAATTTAAAGGTTAGAGCAGTTCACTGATATGCTATAAGCAGTTTTATATTGAGTATATATCACCTAACATAAGTTTACAAAAACATGCAGCACACTACTTAGTACCTTGACTGGATAGAGATTCAGCATACTTGAAAAATAGAGGAAAATGCTCTTTTACACTGATGTGTGTGCAAATCTTTCCTGTTAAGTTTGTGAACACTAAAAGAAAAGAAAAAAAAACAACAGTGAATCTTTTGGAGCAGAATGACCATGACTTAAGTGATGTGCCCACTGCGTCAGTGGAAGGCAGCACCTCGTTGTTAAATGCATATTGGAATTGACATTAGTTTCGCAAAGTCAAAGATGATGCTTTCACAGATTAATCTGAAAAGTAAGCAAGGCCATTCACTATTCTGTGCCCATTAGCATTTCACAAATGTGTACACAGTTTTATATATGGCCACCTCTGAAAGTGTGCAGTAACTCTGAGCTGGATTTGAATACTGCATAATTAAATAAACATTGAAATATTGCATAATTAAATAAATATTGATGTCACCATTGTAACAAAGCACTTGTACATGAAAGAAATATGTTTTTCCTAGGCTTCTTTCACTCTGAGTTGCAAAGTGAATATCTTGCACTTTCCAGTAGCATATACAACAGTATTGCATGCATACTTGCCCAAGCTCTCAAGCCAAAACTTCATTCACAACACATTAGTCACACAAAAAACTTCCACTCTCAACCTGTTGTGCATACAGGTTATCAGTGATAAGAATGAGGAAAGGCTAGTGTTATTGTTAAAAACATATTTACATAGTTTGTACAATCAATACAACCATGCAAGAGTCAACACGGTTAGACAAAGCTTTATGAAGGACAGTCCCGTGAAAAAGTGCTATCGCCACGACTAGACATTCAGCAGCATAGCCAACAGAATGAAAGGCACTACAATTTTAATAGCCATTGGCCACACACTATGTGGATTAGTGAAAGATGCTCAACCATAAGTCAGCAGAAAAAAATAAAAAATGATGCTGGCAACACTGAAAACATGATGAAATGTGTGTACAGTCTGCAATCTTCGACTAGTTTTTATTTATGAAATGGGGCCAAGCTTTACTTTTTACATTTAGTCTACAACCTCATACAGCTCGAGCTGCCACACAGAATGGTCAAACGACATAGCAAGTTAAAACATGTCGCACAGGAAGTTGAGAACAATTATTCTACTCCACACTCATGAAACCATACTCTTAAAATCATGCAAAACTAAGGCAAAGCAGATGTAGAGAAAATGGCATGATGAGTTGGTAATCACAAGTTAAAAAATAGAACCACATTTGTGCACCTTTGTCCGCACAACTAAATGAACTCGGTAATGGTCTAAATTACAGCTATCAAGAATGTCATGAAGTGTTTCAGTTCATTAATGGGCCATATTGTGGAAATGAGTATGTTTGTGCATTTCTAGGACTACAACACAACTTTGATGAGTGTGCTTTGGCATAGGGTAAGGAATTTGCTGCAGTTTGCCTAGCCGAGGTCGTTTTTATCAGATCACTGGCTTGGTTAAAGGTGCACGGAGCTTGCTGCTTCTTTCGGACTTCATGCCATGTTCTCTTTCTGGCCAGCATTTTCCTCTGATCCCACTGCACATGGCTAATTGCTGCATACCATCAGAAAACCACACTTCCTGTTATAAAGTAAGCTGGTAGAGCAAACTAAAAGGGCAAGTGGTAAGCAGACTGTGCTTAATCTTGAAACCTAAAATTACAAGTCCAACGAAAGGGCACTAAAACCTTAAAATGAACAGAGGCCAATACAAATTCCACAGCTGCCCACAAACAAAGGATAGAATACACAGCAATACAAGCCTACACTGTGGTACAAACAACAGAAAATAAAAATGCACAATCAACACAATTCACCCTGAACTGTGTCAGAGCATATACAACATTAAAAAATCTGCACAACCAACGTAAAACTCTCTGCACATTGTCATGACAAACACTTCTGTACGAAGTTAACAAGCTAAAAAAAATCTAGAAACAAAGAGAAGATAAGCCAGAAATTCCTAACAAAAGCTACGTGGCCCACTTTCGCAATTGTGAAAATTTACACTTAGAAGGCACTTGTCTCATTTCATAAAGATTGTGCAAGCTCAGTCACAACCAAGAAAAGCACTCAAAATATCTCGGCAGAAGAATTGAATACAGCTAACACATTGCATTCATTCCTCCCTTTCACTGAAATAACAAATCCTGCAGCATTCTTGTCACAGGCACCAACCATAGAACCGCTACAAGTCCAGACTACACAATGTTCATTTGTTAATGATGCAGCATGGAAAACATTTTTCCACAGGAGCTAAAAACATGTCACCACTTTCACATTAAATGAAGAGCAAACCATTATATTGCAGAAACTATGCAGTTCAGTACTTCCAAATTGGTATCAAATATAATTTGCAGCATTAATTTTCCTCAACACAAATAAGTTCGAATTCAGACCTTTCCTTGTCTTGAAAATTGTAATGCAACACAAGAGATGTTTACCACAATAGAAAACATTGGACTGTTGCCCAAGACGTTTGCCGCTCATCCATTTCGACAAAGAGTTGAATGATGACCATTATAACGTTACTTGGCACAAGAACCTCGCTGAAACAAGCTGTACACCAATTTGATCAAGCAAATGCAACAAGGAGAGAAACAGTGTGAATGCCAAAAACAACCAGAAACTCGCAACAAACATCCGACACAAGACCTAGCTAGTTCTCTTTTCATGAGTTCTTTGCCAAACAGTTTTTAAACATGTTTTGTGCAAGAATTTCTGCATAACATGAATTGCAACTGACAATGGCTCGTGACAACAATGAGTAATAAAAACATATGTATAAAACAGTCCGTGATGAAGGTGCTAGCAGCCCCACTGACAAAGCTTTAGGACGGACAAGCAAACCACAGACCAGCCGTTGCATGCACACACACTATACAATGGCTGCAAAATGCACGATGCAAACAATGAAGTTAAAACTGCAGTGTGTGGGTAAACTTGCCACATCATTCATAAATCACTTCATTTCTGTCCTTTCTGGCTTACTTTGTATCAGCTTTTTGTTTCGAAGGCTCCACACAGCTCTACATTATTTTATCATTACCGCACGAGCATGCCTACTCCGTCATGCAGATAAGCAACTGAAAGTGCCTGTCGCAAACAAAATGAAGTGGAAGCCACTGTCAACTGAAATCCGCCATGATTACAGCTCAACGTCGTGTTACCTATAGCAACACAGCCCGCAGGCTCAGCAGAAAGTGCAGTGGACATGAGACAGCAGACGACACGAGAATTTTGAGCATAAGCTGTACAATTTGATATCTGGCAGATTCCAATGCCTTGAAGGGATGGGCAACACTGACCAGCCAGCCAGCCGATACTTGACCAATATTATTAAACCTGCAATGCCCGGGCAATAAAGATGCTAAAGGATGCAAACTGCCAGCATCACACTGTTACCAGTCCTTTCTGCAGAAAAAAAAAATGTCAAGAACTGGTAAACTTACAAAAGATATGATTCCTGCCTAATTTGACTTGGCAAATTATAATTTCTGGATAACTAAGAACAACAAAACAGCTCACAAAGAACGAACACATAAAAAACACAGTAGCAAAGTTCAAAGTTAGCCTACCACTAATCGATGCAGCGGTATGGTCATTAAAATTTAAGGCCATTTCGTAGGGAGGTTTAATACTTGCAGCAGGCTTTTTACATCTCTAGCAGCTGACAGTTCAACTTGTTGTGAGGCATGACGCGTAACCAAGGTAAGCCAAACAAATAAACCCTTGCCAAAACCTAGTTCTCTATTGCTATTCACCATATCCCTAGCAATACGCTGGGAAAAGCAACCAGTACGATGCAGTGAGGAACTGACACAGCGTTGGTCAAAAGTTCCCAGGCCATAGGGTCTGCTTTTCAGCAGTATATCCTGGCACTCAGGATGCCAGTATCACTACGAGAACATCAGAGGTGAGGATGATTTTGAGCTTGGGGAGTGTTGTAAGCTTCAACTATATTGCCACAGGCCTGGCTCGAGCTACCTGCATGCTGAGCCGTGATGTGATGAAGACGAAGCGGTCGCGAGATTAATGCTCAAGCTGGCTCTGGGCTCTGGCGACCGCAACCACTTGTCTTCGTCACGGCTTAGCATGCAGGTAGCTCGAGCCGTGGCAATATAATGCTCAAAAGTAGATCCTGTGCCCCAGAAACTTTTGACCAACCTTAAGCCTTTATACATACAAAAAACAAACTATTCACCTTTTTTTAGTCTTTTGTAAACAATATAGGGGCATTATAGGATTAAAATATTGGAGAGCTGCATACCTTGTATTTATTAGCATGCCATGCAGAAGTGTTGAGACCTAATCAAGGGACTTGTAAGGCTTATATGAGGCACAAATGGGATACTCCAGTGCTTCACTGGGGTGCTTCAAATCTATGGCTGGCTTGGAAACTGCTGCACCTACAAATGCATGCAACTAAATTACCTGATAAACTAAAAGCATAAAATCAATACCACTTTTTCACCTAAGCTCACCTGCAACATGTTTCATACTAAAACCTCAACAAGCAGGTGGCCTGAGCTTGTTTAGATGAACTCAAAGTTCAGCTTTAAATGAGACTTGTTGCTGGCTTCCAGCAAAAATAAAAAGGAGCAAAGTTCACTTTTTTGTTAACTTTGCTCCTTTTTGAACAAGGAAGGGAAGAACGAATGCCGTCCTATGCTAATTCACTGTCTGGCAAACATAGACATAAATGCACATGCACACAGCTGCCTTAACAAACATTTGCAATAAAGAACATAAAAAAAAAACCTGGCATTTCCGTCTAAAATGTGGTGCAGAGGTCACTAACGCAGGCTTCTTAATGTAACACACTTCAGAAAAGCACCACACAGCACAGACTTTCAAGAAAATAAGCAAGGAATGCACTTTTTCTCATGCACTGCATTGCCTGCACATGCATGCATTGCACAGATTATGATGCCAAGCTGGATGCCCCACAGAATGAACAAGCTCAAAACATTTTGTGCTTTTCAAATGCAAGATTTGAGCTCTGGACAGCAATCCTGCATAGCAGGCAGCAGTTTCGAAGAGATTATGATGCCAAGCTGGATGCCCCACAGAATGAACAAGCTCAAAACATTTTGTGCTTTTCAAATGCAAGATTTGAGCTCTGGACAGAAATCCTGCATAGCAGGCAGCAGTTGCATAGCAGAAATCTCTAGTCAGCAAGATTAAATGGGACGCTGACAACAGCACAGCGCCACTTGTATCGGAAGCTGTCTTTAGGAAGCCATGGTCTGCAGACCAGTCGTCACATTCACAAAGTTTTCCTACCAGCCATCATTGGTGCAGCTGCACGCACACCCAAATTTACTGAGCTTCTTTTAACCTACATTTTAATATTAGAAGCCATTACCAAAACAACGCTTCCTCACAATACTAGCATTATGAGAAGCTGCTCAGGGTACCGGTTTGCAATCACTTTTTCATGGCAAAGCAAGGCTCTACGTTACGCTAAAACCCCCTAGAGAAAGCACAAGACTTCCTTCACTACTGCTAATTGTTTTCCACTGCACGTTATGAAAGTTCCCTACATCTTTCATGCACTGTGCAAAAAAAAAAAAAAAAACGAAAAAACATGAAGCACTTCCAACTGCCAACAAATCCACTCAGGACGTGAAACTAGTTCAGTTTAAACAACTTTTCTGCACCCAATCTGGTCATCCCAAATCATGATCCGAGACAGATATTTCTTCATAATGCACCTAAAGCCAATGCTTGAAAGGAACAAGCTTAGAAGCTCTTACCAGCATTTCCTGCCCGCACAACATAGAAGGAAACCTCATCCAAATAGTATACTGGTAGCATAACCACAGCACTCTGCACTCGTCATAATATAGTATGTGAATACAGTTGATCCGGGATACATAAAACATGGCAAGAGGTGATTATATCCGTAACTAAGAAGTGTGAATATGGTGCATGCACGCTAGTTGCATGCCCAGCAGTTTTCCCAGGAACTGCAAGTAGGCAGAGTGCCTGAACATTTAGGGGAGGAGTAAATGTATAAAAAAGTTCGTTATTTTTAGTAGTCATGGGTGTAAAAAAATAAAAATAATTTGTTACTAAATAAGGAGGCACTTCCTGGAAAAAAAAAAAAAAAAAGGGTAAGGGAGGTGCACACTCCTGCTCCCAAGTGGTGTGTAGGGAAACGCTGACCTCTGGCACACTGGCAGCACACACTCACTGGGTGTTGTTAGGCTTGGCTCACTTTGCACCAAAGCTGCAGTAGATGACGCTCTAGGAGAAGCCACCGCTGTTCACAGAAGATCTAATTGTTACCGGTACAATATAATTGCAATAACCTCTCGATTAAAATTAAGATAAGGTTGATTCGTGCGTCGTTTTTAAGAGTGAAGCAGCAGGCCACGCAAGAGCCGCCGCAAGCTTTTAGCCGGCTAGGCCGCTTTACCACATGACAACCAGTATACCAAATGCCGGCCTTTCCACATGTCACCGGTTTCAAAACAAGCCCACCACACCAAAGGCCACCATGAGGCACACAGCTGCATGGGATATTTAAAGGGCTATTCTGACTGTTTGGTATAAACAATCATTTGATATATCTAGGCTTCATATGTCCAGGACCAACTGTACAACACCAATTTCCTGCAGACAACCAGCAGTGAAAGATGCAACCCCATCAAAGTGCACATTTATCCAGAAATTGCCCATGAAAATATGCATCTTTATGAACTGTACCCATCACTCTTCAGAGGACGACATATGAAACGAAATCAGCTGGTAGGACTTATCTTTGTGACACATTAGTTCTCAAGACACCAATAAAGTGCCTCCAGAGTGTAGCAGGCAGCTTAACTAGCACCATGAGAACAGAAAGCAAAACAAAGCTGTGTATGCCCTCAACATAATACAACCCATCCAGCAAAAAAAAAAAATAATAATAAATAAAAACAGAGAGAGAGAGCAATTTTATCTTTGATTTCCAGACACCATGCCCACAGGTACACATACCCTCATGCTCTGCGCAGTTGGTGACACTTTCGGCTTACATAGCACACACGCTGCTTATCACAACTCATTTTTCACATGTGCGCACAAAAGAAGACACGGTGCTCAAGCCACAGCCTTCTCCTACACTCATTGCATAGTGAGGTGCAAGTTAGCTCTGCAGAGACTCGACAGTCTCTGGATGGTCGAGTGGAGTGGTCACCAGGAAGTTGGCGCTGATGATGATTGGCAGCTTGAGCTCACTGTCAATGGTGAGTACTTTGGTTTCCTGCAGAGAAAAAATGTTGCAGTTAAGAGTTCAGGTAACAAGACTAGTGCTACTGGGGAGAGCACCACACACCATCCCATTTTACCAAAATACTAGCCAGCTAAGGTGACATGAAATCGGTAATGCTTGCCGACGACCTCTTTTGAACAGGTGAGACGCTTGAATTTTCAGAAGGTTATTAAGCAAACTGTCCTGCTGCACTGTTCCCTGTGACAGAGACTGTCATGCAAACACTGCAAATCAGTTCAGAAATATTAATCCAAATGCATCTGTGCACTCCTTGCATAATGCAACTACATAAATATAGAAATTAACCACAATTATGCGTCCTTGCATTTATGCGCCGCCCCACATTTTACGACGAATTGACACAGGCCCAGCAAACCCCCCCTCAGGGATGATACATTAGATATGTCTACGACAAAAATTATGCATGCCCTGCTTCTTTAATGATTGGTGGAAACTCCGGAATGCAAGATGATGATGGAACACTTTATTGGCAGACACCACGTCAACCAAGCATGTTCTAAATCATAATCAAGATGGAGACATGTGCACGAAACGCTGCAATCCAGTGTATGAAAGCCTGTGTACTGACAGTTCTGCTAATGGCTCTGACTCCATACATGCAACCTGCAGCTGTCGATCGCTGCATGGCAGCTCATGCCTATCCCGCTTCCCCGTGCGCTTTGCTGACGAAGGCATTCCGAAAGTTAGTGTTCTTAACAGGATGAAGTTATTGTGGCAGAAATGAACTTCTATGTTTCTATGACGAGCAGTGGCTAGTGGCTGTGGCCTCATGGGGGAAGCACGTTAGGCCTAGTGATATCGAGTTAATGGCACACTATCGCATAGCAGGCCATACATCGCTTACATTGGTGCGGGAAATGCACTGCTGGCAAATAATGACATTTTTTTCATTTTTTCCCTGTATGCCACCACAGAGTGACAGCTGTTTTAAATGGAGTGTGAGCAGAAGACATGTCGCTGTCATCTTTGTATTGCACGTCGTAAAATGTCTAACTGTCTGGCGCTTTCTCCACACCGTAGTTTTCAAGATCCATGTGGCAGAAGCGCACATAGGCCACATCAAACGCCGCCTCTTTGACACGAAAAGTCTTGGCTTCACAGTCTCAGTGCTCCTTCCCAGGTGAAAATATTCCCAGGTGAAAAGTGGGAATTGAAGTGCTCAGGAAGTTTTACACACGTTATGCTCCCTGCTGCAAAAGTGGCCGCATTGTCATGTGCAACTGGAAAGGTGTCAGCTACGAGCGGACGCTGTCACACCAGCTATGACACTCATTATTTGATTTGTGCAATGGTGCTGGTAAAGGAAATTTGAACTGCGGGCCATTCCCCAGCTTGCTCATACTGGTGAACGCCGCTTTCCCAGACAGAGAGATACGACAACAAACTTCCGGTAACCTCCAGTGCAGTCTGAAACTAATGAAGGGAATTCAGTTCATCACTTGGGCCTTTAATTGCCATTTGCCTCTAACTGCTAGCTTCGTAACTGCATCACTGTGCATTTACTGCTTTAAGCTACACATATACAGCCATGCCATTCTGCAGGAAACTACATAAAAACAAGCAAGGCAGTGGGGCAATGGTGGTGGGTGTATGTGCCAGCCTCGGGGAAAGAGCATCGGCATCTCAATGTTTGCGACCCGATTTGTATGTGACATCGAAGTGGTATTCCTGCAAATGCAGAATCCAACAGCCCAGGTGTCCAGTCAAATATCTGAGGGTTGATAACCAACACAGAGCGTGGTGATTGGTAACGATCATGAAATGGCAGCCGTAGAGGTAGGGGCGGAATTTCTGAACTGCCCAAACGACGGCGAGGCACTTTTGCTCCGTGATGGTGCAGTTGCGTTCTGCTGGTGTTACAGTTCGACTGGCAAATGCAATTACCTTTTCCCGAGAAGCGGTATCACGTTGCAGAAGTACGGCGCTGATACCGAGGCTGCTGGCATCGGTGTGGAGAATAGAGGCAGCAGTGTCGTCGAAGTGAATGAGAACAGGGTCCGAAGTGAGGGCATTCTTCAGGGTTTGAAAAGCTTTTTCGCATTCTTCGGACCAATTGAAAGGCGGTCGGTAAGAAGGTGGTGGAGCGGTGCAGAAATGGTAGCGAAATTGTGAATGGAACGGCGAAAGTATGAAAATAGGTCAAGGAAACTGCATAGATCCTTAGTCCGCTGAGGGCGTGCAAAGTTCAAAGGTGCAGCAAGCTTGTCAGGGTCGGGTCGAATGCCATCGCGGCTGACGAGGTGGCACAGGATCCTGATTTCTTTCTTGGCGAAATTACACTTTTTTGTGTTCAGCTGGAGACTGGTGGATGCCAGGCACGTTAATACTTGATCAAGGCGGCATAAATGATCACAAAAAGTCGCAGAGAAAATAACTATGTCGTCCAGGTAGCACAAGCATGTTTTCCACTTAGGTCCTCCAAGAACAGTGTCAATCATGCGCTCAAACGTAGCGGGGGCATTACAAAGTCTAAAAGGCATGACATTGAATTCGTAAAGCCCATCGGGAGTAGCGAATGTGGTTTTTTCTTTGTCGCTTCGTGCATCAGAATCTGCCAGTAACCGGAACGCAAATCCAAAGTTAAGAAATATCCAGCGCCCTGAAGATAGTCTAGGAAGTCGTCAGTTCGTGGCATAGGGTAAACATCTTTGCGAGTGACTTTGTAAAGTGCGCGGTAATCAACGCGAAAACGCACGGACCCATCCTTTTTTTTTTGACCAAGACGACCGGAGATGACCAGGGGCTAGCTGAGGGCCGAATAATGTCTCGTCGGAGCATATCATTCACATTATCTTCTATGATTTTACGTTCTGATAAGGAAACACGGTAAGGGCGGCGGCTAGCAATAGAAGTACCTTCTGTAATAATGCAGTGCTGTGCAGAAGTAGTTCAGCTCAAGGTTGGAGAAGTGACATCAAAGGAGGCTTGGTGTTTTCGAAGTAATTCCTGCAAAGCTTGGCGGTGAGTCGCAGGAAGGTCAGGATTGATGGTGCCAAGGAGAACACAGAGAGAGGCATCGGAAGAAGCTGCTGGTGAGGACGAGGGGGCAGTAAGGGTGGTGAGGGACACCGGGTGAATGTCCAGGGCACAAGGAAAACATGTCCCTTTAGTCAGCACAATGGGCTCTGGGGAAGTGTTCGAAGCAGCGAAAAGCACCGTGCCATGCTCAAACCGAACAAGACTTGGTGGTAACGCGATTCCACGGGTTAGATGGCGATCAGAAGGCACGAGTAGCACATCTCCGTTATCAACGTCAGTAGAAGTAAGCGCGACAAGTTGTTCGCATCGAGGGGGCAACACTGAGTCAGTAGCGGCAAGCAGGCGATGACGGGGCTCGGGAGGTTCAGAAGACGGATCGCTCTCGTTCATGTAAAAGACCCTGTCATGACACGAAATGCTGGCTGATGCGGCAGACAGAAAATTCCAGCCTAAAATAATTGCGTGAGCGCACGGTGACATCACGGCAAATTGTACATGGTGGCGAACACCAACAACAAAAACTCGCACAGTACACTTAGCAAAAGGCCGAATTATTGCACCATTAGCTCCACGGAGTTCAGGTCCATCGTAAGGCGTTTTCACCTTTCGCAAGCGGGAGCACAAGTCAGTGTGTATCACAGAAACAGTGGCGCCCATGTCAACCAAAGCCTTAACAGATAAACCTTCAACCCAAACTAAAATAATATTCGAGGGACATTCCGGAGGAATTTTGGGATGGCTGAAGAGTGCAGTTTTCCCTCCTAAAACTGCAGTGGTCAGTTTTCCAATAGGAGGGGGATCGTCAGAGAAGCTTGGTGGAGAGGAGAGGTTGAGCGGAGAGAAGGTGAAGAACAGCGTCTTGAAGGCCTGTAACCACCAGGCGGAGCGGGACTTTCTGGCGGGGGTGATGAATGTCGGGGATAATCAGAAATGAACGGTGGTTAGAGCCAGAGAAGCGAGGAGGGTAGTCTGCTTCAAATGAGTTGTAGCCGCGGCGTTCATTTTGGAGCCTGCGACGACAGAAACGAGAAATATGGCCTCGGTACCCGCAGTAATAACAAACAGGGCGGGCTGGGTGCCAGGTGGGGTAGTATGTCGGCACGGCGGCAGGTGGTGCCAATGCGGCGACGAGCAGTGGTAGGCGCCGGTGGCGTAGGCGTTCCAACTGCAGGCGGCAAGGACGTGACCTGGGCATACGTTGGCACATGACAGATGGTAGGAGCGACCGGTGTTGGGGGGGAAGAGGTCATTGAGGCCAGCTCTTCTTTGACAATGCTACGCAGGCCGGCACTTGAAGGATGTGGCTCAGATGCAGGGCGGCACAAATTACCTTGACCCAAGAGCTCTTCACGAATTAATCCGCAAATAAGCGCACGGAGGTCAGCGTCGGCAGTGAAACCAAAGGAAGTGGGATCAGGCTGCAGGCGTATTGACTGTAGTTCGTCAAGGCGTTGACAAGTCGATATGATGGCGTCGATAGTGTTAGGGTTCTGCAAGGCCAGGGCATTAAAGGCGAGTGGCCCAACACCTTTAAGGACGTGCCGAACCTGCTCGGCCGCTAGCATGGTGTCATTTATGCGCCGGCAAAGTGCAAGAACATCTTTTATATAAGAGGTATAGGTCTCATTGGACCGCTGAAGTTGGGCTTCTAGCTTCTTCTTGGCGGACTCCGTGCGAACAGTAGGAGCGCAGAAAATCTGGCGTGTAAGGAAGAAGATGATACAGCGCCGAAGCTAACGACGATGAAGACGCCGATCAGCTGGCGCGCGCACTGAGAGCTCGGACCGTCTTGTTCGGACAATATTGTGCCTCGCTCTACGATCGCCCTGTGTCACCGGTCGCCATCTCCAGTCCTCCGAATACCTCCCAATAAACCCCTCTTCATTTGGTGGAACGTGCCGAGGTACGACCCTTAAACGATCACCGTGGAGCTCCGCAGCCGTACGATACCTATGGTGACAAACGAGGTAGGCCAACAGCCAGTGGCAGCCCCTTCGCAGTCCATCTCATGTTCCGGAACCATTTGGCAGCGAGATCCCGCCGTTTTCAGCGGGCAGGGCAACCAGGACATTGAAGATTGGTTGGCCTCGTACGAGCGGGTGAGTCGTCACAACTGGGATGACCGCATGAAGCTCAACAACGTCATCTTCTACCTGAGTGACGTTGCTAACCTCTGGTATCAGAATCATGAGGCAGACATGCCAACTTGGGCCAACTTCAAGGCAAAGTTTACGGACGTTTTCGGTCGACCCACAGTGCGGAAACTATGCGCTGAAGAAGCCTTGCGGGTACGAGTTCAGCATGAAGGGGAAACATTCACGAGCTACATTGAAGACGTCGTGGATTTATGTAAGCGTGTTGACCCGTCTATGGATGAGGCTACCAAGATAAAGTACATAATGAAGGGCATTGATGTAGATGCATTTCATATGCTGTGGGCAAAGAGCCCAACCACAGTGGCCTCAGTATACAACCTTTGCCAGAGTTTCGATGAAATGCTCAAGCAACGCCTCTGCACTCGTTGCTCTCCCACACCTGCTGCGTCCATCTCTGGCCTGGCTGTGAGCAGTGACCTTCTGGCTCACATCAAAGATTTTGTTCGAGATGAGGTCTCCCGACAGCTTGAGCTTTTGTCTGGTCCACGCCTGTCGTCTACAGCCCAGCTACTTACCCCTGCGATCCGACACACCATCACACAGGAGGTTGCCGATGCACTTCCCAGTTTTGGCCAGCCAGCACCTGTCACACCTCATGTCGACCCTGTTCCACTGCAGCCCACACCTCTTGCTGCACCAATGAGTTACAACCCCCCTGTGGTCGTGCCGCCTCTACCTGTACCAGTACAAATGCCTCCCACATATGCAGAAGTGACCGCCCGCCCTCCGCCGCCACAGTCTTTTGCGTATGTGCCGACTATAGTGCCACCGACTGTCGCTCCACGATACCTATCAACGACGTCTCCCTACAATCCTTGGCGCACGAATGACAACCGGCCTCTGCTATGCCTGCGGTATTCCAGGCCACGTCGCCCGCCTGTGCCGTCGTACTCTGCGTTCTGCCCCTGCACGCACTATGGCTGACAGCAATTATCAGTATGACACTTTGCGCCCACCTTCCAGGGCAGCCGCACAGCTCATCGGGCCGCCAGAACATTCCATTGCACCGCTCGCCGTCCCCTCGCCGTCGGTCCTTGTCGCCAATGCGGCGCCGCAGCGTGACACAAGACTGAAAACTAGCAGCCGCAGTTCCTGGGGCACGAACTGCGCACATTTCGCCTACTACATGTCCTCGTCTATCTCCGCCGAATGTTCTCGAAGTTTTTGTCGACGATATTCGTGCCCTTGCATTCGTCGATACCGGGGCCACTCTGTCAGTCATTAGCGAAAGTTTTTGCCGCTCGCTTCATTAAGTCACCACCCCGCCTTCTGGACTTTCTCTTCGCACCGTCAGCGCCGATTCCGTTCGTCCGTCTGCTGCTTGCACAGCGCGTGTAGTTATCGCGGACGTCTTATACATCGTCGAGTTTTGAGTGCTTGCGTCATGCTCACATGACTTAATTCTTGGCTGGGATTTCCTTTCCCGCCACAATGCGGTTATTGACTACGCCCGCGCCCACGTCACCTTCTCTGCGCTCTGTGATGCGGTTCTTGACCATTCGCCATCTTTCTCTTGCGCCAAACTTGTTGTCGCCGACGACACCGACATTCCGCCCAACTGTGCTGTGATTGTTCCCGTGTGTGTACCGTTTTCTTTCAGTGCGACTGTTCTTTTTGCACCTTCTCCCATGTTCGCCTCTCGCCGTCACCTCCTTCTTCCCTTTGCTATCATTGATATTAACTGCGGTGCCGCTGACATAGTTGTTGCGAATGCCTTCACTGCTGTGGTCCCGCTACTTCGTGGAGAATGCCTTGGTCATATTGAAGTTGCTGACCTCATCTCGCCGTTTGAGGTTGATGGGTATCCAACACAGAGTGCCCACGTAGCCTCCGTAACGCCGATTACTGAGTCTTCCGATATACCAAGTTGGGACCTTTTTCAATCGTCTGTAGCCAGTGACCTCGACCCGACTCACCGTGAACAACTGCTCTCCTCAACCAGTTCCGTTCTTCGTTTGATGCTCAGAAGACTTCCTTGGGCCGTGCGACTGAGGTTGTTCACCACATCGACACCGGCAGTCATGCCCCTCTTCGCCAGTGCCCTTACCGTGTTTCGCCTACGGAGCGCCGTGTTATTGCTGACCAAGTCGACAACATGCTACAACGTGGTGTAATTCAGCCTTCATCTAGTCCGTGGTCGTCTCCTGTGGTACTTGTGAAAAAGAAGGATGGCTCCATGAGATTTTGCGTAGACTACCGCCGTCTTAACAAAATTACTCGTAAAGACGTATACCCACTACCCCGCATTGACGATGCCATCGATTGTTTACAAGGAGCCGAGTTCTTTTCGTCCTTAGACCTGCGTTCTGGCTATTGGCAAGTCCCTATGGCTGAGTCTGACCGACCCAAGACAGCCTTTGTTACCCCTGATGGACTATATGAGTTCACTGTGATGCCGTTTGGTCTTTGCAACGCTCCTGCTACATTTGAGCGAATGATGGACAACATATTACGCGGCCTCAAGTGGAACATTTGTCTTTGTTATTTGGATGACATCGTCGTTTTCTCTCCCGATTTTCCGACGCACCTCGTGCGCTTGCACCAAATCCTGAGCTGTCTCACTGGCGCCGGTCTCCAACTTAACCTGAAGAAATGTCGTTTTGGCGCCCGCAAGTTGACAATACTGGGTCATGTCGTGTCCAAAGATAGCGTCCTGCCCGATCCGAATAAACTATGTGCAGTCACTGAATTCCCGAAACCGACGTCTTTTAAAGAGCTGCGCAGCTTCGTCGGCCTATGCTCATATTTTCGCCGTTTTGTCTGCAATTTCGCTACCATCATTGCCCCGCTTACAAAATTGCTGAATGTTCCCGCCGATTTGCCGACTTGTCTACATGGACCCCACTCTGCGACGATGCTTTCACTACGCTCCAACGTCTACTAACTTCCCCGCCCACTCTCCGCCACTACGACCCATCCGCTCCTACAGAAGTGCACACTGACGCCAGCGGCATCGGCCTCGGTGCTGTCCTCGCTCAACGCAAGCAAGGCTTTTCCGAATATGTGCTTGCTTACGCTAGCCGAGCACTAACGAAAGCTGAATCTAACTACACCATCACAGAAAAGGAGTGTCTTGAAATCGTGTGGGCCTTAACAAAGTTTCGCCCTTACTTATAAGGCCGCCGCTTCAACGTCATCACCGACCACCATGCCCTCTGCTGGTTGGCTTCCCTGAAAGACCCTTCTGGGCGCCTCGGCCGCTGGGCTCTTCGCCTTCAAGACTTTGACTTTGAAGTGATATATCGATCGGGATGCAAACACTCCGACGCTGACGCCTTGTCGCGCTCGCCGCTGCCTTCTCCTGCACCCTCGCACTCCATATCTGAATCCTCCGTTGCAGCCCTCACCTCCGACGACCTGCCTTTTGAACAACGCCGGGATCCCTGGATATCTTCGCTCCTAGACGTCCTCACCGTGTCCTCAACGTCTTCATTCCCGAAAGCCCTTCGTCGCCAAGCTTCCCATTTTAAGATCCGGGGTGGTCTGCTGTATCGCAAAAGCTATCGCCCGGATGGTCGCAAATGGCTCTTGGTCATTCCCCGCCATCTTCGCACAGAAATTTGTGCCCATAACCATGCCGATTCGCAAAGCGTGCATGTTGGCCTGTTGAAGACATACGAGCGTCTTCGCCAGCGGTACTACTGGCGGGGGATGTACAACTTTGTCCACCGCTATATTTGGTCCTATACTGCTTGTCAGCAGCGGAAATAGTCTCCGTGCCCCTCCGCCGGCCAATTACAGCCATTGCCTTGTCCAGCGCGACCCTTTGATCGTGTCGGCATCGACCTCTATGGCCCCCTTCCATCTTCGACATCAGGCAACTGCTGGATAATAGTCGCCATGGATCATCACCTCACTCGCTACGCGGAGACTGCAGCCCTGCCTACGGCTAGTGCTCGTGACGTCGCCTCCTTCATCCTGCGTCACTTCATTCTACGTCACGGGGCTCCTCGTCAACTTCTCAGTGACCGCGGTCGCGTCTTCCTATCTCAAATGGTCAGCGAGCTGTTGGAAGCTTGCCAAACAATACATCGAACCACCACAGCTTACCATCCTCAAACCAACGGCCTCACAGAAATGTTTAACCGAATGCTTGGTGACATGCTCGCCATGTACGTTTCTTCTGACGCGTCTAATTGGGATCAGGTGCTTCCGTACATCACCTATGCCTATAACACAGCATCTCAGGCAACGACTGGATTTTCCCCATTCTTTCTCCTATACGGTCCTGAGCCTTCCTGTCTACTGGACACCATACTTTCTTACCACCCCGACAGTTCAGAGTACACTTGTCTTTCTGCTGTTGCCCGTAATGCTGAGCAGTGCCGTCAGCTGGCGCGCTCATTCACGTCGGACATTCAAGATCTTCGCCGACATGAGAGCGATCATGGAAAGCCCGCTGCTTACTTTCCTACCAAGGCCCTCGTTTGGCTGTGTGTTCCGGCTGATTCAAAATTCTCTGCAAAGTATAATGGCCCTTATCGTGTATTAGAGCGTACATCACCAGTTAACTATGTCGTGGAGCCGGCAACGCCTTCTTCAGACCACCGTCGCCGCCGCGGGAGAGAAATTGTTCACGTCAGTCGACTTAAGCCATACTACGACCCCCTCGTTATACCCTCGCCTTAAGTCGCCAGGATGGCTCCCTCTTTCCGCCGGGGCAATTGTAAGGAAGAAGATGATACAGCGCCAAAGCTAACGACGATGAAGACGCCGATCAGCTGGCGCGCGCACTGAGAGCTCGGACAGTCTCCTTGAGTCACCAGTTGCCGTCTCCAGTCCTTCGAATACCTCCCAATAAACCCCTCTTCAGGCGTAACATTTGTTTAAAGGTAGTCCAGTCCGGAATCGTTGATTCATGATTTACAAACCACGTTTTGGCCACATCCGTCAAATAAAAGTACACATTAATTAGTTTAAGAGAATCGTCCCACCGGTTGAAAGCCCTGACCCGGTCGTAGCTGTCGAGCCAGTCATCAGCGTCGTCGCCGCGGAGATCGGCGAACATCTGCAGGTCGCGCTGACGGCTACTGACAGTTCAAGTGGCAAGGGGAGCTGGGGTCAAGTTGGTAGAAGTCAGAACAGCGGAGTGGCCCTCTTAGGTCATGACGATGGTGGTCAGGGTCAAACGGCAGCCAGAACGGAGCTCCAGGTGGATGCAGGTGATGAAGCAGCGGGGAAATCAAGGTGCACCTCCACCATGTGTAAGGTAACGCGAAGGTCGGACTTTGGGGATCAGGTTTTATTGGAGATCTGAAGCCTTGGTCGCACACTGCAGCCAACCACACTCCACGATGACGATGGGTATTTACAAGAGAGAGCAGGATGAAGACGAAGCAGTACGTTCAGCCATATGGAAGATGAAGCGCCACACAGTGCTATCACTATCTTGAAAGCAACCTCTTTTTGGCCAGTGTGAGGGGCAACAGTTCCCTATTGCGAAACCCAGTGCCACTGGGTCCCAGCGCCCCAGCACCATATCTGATTATGAGCCCAGTATGACGCTGGAGACTGGGCGTACTGGGACGCGGCATACTGGCACACTTTGCACTGGTGGAACTGGTCGACCGGTGAAAATAGGCCTTGGATATAAAAAAACAAAAAAAAAAAAACTAAAAAGCAATGAGGCACCTCAAGTACATTAAAAAAAGCTGGAAAAATAATAAATTACTAGAAGAAAACAAAACAGCAGTGATAGCGAGATTTGAACTCAGTACCTATGTTCCTTAGCCCTCTAAGCTAAGCACTCAGCCATGCCGTGAACTGGTAGCCTGACAAATACTTTTGAGTGTTATGTCACGGCCGCATTTATAATGCTGGTCCTTCTACTTCATGTTTTGGTACAGGCCATTGCTGCCACTCTAAAAATTACAACTTCTTGGCCATTAGAGCTTGCTGCCTGCTCTCATGACTAGCAACTAATGTTCTGGGTGCCTAGGTGCGCTATATTGTAGACTGGAATAATTGTAGCATGTGAAGGTTCACAGCGCTCGTAATTTTAACAGGCCTGCTGTTCAGCCACGCTCGCTAAGTAATTTTCGCTAAACATGGAGCTGTAATGCAAACCTTAAAAGAAAAAAGTGCGACGAAGCTTCAAAACAGGCAAGCAGAGCATCGAGAATGCTAATTTGCTGGTAACTAAATCTTATCTGTATGTAAACACTTCGGGAAGCGTTGCGATGACCGAGGACTTGGCTGGTTCATACGTAGAGCAAGAGCTTGAGAAACATGTAAAGTATTATACATTACAAGCGCTGTTTTTTTTTTTTCTCTCAATGGCCCTTCACTCAGTGAATTACTCTTTTTCTCGTTTTATCTATTTCTTTCTGCAATTTTACTGGGCCACAGTGCGAGTATGCTCACTAATGCACCCTGTTTGGAGTCTGCAGTGAACATTTTGTCAGTAACATTCATGTTTGTGTGCCGTCAAAACAAATTCCAAGTTTTTTATACATGGTAGCCCACCTTATTAAAATCCAGTTTTAGTTGTACGTTGATCGTCAGTGTGTCATAAGAAGTTCAGAGGCTGCACCGATCGTGGTCTCTCGAAACGATACAATGAAACGTGGAACCTCTAAAGAAGAAGAAAGAGCCTTTGTTTTCTATTCAGGAGCGCAATGACTTCGAAGCACAAAAAGGCCCTACTTGCAATATTACAGTTGAATCCAGCGAAGGCGAAATTCACGGTGCACAAAAAGAAATAATTGCACAACTTCGTTGTCGCGAAAATTCGATGTGAAACGAAAAACAAACTGCCTAAGCAGCAGCGCCATCACGCGATGTTCACATTAAGTAAGTAAACCCATTGCGATGTCATTACAGGTAGCAACAAAACTGAAGGCACCGAAAGCATCCATCACCTGTGAGGCGGTTGCAGCAGCAGGTGCCTCCTGCAGGTCATCTTCGTCATCGGAAGAGTTCTCCTCATTCTTGGCGGCTTTGATGATCTGTTGATCACTTAGATCTTCGTGGATTTGCACACAAGTGTCAGCGCCAATGTGATCGTCGAGCTGGAGGTTAGGCAGCATGTTTCTCTTTTTTTTTTCCACCGCTGTCCAGGTGTCCATGATGACCGGAGCCGATGGAACCTCATCGTCATCGTCGTCTGAAATGTCCGGTGCTTTCCCAGTAAAGTTTACTGGTCGAGCTTCGGCAAATCCAGCGTGCCTGAAGCTATTCGGCATTATTGAATGCCCCAGTGTGCTCCAAGCAGCAGACATCATTTGCAGCGCCATATACATACCCACCTTCGTTTCTTGTTCAGTTTCACAGTTGAAGAGCAGCCGCTCCATTAACCTCGTGCGGTAAGCATGCTTCAGCCTAAGAATCACACCCTGGTCGAGAGGTTGTAACTCAGACATGCAATTCAGAGAAAAAAACACGAGTTCCGTGTCAGTCAGCTTGACTTCCGTTGGAGTGATGTGCTGAACAATTGTCCAGAAAAAAAAACAAACTTTCTGGCCCCGCCGCTTTATGTCACAGTCGAATGTCACCACCCATTCGGTGAAAATAACGTAGGTCATCCATGACTTTTTGTTCAAGACGTACTGCACAGGTAGGCTACAGCTTCCCTTGAAACAGCGCGGCTTGGCACTTTTTTCGATAACTAATAATGGATGCTTATCAGAGCCATCCATGTTCATGCAAAGCAGCACTGCAGCACGCTTTTTGCTGTGTTTGCCGCCGTGATAGCACTGTCCCTTGAAGTCGAGCATCCTGGCCGGCAACACCTCGCAGAACAGCCCGATCTCATCAGCGTAGATGTCTGCCGCCGTGTAGTCGCTTAAAATGCTGGCCACATTGTTCGCCTTCCAAGAAGTCGCTCCGTCAACAGTCTGCCAACATTGATCTGTCACACAGCACTTTTCCGACTCGCTCCGTCAACAGTCTGCCAACATTGATCTGTCACACAGCACTTTTCCGACGATGTTATGACAGGCCTTGAAACAATTCAGCCAGCCAATGCTGCCTTTAAAATCATCAATGCCAAGTAGGCACGCATAGTTCACGGCTTTCTGCTGGACGATGCTTCTGCTTAGGGGGAAGTTCCTGGCTCGTGCTTCAACGAACCACGCATACATTGCTTTGTCCAGCTCTTCATAGAGAGCTGCATAACCTTTTTGTGCTTCGAGAATGTACTTGAAGCAAGTGCCTTCTTTAAGCATCCTTTGTTTCAGAGTATCGCGGATAGCAAACTTGCCGCAATTCCAAAGTCTTCAGCGATGGCCGCTTTCTTCTGCTTTCTGCTTGGGCGATGATTTGCGCTCTCTGCTCGAGTGAAAGGATTTTGTGCTTGTTTGCTTGCGTTGACATCGTGTCCCACAGATAGAAGCTGATCGTCGTTGCCTGGTGAAAATGCAATCACGTGATTATGTGCCGACTGTGGCTTTGGGTTTGACTTGGACTTCTGTCTAGCCAGTAAAACGTGTTTTGGTTTCAATTTTGCTTTCAAAAATTTCGTTGAGGCGGAAAAGCGCCGCAAAAATGGTTCGTTGTTCAGAAAACATTAGACCATTAATTTCTATGGGATATTGACGGGGAATAAAAAATTCATCATTGTTGCGGTATTTGCTGTGGCGGGATTCAACTGTATTTTCATATACACCTTATTTCTCGCCAGCCAGTTTCCAGACTTCTGACTATTTCTAAAACGATACTGGGTCCAGCGCGGCCCCAGCGTACACACAGCGCTTCTCCCAGTGCCAGGGTGGCTGCCAGCAACACACCCAGCATCAAAAAGCTAATCCCAGCATTTGTCTCCTATCATATTAGTGCAACCAGTGTTTTCCGGTCACTGCTCCAGTGAATCTTGCAGACCTCCAGCGTCCCCAGCAAAACCCAGCGTGAAACCAGCGCAAAAACCGCACTGGTTTCGCACTGGATGATGCTGGAAGGCGCTGGTTTTTGCAATAGGGTTAATAATTAATTTCAGCAGCCAAACTAGCAGGTGCATTTACAACGTGAATGAATCAGTTTTGTGAGATTTCCGATAATACGATCGTTTTCCATGGTCCCCCGTAAGTTATACAATCGACATTCTATGGTATACAAATAACAATTGGGCATTTTTTCTGTGCCTGGCAAAAGAAAAGGCTAAAATTTATTTCATCTGATGCATGTGAAGAACTGTACTGCACTTATCTTATCTACAATCAAGTTGAGAAACAAATAAAACTTAAAAACATTCGGAACTAAGGGGCCACAAATGCGTCCAGTAACAACCTGCATGTCGACAGAATGACGAGATAAACCAGTGCTAAAAGTGTTGTCAAGCCCAATTTAGTTGTTTACCTTCACTCAATCATCACACAGTAGCAATATGATGTGCACTTTAATTCAAGGCGCCCTGCTGGGGTGGCACAGTGGTTAGGGCGCTCGACTACTGTTCCCAAGGATGCGGGATCGAATCCTGGCCTCAGCAGCCTCTTTTCAATGGAGGCGAAAAGCAAGGCGCGCTGTGTGCTGTGCGATATCAGTGCACGTTAAAGAACCCCAGGTGATCGCAATTTACGGGGTCCTCCACTACGGCGTCTCTCATAGCATGTGTCGCTTTGGGACGTTAAAGCCCACAAACCAAACCAAACTTAAAGGCAAAAATCCAACGCACAGACAACAATTTCAAGTAGCTAACTGCATTTGTTAGAGATTATAATTTCAGTGATATCAATCACAGCGGAGAGCTTGGATTCATTGAACAGCAAGCACACTCCAGAGCGTAACAACAGGATCTGACCTGACTTTCTGTTTGGCATCTTCTACTACTGCACTAGAAAAGCCTTATATTCCAAATTGCCATTCAGGTTCAGTGTAGAGAAGGCTATAATGTGGAGGTGCCATTTTATTTTTTAATTCCTTCTGCTGAAAGGTGAATGAGCTAGAGAGAAACGTTGGTTTTAAATAAAAGTGCATTTACCGTTTACATATAATTTCTGCAAACAGCCCCTTCCCCCCTTTCCGGAACCCATTACCTAATCCCCTTTTACTGAAAAGTTCACAACCATATTTGTGCACAACCCTGTGAGCTGAAATGAGACAGCAGAAAGCTTACAGCATTTCGGGAAAGAGTGGCAGACCGAAGGCCACTGGAGGCCAGCAGCAGGGCGTCACCTAAGGGCCCTGCCGTGTAGACAGATACACGGTACAGCAAGTGCCTCCGACCCCAAGCCGCAATGGAACGCAGAACATCAGGCTCCGACCGGTCGTTGCGCCTGAACTTGATGGTCCTGCAGGGCGAGAGAAGAGGTGATGGGATGGATATATCAATGGCACAAATTTAACTACGTATTGGGTATTTTCATATCCATTCCTTTTAAAGTGCCAAAGCTTTTGCATTTGCAAACAAGTGCTTGTTTTCTAGTGCAAGGTGTTCTTTGATGAAACCATTGTGATTGTTTGTTCAAGAAAAGCCAAGCAAGACAATCATTAGACGGGCTATCTCTTTCTTATCTTTTCTAACGAAGCCTGCCTTTCCTACAAAATCTGGACTTAACTCTTTCCTTTCTTAACAAGTACACAATGAGCATACATGTCAAGCTCACTCATGAACACAGGAAAGACAATTTCAACTCCTATATTCTGCAACAGAGCTACACAGTCCTCACCTTTTGTGCAAGGAATTCCTTTTATTTAAATGTTATTCGAATGAGAATACTGCTCCATATGCTTACTATATAGCTGGTCATCGAATTCGAGCTGCCTGTTGCCTGAAAACAAATTTGGACACCATATGGTAACAGTAGCAGCACTTAAATTTTTGGAATAGGGCTTGGAGGAGCTACAAATGTGTTCAGAGCAAGCGCAGATAAAGGTTGGTTTACCACTTGAGCATTTAAGGATGCATGGAAGGCAGTTATTTGTACTAAGCAAGTTTTACTGCACAAAAAGAAAATTAAATAACAAATGGAAATTTCTTCAAGGTATGACCAGCAGTAACATGCTTTGTATGCATTAACAGGTGAGACTCGCGCTACAGACTCAAAGCACTACTGTAAGCAGCGCTTTGAGTCTCACCTGTTAGTGCATACAAAGCATGTTACTGCTGGTCATGCCTTGAAGAAATTTCCATAGAACATTTAAAGTAGCGCTTACAGTAGTGATAACCCTTTTCCGCTATGGTAACATGAATGGGATAGAAGATAAGGCAGCTGTTGCCATAGCTCAGCGGTAGAGAATCAGATGCGAAATTTGGAGGTCGTCATGTAGTTATTTTTTCTTCTACTTTTTAATGAATTATCTCATTTAATACTGCACACTGATTTAAAAAAGAAAAAAGACCATCCTCAATGCTTTCCTTTCTTTTTCATGTTAGCCCACCAATAGCTCATATGCATGACAAAAGATTAAGCATATGCCCAGATGTCACGGCTAGAAGCCACTCAGAGCAGGAATGAAACAAGTCCCATGTCAACAGCTGATATATGCAATTTGTTTATATATATAGCTACAGGGTGTTTCAGGGAAGGCTTTAAATAATTAAAAAAAAAAATAGTAGACTCAAAACAGACAAACAATATTTGCAGGAACACACTCTCTGCCCTAGCAGACGTAACATGCTGCACCGGTAACATGCTGCATCCTGCTCTAATTATGAGTGTAATTAACAAAAATTTCACGAATTAACTTTTTAGTTACCATAGCTGAGCAGTTGGTTCTAATGGGCAGTTTGATGTTGGGAACGAGACGATGCCAAATCAGTTTTTAAACGAAGGAAACTCATTTTTCTAGAGTCATGCAGCTTGTTGAAATCCGACACTTTTTTCGGCACGCAACCGAAACTGAGCGCGCAAGGAGCGCTGGAAGTATGGCGAAAATGCAACGTCAGCTGGTGACGCACGGCAATGAATGCAGCGCAATTTTAAATGCGTGTGCTAATTTCCCTGACTGGGAGCCTCTGCGCTTTGCTTACACCGCGGACGGCGTTATTGTCTGCTTCGTCGCCTGAGGTAAGTAAAAGGATAGTCATCGTCAGCTGTAACAACATCACTTTGGAAATACTGATAAGCTCTGGCCTGGCGCTCTGCCTGTCCTGTTACCTTTGGAAGGAACTTTATGATTTTTTTTTAGATTCATCGCTAGCATTGTAAAGGAAATACTGTTACGCTTCTGTGACAGTGTGTAGATGGCTGTTTCATGCTAAACGGTGCCGGTATATTGACATGTATTGCATTATTTGTACCGAGTGTCTATTTCTTTTAAACAGTATTGGCTTGACAGCTAAAATAAATGAGAATGTGAGTTGAAAAGATTGCTGAAAACATTGGCATTTTCATTCTACACTGCTTTGCACAGGCTAGCTGGATAAGGTTGCTGTGTGCTGGATCACACTCGTCTCATGTTTTACGAACTGGCAAGCCTCGACGGGCAATGTTAAGCATGCGCTTTCTAGTTGCCTGTATAACAATCAGGAATAAACTAAATTGGTTAACTTTAATGACTTAGTTTGTTGCAGCTCCCCTTGCATACCCACCGAAAGTAATACTGCTTGGGATGACAGGAAATGATCTTCATATGGTGTGTTTAAATGTATTGCCGTCCATTGTGATACACAGAAGAGTGCAGTCTTTAAAGAAGTTTAATGCAGAAATGAGCATCTCTCCGGGAATTTCCTCAGCTAATATCTTGACATACGGCTTCAGGTCTTCGAGGTTTGCTCACATTGTCTTGAAAACTTTGTTCTTAGCATATCCCCAGAGGGTATCCAGCAGTGACAAATCGGGCGACTTTGGAGGCCAGGTCCCCCCCTCTCGCCCAATTCATTGGTTGGGAAAGGTGCCTGCCGGGAATGGCGAAAGAAAGTTCCTACGAGGTTCCGTCAAGCTGAATTCATTTTTTTTTCAAGCGACCACTGGTAGCTCTGAGGGAAATTCATAGACAGCGCCTCTTAGAATGCAGTCTGTGTGTTCTTTCTCCAAATAAGGCTTCCGTCTTCTCTGCAGTGGAGTATCAGAGTTGTGCTGGCGTGGCCATTCTCACAATTAACACGAGGCGACGTGATGCTTTAGTCTGAGGCAGAACTTCCATACATAAAAGTGATTTGAAACACTGGCACTGCAAGGCCTTGTCACATGCGTACCTAAAGAAAAAAGCACCTCATATGCAAACGCCCGCGCTTTTTGAGAAACAGGGGCTAACATATGCATACAACAGCCTGATAGCATACAGCCACTGCCAAGCAAGCCCCCTTTGCCACGCGGACAAACTTTTTCCTTTTCGGACACCATTCACCAAATACGCAGGGATTATAGGAAACAGCAAGCTTAACCTAATGAGTAAATGAATGTATGATGACGGTGCATGTCGAGCTTGCCGGGCAGTCACAACAGAAGTGACGAATACAAAAATAAAACTGCAGGTCAGCCCATTGGGACCCTCAGGACCGATATTCCTTGCGGCTGACGATGACTGTACTTTTCTTGCACTGAGCAACGAAGCAGATGATAACGCCGGACGCGGTCTAAGCTCAAGCGCCTAGGCTCCCTAGCCAGGAAAATTAGCACATGCGTTTCGAATTGGGTGCTGCATTCATTACGACCCGTCACCAGCAGACGCTGCACTTGCGCCATACTCCCGGTGCTCCTCATGCGCTCAGTTTCGGTTGCGTGCAGAAAAAAACATAGAATTTCATCGAGCTGTAGAGCTCTAGAAAATGAGTTTTCCTTCGTTTCAAAAACAAATATAGCATCGTCTGGTTCCCAGCATCAAACTGCCCATTGGAACTAACCGCCCAACTATGACAATTAAAAAGTTAATTAGTGAAATTTTGGTAATACCACTAATAATTAGAGGCATTTTGCAGCAAATTATGTCCTCTGGGGCAGAGAGTGTGTTCCTGCAAATACTGTTTTTCTGTTTTGAGTCTATTAATTTTTTAAAATCAAAGTTTTCCCTGAAACGCCTTGTATGTATAAAAAACGGAACTGGTTTTGCGCAGCTAATCGATCATAGGAGCTCACGACACAAATGGCCACCATGTATAGTATGCGCTTAACTATTCAACATGAAACCACAATCACACAACACAGACATGCCAAAAAAGCATGAATGGAAACAGCAACCAATAGTTCCAGAATTCGCCTTTCAGCTTCAAAAGGAACATCTTACTAGGGCAGCTGTATCTCTGCAAGCACGAAGTTAACGTCAGGTGTACAGTAGCAAGCTTTAATTTTCAATCTGCTTTTCCAGCAAGATGGTTGATTATGTTCAACCAATTTTTCCATTTCCTTGTTTGCCACAAGATAGAGCAGCACCCTGTTCATGGGATAGTATGGTGCAATCTAAGCAGCACTTTCATCGTGGCCCACATAACCTAAGTTAAAACTTTGATATCGTGACCTTATGAAGGTTTCACTGTACTTAGTATCCTACTTGCTTAAAGACTGAATTAAAAAAATTTCGAACTTTCTGGCTATTTTATGCCTCCTTCAAAGGGTCACACCACAAAGATTTTTACTGGTTTGACTCCGTGCAAAGTCTGTACTAGTACAGATGAACAAAATGGTGGTAAAAAAAAAAATGTTGGCTTGTTCATGAGTACAAACATTCCATTTAGGAACATTCTGAGTGGCAAAAAAAAAGAAAAGAGAGAAGCAAGGTCAAGAAATAAAGGGAATGAATCTGTACTATGAAACTGACCTGCCTTGGTAAGTAACAATGAGGTCCACTCCAAAGTTGTAGCCTGTCCATCTCCAAATGTGCTGCATAGTAAAAACTCCGTACAGTCAGACACTGCAAAAACTGAGGCCCACTGTTGTTCCATTTTCTCACACACGCATATGTATACAGTCAGCCCAAGAGTTCAGGATTTCAAGTGGTACAGATCTAAGTATTTGCATGTCAAATGTTCTTGCCTTGAAAGGTTCCTCGAAGAACAGCAATCATGACAAAAACCTTAGAAAGTCAGACTGCAGCAGGATTTAGTAATTGCAAACCATTTTTTTTACATCAATCTTGGCTTTGGTTGCTGCCTGACGCCATATTCAACTTCTGCAGTGCTGGGGATCATGAGAGCTTTAAAATTTGTTACGCAGAGATAAACCCGTCTGCTCCCTACCACAGCTGTTTTCTTATGGCAGAAGCTACCGCATGAGGCCAACCTTAAGCTGCAGTGTGAATGAAGTCAGTCCAAGGTGACAAATCGAAGCAGGCACAAAAAGAAGCTAAAGGAGACAGGCGGCAATATGAGAAAAAAAGGAAAGGAGTAGGGAGTAGAAAATGGAAGGACGATGTCATGGAATGAGATAAGAAAAAAAAAAAGGCTGTAGCTGTCATGCTGCAGCGCTACGGGTGATGCGGAGGATGCTTGTCATGCTCATGAGGTTTGACATGGTGAGATCAAGGTCAAGATCGAGCAAAAAGCCAATCGGCGGCATAGCAACACTGAGACCCAATGGACGAAGAAGGCTTAGCAGAAGCAACTGTAGAACCGGTGACAATGCGTAATGAAACTAACTTTCAGAACTGCAGTCTCGCAAGAAGTTGGTGTTAGAAAGGCTGTGCTGCAGCGGCAGTGTAGGAAGCGTCGGCACAAAGCAGCAGCCACAGTCGCAATTCACATAGGTTGTTCAAAGGGTCACTGGCCACCCTCTGATCAAAATTATTACCCCAGTGACTGTGGACCATCATCCCTGAAACACAAAGCCACAAAATATTTTAAGATGAATTGATATATTTACAGCTATTGTAATCAACCTATTTCGCCATTCTCCTCTCCTTCTGTTCCCTCTCTAACGTTTTTGACCACTCCAGCCTGGTCAACCGGCATTGCACCTCTGCAAGCGAAACTCGCCCTCCTATTCTGCTGCTTGCAGGAACCATGGAGTTTGGTGAAATATTTTGAGTCACATTCCCACCTTGTGAGGTATTTTTTCTTTCTTTTTGCTGTTGCGTGTACACGCATTCCTTCTCTAAGGAAGGCAATGAGCATTAGCGTCACAAAGGGAACTCCAGCCTGGGTTCCTTTGACGCTTTGTTCGTTGCTGAGATTGGAAATTTCACGACTGTCCTTTCAATAACATGAACCACACCGTGCATGTGCTTGGAAAGACAGGCCAAATCAAATGGACCCATACGGCAACACGCCTCAGCACAGCAAGGCAACAATGAGCGATTGCACCCCAGATCTTTTGCCTTCACCTGACTGACAAGTGACGGAAGAGAGCTACTGCCGCCTACCCCTCAACCGTCAACCAAAGAGACAAACCAATGGGTGCCTGTCTTGCGTTGACATCAACACAGAGGTAAGAATGCCAGCGCAGATGAAGAAAGGGTCTGGCTCTCTAAAGGAGCACGACAGGGCTTTGATTCGAATTTTTACTGCTCTTTGGTGCTCTGGTACTATGCAGAGAGAATCTCGGATGACTGATTTCAGCACCACTGCCCAGTTAAGCCAAATTTTTCCTTACATATACACAGACATCATGGCCTTAATCGTGATCTAATAATATTTTCCGCAGTTGATGATCTCCATTCAGAAACCCATGTGGAAGATGCTTATCAACCAATGCTGAAAATCATATTACAGTAAAATATCATTAATTTCACGCCTATTAATTCAGAAATTGACTAGAACTAGGAGCGTGGTCCTGGCCGATGCCAATGTGAGCTTAAGGTGTTGGACACTTGTTAATTTGGACACTGAATGGGCTCGCCCCGGTTAACTCAGGCGGGAGATCGCATTGAGGTATGACCCGGGCAGCCAGCAATCACCAAAATATTCCTTCCCAAAACCTGAATTGGATAGAACAGCGATGCCCGCGCACTTCGTTCACATTATGGCAGACTCAGCGATAGCGACAATCTGTTCCCTATTTCCTCATTTACGATAAAAAGCATTGTCTCATAGTTTCGGCTTCGCTGTATTTAACTTCACGCCATCCTGCGGCTGCGACCGGGGGCATGCGTCAGCCTACCTTGCTGTTTCGTACGCTACTTGGTGTGCCGGTGTTTTGATTTTTGGATGCAGCCACGCTGTTTTAACGCCTGCACATATATTCCTCGCGTGCATCCACACGCTGCCTCCATTAGGCTGAAGCTGCACGCTGGTCACATGCAGTTTCACTGTACTGCAAACATCACCGCAATGCTTCACCACGTGGACAGTACGGTGCAGCATTGCCGAAATGGCGTTGTGCTAATATGTTGCACTGCGAAGAGGGTAGTGGAGACCTTAACTATTTTGGAACAATTCTTCAACGTTCCCGGTAGTGTGCGCAAAACAAAGTACTTGAGAAAACCTTGAAAAACCGTCATTCTCACTTCAGTTTCACTTCAAATGCAGATGTAAATGTCATGCAGCAAATTTGCAATAACAGCACATTTGCTGTCTGGTTCCTTGAAGGCCAAATTAACGACAGTTTATTGCATATGATGTCAGACTCAATGCCTGGGACTGCTGGGTGCCATCCCTATACTCATAGATGATACTAATTTCAGGGTAAAATGATTTTGTAAAAGCTTCTGACCAAAGTGCACTACAAAAAAAAAAAAAAAAAATACAATTTTACTCCGACCTTTATTCAACTTTTTAACTGCCTGTTTGTTATTAAAAAAAAAAAAAGTACTCCATTTGGTTCTTGAAAAATTTATATAAGGTGTGTTAAAGAAGCACAAATAGAAAAAAAAAACGCTGTGAGGATGTGCATAAATTTGAAGTGAATATTTCACCTCAGGGAAACCGGGCGCCAGGCCAGGAGAACGCTAACACGATTGGGAAATCAGTGAACATCCAGTGGCACTAAGAATCAATCCCTGCATCTAGAGTGCACCATATGTATTTCATTAAGATTGGTTTCTTGAAATGAAGCATTCTTTCATTTTTCTCAGCTCGCCAAGTCACCAAAATACTGTTTAAGCATTTCCAATCAGTAGAAGCATTTCCAGTCACTAGAACTATAGAACATTTTACATTAGAAGGACAGCAAGTGCTAAAGGCATTTTCGAGAGACTCAAGAAACGACTGTAGTTCCAAAAATTTTCAACAGCACAACAAGAGAAAGTACCCTTTCTAATCTCTCCCTAAACCTGTAGTTATGGCAAATGCCTCTTTTTATTCTTCTCCTGCGGCGCTAAATCTTTACTCATAACACGAGAAAAAGCTGACCTCTATCAGACAAAAAGCACCAATGCATGCACTCCAATTACTACTGCAACATAAACATAATGTGGAACTATACATGAACACCATGTCCACATGGGCGTTCAACCACAGCCCAACAAAAGTTTATTTAGTGCCCTTCTCAACACACAAATTCGCCCAACCATCAGCAATTCTGCTTGCCCCAAAACTCACAATGCAGAATCCTATACCTGGCGCTCACCACATACGATGTGGAAGACATGGCTCAATGGAGGCAGTGATACAGATAAGATATAGTGGACAGAGTTTGCTGAACAACTCAAGTCAAAAACTGAATGCATGGCATTTGCACGCCCCAGCAAAGGCAGTATGACACAAAACCCCAAGTGTGGAGCTGTGTTAGGCAAATCTTTCTGCGCCACTCAACTGCCCTGGAGTATGGTAACCAGTGCCTTCTTTTGCAGTTCATCAAGGTGGTCAATACTTATCACCTTTCATTGCTGTAAAGCACATTCCTGACTCGAGAAGGAACTGTACCAGCCCACATACTCAATTTCAATAATATGCAGATGCCATTACTACTTTCCTTCAGTAGTAAACCTAATGCACACTAACTGGGAAACCCAGGCCCTGAGAAATGGCCACATACCTGGACATCTGTCGTAAGGACTCGCCCACAACGTAGGCAGCGTTTGTTGAACTCTTCTTCGGCCAAGTTCTTTGGACTGAAAACAGAACAATAACATTATCACTAAATACAATCAAATCAACTTTATTCAGCATTTCTTTTATCATGATGAACAGAAAAAGAAATGATAGCGTAGGAACAAAGAGCTACAAATGCAGTTGCTTGAAGAGGTTCCTACCCCTGTTTGGCATGAGCAACAGACTATCAAATTATTACACATATTTGCATTAGAAACAAACGGACAGTTGCTACGTCTGAAATAATATTGATGTAGAAAATGCACGTGTATATATATATTAATTTGTCACACACTATTATATACATATTACAAATACATTCAACTCGCAGAAAATGAAGGGAACATATTTGACAGGAAAATAAAATCTCGCCACCAGCTCCAAGGAGCCGCATACAATTGAGTGTACACAAGTTCCTATATTAGATGCAGGAAAGTAGACGATTACAAACAATTACAATACATCATCAGCACAAAAGCAACTGGTGTTGGAGAAATGAACATGATTAAACCCATGTGTCTTCTGGAGGTATTTTTGCGATTTGACTCTGCTAATTTCGTTTATATCTATATTTTTTCTTTGTAGGAAATTCAAATAAGCAGGCACGTGGTACTGCTGCATGTGTCGGTCCCGATTAAAACAGGACGAGGATATAGACTAGTATTCACTGTTTCTAAATATGTAGGGTGCTTTAAGGGTCTCGTAAATTAAATAAGTTGAGGAAAGCATCGTTGTTACTTTTGAGATTGTGTTGGTACTTCATAACATGATTAAGTTTGTGTAAGTGGCGTACAGGGAGTACATTAAACGAAGCAAAAAGTTTCTTGTATGGTCATATGAGGCATTAGCTACGTAACAAATTGTTTCTTTTTTTTTTTCTGCAATAGCAGCAATTTGGTAAGGTTCGACTGCTGTCCATATTAAACTGCAGTAAGGGATACTGACTTAAAGGGGCAAATTCAAACTGGCAAACATTAACCGAGTGATGCTTTCTAATGATCAAGAGGCTACTTTCACTGACAATAAAGCTTTTATAGGCTAAAAAATTCGAAAAAAATTATACAGGTACACAACCGACCAATTTCACATGCAAACTGATTACATCAATAATTTTTCTTCTTGACATAAGTCATACAGTCCATGACTCTCTCAATGACGTAATCAGCATTACTGGTGTGCATCGAAAGGTGGGAAAAAAATATTCTATTTTCAACTTGCTAGTTCTAAGCCATGACTAGGATTTTTTTTGCTGATGAATGAATGTCAGCAGAGCAGCAAAAAGAAACAATAAAATTTTACTAAGGTCATAAATTTGACTCAGTATCTCTTTGATGTAAGAAAATGTATACACCCAGTGTAGCATGATCCCATTGTCACTGAAAGGAAGCGAGCAAAAATTATTTACCAAGTTATGCTGTAAAAAAGAAGAAGAAAAAAAATATATATATATATATATATATATATATATTGGCCAGTTCAGTCCAGACTGTGTAACAGCTGCAGCTTCAAGTCAACATCACCAAACAAAGAAAGCATTTCTTTTTTTTTTTTTCCAAGCGCTTTTGAAGGATTTGGTCTGACATTTCACTGTCCTGTACTGTCAGAATGTCGACTGAAATGCCAACAAGACAGTTGTAAGGAGAACTGCAGACCAATAAGGTCTAAATGGAAAGAAACTGAATAGTAGTATGCCTGATTTGCATATCTACATTTCAATGTCGTGAAGGCTGCTGTGGGGAAGTGTTAACCGACTCCACCTTATTTATTCTCCAACAGCTAATATTTTTGTTTCGTATTTCCATTTCATTTTGCCTGTCCACATTTCATTTCATGCTAATGGCACGTGTTTAGTCTTGTATTACACATCAAGACTTGTTGCCTGTAAAATACTGTAATGACCAAGACACCAAAAATAGTGTAAAATCTACATGGACGTGGCAGAACATAGAGGCCTCTAAAACAGACCAACGTAGTATGGGTTTATAAAATGTATGCATAGCACAAAGTGACACGGGTAGCAAACAGAAAAACAAGCAGTGCATGAAAGGTGAAAGCGATAACTCGAAGCTTGCTTAGGTCATGTGATTGCTGGACATGCCAGGCTAACCGTAACATTATGTAGGACTGCCTTCTCGACATACTTGCATGTAATTATATCACACGCTTCAACGCTGCCTATTCCTCCACACCACGGCTACTTATAGTTATAAGCAGTTGCCTGCAAAAGCACGGGAAGGGCACCTGAAATTCCTACGAAACAACTGAACTCCATGTGAACATGAAGTTCATCATTTTTCTGAATCATTTTTGGAAATATGTAGCCTATGCCTTACAATTCTATATAGCGTACCATTTCCTAAAGACACAGTAGGCGAAATGTACACTGAAATATAAATTAACGCATTCCCTCTACCTTCGTAAATCAGTGTCACTGACGTACCAGTACATTTTTGCGTGCCCGTCTAGCTGCGTTGCCAACATACCAGTACATTTTCCGCTCTGCATTTGAAAATGCACGCCAGAATGCAAAGCTGGCATGCATGGTGGGTTGACATTTATCGCATTTTTCTATAGTTTGGTAAAAAGGCAAGACAAAAAAAATGTGGCTTTTCCTCCCACAAAGAATCTCCTTGCAACCAATAGTGTCGACCTATTCTCATTACGTCATGGACAATCCCGTTATGACCACTCGGAGTGTGGCAGATTAATCAGATTAACTGCGACATCATGAAAATTGGCCGATGCCACTGGTTGAAAGGCCTCCTTTAAGGGTCATCTGTCGCTTTCTTCTCGAGTTGCATCAGAATAACGAAGCTTTTCTGATGATCTTGTACTTCGTTTTCTTCGCCAGTTGAAGCGCGCGGAGCAACAGCGCCCAACTCTCCTTCCTGGGGGTAATAGTCACTAGGTGCGACTTTTGAAAGCAGCGCAGGGATCTCAAAGTGTGGACACGTTACCACTTGCAATGAGTAAGGCAGAAATTTGGGCGAGTTGGTACGTAGCCATTTTGGGGGAAAAAAAAGATGAGACAAAAGCAAAACAAAAATATTAACACTCCACTCACCTTCACTGAAACATTCGTAGGGTGGTCTGCCATTCGTTGCAACTTTGTAGCTTTTTTTTTTAATTTTCTCGCCATGTCTGCTTTACTGCACCAAGCTTAGGAAGCACATGCCTCACTTGTCACCAAACGAGGTTGTTACATCCTTTTCCTCTCTCTTTCATCTATCATGAGTGGCCATTTCTGCTCGGTCCAGGAGAGAGCAAAAGTACCCATTCCGTACGCATGATTACTTTGGGGTAGTTGGCTGCACGGAGCCTTCGAATGGACTGGAGTGTCACACATTCCAGTTTCAAACCCTCAAGGGACAAGAAAAGGAGAGACACCTGTGCTGTGCGCGCAGTGTGTGGCAAAGGTCAGTGCCAGGACTCGATTTTCAATAAGGTGGAAAGCTGAGCTGGTTGGTACAGAAGCACGTTACTCCCACTTCTGTGCTCCTTCTCTGCTGCAGTACTTAGCATGTTATAAGCTTTACCAAGGAGTGTAGAAGTACAAAGAATTGGGGTCTTTTTGCGTGCCTTAATCGTTGTATTATATTTGCTATTATAGACACACAGGAGATGTTACAATGTCATTTTCTGTCACGTGCAAAACCAAATACAAATAAATCACTGTGTTCGTTTGCCCGTATTCTAGAAAAAAAAAAAGCTGCCACTAGTGGTGTCTCACGACTCACTTCCGAAAAAAATCTGGTACTGAAAGTATATAAAACTCACCCCTTGTCAAGGCCTTGGTCAATTCTCAGCATGCTGAACCACTGATTGCGAAACACTGGATACAAAGACTCTGCACATGCAAGAAAAAGTAAAGTGTGGTTAGGCTAATGGTTAAATCTCATTACAAGAGACACTGTTACAAGAGACATTCAGTTATAAGAGACACTCAGTTATAAGAGACATCTGAAAATGGTTTGGTTGGTTTTCCTATGTCTGCCATGTTAACAACATTGCATACAAGAGACGAGGCTACAAGAGACACTCTGTTACTAAGGGCAACTTTTTCAGGTCCCTAGAGTAAATTCTTCACTATTTAGAAGAGACACAACCCAGGTGTGGTCATGCAATGCAGCTGAAGCATACCAACTCATAAATGATGCACTTCAGATTCCCTTAGCTAAATTCTGTTCCATATCAGCATCCTCTTTGTTGTATATGTCAGGAACTGAGAATGAGTGCTTCCCCATTATTGAGAAGTCAAAACGACCTTGTTGTTGATCCACTGGCATAACATTACCGTCACCTAGGAAGCAAATCAAAATGCATGAATGACATCCAGCCTTTTTAACTCCTCTTTGCTAAAATTTGATCACAAGATGAAAGCTCAGAATCCTGATGCCTTTCTCTTTGTGGACGATGCTTCTAGTAGCATCAAAGTTCTCGTGCTCAAAGCCATCAAAGTTATTTTTTCCCTCCAAACTCCACACGCTACCTTCAACTAATATACAAAGCCATTATGCACTCTATCAAATTGCTGTACAAAACAAGGTTGTTAGAACGCCTGCTGCTCGACAGGTAGCAAGACTGCACAGTAATAATTGATGCGAAGTTTGCTGTTCAGGTGATTTCAGGTGTCTAGAATGGCCTGAGAAGTGAAGCTGCGAAAAACTATTTCAGACAAGCAGGCTTTAAATGTGGTGACATGATGTAAGAGGGCCCATATACGGATACTGTGGAAAGCTTCCTTGAAAATGAAGCTTGGGCGAGCATCCAAGAAACTGATGACATACCAGAATCTTGAGAAATTCATATCTGCAAATCTGCAAATGTGGATTTTGTGTGCTCCCGAAGAGCTTACAGACTGTGCAATTCTCGCGCAAGTAAATGGCACATGTGCCATAGAGGATGACAACGAGGACATTTCAGAGGAAAAGTGTAAGCATCTGAGGGTGACGAGCATGTAAGAGTGCTTCAGAGCTATTAGAGCAACAGAAAAGCTTGCAAAGTGAAGTGCTTTGCCTCCAGAATTTGGGAAGGAATATACTCTGCACTCACAAAAATACATACTAGTTTGAATAACTTCTGTAAGCTTTCCTGAACAATTCCCTGTCAATGCGTGTGAATGCAGATATATGCTGATGTGCAGTAAACTGATCAACACAGTTATTTTAGAATTTCTAGTTACAAGAGCCCTTGCTTGTAAGAGAACTTTTTCCGGTCCCTTGAGTGTCTCTTGTAACGAGGTTTTACTGTATTTGAGGAAAAAGAAAATTAAAAGATCCGAGTTCAACAACTGCCACTGATTAAGTGATGCCGAATTAAGATGCCTTCAGATTTAGTCACCACACCACCATGCCATCCATGAAAAGAAACTCTAACAAGAGCTCTAATGCTGCATGAAATTCTTCCATGGCTGCATAATAAAAATAATGGCATATTGTGCGACTTATGCAGGCTGATAAAGACCGAGTGTTTGTAATTGTTTCGGAGAGTATGTTGAGTGAAAAGGCAGGACAAGCAATAAGAAAGAACTTTAAACAAGTTAATAGGGGAGTAATTAGAGTAAAGAGCCAGGCTAATAATCTGTGCAATGAATTAGGTCCACAGCGGATAGCCAAAGCGATTAACAAGTGCAAAGAGAACTCGTTGCAAGTTTTTTTTCACAGCAAAGACACATAAAGTAGATGTACCATTTAGGACAGTTGTAAGCGAAAAAGGCTGTTGGCAAAACCAGGTAAGCTTGTATCTGCCAAAGCACTTACAAAAGCTTAAGCATACGATCCGTTCATTACCAAAATTCGAAGGAAATAGCAACATACCTCGAGCAAAGTAAAAACATTGAATACGCTTTATGTTGATGTGGAGGACTTTTTTTACTCGGTCCCTCGTGCTGAGCTGCTGGCATAAGTTGAAAATGGAGAGGTGTCCTTTCAAAACTCAGTGGGGATGACTGCACACAATTTTGTCACTGTACTTGAATTTTACCTTAACAGCACTTTTATAGAATTTGGCAAAGATTTTTACTTACAATGGCGAGGTATTTGCATTGGTTCTTGAGTCGCACCTGTTTTGTGTAATAATTTTTTATCTCATATTGACCACAATTTGACGACTGCATTAGAAGGCATGAAGGTTTTAAAAGTTTACAGATATGTAGATGACTTTTTAAATCTCTTAAGAAAGCAGAATGATGGGGATTTTATCAACATAATTAGGATTTTAGATCAGTTGAAAAGACTGGGTAAGAGCTTGACCTGCACGCATGAAGCTCCTACTACAAACACATTGTAGTTTTTGGACATGCAACTTTCTCTCTCTGATTGTCACCTCTGTTGGATGTTCCACACCCGGGTAGTGATGGATCTACTACCATGTAAATCAGCACACTCTAAGACTGTCAAAAGAGACATCGCCGCCCTTTGTCTCAAGTGCACGCTCATGAAAGTGTGCGAGCACAAAATGAGGGAAGGCTTTGCAAAACAAATGTCTAGATTGGAAGTGGCAGGCTACTTGGCAGGCCCTGTGCAATCAGGATGGCGGTAAGTGAAATCCTGCTTCAGAATTTCAAGGGAAAAGCATGCAAAAGGGCTCAATACAATGGTACGAAACCTGTTGTGGTATTGTACATGCAAAAGATCGCTCACAACTTGAAGAAAGTGGCTGGCAGGTACACAGTACCCATGGTGTTCTCTGCACCAAAGAGGCCAGGGCAGCTGTGCTCTTGCACCGCAAAGCAGAAAGGAAGGAAAAGTGGTTGTAACAAGAAGCATGCGAAGCCCTTTGTCAAATGTGCGACAGGAACGGTTTAAACAATACTACTGACGTGTGGAAAGGCCTACATAGACCAGACGGACGCTGCATAAATGATCGTGCATGGGAGCATGAACGTTCATTAGGCGATAAATACCTTCGCTCAAACTTCTCTGAGCATTGTAGAAATTGCAAATGTCAGCCACTGCTTCATAAAATAAAGATTCTTGGCAGGGGCAGTAGTGCCATTGCACGTGAAATTTTGGAAGCGTATTTTATTAAGAATGATAGCAACTGTGTTAGTGATGCGTCAGTTGGCCTGTAAAAAAATGAATTAGCTTTTTTGAATTCTGTCTTTTAGAGTATGATGAGTAGGCACGTGCTTCATGGCCTGTTGTGCTTGTATGCTGCGCGCATGCACTGGATTTACCATATTTAGGTGTGTTGACCCTGAATAAATCAGTTGATAGTTTCCACTCGTTTTCTGCTACGTGTCCTTCTTTTCTTGTGTATTGTGTTTTTAGCGCAATTTGACATGGCTTCTGCAGACATTCACCAACTAGCTCGACAACAGCTTTCGCTAAAGCATATCAGATGTTAAGCTAATGGCTACAACAAGATAATGCGACCCTGTTTTGTAATGTAAAATAAGAAAATTGGAGACAAATTTTGTCTTTGGAGCATATATTATTTTGAAAATGGTTAATTCACAGTATAAAACAATTTTATCCAAATGACTATTAAAGAGGCAGTGACACCAAATTTTCTGTAGTATAATGCTTTTTATTTTGAATCACCATGTTTAATCAAACATTTTTGGTGAATAATTTGAAATTGAATTTCTTCACCTCTACTGTTCTGGTTTCTGCATCAACACTCGAACGGTAACTGTGACGTAAGTATGAGGTCCCGTGAGGCATAAAAAAACTACAGCGTGTCATATTTTCTCATAGTATGTAGTATAGCATGAAGCTTTGGGCTTGTTCGTTTAAAATTCCATACACTGGACCATGGCCCTTTAATGACAATTGCCTTGTCACTTCCTAGTATTGTGAAGATATCATGCCAAAGTGGTACATACATGCTCGCTTCCCTCGCTTCTGTCCCTGAACCATTTGTTCTTTCAGCGTGCCAAAACTCAGTACCCCTCATGTGCTGTTCACCGTATGTGAGGTGAAACCTCTTCATGAGTGATGCCACATGCAAAGAACTTCCAGCTCTACCACACTGCACACTGAAAGAATCGCGTAGACCTTCATCATTATGGAGCAGTTCTGTTCCTGATAAACAGCATCACCAAAACTACTTCACGGAACTGCGCAGAACTGTAGTTGTCACAGCACCGGACTTTGCAATAGTACTTAAACAAAGCGTGCTGTAAGCATAGCCAGTGGGGCATTGTACTTGCACATGGTGGGAAGAAAGAATATAGGCGAAGTCGTCCCATCACATTCTTTTTTTTTTTTTTTTAAATATAGAAGTCAGTGTTTCCCCTTGCCACTTGGTTGTGCTTCTGCAGCATCTTCGCATGCAAGCTGAAGATCTCGCATTGCATGACAGCGTGACAGCTGTCACATGCCTTCAAGATTACTTACTATAGCATGCTGATCGAATTAAAAGTGCAGCAGTGAAGACCAACACTCGGTGTAGGCCTCCAAAACCTTGAGTCATCCGCAAAACACAACGACTGCATAAGAATACCAATTCCCAGCCCTACTCATCTGCCTGTGTCAACAATATAGTCAATATGGGTGACGCAGACTATGCAAGAGATGAAGCGTGACCAAGGAATCCCAGCAGCTCTTGCAAAAGCATGACTCTCACCACATTTTTGTCATACAGCTAAGATATTGAAGGTCTCTCCTAAGCTCTCCTGTCTCCATGTTGATCCCAGGTGACCAATAATATCACAATAACTATATGCTATGTTTAGCCGAACATAAAGAATGTAAAGCCACCACAAATGTAATGAGATAGTTGGCTTTGCAGGAGAAAAACATGAAAAGAAAAAAAAAGGTTGTAATGCGAGGGCTGCTTCTTCGAGCACAACAACACAGGGGAAAAGAAAGTATGTATATGAATGGAATGCGAGGCCCACTTTTTTAGATGTGAAGCATAGTGTAAGCGAATAGAGTGCACAGAATAGGGCCGCAGTGTCCTGAAGAATCAGCAGAAGTTTAGGTAAAAAAGTACTTAAGAAATGGCCATCCTATGGCTCGACTTTATAGGAAAGCAAGGTCGTCTTTGAGCCTTAACGTACTGTACAACCCAGAATATAAATCAAGATTTTTTCTTGAGAAAAGCAAGCTAAAGTTGCCCCTTGTCTTATATAATGGTCTTTAGCAGAATGTCAGGCACAGTAGCAACATTTGGCATACCTGCTCACGAACAGACAGCCAAAGCCGTATTGACATCCTGCAGTTGCTTGCTTTTTTTTTTTTTTTTTTTTTTTCAGTTTCTGGCCCATTGTCTACACATGCACTATTTTGTTCGACCTATAAGCAGCATTAACAGGAGGGGGGGGGGGGGGGGGCATAGAGAGATACGATCACACTAATTTAAAAAAAAAACAGCAGACAATAAAAACTTCTGAGGATAATTAAAGAAAAACCCCATTTTTGATATTTTTTAAACTTTGTCCGCTTATTCTCCTCTACGTCAGCTTTCAAAATTGTTAAACACATGTTTCATAATTTTGTAGCACTAGTAATTATGGCCACTTCAATAAGGCCCTTGTGTAAGGCGCAGCGCACCACGCAGAGCTGAAGATTCTGCGGCATTTGTGAATCGCCCACGATTTTTATATTTTGGCATAACATTGTAACAGGGAGAAATATATTTACAAAAGAGGATTAAACATATATGCAATGAGAGACAGCCAAGGAGCCAGACAATGAGGGTCCAGCGTTCAACGCACTTCTCTTCACCTTCCACAAAGGAGCGCGCCACATCGTCCTCATCGTTCTCCACCTGTAACAATATTGCACCTAGTCATTTTTGTCTCGACGCTTCAAATAAGCTGTGACAGACACGGCAATGAATGATTCGGAATCAGTTTTTTATGCGTAGAGTTCCTGATATGCTGTACCATCGGGCAGCAGCTTTACAACGCAGGGTCGTCAGTCCTCAATGTCGGGGCGAAGCTGGGGGGAAGCTTCGGGAAGAACAGTGCATAAACCGTGGACGATGTGGTCTCGGACTTCCAAAATATTTTCAGCACAGAATTGGGCCTGACAGACGGACCACCAGTGCATTTGCAACTTAAAGAAGGAGCCCATTCTCTTCCATTTGCTTGGCGTAACAAGGGTTGGGTTGTGGGGTTTAACGTCCCAAAGCGACTCAGGCTATGAGAGACGCCGTAGTGGAGGGCTCCGGAAATTTCGACCACCTGGTGTTCTTTAACGTACACTGACATCGCATAGCACATGGGAGCCTTGCTTTTTGCATCTATCGAAAAGCGGCCGCCGAGGCCGGGATTCGATCCCGCGTCCTTGGGAACAGTAGTCGAGCGCCATAACCACTGCGCCACCCCAGCGGGGTGCTTGGCGCAACAAGGTATCCAAAGAGACTGAAAGGCTTGTAACCATTGATGTATTGTCCCCTGTAACTCACGCAGAGTGAGCTACACCAATTGTGCCGGTAATGAAAAAGGATGGCACCGTTCGAATTTGTGCAGGTTTCAAAGTAACCCTAAACCCTGCATGCAAGCTGGAGCAGTACCCACTACCTGTTATCGATAATATTTTTGCATCTTTTAATGGACGGCGAGCAGTTCAGCACGCTCGACCTGCGTGACGCCTACAATCAGATCCCTCTCGATGACCGGTCCAAGAAACTGTATGTTATCAATACACACCGAGCGTTCTGCTACAATAACTTGCCTTTCAGTATAGCTTCTGCACCTGCAATTTTCAATGGAAAATCGACGCTGTATTGCAAGGCATATCAGGTGTCCAGGCTTACCTAGACGATATTCTGATATCGGAGAAACACGGCGGCACCGATACACTAAGGCTTGTGCTCCAGCTTTCCAAGAGCACCAGGTTAAGCTTAGAATGAACAAATGTAAATTTCGCCAGGCGTTGGTTCCCTACTTAGGTCACCGAATTGACTGTGAGGTTTACATCCTACAGAGCAGCATATCGGAGCAATCCTGCAAGCTCCTTGTCCGTAAAATGTGCTGGAGCTGCGCGCATTTTTGGGCATGATTACATTTCACACAAAGTTCATGTTGAATTTATCATCCATCCTTGCACTTGTGTAAAAGCTGCTAGAAAAGAACACACGATGAATTTGGGAAACCAAGCAGAAGGCAGCATTTATGCAAGCTAAGCAAGGCCTTCGTAGGACAGAAGTACTTGCCCATTTCAATCCGGATGTAGACCTCAAGCTGGAGCGTGACACATCGCAACATGGGATTGGCGCTGTGCTATTCCACACATATGGAAAGGTGAACAAGCCCATTGGCCTCCGTTCGCGAACCTTAACAAAGGCTGAAAGGAATTACTTGCAACTCGGACATGAAGCCCTTGCCCTTTGGTGTAACAAAGTTCTAGAATTTTCTCGTAGGTCGAGAGTTCACACTTGTTACCGACCGCCAGCCCCTCTTGGGATTGCTGAGGGCAGATCGACCGACCCCTTCGCTGGCAGCCGCTCACATAAAACGTTGGTCTTTGTTCCTTGGATGTTTTCACTACAAGCTCCAGTACTTGCCGGGTAAGCAACTTTTGCATGCCGACGCCCTGAGCAGATGGCCACAACCTACGAGAGAGTTACTATCAGACGATCCCAACTGATACATTCTTGCTCTAGCAGGATTCGAAGACAGAGCAGTGTCAGTTGATGAACTGAAACAATTAACTGCAAATGAGCCGCAACTGAAAAGGGTTGTGCAGTTGACAAAGGATGGCTGGCCGCCGAATACAAGATGTATAGATGATGAGAGTATTATCCCATTTTTCGATAAAAAACAAGGTCTGTCTTTGGGCCACGAACTGGTGTACTGGGAGCACCAACTGCTCAAGAACCATGGTTCAGGATACATGTTGATTTGGCAAGGCCACTTATGGGAAGCAAGATTCTCGTAGTGAATGAGCCCAGCAAGTAGATTGATGTAGTCCTTATGAAGCAAGCCAATGCTACAGCTACAGTGAATTGCTTGCGCTAGATATTCAGCAGGTTTGGCATTCCAAGGATTGTGGTCTATGGCAATGGAACTCAGTTCCCCAGTCATGAATTCGCTACTTTCATGAAATGCATTCATGAAAACTTTCACGAACGGCTATGTGTCACCCACAATCGAAAGGAATGGCTGGAAAAGCAGTCAGAATGATAAAGGATGGCCTCAAGAAGATGGGGGCTGGAAGATTAGATACCCACATTTCCAGATGGCTTTTTAATTGCAGAAGGATGCCTAACAGCTCGGGCAAGTCTCCTTCAGAGGCGCTTCTTGGTTATCATTCCCTCCTCCCCTCACCCTCGCCCGGTCACACTATATATATATAAGCTGGCTGAGGTACGAATAAATGATCTTCGATCCAGAGCCTCCGTCTGTGTTCCATAGAAGTATAGCACGCGCAATGCGCGTTCCAGCGATGTAACAAAATAAGAACATAGAGACAAGGTAGGCATCAGAGTCACGACAGGAAACGACTAGAATGCACACTCTCGCTCTTCCTTCCCTTATTACTTCCAGATGAAGACTGCAGTTACTTCGAAAATGAAATGAAATCAAAGCAGTTTATTTATCTTGCTCAATACTGGAACGAATAACAAAGAGCAAAAGGCTGCAAGCCGCAGCTTGAAAAACTCCCTGTACGCATTCCTCACATGGTGACTGGGCTTGAGCATTCGCAGGGTAGTATGAGATTTGTAGTTTGCACACAAAATGCAATACATTAGAACACAACACATACATACCGAATATTTAAAGTCCATTTTATGAACCATGCACGCACTGAACTTGGCAGGAAAAAAAAATCATAAATGAAATTTGCTGCAAAAATAGTTGAGTGCAAAACAAAAGAAGCCCCGCCGGGGTGGTGCAGTGGTAAGACGCCCGACTACTGTGCCGGAGTTCCCGGGTTCGAACCCAACCGCGGCGGCTGTGTTTTGATGGCGTCCGTGTGCTGTGCGATGTCAGCGCATGTTAAAGATCCCCAGGTGGTCGAAATTACTCCGTAGCCCTCCACTACGGCTCCCCTTTCTCTCTTTCCACTTTCACTCCCACCTTCCTCCCTTCCCTTACGGCGTGGTTCAGGTGTCCACAGAGCAAGTGTGACAGATACTGCGCCTTTCCCTTCCTGTGAACCAATTCTAATATTATAAAACAAAAGAAGTTAAAACGTCGAGAAAAATGTTACGTCAGAGCGGTAAGGTATCAAAGCTAATTATTTTGTATGTTCTTCTATGGCCATACCATGCTTTGCAAGAATGTTCAGTTGGCTCAGAAAGTTGGAGCCCAATGATTGCATATGATTAGTGGTAAGGATCAAAAGTTGTGGTATTGCACTGGATAAGCAGGCATGTATCGAATTAAATGGAACATTTTAAGCATACAAGCAATGTTACCTAAAAGAGCAGTTTTATGCATGCGTAAATGTCCACAGGTGTGTAAAGTTACATACATGTCCCTTCCATGAAGATGGCAAGTTTATCAAAGTATGGGTCAGTATGCACATGCGACGGCATGTTAGCAATCATTTGCACAATGCATTTTTGTGCGACTATTTCAACTACTCTATTTACTTGGCGCATTCCAGACGTGAAGACAGTATGTGATAAATAGTGGAAGGAAAACATTGTAGATTAGAATTTTTACTGCTGTTGGAAAACTGCTTGAGGCAACATTGGATGCCAGCTGTTTTATTTTAATTTACTACGGACATTCTATACTAATTATGCATTCCACAAGCAGAGAGGGTGGTGTACGACTGTCCATTTTATTTTGTATTGTACTCCGCACAACAGAATTACAGGAGTGGGTACTGTTCAGCCAGTAAAAAAGGAAAAGAATGTTTCTTCGTAGGTCACAATAAGCTTTGTCACAGCAAAAGAGCACCCTACCTCACCACAATCAGCTATAATCACAGACCGGCACCCATGATGTAGCCAGGAGAGTTAAGAAAAGGCCATGGACACCCCTTCCTCAGGGGGAGCTATTGCGCCAGCCAGGAAGCCGGTTCCGGTGGCCAAAGGCAGCTTGCTTTCCCAACATCCCAGTCGAAAGGGGCGAGTTCCCCTCGTGTGAATACCCGTATACGAGTAGTATATAATTCATTAGCGATAAATAGTGGCTTTCAGGCCACAAGTTTAAGTTCGCTGAAGCAAGTGGCCATGGTGCTGCTTGCTCAGAAAAGAGCGTGCGGTATTGGCATAGACAAGATCAGTTCAGGTGCAACCTTTCAGGAAATGCAGTATAAACGACACGCTTGATGAAACTAAACTCACAGTGGGATGTGGCGAGCGAGAAAGAGTCATCTTTCTACGACTTTGCTGCAAGTTCGTAGCTCCGGTGATGCAAGGATGGAGCTGATGTAGTAAATAAATGTGCTTCAGTAATTTTTTGTTGCTTTATTTTTTCTGTTCTTGCATATAGATTCTATGCAATGTTTCAGTTACAGGAGTCCCTTCACTGCCATGCACCTATAAAAGCAACCAAAAAGCATGGATTCTTCTCATAGTGGATAATTGCTTGGCCCACCTTGTTGATATTCATTTGAGCAATGTGCATGCTTCAGCTGCTCGACCTGAGCATCATTCGAAACTTGACGGTAGTGTACCGACGGCGGCTGGTTCAGCGGATTCTGATCAACCTAAGGGTTGGCAGCAATGCCCCATCAACGTTGGGCAAGCGGCCAAGATGGTGAGAGACACCTGGTGGTCAGTAACTCCAGCTACCAACAGAAACTGCTGGCAAAAATCAGGCTTTTTCCCCTTGTGTGGTGAAGGCAAGCCTCAGGAACAGCACGACGAGACGATCGACTCCGCGATATGGACAGAGAACTGTCATCAGCTGGAGGTTGATACTAGCAACATTTAACTTGAAGACTATGTACAGTGACAGTGCACTCACTACTTGTGCTGGAAAGACGGACCTGGAGATTTTTTCCAGTGTTCATCCTGAAGAATAATGTGCGATGAAGAAGAGGGAACAGCAGAGCCAGTTTGAAACCTGGCAACTCTAGCTGAGGTTGTAGGGTGCCTTCGAAAGTTGCAACACTTGAAAAACAAGAAGCTAAGCCAGAAGTGTCAAAAACATTGACTCTTTTGACAGCTTTGTTACTTCCTGCGCGTTGAAAATACCAGTGCAGAATTTTTTTTTTTTTTTTTCAAAGTGAGAAAGGCAGCATTGTAACTTCTACACACTTTGTATATGTTGATATACATAAATTCCAATTTCACACTTTTGACACCATGTATGCCAAGTCTTATGCTCCATAAATTGCACTTCAAACTTTAGACTCTGTATGCCATACCTTTGTTAGTCTAGTCAAGTGAGGTCACTCAAGTCAGAGTTCACTGTATACGGTTTGTCTGGCAGCACAAGAGTTGTAACCAACATTACCATGCGCACCTTCTTTTTCTAAAACAGCAGTAGCACACAAGGTTTTTGGGTAGAACCCCTCCATAATATTGACTGCTACGAAGAAAGGTAAGTACAGATTTCCACCATCCTGTTCCCGCATCAACCATGCTCTTTAGAGGCCTCGTTATAAAACCTCTCCCAGTCGCTGAGCCACATGATGAATGATACCTCTTGAGCACAGGTGACCGTTCGAAATGAGCTGCCCTTTTATGCACAATGACACCAAAACATTTTGTGGTAACATACAAGTTTGATGCCACTGAAAGCTACATCAGATACAGATACTGATAACCACAAGAAAAAAGACAGTGCTTTCCTGTGTGAGGCTTTCCTTTTGTGCACCTAAAGCAGTTAAGTGTAACATCAGCAGCACTGCAAACATTGCGGGTGTCTGATGGGCTTTATTGAACGAAATGAGTCTTTGTGCTCTGTGTGTTTTACTGAACGTTTTTGGGAACGAAATGTCAAATTTGCACTCTGTGTGCATGTAGATGCCTCCAACGATGACTAATTTTTTCAATGCTCTATCTCTCCCGTTGGTTAGCTGGCATAACACCTATTTTTCTTCCTTTTGCATCTTTTGTCTCAGCACAATATTCTAGTGTAACTAGAGGGGCAATTTTTCATTTGTATTTTCAGTACTAAAGAACTCGTGTTGCGTACTCGTGTTGCATACTTGTGTAAATACAGTGGTTAAAAGCTTGCAAAAAATCCAACCATGCATGACAGGAATTGTGCAAACTCACCTGCACCACTGCATCACATGTAGTTGTAATAATAATAATATAACTGGTTCACAAGAAATGAAAGGCACAGTGTCTATATAGTTGTGTAGAATCAGTTTTTAGTGGCAGATTTTGGCCCAGTCCAATATAACAGCAGTGCCACTGTGGCATGTGTGTGTGTGTGTGCAGTACACTGTACTAAGTTCCACTTAAGTATTTTCTTGCCCAAACATTATTAATGCAATGTCAGTACCGTAACAATGTTCAATAGCTTAACAAATATTCAGTCTGCACCATTCGTTTCTCTTACTTTGTGCACTCACCTTTTGAGAAGATGTTGTCTTGCTCTACCATTGCTACATCCAAAGGGTGGTTGATGAGGTGCTCGATGCGCAGTGCTTGAAACACATCCGCATACTCCTCCCCTGCTTCGCTCTGTGTGAAGCTGCCCCCTTCTTGAAAAGAACAAAAAAAAAAAAAAAAAAAGGCGCAAAGAACCATGTAAATTCAGGTGTTCAGCTTCAGCTCATTTACGCACATTTACACCAAGTGGGGAAGATATGGCAAAAAATTTAGCTGCCTGCCAGCCCATGACTTTTCTGATAGATTGTGCAGTCACCATCAGCTCAATAGACTACAGGTGCAAGCCATATCCCCATCTGGCCTAGCATTTGTCACATTTGTTCATAGCAGAATTGTTTCGCGAACGATAAAACACCTTACATTCAGTTAATTCTAGCTGTAAGCCCCTTGAGGTCCGAATTGACGAGATGTTATTGCATCTGCTTTTAACGCTCTTTACTGATGAAATAATCTCCTGTAGGATGGGTTTTGAGGTATAGAGAGAGAAGAGGTGGGTCTGTGGTGGGGGAAAAAAAAAGGAAAGGCCAGTGTCAATGTGGGTCAGGTGGGCACTACATCACTGCTGCAAGGTGAAAGTCATTGTTTGCTCACAAGCCATAATTCAAAACTAAAAAAAAAAAAAATAAATAAATAAATAAATAAATAAACAAATAAAATAATATAAAAAAATAAACACCTTTTTTTTTTTTTTTTTTTTTTTTTTTTTTTTTTTTTTTCAGCAATAGCTGTGAGAGGTACACTGCCAAGCTCACTGTAGAGTTAGATAAGCACAATACATAGAATGAGCCCTTTGGAATGGGCTAGTTGGTTGACTCTTCATCCACCTACTGACCCAGCCCAGAGGAAAAAAGATGTCCTCGTTCCATTGCGCTAGGTCAGTCCATGGAAAGCACAACAAAGATTATAGCCCCCACTGGTGGTTACCCTAGCCCCATAAATGTGGTCCTGGCCTACTCTCTGTCAAGTGAAAATGTCTAAAAGGCCCCTTTTGGGTAGAAGAGGGGAATGTTAATACAATTACATCGGTTACATCAATCATGGACTGACCCAGCCCAGAGGAGAAAAGACGTGAAAGAAAACATACAACACAGCACTGTTGCATCTTCGCGTTCATGTCCTCGTTCCATTGTAAAGCCTAACAAAGATCATAGCTTCCCACTGGTGTTACCGTAACTCCATAAATGTGGTCCTCGCCTGCTCTCTGTCAAGTGAAAATGTCTAAAAGGCCACTTCAGGGCAGAAGAGGGAAATGTTAATACAATTACATCAGTCACTGTCAGCTAGGCAGAAGGTGAAAGGACAATTTTTCTTCTAGTTGCCCACAGCACATTTGATCCTCTGACTAGAGAAAATGATTGGTTTGGTTTAGGGAGTTTAAAGTTCCAAAGCGACTCGGGCTACGAGTAATGCCATAGTGGAGGGCTCTGGAAATCTCGACCATCTCGAGTTCCTCAACATGCACTGACATCTCCTCAACATGTACTGACATCGAAAAGCACACGGACGCTTAGCTTTTTGCCTCCATTGAAAAGTGGTCACCGCAGCCGGGATTCGATCCTGCATCCCTCGGCACAGCAGTCGTGTGCCCTAACCACTGCACCATCACCGCAGAGCCAAGACAATATGAATATGTATGCTCAGGAATAAGCCATGTTAAGCCATCTAAAAGACATGCCCTGAATTTACAAGCAAGTGGCTCATGAAAACTCGGCTGCCACAAAGTGCTGTTATGATGCCGTTATGTTACAGGCCCCAAGATAACAGCATGACTTGGCATGTGGCCCCTTTTGACTGTGGTGCCATCAAGATCTTATACACGCATACCTGTTCATGCAACACTACTGTTGCATCCGCATTTTTCCAAATAACTGGAAACTTCTGGCATTCCCTTCAAGCTTGTTACATCACAATTTCGCTGCAATGCATATTGAGCAAAGGTATGTGAGTGCGAAGCATTGATCTCACCTCGTCTCTGCTGGAAGTAGTCGTGTGCTTGCTGTGAGCACTCCCTGATGTCACCTTCCCAAGAAGGGTGCATTCTCAGGAACGCCCACTGCAGTGTACAAGTAGAAGTCATAGATAACACTATGTCATATACAAAAGCATTTCCTTGCTTGTATAAGTGCCAAGTCTATTGCTGCTCTACACTACTAAAGAGAGAGAGAGGGAAAGAGTGACATGCATCCTAGAGGCAAAATAAAATATAAAGAAAGCTCTCTAAAACCAATTTATTTTTAGTTTCTGAGAAGACAAATAAATCAGTTATCGTCCGAAGTTCTGCAAAAAGTCAGTTAACAATGTGCTTTAGTGAAGCACTGCACCGCACTGCAGCACGCAAGAAAAAAAAATATGGCAACCCTAGACTGCACTTCCATGTTGAATGCCACAAAACTTTGCAGCGATGCACATCTTTATTTCCTGCTCTAGAAAAGAAATTCTTTTTTTCTAGAAATCAAATTGCCTCGCCATTCTGCTTAGCAAGAATTTCAAATGTAGCCAGCTCATGTGACAAAACTGGTGAAAACAGTGGCAGCTGCTTTGAAGAAAAGGTCGCAGAAGTCAAGCACGAAAAGGATTCTAAGTGACCACAATAGAAAGTACTTTTCCATTACTGCCAGCAGCTAACATTTACTGCTTGCGTAGCTAGAGCACTTATCATAAAGGTTTGCAGCATGCATGCAAAAGCCTTTGGTGCATGCAGGAATTTAATTCTGGAGTAAGTTTAGCTGTAAATGCAAAGTACACAATCCTGGGGAAGCATTTATAAAACTTGTGCTTCAAAAAATTTGATGTATCTTGATGTCGGGCCGATGGATAACAATTCTGAATGCTAACCTTTAAATGATATAAAGTAATCGAATCAAACCATAAAACAAAGCCAGGCCCACATTTTTTTATTACCCGATATGCTTTGTAGGGAGTGGCCGTACGCAAATGATTAATTTTTATTTAGACACATTTCTATTCCTTTCACTACTAACAGATTTGAAACCAATGGTGACAACTAAACGAGAAGAACAAGTTTCATTAAATCTACATTAATGCACGTTGTTGGAAAAGCTGATGACTTAACACTGCAAATGAACACAGCCAAAATAAATGGGAGAAGAAAAGAACAGAGACACATGAGTGCTGACTGTAAATTGAATACCTACATTACGTGAGTGCATGCTTTTTCCACATGTATTTATGAACTCATTTTATGGATGCCTTCAGTTGCCAGTCTGTGTTTGTGTCGATTCTCCTGTTCCATTTATTTCATTGGCTAATTCAAATATTTTTTTTCTGATCCCCAAAAAGGCAAATTAATGAGAGTTTACTGTATTCAGCAGAAATACGACAGCTCCACCCTGTTTCATGGAGGTCCATCCAATACAAAAAAAGGACTGTATATGGAATACTATATAAAAAGTACACTGCATTTTTCAGTAGGGTAGTATATGCATCTGTGCACATTCAGTTGAATTTTACTTGCAAATACCATGTGAATTTTGAAATAAATAAGATGGGCAATGTTTGCTATTCTTAACTTTCCATTTTCTTTTCTTTTCTTTTTTTTTTAGCACTGATCAGATATTTGAGGGCATTTTTTTTTTTTTGCCATATTCATATCCAATTCGTGTTCGAAAATTTCAATATTTGCACAACCGATTAAACCTGCATGGAAAAAAAAGCACAAAGTGGTTCTTCATATAAACTCGCACAAACTGATAAAACTTGAGTAAACAGACATCCCAATATATATTTCTCTGCAAGAGGGTGAGCAAAATGTACGAAAAAAAAATTGGACACTCCGATTCCAACTGTAAAATAAAAAGCTCAAGTTCTGTCAATTCCAACACTAAAAGAAAATAAAATCTCCCAGTAGTTCGAAGTATTACCCTATACAATTTCCCTTTCCGCGTGAGCACAAAACTGACACAAACTTTCCAACCGATTCTGGTTAATGTCACCCTTCTTGATGCAAATGTCGTATGCCTGATCTAAAAAGACGGCTCCGAAATGAGTCTGCAGTTGAAACTGGGGGGCTCAATTTTTGATCGGACATTAAACAATGGCAAGTTGGCATGGTCCCAAAGTCACTCCGGCTATGAGGTATTAAGCAGCAGTGGAATAGCATAAAGCTCCGGATAATTTATACCACTTGGGGATCTTCAGTGTGCACTGACTTCTTGCGTACAGGCGCTTTTTGCATTTAGCTTCCAATGAAATTGAAACCCAGGTACTTCAGCTCAGGAACAGATGAAATAGTAAATTATGCATACCTCAATAAAAAGCAGCAAAAACAAGCGACACAGAACAAAACATATTTACGCACAAACTGGATAGCGAAAAGAAATCAACATAACTTACAAGTGAAAGCAGGAGGTAGAGTGAAAACTCTGTTTGAATGACGACCAGTGATGGTGACCGAACCAACTGCTGCATAAGGACAGGGCTGCAAAAAAAATAAGTCATATTAATGTATTCATTTGATCTTACCATCACCTTGCATACAGCACTTCTGTACCAATTAATGCAGAGGAAAGATGCTGAAACGCATGTGAGAAAAAAGAAAAAGGAAAGACAGCAAGTCTGTTGCCACCAGGATATCACCTCATCTATATTTGCCTCCAATGATAATCTGAAACGCATGTGAGAAAAAAGAAAAAGAAAAGACAGCAAGTCTGTTGCCACCAGGATATCACCTCATCTATATTTGCCTCCAATGATAATTAACATTTCACCCTAGAGGTAAACAAGAGAAATTTCAGTGGAGCCATGAAGATATATGACAACCAAATATTAGTGACGAAAAGAAGCAGCCCAGTCTCAGTCTGCACTGCGTACGACAACTTTTACTTTCTATTGATAAAGATACATCAATATTTTTACCTCTTAAAGTGCTACAGAAAAAGAAAAAAGCACTGCCTGGTGTTGGAACCTTAGTAACAGCAGCAATCCGTCCGCTGCTGCAGTCAAGTGGGCCCTACCATGAAAGTGTATCCATTTCCTGCAGTCCTGAGCAAATATGAAAAAAAAAAAAAAAAAAAAAAAAAAAAAAAACTGGGCCAAAACCCCGCATTAATGCTTGTAGTGCCTGTTTACACATTTTGGGCTTGCATACCACCATCATGTTGGATGAAAGACCCAGCAATATGGTGTTCCAAAATGCAGTAATTTCAAGGGAAATGAACTGAGCCTCCCAAGAGTTCCTGATGCCCTGAAAGTGATACACTGGTGTTAAAGTGACCTCCAGTGCTGCCCAGAGAAAGTATTAGTCCTGTGACTGCAACATTCTGTGCCACCTTGTCTCCCACTCTCTTCACTCACTTCCTGCTATTACATGAAGTGCAACTGGCGTCTTCACCACAGAAAAATTTCACCCAAAATTTTAACCCCAACCACCTGCGACAACTGAGGTGTTCAGGCAAAATATATGAGGGATATGCCACAAATTTGTACTACTCCCCACGATTTTGAAGGTATGGACCAGGAAATAGTATGCACCAGGAACTATATTCTTGCGAGGATGCACATTGTAAAAACAAACAATGACAGCCCTCAGAGCACAGCACAAAGTGAATTTCACTTAACTCTTTCATTACCATGCCATTGTGAGCACATTGTAAAAACAAACAATGACAGCCCTCAGAGCACAGCACAAAGTGCATTCCACCCAACTCTTTCATTACCACGCCATTGTGATTCCATCACCAGTGATAGAAGAACTCAGGAAGTTCTAGTTTCGCTCCACCAGCACCATAACGGACTTGCTGTGTCGTCAAGTTCGTACTTCTGGCACAATAGTTTGTTTTTTTTTTCAGCAGGCTTTGTATTTTTTTTCTGCTTGTGGCTATTTTTCAAATGCCTTTGAAATCCGGTTGCGGCGTGGAATGCTCCAACAACCTCGATGACAGCGCTCGCTCGCAAAAAAAAAAGAAAAACAAAAACAAAAAAGTTTCAGAAGAATTTGTTGCCCCTGGAGGAGAGTTGTTTGATGCTATCAGCACCAGCGGCTCAGATGATGATCTGTTGCAGCCTCGGATTTTGATTCCAATATTAAAACTCAGCCATGTGCGTGGCTGTGCCCATTCTTTTGCCGAGCTCTCTCCTTCAGCACGCACTACGCATGCGCCAAGCCAGCTCAGCCCGTTTTCAGACAGACGTGGGACGCTTTCTCCAGCGTGTGTTGCGAATCCTCTGCGCGCGGCGACTGACGTGGCTATGGCGCCTGCGAACGTTAAGCTCTATGTGTGTGTGTGTGTGTGTGTGTGTTTTTTTTTTTTTTGCGGGAGCCGTTTATCTTTGCAGTATGAATCAACGGAAGCACGCGTCAGCTGCTGCGATCATGACGCCCGCCCCAAGCACGGCGTGATAAATCGAATCAGGCTTGTGCAATCAAGCCATCACGGGCAGTCTGCCATATTCGCTCCCCGCTACCGGAGGAGCTATAAAAAGATAAACGCGCCCTGGCGTTATCGCTGCCCAACATCTTGGCACGCTGCCAAGAAATGAGCTGTGGATGCGACGACCAAAACGGAGTGACGCGCACCATCGACATAAAACGCTCGCGATTATCTGCCGCAGCGACACAGAAACCTTGTATTGAACTGTCGCGGTGGCGGTGGCTCGAGCGGCGAGAGGGAAGAAGTTCCAACAAGTGAAATTTTTCGCTCTGTCGCTGCCGCTCGTCGCTGAGATCGCTCAATCGCTTGCATGTGAGTGAGCTGGCCTTAACGCATTTTTTATTTTTTTTTTTTCAAATTCTCGAGTGCAAAAGTGGAGAGTGGGTTCATTATGCGAGTGGGTTGATTACGCGGCAAATACGGTATCGTTTTTTCGTATCGTAAGTGCCGTCACAAGCCAATTTCTGTATATAGAATTATTGATATATCGAACTTTTTCGCGATCCCCTTCGAGTGCGATATATCCGGGTTCGACTGTATACCAGCTAAACAACCAAGTAGAACGAGAGGAAGAAGATGGCTACACGGTATGAACGAGCACTGAACAAGGGTAGAGAGGGAGAAGCCTCAGTTCGCAGGTCAAGCGAACGTTTCTACAATTGGACTTGTCTTCGCTGGGCCTGCTACTCCACGAAGTCTGGTTTGGTTTATTTGTTTGAACGTCCCAAAGCAACTCGGTCTATGAGAAACGCTGTAGTGGATGGCTCCGGAAATTTAGATCACTCGGGGTTCTTTAACATGCACCGACAACACACAGCACATGGGCGTCTTGCCAACCAAAAAGTGGCCGCCATGGCCGGGATTTGCACCCGCATCCTTGGGTACAGTAGGCGGGCACCCTAACCACTGCACCCCCATGACAGGGCTCCAAAAAGTCAATTTTACCTATTTTAGTGCAGTATTTGGATAGCGTATCATTCACCTTCTGCCCAAATCATGTCCCTTCTGCTTGGCTGTCACTCTATGTTGAGACAAAAGAGTGCTTTTGCTCAAGTTAAAGGGAAAGACAGAGTGCCTTTCTTTACTGCAACAGTGGAACGTGAGCAGAGAGATATAACATCAAACATGGTGATAATCTATCGCAATCACGTAACAACGAAGCATCAGCAACAGTTGAGAGGTTCAGCTCACTTTCTTCGGGGGTTACTGCAGCATTGAAATTCTCACTGTTGGGTCTTTCCCACAATATGACAGTGATATGCAAGCACAGAACATGTAAACATGCCTTGTAAACATTATTACAAAGTTGATATATATAATTTTCTTTTGTCGCAGCTATACTGTGGAATGACACAGAAAATGGACGCGCTTATGATACAACCTGCCCGGTCATGTATGGTGCACAGACCTGCTCCCAAGAAACATAAAATGGCACTGAAAGGCACGTTATGCATGTCATCAGAAAATATTTTAATGCTCAATAGGAGCATCATCAGACAGCATGCCAGACACAGGGAAAAAGAAAATAACATGACGAACACACACATTAGAGACACTAGCACATACAATGTCCCCATTTTTACCAGTCAATTTGCTGCACATGTCCTCATGTCCTGGTCGGCAGCCAATGAAGCACGGGCTGCCAGCTGGAGTTTTGTCCAAGTAGAAAGTGTGCCACTAAGTGCTGAATTGAAACTGCTTTTCAATGTCCCATTTCAGATCATCACTGCAAGTCCCTAACGCATTTTCGAATTTTCAAAAATGGAGTATAACACTTCTGAAGTGGTAATTTTTTACTAAAAACAACATCTCCTTTTTAAGTCGACGTTTAATGAAATATAGCCTTCTTAAGTACCAGTGAGCCAAACCAACCAACCGGCCAAACATCAACGTGGTAGCTGCCTCTGTCACAAAAGCTGCCACGACTTGAATATGGTCGAACCTGGGTATATCGAACCCGGATAAATCTAATTTTGGTTATATCGAACTCACAGTATATCCCCTTGAAAATCCCATGTAAAAGTATAGGAAAGCTGCGTCGTATATCGAACTCAATTTCACCGGTCACCTTGTATATCGAACTGCACCAAGCACTGGAAGGTGCGCCTTCCCCAAAGACGATCACATCACCCTCAGCCGTTTGCCGAGTGAAGTTTTCAAGCCACGCGTGAAAGTAATGAGAGGGAACAGTTCAGCGACAGCTGGTCTAGGGCAGCGCCGCACCCTTTCCCCAAAGGTGTGCGCATCTGCGGTGATCGTTTGCTGCATGCCAGCCTATGACATTAGCAAGCCATGTGCGTGAAGGAACAAGAGGGAACCGGTTTGGCAATGGGCGGTACGGAGCGAACGCAGCCAATGCAGCCATGGTGTTCAGTAGAGGGGAAAAACGCGATAGAGCAAAGCGCAAGGGCGTGTCCATTCTTCTGCTGAGCATTCTCTCTCCTTCCTCTCTCTTTCCTGGTCTTCATTCATAGCAGCACGCGCTACGCATGCGCCAAGCCAGCTCAGCCCGTGGCAGACAGAATGTCAGATGCTTTCTCCAGCGTGTGTTGTGAACCCTCTGCGCGCGGTGGTTGACCTGCGATGCGCGTCTCATGTTGTTGTGTTGAACGTTCATAAGCTATGGCGGCTGCGGACGTTAAGAAGCGGCAGTTTCTTTTTTTTTTTTTTTTTTTTTGCATCCTTGCATCCATGAATTAACGCAAGCATGCGGTCAGCTGCTAGCATGACACCGGCTTTTAGCATTTTTCGCTTCAAACGGCACTTGCAGTTATCACGCTTTCCAATGATTTTGTGGCAGTGGACTCCTCTCGCCCCAAGCGCGGTGTGATAATTCAAAACAGGCTTATGCAATTGAGCCATCCCGAGCACTCTGCCAAGTTCGCTCCCCCCCACCACAGGAGCTATCAAAAGGTAAACACGTCGTGACGTTATCGCTGCGCAGCATTATGACGTGCTGTCCATAAATAAGCTGTGGATGCGACGGCCGAAACGGAGGGACACGCCACTGACATGCAAGCGAAAACTTGCAATTTCTGCCGCGGCGACACAAAAACCTGTTTCAAGCTGTCGCGCCGGCTCGAGCGGCAAGAGTGATGCAGTCCTATTAATTTTAAAAGTTTTTGCTCTGTTGTTGCCACTCGTCACTGAGTTTGCTCAATCGCTTGCATGTAAACCAGCTTTATCACTTATTTTTTTTTTTTTTTTCAAATTCTAGGGGGCAAAAGTGGACGGTGGGTTCATTATGCAATGGGTTGATTACGCAACAAATATTTTTTACAATCGTAAGCAGCGTCTCAAGCCAATTTCTGAATATCGAATTATCGATATATCGAACTATTTCGAGATCCCCTACGAGTTCCATATATCCGGGCTCGACTTCATTTCAGAGGCAATGCCAGAAACTACAACAAACGTAATATATTGACTACATTAATTTGCACTGCAGCACGAAACATCTCAACAAAAATTTAGAAAAACAAACTCACTCATAACCTGAAAAATACTTTATATGGTAAAAATAAAAAAAAGCTGAAATAAGGATTAAGCCCAGATGCGCAGGTGATGCAGCACACCTACTGTTAACAGGCAGAAAAAATTCTCCACATGAACTCCACATATAAAATATGGCCAATAGTAAAGGTTTCCTTATACCTAAGTATCAGCGACATCGTAAGTGATGATAACAGTATAAAGACAATCATGACATAATTCTTATATCCTTGCTCTTAAAAACAAGGAAAGCAATGCAAGGGAACAAACCCAGAGGAACAAAGCCTTCAGGCGATGCTCGTAGACTACTATTTTTCTTTACTGCAGTGTGCATTGCAACTTAGCAACTGCATAACTTACCAAACTTGGCATAGAATTTTTGGGTTCTCGTTCACAAGGAACATAAGGTTGCGCTCCAGCCATTCAAAGCACTTCTTCTTCAACTGTGTCAAGCCATACTGTGCAGCAACTTCATAATATGGAAGAACAGTGTCCAGCCTACAGTATGGAAAAAAAAAAAAGTCAAAGTGCATACACAACCAACACCAACTCAAAAGTGATGCAACAAAAAAGGTGATGTAAACAAGCCACTGACAATGTTTGGCAGTTTGCCTTGCTCCTTCTGTCGAGTGAAAACCAGCATAATGAGAACGAAGGGAAAAAGGACAACATGGAAGTATAGGAGGTATGCACGTGACGTCATCCGCTAAGGGCGCTAGCGGCCGGCGCAGCTGCAGTATTCAACTTGTTGTGATCCATGGGGTATGCCTTTCGTGCTACAACTCCGGCAGTGCAGGGACCAGCTTGCAGTGAGCAGGAACTGTGTTATTTTAGCATGAAACCGCACACTCAGACATTATGCATGATATTTCAGTATGTACGTACCAACACAACGCGGGGCGAAAATACGAACTTGTAGAAAGATATTACAGATGGTGCAGCCTATCCAAGTGCGCTAGCTTCGCGCTCAGGCGCAATGTTTTGAACGCATGATAGAGAATGTACCCGTACGTCGGTGACACTGTGTGTGGGGGGGAGGGGGGAAGCGCGAAAACGTACCGGTACGTTCGTGACAGCGAAAGGGTTAATAAGCAAGACTAACTGTGTGTGCTCTATGGCAATCACAGATTCACTCTAAACATTTTCAAGTATACCTTCAAAATATATTTCAAGCTGCTCGTAGCCAAAACTGGCAGAAACAGCTGCACACTAGGGTCCCCCCCGTCTCATCTCTTCTTTTTTTTTTTTTTTTTTTTGTGGCAAAATAATTCCAGAAGCATACAGCACCAGAAGCTCGATGACACAAAGACCATGGGGTCACAAAAAAACTTCCATTGTTTGAAATTTAGTATCATCAGAAGGAACAAAATCCATGTGCAGAAGATGTGGTGAAGTGCATTCACGCAGATTTGTTTACGGATGAGCGGATTTATTGACAGCCTCGCGGGCCACAGCTCACTACTTGTGGGGTGTACAGTGCAACTGGCGATCGCGGAGCAGGTGAAAACTGCTCAGTTTGCACACCGACGCAAACTGCTTTCTGCGCGCACAGCACGACTACCAATAGTGCAGTCAATGATCTGCCGGCTGCCGTCAACTGCACCTTGTGCATACAACCAGTCCAAAAAAAGAAAAACAAGACTGCAGAGCCAATGATGCCAGCCAAGCAGTAGAGCTCAAGATTACGTTCGTGGCTCACGTGTCTGTGCCATACATACTGGCGCACAACAGGCTCGAGCATGTGAAATTCTGCACGCTAAATGCAATCAATAACAGCGGGCAGCACAAAAAAAAAAAAAGTGCCCAGCACTGAGAGGTGGAGGAGCCTTTTTCCTGAGAATGCAGCCCAAGCTCTTTTATCTGCATGAAAAGCAATGCACAGAGATATCGTGGCTAACCACAATCTTCTCCACATTCTCTCTCAGCCACCCTGCCATGAATGTCCTGGTGCTATCCCTGTATGAAATGCCCTTTGGCCGGAGCAATTTCATAAATTCTTATCATCCCAAAATTCTTAACAGCAGAGTTCATATATGTAGCTTCACTGTATAAAAATATTAAGATCAAAGATGTCTACCAGCTGCACACTGCACGATGTTACCTGAAATGACTAATCACACTACTAATTTAAGCCCCAGCTATATTACGTTCAGATACTACCTAAAAAACAAAAGCTGAAGTTGCAGCGGTCCCACAGCTTTAAAAAGACCCCCGTAAAAGTCTGCAGAAAGCATTAGGAAAGTAAAGATTTAATCATTACCACATCTGCTATTAAAGGAATATGGTGCACAAATGTAGAGAACATTTAGCAGATAACCAAATGAAACATGACCTATAGTGCATGTTGGACACTTCTCGTCCTATAGTGCAAGCAAAAACCTAAATCTCTCGAACAGCAGAACTCACTTGATTGTTTCTCCCATTATTTCAGAGCAGAGCTGGATAAGCTCGTCCTATAAAGAGAAAAAAAGAAGAATTTTTCAAAGCCGAACTTTTGCCATTAAAGAGGATAGGCTAAGAAAAAGGGCACCTACCAGTTGAAATAATGTTGCACTTGCCAGTACAGGGATCACATCCTCTGGGTCAATGGCAACCTCATCCAAGTACAGAGAACCAAAGACAATTTTGAGGGCTACAATGGCAGAGGAATATTGATGCAAAAATGAGTGAGGCGGAGGTTTCACATGCATAACTATAATGCTTCAGCTAACTGCTACAGCCTTTCACAAATATTTATAAGTCGGGTATGCTTTAGCACATAGTAACATAGGAAAAAAATATGACTGCAGTGCCAACTGCTTGGTGCAAGCTGCTTACTTCAACGTTTCCTGAATAGAGAGATTAAAAAATGTTATCAAGGCATGCATATACAAAAAAAAAAAAATCGCCATTAAGGAAGGTGCATCAACGTCTCTAGCAATGCTATGTTTTACGACTCACTCCTAGAAAGTCCACGAAGGCTACAGCCCGTACCATAAATTCTGCCTTTCCCATCTTAGACAAAAATTTGAACCAAAAATTTGCCAATTAGTTCAACTGAGGCACTTCAATACAGCCTGTTTAGTAGACCAAAAAAAATAAGAAGGTCTATGATATTCTTACTATCGCCTTCTCTATTTTTTCTGTGGCTGCTCGAAGGCTGCTGAAGCGCCATCTGATGGAAATGGCCGCACGCCAGATTTTCTGCGAAGTACCATACTGCCAGCCATGGGTAATGGGTGCATATTTTTCGAATGTGGCCATCTGCAGAGGCTGCGGCTGCCATGAAATCAGGCTGCATTTTGCCTGTTTTGTCAAGGACCAACTCATCCTAAGCCATACAATAGCAATTCTTGACAATAAAACATAGGATTGATCTTTCCTACCTTACCTCCCAGCATGAAAAACAAACGCTCCAGCTGAGTCAAGCAGCGCTGGAGACTTGCCTATTATCTATTCTTTGGCTGCTTTCACCTCTGTGAGTCAGAGACGCCGCGCAATTTGCAACCGATACATTGTAACCCCCACCTCTAATTGAACTGGTAACACGCCGTTCACAACTCTAACGTCTCAAGAGAGTAGCATGTTGCTTGTTTTGCAGGGTTTAATGTCCCAAAGCGACTCAACTCAGGCTATCAGAGATGCTGTAGTGGAAGACTCCAGAAATTTCGGCCACCTGGGGTTCTTTACCATGCACTGACATAGCAAGTAGCATGCTGTGGCAGCTCTTACAAGGCACGTATGCAGTCTGAAGTGTGGGGAGTTCACATTGTGGGGATTGTGTTCGCTGAGAGGCAGGAAACATGCAGTCGGTGCTGCTATTTTGCTAGCTAGAGACCCCCTGTGGGGTCACTGCGAGAAGACGGGGACAGTAGCCGCGCTGCTGACCCCGCCTGAAGGGAGCTCTTCGGAGAACTGCTGCCATAACATCTGTTCCGTTCTTCCCATGTCGGTCTCACGCCCCCATTAGGCCACCTCCTGGTGACGTAATAAGCTCGACGTTAGGCCGCAGGCAGGAAGCTCGCCATCGATCCGGGCTGTGGCAGGTGCATACATTTTTCCTTTCGGGTTCCCCGGCTGGGTTGTGAACGCACGTGCACCTTGTATGTTTGCTCGATACCAGGCCCGAAAGGAGTCCGGCACCCGCCTGTGTGGTGCCGACGCTTCTGAGTCTGGAGGACGTGGTTTGGCACGGTTCTCCGTCACCGCTGGCCAGTGCTGGTGGCGGCATGCGTTAAGCCATCAACGTGTGACCTGCGTTGTCGAGATGTACTCCGTGCATCCCTCATCCTCCCTTATCATGTGTCGTGCGTGCTTTGACTCCTTGGCTAGCCATGCAGCCTGCGAGCGCCCTTAGCTTGGCAGCATACGCGTGAGTAGCTTTTGCCTTGTGAGCGCAGAGCCGTGATCCCACTCTCGGGTGCTGCGGCTGAGCTATGGGTTTGTACTGAGGTCTGGGGAATCAATGCAGTGTTTGTAATGCAGTGTTCTGTACAATAAACACTTGTGCTTGTAACTTGCGCTCTTGCTTCCTTTGGAGTGGAAGTGCAGGCGCACAGTGTATGCTGACTTTGCCCTCAGCTTGCTCTGGCCGAACCCGCTGCATGTGGGTGAGGTGCCGCATCCCATAAAACAGCAGAACATCAACGTGGGGTAGTGGCTGCCTGTGTTGTCGCTGCATTCATTCGCAGCCTTGAGGGCCAGTTCAGTCAGCTTGTAACGACCATATCAGATGCCTTTTTATCCTCCTTTGCGGGTAGGTAGGGCCGGTCATTAGCTCTGCGGTCTCATGGCTTCGCGCCGGTGGAGATAACAGCAGCAGGAACCTTTATTCAGAGGGAAAGCTGAAGGCATGTGGACTGCCGCCTCTTGCATGAAAGCTGTCAGGGGGGCACCGAAGGGGCTATGCACATAAGAAGCCCCGTGCCGCGCCGACAATTAGCAAAGTGGAGGTTTGGCTTGAAATGATGCCAGTCTGCACATGTTGGGAAAAGCTATAACAATTAATTTCAGCCCCAAGAGCTCTTCAGGCCCCAGCACGGCAACCCCTTCCGCGTTTAGAATTCCCAGACGGCCTCAGGAAGACTGCGTTGGAAGTCGTTAGTATAGCCGCGCGTGCAAGAGGCTGTGGAGTTTTGTTTCTTCCCCCCTCTTGAACTGTACCAAGCAAGATCTTGGGAAGCGGTAAAGGCCAATTGGCAAGAGAAATCTTCGAAGCGCATGAGATTGCGAAATGCAGTAGTGACACGTGCATTAGTACACTGTCTGTTTATCTTATGGAAAAAGAAAAAAAAGTTTTTAATACATACTTGAGGTTGCACTCATATCATGAGCGATAACTGTTGGTTTTTTGTTTTGTTTTTTCATGTTTTAGATTGCCAATGGAGTGTTTTCAATTTTTATAGGTATGCGCAGGCGTATTGTTGCTTTAATGATGGGACGTTTTTTCATCGTACAATTCTATTCAGTTTGTGGGGATTCACAATCCTCTTCCTCCATTGTAACGCCCGCGCGTAATTAACACGCGTGATTACGCGCGCTGGCAGAGAAGTTGGCGGAGGAGAGGGCATGCTGGCCACCCCCCGCCGCCTCCCGGGCCCTGCGGCGACGCTGCCGCGGGCTTCCCTCTTTGCTGCCGGCGTAGCCGGGAGACCTCCTCTCCCGTTCCGTGTCGAGGAGCGCGACTGTAGCAACTCGCTCGAGTTCTTCGGCGAATGAGCGCGCACGCGCGCGGTTCATGATTTCCGCCGAGGAGACCACCGCCGTCACCGAGAATCGCCCATTGACCGTAGGCACTTACCGCAACGGGATGTGAGCGAGAAGCTGTGTCAGGTGAGAAGACTCTTCCTCTCACCTACTTGAAGCGCTTCCCTATTAGGTGGTTTTTATTTCACCCCCGTACGCGGCGTTCGCTCGCTACACGGTGGTTGTTATTAATTGCTATTCCTTTGCCGTGTACTCGAGCACAATAAACTCTCTTCGAGGTGTTTGTCCCCTCTGGCCCGAACCCGCCGCAGTGGCGATTTCTCGCACCGCGGGTTGGGGGTCACAGCTCTGTCTGCTAGGGCTGGCACGTCGGGGCTAGAAGGCGACTGTAGCGTCTAGCCTCCCCGTGGCGCATTCTCTTACGAGAATGAACCCCCATAAGTTGTAAATTGTAGCTCTGTCCTGTCCTTGTCTCTCTAGTCCTTTAACGCTACATTTTTCGCTGAACTATCTTCAGGAGACCTGGTGCTGTAACGCTAGCCCTTACTGCAGCTCGCGCCAAGGGACTTAAGCCAGACTGAAAACTGGCATCCCCGGGCCTTGCTGCAGTGGGTCATGACGGCTCGTGCTAAAATACAGAAAGCACCCAACAGCATTGATCGCAGCACCCTTTTTTAAATTGATCAGGTACGTGTTAGGAACGGAAAAGCCGGACTAACCACGAGAAGGCACTCATGCATTTTTATGTTGCTGAGAGCCGATCCACAGGTTCCTCCCCTGTTAGCTTCACTTTTGAGTGCGAATTGTAGGTCCTGCTAATCTTTGTTGTGCAGCGACGGACAGGGTCGAGATGACGCGAAGGGTGTTTTGCTTTGTATGCGCAGTTTTCAGCTCAGCTTGTCCGTGCCCACTGTAGTGCACGGAAAAGTCGGGTTATGCTGCCGACTAGATCGTTTAACGTTGTAAGCGAGACAGGCGACGCTGAGGTCCTTTGATATCACGTCTTGGCAAGTGACCACTTTCGGTTATCTTTGGTACCTTCTCAGACGACATTCACCTTTGTGATTGTCCTGCGCTTGCCCATTTTCGGTTGAGAGCACAGCTCGCATTTTACCAGCCTTTGCCGTGGCGAGCCCGTTCCGTAGCATTCCAAGAGCGAGCCACTTCGCTGCGGCTCCAACCCGATATGTAAGTGGAAAGAATACATGTTTATTCTGTGTACAATGTTGCGAACGATTTGAGTGATGAAGCATCTTTCGTATTTAACTTTTTAAGGGCTGTACATTATGTGTGTTTTCAAGTGTTTTGCAACGCTCATATGTACAGTATAATATTGTAAATAGCACCAACTGATTAGCTTCATTCACTGCAGAAGAGGCTCTTTTGTCTCTTTGTTTGGAGCCGAGCTCGGGATCCCGTTTTTCTGGGAAAAGAAACCGGTTGCCACGGTAGGGGGTGAGCTTTTCTTCCAGGTGTGAGCAGATACCTTCCCCTTTTTCCGCCGTGCATGTGTGCCATGTAGCTGCTGTTTTGTGGACTTCCCCGCCGAGCGTCTTTGCAGATGTCAGGGAGGCCATGTGTGCATGGTAGTTGGCGGTGACGAATTCATCAAACGGAGGCCATGCGGTGAAAGAAAGTAAAGAAAGATGTTTACAGCGGCCGTTGAGAGGCATGCTGGTTAGCAGCGTCTTGTGTATTTGCTCGCCGAGATGCGAGAGTTTACCGCGTCCGCGCTGTTGCAAAACCTCCTCTCCCCGGGCTGCTAAAGCATCGTCGAGCGCACACCTGCCAGGGAGGAGAGAAGTGTGTTTGTAAATAGTTTACTGCTTCAGTGCTTATTTTACCTTTTAGCGCCTCTGTAGTGGACCGGGGAACAGTATGCATGGGCACCCTTTATGGAATGTGCGTGTAATCACCGGCAGGCGCGAGTTGTCCGTTTCTGTCCAGCCTGTCCATCTCTTGACCATTGGGATGTGCCGTTGCCTAACCGTGCCATGTAGGGCCACTAACTTGCTTCTTTTGGAGGAGAAATTGTTTTGGATGTGTTTTTGTTCACTAACTTTTTGTGTCTTTTAGCCCCTTTAAACTGGACAAAGGTAGTGCCATTCCCATCGGTGTGTGTTTGTGTGTGACGCCTGTACGTAGTGCAGAGCTGTACATAGTAGGTTCCTGTCAGTGTGCGCAAGCTTCTGGCTTTGTGATGCAACAGAGGACACTGGTGCATTGGTGACACGCGGAAGCCACTAGCGCGGAGGTGCCTGCATCACAGCCTGGAATATTTACACCCATGGGTGCCTGCCGAGCTTCACCACCGCAGCGTGGCTTCGACGGGTGAGCTGGTTCCGGCTGCCGATTTCATTGGAGATATCATGGCTCCAGTGGACTATTGTGCCGAACTTTTACTGGTGTCCCGTCGAGCGTGGTCCGGCCGGTGCTATAATATATAGCATGCCTTTGTACTGTAGGTATGCAAATTCGAATGATGTATATGTGTATAGTTTGTACTTTCAAGTGATAGTTCTTGTATTGTTTGCATTGTGTATGTTTTTGAGCACTTGTCTTCTTTAGGGCACATCTGTTATGTTATGTAGTTTTAGTACTGTCAGCAATGTTGCTGTGCAAGTATGTTTGAGGGCTGGAGGTATGGATAAAGGCTGGCATCTCACTAATGCATGCTTTTGCAGGTAGTTTTGAGTTGTGCTTAATGACCGTCACTCTACTTTCAGGGTAACAGGGGCATTTAAGAAGAGGGGAATGCGGGGATTGCGTTCCCTGAGCAACGTGAAACATGCAGTCAGTGCTGCTGCTTTGCTAGCTAGACACCCTCTCTGGGATCACTGCGAGAAGAAGCTCTTCTGAGAACTGTTGTCGTAACATACGTTCCATTCTTCCAGTGTCGGTCTCGCGCCCCAACTGGGCCGCCACCTGGTGACGTAATAAGCTCAATAAGAGGCCACGCGCAGGAAGCGGACGGAGAGGCCGCCATCAACTCGAGCAGAGGCAGGTGAGTACGTTTTTCCCTCCGGGTTCTGCTCTTTCGGCCGGGGGACCGCAGTTTGTGAACGCACGCGCAACTTGCATGCTTGCTCGAAATCAGGCCCGAAAGAAGCCCTGCACTTGCCTGTGTGGCGCCAATGCTTCTGAGTCGGGAGGGCCTGGTTGGGCACAGTAGCCATCGACATGTGACCTGTGTTGACGAGATGTGCTCCGCAGATCCCTCATCCTCCCCCTTCATGTGTTGTGCGCCCTTTGACCCTTTGGTTAGCAGTGAGGCCTGCGAGAGCCCTTAGCTCCACCGCATCTTCAGTAGCTTCTGCCTTGTGAGCGCAGCGCTGCAGCCTGCTTTCGGGTGCTGCGGCTGAGCTACAGTTTGTAACGAGGCCTGGGTATTAGTGCTGTGTTTGTAATGCAGCTTTCCGTGTAATAACTTGTGTACTTATAATTTGTGCTCTTGCTTCCTTCGGAGCGGAAGCGCAGGTGTGCAGTGCATGCTGACCGTGCCCTCGGCTTGCTCTGGCCCGAACCCACAGTATGTGGGTGAGGTGACCACACCATCTAAAAGCATCGAATTTCAAAAGCATCCTACAACATGCGTTATAAAAGCTATAGCCTTAAACTTTGTGTCAAGATGCAAAGCGGAAGTCAGAAGGCACTTTTTTCCGCAGGATTTCTGGTGTCCACGAACTAAAAGCTCAGTCATTGAAAGTCATGTCAGAAAAGACTGGGTAACGAATAAATACCACATCAAAGTATTCAGTTGTCTGCAGCAAATGTTTCCTTTCAAGCTACAACAGAGGAGGATGCAAGGCATGAAAAAATAAAAAAATAGAGGAGGATATGTTGTTACTCATCTACAATATAAAGATGGCTCATTTTTAACTACAACATTCATTACAATCAGTAGCAAACAGTACATAATGACAAAAAAGCAAGGCAATGGACTCACCGTCAACGGTAATAAGTGGGTCTTCAATTCCCACCTCAACAGTACCTTCTTCTCTTTCCTTCCAATCTCCGCAGAACATGCTTGCAAAATATGGAGACTGCATGGGGTTAAAAAAAAAGAAAGATAATGCACAACTGTAAACAAAACAAAATTTTACAACTCGTTTTTTCTTTAATCTTTTCAGCTTTCTGTTACTCATCAACATCCAATTTGGTGCGACACAGCCAACGACTTGATGTGAGACTGCTGTATAAAAGGTTCATTCTAATTAAAGAGACTGCCACCTCACATGGTTGACATGTCTCCAGTTCTTTTTCATCCCCTTCTAAGGTTGGCTTTTATTTTTCATTTGATGTTTTTATTTTTGGTATCTCATCTTTATTGATTTTGGTGAAGATCAAAATGAAGTGCAGTTGCTAGTTTGTGCTTGTCTTGTGCTTCCTTTTTTAGTATTCTCGCAGCACACCTCTACGTAAAGATGAAAGAAGATCAACTAGCCTAGTGTACAGGTTTGGTATCGATGGCAACTCTCTCCATTACTAGAAAAAAAAAAGACAAAAGACTGAAAGCTTTCTGAGATTGCCAGCCAACTGAGAATTAGCTGCGAATTCCAAATCTTTCCAAATCCACTTTATTGCCAACCTACAAGTTGGGGGTCCCCCAGAGAAAAAGCTGTCACAGACAGCTTGACTGGGTGCTGGGGGCCTACAGGCAGCATCTCGCAGTGGATTTCACAGCACAATAAAAAATATGAGAGCAAAAGCAGTGCTTGCACTTCCTAAAGAATTATACACACATCAGATATCAGAAATAAATATGAACATCACATTAATATTTATTGCCTCATCATAAAATTTGTTAATTCGTGTCTAAATGTGTTAAGCGGGGTAGTAAAGTCAATGTGGGCTTTACGTTTATTATAAAGTGATGGTATGCGGTACAGTGAAGTTGAATGGGCCTTAGCCAGCCTTGCTATGAACAAAGCTAGCGGAATTTATGGCATTTCAGCTGAGTTGCTTCAAAACTTCAACCATGACGTAGCTGGTAATGTTCTGTATACATTATGTCAGCAAATTTGGACAACTCTGCAGTGGCCACAGGATTGGACGAGGTCAGTTTACATCCCCATTCCAAAAAAAGGCAGTGCCAAAAATTGTTCCAACTACCGCACGATCGCGCTTATTTCGCATGCTAGCAAGGTGATGTTGAAAATCCTCCAAGGTAGGCTGCAGCAGTATGTGGATCGGGAGCTTCCGGACGTGCAAGCTGGGTTTCGCAAGGGCAGAGGAACTAGAGACCAGAATGCCAACCTTCGCTGGATCATGGAAAAAGCAAGACAGTTCCAGAAAACCATCTACTTCTGCTTTATTGATTATGCGAAAGCGTTTGACTGCGTAGATCACAGCAGATTGTGGCAAGCTCTCCAAGAGATGGGAATTCCAATTCACCTCATCTGTCTCCTCAGGAGCCTGTATGAAGGGCAAGAGACCACAGTCAGAACTGAGCATGGTCTTATACCTCTGTCACACGGACACGGCTGAACTCCTTTCAACTCCCTTCAACCAAGGTAGCCATTACCTCGAGGGAGATACGTGCCGTGTCACACGGCAGTCCATTATGGAAGGAAGTTAAATGGAGTTTTGAAGCAAAGGAGATCGACGATCTCCATTGATGGGCGAAGGGAGTACTCTCGTTTCCAATGTGCTTTGCTTCCGAGTCATTAAATAACATATTTCTTCAATAATGTAATTTTTACTCCTAAATATATTAGTTTTTATTGCATAAAATTGTATTCTAACTCGGTTAGTTGCGTTTAATTGTCGCGACTGCACCACGTATTGCACAACGCCGCGCATGGTGTCCAGCAGAGCGGAAAAAATGGCTATGTTTAGAGCATGGTCGTTGTTTTCAGCAAATGTGTGTTCTTTTATATTGATATGACTAAAGCTAATTGCATTTTGCGAGGAAAATAGTAGTATAAAAAATATTTCAGTTTGTTTTGGACATTATTTTTTATATCTTTGTGCAAAATAAACAGCGCCTAATGGCCCCCTGTTGGCTGCTCTGAGAAGCTCGTTGCAAGCCGTGTGACACGGGGACAACTCCTTTAAGGCGAAACTCCCTGCGACTCCCTTGCGCTCCTTTAGACCAAGGAAGTTCAAGGTAGTTCCGAGTCGGCCGTGTGACAGGGATATTACTGATTGGTTTCCGATTGAGAAAGGAGTGAGACAAGGCTGCATACTGTTGCCCTGCCTATTTAACCTATATGCAGAGTGCATCATGAGGAAGGCCGGTCTGGACGAGTCTTCAGCTGGAGTGAAGACTGCTGGGAAACATATCAACAACCTTAGATATGTGGATGATACCACTTTAATGGCAGAAAGTGAAGTGGAACTCAAGAGACTTCTGATGCGCATACAAGAGGAGAGTGAGAAGTTTGGGCTTAAACTAAACATTAAAAAGACAAAGATCATGGCGTCTTGCCCTATCAAGTCCTGGCGCATCAAGGGACAAGAAGTGGAAGCTGTGACAGATTTTCTCTTTTTGGACTCCAAGATTACCCCAGAAGGAGACTGCAGCCATGAAATTAGGAGACGCCTGCTTCTGGGAAAGAGAGCCATGACTAGCCTTGACCGCCTAGTAAAGAGCAGAGACATTACACTGCCAACCAAGATCCGTATAACTCGTGCTATGGTCTTTCCAGTTGTGATGTATGGATGCGAGAGTTGGACTGTGAAGAAGGCTGACCGCCGAAGATTTGACGCGTTTGAATTGTGGTGCTGGCGGAGACTCTTGAGAGTTCCTTGGACGGCCAGAAGATCAAATCAGTCGATATTGTGGACCATAAACCCTGACTGCTCATTGGAGGGTCAGATTCTAAAGTTAAAGCTCAGCTACTTCGGTCATCTGATGAGAAGAGAGGAGTCGTTGGAGAAAGATTTGATGTTGGGAAAGGTTGAGGGTCACCGGAGAAGGGGTAGGCAGCAAACGCGATGGTTAGATGGCATCCTCGAGGCGCTGCAGATGAAGTTATGTGATGTTAGGAAGATAGTGAGAGACCGGAAAGCGTGGCGTGATATGGTCCATAGGGTCACGAAGAGTCGGACACGACTGAACTGATGCGGTAGTCAAGAGTAGCCCGGCCATAATTTGTTCGTGTACTGGTTTCAGGAAAGCCTGAGAACGAACTTCACCAAGAAAACACTGTCTACAGTTGACAAGAGAACTATATTTGAAGCCTTTCAAAACCCTGTCTGATGAAAACATTATTTTTTATCTAAAAATAAAAAAAAACATCATGTTTCATTAAAAGCATTTTCAAAATGAAATATCTGAAGGAAACTCATTCTATCAGGTTTTTCAGCCTGAGTGAACTTAAAAGAACTACTGGCAGTCAGGCATGAAATTTTTGCTTGCATGTTTTCTGCTTTGAAATGATGCATATACGCGGATCATTCTAGAAATGTTAAATAATGTATAATTGTATTTCTTGTTTACACTTCGCTTTTCTTCATTTGTGCTGTTTCATTTTTATCAACCAAATGATGGCTGTGATTCCAAAGGTGGCTGTAGCTAGGTCATGTGAGGCATGAAGAAGACTGCAATGTAATCACTGATATGTCATTTTTTGCCATTGAAGCAGGCTAACTTAAGCACTGCAGTGAATTAAAAATATGCCTCACGGGACCTAAATTTGCCTTTCATGTCGCAGCCATCGTTGGGTTGTTAAAACTGAAGCAGCACAAATGAAGAAAAGCAATTATAAATTATTTAGCAGTCATAGGCGAATGCCACACCATGTATTCCCCATCCATGTATTCTAATGTCTTATGCCTCATCATGATGAAGAAAGCTTGCAACTACATTTAAGTGCCTATACTGCTTAAACATGAAACAGGTCACAATGGCTCATTGAAGTAGCTTTTGTATTCAAGACTGGACTGCATTTCACGACTTCTTTAAAAAAGAAGAAAGACAAGCTGTTATAAAGAAAGACAGCAAAGCCAACACATGATAAAAGATTAATATTAATAACACACTGTAATTTAATAGAAGAACTGATGCTTAAACAGAACTAGTTTCACCTCATGTAAAATGTTTGTCATAAATTTGCCAGAGTACGAAGAAATAATGGAAACTAAAAAATATTTCACATTCCATTCCTATTCTACTACAACATTACATGCTTAGGAGGTGTTCATCTAGAGACGAATACAAAGATATATTAGTGAAAATAAAGCAATCTGCATCCCAAGGTTGGCAACTATCCTGGCCTGGAGAAGAAACTACGATTATAGATGTAAAAAAAAAAAAAAAAAAAAAAAAAAAGACCTGATTACGACTAGCACGTACACTTTAATTCACTTGTACAGCACTCACCGCGGTACTTAAATCAAGTACACATTGGCGGGCTAATGTAAAACAAATCAACGCTAACAACCTCGTTTTTCCTCCAGTAAAAGTGCTGATGACAAGCAGTGCGGACTCAGGACTCGGGAAGTGTCAATCTCGCTTTTGTTGAACGGTCTTCGAAGCGCTCAGAGCAGCGATTAAACATCTGGAAAATTCCGCACCTGACACAGGTATACTTTGTGGAGGCACCAGTCGACTCCCAAGGCCACGATCGTCACGTCGCTGTTCTGGCCCTCCAGGAACAGTGTGCGGTAGATGTACTGGGACGTCGTCATGAGCTTTCTCCTGCGAGGGCGCGTAACATGCCTGATGAGCGTGAGGAAGCCGCTGACAGGGCCCGCGGGACGCTGAACCGAGCCCATCATCACGATGGGTTTGAGGCAACAGCGTCGCTCACACGCACACCACTGGCGTTGGCAGCGGCTCGGCATATCGCAGCTTCGGTGCCCTTCGAAGGGGCGACACGAGCAAACAAAAGGGAGCAACACAGAGCGAAGAAGGGCCAACCGTGTCAGTCACGCGTTGCGAGAGAAACTTAAAAACGCGGCGCACGCATGGGAAGAAAACTAGTCCCCTCTCGATATTGGGGACAGTGAACCACTTCCTAGCTGCTACGCCCATGCGATGCAGATCGCTGGCCGGACTTGCCAACCAGGTCATGCCTCTAAGCATGAGGATAAGCCAAGAATCGCAGGCGAGTGCTCCTCGATCGTTTATTTGTGCCAATGGTGTCATCCGGAAGACACAGGCGAAATGCCGCGCTCTCCGTCCAACGGACGCGGCGTTTACAACAAACGCATGCCACCTGTGCGGAAGCACGCGGTCTGTTTTGATTCATCAACTCCTTTCACCGAGAATACTCAGCAAAGCATAAAGCAGCGAGAGAGCGATGCAAGGCCCGATAACTAGGCGACTTAAATGCTGTTTTAAAAGAGGTGAGAAAGACACCACCTTTTCGGCGTCGAGCCCCAATCCAAGTCTCTCTCAGAGGAATCGTCGTCGGCCGACTTCCGCTTTCGCTTTGCAAGAGACGTTGCAGCTGTGCTGAGAGGAGATGTTAGCAGGACATTCCCCATGCTAGTCGTGCAGTGTAACGGTCGTTTTGCAAGGCAATGCAAGCACAACGCCGTACACACTAACAGCGTACGAGGCCAGTGTCTGCCTGCACTTAGCTGACACGATCAGCTGCCGCGCTTGACTTGTCTGGCTCCAGCGCTCCAGGGTGTCAGGGCTCCAGCAACCAGCCAATGAACCAGCCAGGGTGCTTTTGCCTTCCTTGCGTAGGCGGAGCGCACTTGGGTAACGCCAACCGACGTTTCGAAAAAAATGCCGCGAGCTCCCGTTGCTTTCGCTTTCTTTTTCCAGCGCTTTCTGCCCAGTTCCGGAACACCGCAACGGTGACGCTGCCAAGCCCCGGCAAAATATGCTTGCTGCTTGAAGCAAGCTTGAAGGAGCTAGTAGACGGGTAGACGCGTAGACGTATCTACCTACTACTTGTGATTACAACAGAAAGAACGTATTAGTAACGTTGCGCATAACATTATCAAGGATAAGAAAAGTTTATTTCAAAATAAACAGAAGAAGCTGCAGCGAGCAAAGCCGCAAGTTATACACATTATTAAAATTTGATTTGCAAAAAACTTCAGCAGCTAATTACATATATAGTAATTATATTAAAACTAAGATAACTAACAAATTACGTTATTTTTTTAAGTAAATAAACCGTAAAACGGTAAAACTCAAACGTAGCTTTTACAAGTAAACAAGCCAACACTACTACTTGCCAAAGCCAAATCTTTCACGTGTGTTGTTTGTGTGTGTGTGTGTGTGTGTGCGTGCGTGCGTGCGTGCGTGCTGTAGTGTCGGTTTCCTCTTCTTTTTCTCCCACAGTTGTGTAAACCAAGTTTACCGAGACCTATTGCCTTTAGGTTTGACTTTTAGTTTCCGTAATTACTGGAGAAATTTGCGATTGCTGTGACATTGATTTTTAGCCTTCATTATAAGCACGTGCTTTACGTGTCTCGAACGTGTCAGCGCGGTTTCAGCATCGACGTAATCGACGGTCATTGGCTTTGGTAGTCTAACGTTCTATCCAGTCGAACATTTACAAGACACCGTTCGTCGGCTGGGATGATCAATTGAAACGCGTGTTGCTACAAAGGAAGCGAAGGTGGTTTTGGTTATGCACAGCGCTGTCTTCTGTCGCCAGGATGTGGGACACTTCCTCGGATCGGGAATCGAACAGCGATGGATATGGCACCGACCTCGAGACGTTCCTATACTCCAGTATCTACCACGACGCAGAGGAAGAATTACCAGTGCCTGAGGCTTCACCGACTGTTGCGGTCAGCAGCAATGACGCGGATGCGCGGCGTCAGGCCGGTGCTTCAACGGCGAGTGCAGAAGCATTGAAATGTGCCGTGAAGAAGGTGAAAAAAAGTAAAACGCGTGGATTGTCAGCCCTCACTGCAGAGCCGAAGCCCAGCGCATCGGCTACGGCTGACCGCATTTTGCTGAGCAGTGATGATGACGACGTATTGGTAATCTTCAGCGAAGACAGCCAGGAGAGCATTGCTCTGAATGTGGTGGAAACGTCGCAAGACAAGGAAAACGAATGTGAGAATGAAATTGGGGTATCCTTAAACAGTGTGTATCGGCTGTAGGTAGCTTCTGACCTTCCAATCAGTGGAAATTGAAAAGCTGGCTTCAGAACCGGCGTCATGCTGAGCTGTAATGCAGAGCGCAACGGGGACAGAAACAGCAGAGGTAACGGCATATGCGCTGCTACCTCTCTTGACTTTTTCCCCTGTGTGCTGTGCACTGGTCATGTCATAACTAGCCCACAAGGGTGTGATGTCAAGCTTTGCATTAATACTATTTTTGTTGGAGATGAAAGTTCGATCCTGCAGCAGAAACTGGTTGCTGTACATAACATTGAAGTTGCATGCTACCCTTTGGTTTTTGTCAAAATTTGTGATATAGATTTCTCGGAGGGCTTCTTTCATGACCAAAGCAAGTAATGTGTAATGAGGCTTGGTTATACCTGCATAATGTTGAAAGGCATATAGCCATTTTTCAGTTTTCCTCTTTATACTACCTTATGCTAGGTATTATTTTCAAAAAGTGAGTATTCTATATGCTTGATTACCCTGTTAATGTTTTCTTTTTAATCCAAAGATAGCATCAGTGCCATCAGATGAGCATGTCAACAGGCAAGTGAAAGAGGGTTTGAAAATAGCTGTGTCATGCATCGAAGCAGCCTCAGTACCACTGCACATACTTGCTACTGTAGCCCTGTAGCTGTGTCATTTTGGTAGTGAGCTCGAGTCACAGGTTCCATTCCCCTGTCACAGCAGCTGGATTTTGTTGGAAATGTAATGTGACCGTTCCTGTGTGATTAAATTTCTATGCATGTCAAGGAACTTTACAGCAGACAAAATTAGCTGTTCGTGCTCCACTAAGGTGTCTCATAGTTGCTGTCTTAGTATTTGCACATATTCATGCATACTTACACCAGTTGCAACACAAGTGCACATGTCCAGTGGCACTGGTTAATTATCAGTTTAGTTTGGTTTACATGGTTTAAGTTCCAAAGCGACTCAGGCTATGAAGGAAGCCACAGAGGAGGTGTCCGGAAATTTTGACACCCTGGTTCTTTGTCGCACTCAGTGCATGTTAAGAACTTCAGGAGGGAAAATTAAGAACCCCAGGTGTTCGAAATTTCCAGAGCCATCCACTACGGCTTCCCTCATAGCCTGAGTCGCCCGGGGATGTGAAGCATAAACGAAACCAAAGTGGCATAAGTAGGCAAGAGTCAATGCATGCACAGCGTCGTCCGCTCTTGGTGTGAACACGCATGCTGGTGGTTTCTTCCTCCAAAGCTGCGGTGCGTCCGACCCAGCCGTGCACTAAAGTGAAGTGGCAGGCCATGCAAAGCACTACCTCCGAGTCCCTCTGTACCTGCACCGCTTTACTTCAATGTGTGGCCGGGTCGGACACAGTAATGGTTTGAAAAGAGTGACTAGCTGCTCGCGTGTTCGCACTAAGAGTGGATGACTGTGTACTAAAGTGCACTCGCCCAACATCTTTCCTGCATGCTGTGCAGCTAAAATGCAAAGTTTCGGGGTTGTGCCTCTGGAATGCTGCCTACCTTAGAATGAAATGAAAAATTACATGCTTTAGTGCCTACCTTTTAGGTACACCACGTTAGTTTCTACATGCTTCTCTCATTTTGTCCTTGACAAGCACAAACTGTGTTGTTTCTTATGCCATTTTAGTCAAATTGGAAGGGAAAGTGCATCACTCGGCAGGGTTCAACAGAACTGTATTTTCTTTTTCTTATTTTTTTTTTTTATTCCATTATCGGTTAACTCCTAGTTAGCCTTGAGATTATTCATGGCAACAATCAGATTGAAGTGCATGAATATCAAAAACTATTGTCAGAGTTGGTGGAATTGCTTTACTAATGGAGCAGGATAATTTAAACACACCATATTGTATGTCCACATTATAAAGCAGAGCGTAGAATTGTTCAGGTTAGTATCAGAATTTACCATCGTGCAAAGCACTCTGTGGGAAAACAAGCGAAGACATGAATGATGGATGGAATATGAGGAGCGTCTCATGACTGCACATTGTATGTTTCATTTGTGAAATGTCTTCAGAGAAAGGAAGAAAAGGGGATTACCTAAACCACAGGCGGTGAAAGTTATTTCAGCTTATGACATGATTTTACTGCATAAGCTTTGGTTAAATGTTCAGCGTATGTGCTGATGAGTTTACACCGTGTTGCATATGTCATATCCCAGGCACATAGAAGCATTTCTTTGCATGTGTGCGTTCATGCGCATGCATATGGGTTCAAACTTGTTGATGTTTGCCAAGTATTTGAAAGTTGCTAGGTGATTTTTAAACTTTTAAACTGCAGAATATAGGAGCATTAGTGTTAGATAAGTTCCCTGTGCCACTAGCTGCATTTATTGTGCATCAAAGCTTCAACATTGTATCCTTTAGAATGGGAGAGACATATTGTGCCATTTAATGATATTTTGTGCCATATTTTAGCTTAAATCAACAAAAAATGGGCAGAGCATGTTGGTTTGAAATGGGGATAATCGATGGTCTCTAAAGGTAAAAAACAGACTGGCCCATGAGGAAGTGAAAGTGTGAGAGAAAGTGGCAGAGAGTCAGGTATTTGAAGGAGGAGTCAGTCGGAATAAGGTGGCCATGGTTGGTAAAAGATAAGGTTTATTGGAAGCTAATGAGGGGGCCTTGTCGTACAATGCATGCGTTCAGGCTGCTGCTGCTGCTGCTCCTAGTGGTGACGGTGAAAGGGCAGCAACGGATGAATGTTTACATCCATTAAATGCTCTTGAATAAAAGTTATGTTATGGAGAATTCTACTCAAAGTTTTGGAGCAAGGCATCACTTCTCTCGTGCTGAGCCACTCACCACTGGTAGTCAATGCAGGCTGTCATATATTTGTGGCCTCTTACATGGCTTCTCCTAGGCAACATTAATGTGTTTCTTGGAAGCTGAAAAATGCAGCAGTCCGAACGTGCTAAGCAGCAGATGCATTAAAGTGTTGTCTTGGTTGAAAAATCAGAGGTTTGGAGAATAAATAATAATAAAAAACGCAAGCAGCTTTTGCTGAGTTGAATGCTTTGGCAGACGCTTATGCTGTGGAAGTAGAAGATATTAATGGCCTGAATTTGGTGATAAGTCCATGAATCTGAGGAAGACTGGGAAAGGAAAGACACAGCTTGCCAAAAAAAGAAAAAGAAGCTGACCTTTTTTTTTTTTTTTCTTTTTTTTTTTTTTTGAAAGCTTGGCCTAAAAACACGTTAGTGTGCTTTCATGAACACAAGTTTCTTGTGCAGTGAAAGTTACATATGTAGCATATAGAAAACGTTGCTTATTAAGCTACTACAGGACAAGATGTTGGTGAGGCTTTAAAACTCCTTGAAATTCCTGGATATTTAAAGCTCAAAACCAACATTAATCCTGTACAAGGTTATACAAGCCTTTTCCATTTGTGAAAATAGTTTCATTTGTAAGCTGCCTGAGAAATTTCTTTAAAATTACATTAGCTTTTGGAGGAATTTGAAGTAGTTTAGAGTTTCACTTGGCAGATCTGCTTAGCACATGACTTTCTTCAGTGATTTCATCGATACTGCAATTTCTTTTGCATCTGCATTTATAGAAGTTGGCTTTTCCAACGATTTTCAATCTTGAGAGCAACTCATTCTGTGCCTTCATTAGTGCTTCACCATTATTGCTGCAGACATTTTCCTGCGCATCTGCATAGCTCATTTTTTACTTTTGCCACATTATGTGCTCCGTCCGTTTTTTTCTGGTCTTTTATTGTATGCTAAGAAAGCAATTGTGCGAATGTGTCTCTTTCTTGTGCAAGTGTGTTTTGGAACCAAACCTGGCTAAAGGGCCTGCTTCATATCATATGACACATGCATTGTGAACTTCATGCAGCTGGACTTTGGCATGTGGATGCCGAAGATCTATACCGTGACAGCCGGGGTTTCCGATACCATCAGGGCTCGGCCAATCTACACTGCCGCAGCTGTGACCAAATGGGGCACTTGTCTAAACACTGCCCTCAACCTAAGGTGGGCCTGGTTAGTCATTCATGCAGAATTTCGCAGTGCTAGCAGCTCTTGTCAAAGCACTCTCGGTGGTTGTAGAGGTTGATAGTTACGTGATTAATATGCATTGAAGACTATGTACTGTAGCCATTTGTGCTTTGCTGTGCTATATGGTGCATAAGCGAGTAAAGCTGTCTTGCATCATATATAGTGTACTATAGTCGGACGCAATGTAAGTGTGTTGTAATGCGCCGCTGGCATTCATGAAAGCCACACACAGTTTCAGTATGACAAAAAAAAATTGTGTGTTGTATAGGGTTTTCTTCTTATCTGAACAAGAAGCTGAACTAAAGACAAAATTATAAGCTAAAAAATTTTGATGCTTCTGGCTTGTTTGATATAGTCGAAAATCGAAAAGTTGATTTTGTTTACTATTGTGGTTGGACAGCACAGTAATACAAGACTCACCAGGAAATGGCCTATTATAATCAACTGCTTTTTTTTGTGTGTGTGTTCAGATAGCAGAGTGGTATGAAAAATGAAATGGTTTAGCTATTTTTCTATTTATGTGTGAGTAAGTGCTGTGGAAGAACTTACAGCTGTACAACGTGCTCTGTAACTTGAGCTAAGATTTTGCAGCGAAATGCTACATGTTCTAGTAATGAAACTCGTGTAGCATTGTTGGTGGCCATTCCAAGAAGACCTTAGTGTTTCTTACCTTGTGCTAGTTTCAGTGATTGGTTGAAATAGGCAGCTTTTTAACTGCAGAAGCTTCATGAAAGGTTTGCTGAAAAGCTGCAAAGCATCATTGGAAATTATGAATGCTTCAGTTTTCTAGTTGTAGCTTTGTTTTGAAGATGCCTTCTCCACTCAGTGCAAAATATGCAAGATCTGACCTCCATAGCAAGGGGTATGCAGTTTAAAAGACCCTCAAGTGACAGCGCACCCACTACCAGTTGTCGATGTGGTGCATCCAAGTTCAGGGAGTTACAGTTTCAGCAATGGTATACAAGTAACTGCCATGTTTTTCCTTTAGGTTTTTGCACACCTTCATTCTCACATGGAGCAAAGGTTCTTGAACCATCTGTATTTATCAAAGTACCATCATTAAGTGCATACTTCTGATGTTCTGCAGTGTTGTTGTTGATGTTTACTCAATATTTAGGCTTCCACTAAGCTAACCTATTACTCCTTGTTACTCCAGGAGCCCATTATCAGTATTGCATGAGTTACACTCTAGCAGTGGCTACCAGTTGTTTTAAAACATGTTTCTATACTTTCTTACTGTTAAAGGTTAGCTTTGTGCACAAAGAATTATAGGAGTATAGCAGAGAATATAAAGAAGTCTAAAAATTAATCTGCAGTAGCAAGCACACATGTAGTATTACATTTAAATCTTATACATCATTATGCTATGTTTCTCTGTATTCTGATTCCACAATTAGTGATCATTAATATGTACAAGCCTTAACAAGCTTATTAACACAATAGCATTAAGGATCCCACGGGGCAGAAAAGCCAGCGTCGCCGTCCATGTCACTGTGATGGTCATGAGCGAAAAAATCCCAATGGAAGCAGAGAATTCAGGAGCACATCAAAGTATATTTTGATTGGCGCCAAAGTTCTCAGGGAGGCTCCTGTAATTGAAGGAAAGTAATTGCGCTAGAAAAGTAATTCAAACTCAAAACCTTTGGTTTGTGAAATGGGGGCACTGTCCATAGACCACAGTGGCGAGCGAAAAAATCCCAATGGAAGCAGAGAATTCAGGAGCACATCAAAGTATATTTTGATTGGCGCCAAAGTTCTCAGGGAGGCTCCTGTAATTGAAGGAAAGTAATTGCGCTAGAAAAGTAATTCAAACTCAAAACCTTTGGTTTGTGAAATAGGGGCACTGTCCATAGACCACAGTGGCGCGTTGGTTCGGGCTGATTAAAGGTGAACCTAACAAATACGCCGTGGCCTTTAACATGGTAAATTGCCTTAGGAACTCATATTTATTCTGTCATTATTAATTATTAGTATGCAAACAAGGAATTAGGTCATGACACGAAAAAGACAAACATGAATCACAGCGCGAGGGACGCTGTGGTCTGTTGTGTCATCCTCTTTAGGACCAGCAAAGCCTGCCACATGGCAACCCATAGACACTGGAGACAAAATTAAAATTGTCTTTGAAGAAATAACAAGAGCAGTAACACTCTCACTACTCGGGGGACACCCCAGAAACCTCTGCACCCATTAAGAGTGGAGCAAAAAGTTTCCTCATCTTATGGAGGCCACAGTGGAGCTATGCAGAGTGAAAAAGAAGAGAAAGAGATGCAAGTCGTTTTATGAAGTGAGGATGTGTATATTGTGACATATATGCCCTGCATCACTGGACGTTAAAGAAGGCAACGATCAGAAACAGTGACACAGAAGACGACAAAGTGGTAGCAACGTTTAGTGCTAGAAGAAGGTTAACGCTGCTATGATTCTGTGCTTTGTGTGCTGTGTCATCCTGGACTAACCTTCGTGCACTAACCTTGCCACATATCATCTTGGTGGAGGTGACTAAAGATCCCCGTGTGCACACATAAATCCATTTAAGCAGCCGAAAGCTGGATTTGCGCAGTGGCCGCCACCTACCTGGGATCACAACATCAACAACGGCCACTATGACCTCTGAGGCAGCTCTTACCACCGCAACATCGGCGCAACCACTCGTCCTCACAAAAATCCGCCACCCTCCCATCTTCAATGGCGAAGACAAGACAGATGTTGACGACTGGCTGGGTGAGTACGAGCGATGCAGCCGGAACAATCATTGGGACACGACCATCATGCTGGCCAATCTGATATTCTATTTCGCTCGCACATGGTTTCAAAATCACGAGCATGAGCTGGTGACCTGGTAAATTTGCAAGCAAAAGCTTCACGACTTGTTCGGGAAGCCCATTGGACGGGCTCTCGCAGCCAAAACCGAACTTTCGTCTCGCGCCCAATCCACCACGGAGTCCTACCTGGCCTACATTCAAGACGTGCTCGTGTTGTGTCGCGAGGCGAACAGGTTCATGCTGGAAAGTGAAAAGGTAGGGCACAGCCTCAAGGGCATCGCAGATGACGCGTTCAACATCCTCTTCTGCATGGATTGCTCTACCGTCGAGTCGGTGCTTCAAGTTTGCCGAAGATTCGAGCAGGCCAAACAATGACGCCTGTTACATCGCTTTGAGCGCCTTCCGAACACGGCAGCCACATCATCCTGTGATGATCTGGCTCCTCTGCAACAGCCTTCTCAGTCCGCAACAATGACTCGGATCGTCAGGCGAGAACTCGAGGCATTAGCTCCTGCACCATTCCCATCTCCAGTGCCTGACACCGTGGCCATGATACAGGCTGTTGTCCAACAGGAACTTGCCAACGTCGGTCTTTCCTCCAACCTTGTACCGCCCTTGTCACCATTGCATCCTGTTCCTGTAGTGGCTGTTGCAACCACTAGCCAAGCTCCCCCACGTCGCTACGTTAATCGCAATCCTGCAGAGTGGCGCACCTCAGATGACAGGCCAATTTGTTTTATTTGCTGTCGAGCCGGCCACACTTCTCGTTATTGCTGCAGTCGCACCTTCCCCACACCTCGTTCCTATTACAACGCTGACCGTCGGTACTACTACGGACCTCGACGCTTCCCTGCCCAACCTGAACAGCTCCGCCGTGCATATGATGGACCTGGACACTTCCCTGCTCACCTAGATGAACCTCACACCGAACCCGTTTCGAGTGTCCGTCACTCCAGCCGATCTCCATCTCCACGGACTCGTCGATCTCGTTCACCGCTGCCTCGTCGCAACTTCTCCTCATCATACGCCGGTGCCCACTTGGGAAACTAGCGAGTGCAGCGTCTGGGAGTGATGCTGCATTACCGACCCGGACTGTCAACTTGAAACTGACCCTCGCACCCAGGCGTAACCTCATTGACATTTTTGTGGACGGAGTCTCGGTTTCTGCCCTTATTGACACTGGCGCCCACATTTCCGTCCTCAGTTCCTCGCTCCGTCAACGCCTCAACAAAGTCCTCACACCAGCTTCCTCATCTACAGTTCGTGTTGCTGATGACAATACAGCTACTGTGATTGGTATGTGTAGTGCAAGAATTACCATTGCCGACCGCCATATCCCTGTTCTATTTACAGTCCTCACCAGTTGCCCTCACGACATTATATTAGGACTCGACTTTTTAACTGCACATTCCGCACTCATTGACTGTCCTTCTGGATTGCTTCATCTGGACCTGCCACTCTGTCCTGACAAACAGGCCTCTGATACTTCAACGCTCCGTCTCCGCTCCTCTACATTTACTCGTCTGCCACCAGAAGCTGCAGTGTATGTGCTCATGTCGCCTTTTCCCTCCGTTCCTGATGGCGACTACGTTGTTTGCCCCATAACCGACGTGACACTGCAGCGTAGAATCGCTCTCCCTCACAACATCGTGCACGTAGAAAATAACAACGCTTATATTCCAGTCTTGAACTTCGGCCTTTTTGTACACATTCTTCCTGAGGGCATTACTCTCGCCGAACTGACCCCACAGTCCGACGTCACAGTGGCCACTCTTTTGCCTGACCCTACTGCTAAAGTGTCAACACAACCTGCACCGTCCCCATCTCCAGAGGCCCGCATATCAGGAATGGTTGCACCTAATTTGCGCCCTGACCGTGCTACAGCACTTACGAGTCTTCTGAATTCGTACAGTGATATTTTCGATTTTGGTGACCGCCCCTTAGGACAAACGTCCCTCGTTACACATCGTATCGACACCGGAGACACCCGCCCAATTCACAGAAGACCTTATCGAGTCGCCATTTCTGAACGACGCGTCATACAAGATGAAGTGGACAAGATGTTAGCAAAAAACATTATAGAGCCTTCGAGCAGTCCCTGGGCGTTGCCTGTTGTGCTTGTTAAAAAGGACAATACCTGGAAATTCTGCGTTGATTACCGACACCTCAACAAAATTACAAAGAAAGACGTTTACCCGCTCCCCAGGATAGATGATGCCCTCGACTGCTTGCACGGTGCCAGCTATTTCTCTTCCATTGATCTTCGCTCCGGTTATTGGCAGATCGCAGTCGACGAACGGGACCGGAAGAAGACCGCCTTCGTCACTCCCGATGGCCTGTATCAATTCAAGGTGATACCTTTCGGCTTGTGTAATGCGCCCGCAACATTTGAGCGCATGATGGACTCTTCTGCGCGGCTTGAAATGGACGACGTGCTTGTGCTATCTCGATGACGTCATTGTATTTTCTTCTACATTCGAGAGCCATCTCCATCGCCTTGATGCCATTCTTGGCGTCTTCCGAAGAGCTAGCCTTCAGCTGAATTCGAAGAAATGTAGCTTCAGCCGACGTGAACTCAAGGTGCTCGATCACGTGGTTGATGCCCATGGCGTTCAACCCGATCCAAACAAAATATGTGCTGTAAGTGCATTTCCTACACCCCATTGCACCAGTGATGTGCGTAGTTTTCTTGGGCTTTGCTCCTATTTTTAGCGGTTTGTACCTAACTTTGCGGAGACAGCTCATCCACTCACCAATCTTTTGAAGAACGACGCTCCATTTTGCTGGGACCAAGAACAATCCCAAGCCTTTTCTGCGCTCATTGCAGCCCTCACCAACCCGCCCGTCCTGGCAAACTTCAATCCTTCGGCACCAGCAGAGGTACGCACCGACGCCAATGGTCACGGTATTGGTGCCATACTCGCCCAGCAGCAGATAGGTCGCACTCGCGTCATTGCTTATGCCAGTCGCCTCCTTTCTGCGGCTGAATGAAATTACTCGGTTACAGAACGTGAGTGCTTAGCCCTCGTGTAGGCCATTACAAAGTTTCGCCCTTACTTGTTTGGCCGCCCGTTCTCCGTCATCACCGACCACCATGCCTTATGCTGGCTTTCTACGCTGAAGGACCCTACTGGTCGCCTGGGTCGTTGGGCCCTCCGTCTTCAGGAATACACTTTTTCTGTCGCCCACAAGTCTGGCCGGCTGCACGCTGACGCCGATTGCCTGTCCCGCAACCCGGTAGATCCCCCACCTGCGAGCGGGTGCGACGATGACACATATGTGTTGGCCATCTCTGACCTTTCAAACATTCGCCATGAGCAGCGCTTAGATCCCAAGCTTTGCAGCATAATCAATCGCCTCAGCATTGATCACCTTGATGCTACCCTTGCTCTGTTTGTGCTCCACAACGGCACCTTATACTGACGGAATATGTGACCAGATGGCGCCGAGCTTCTGCTTGTAGTCCCCGAACATCTTCGTACCACCATTCTTCAACAGCTGCACGACGCACCCACAGCGGGTCATCTTGGCGTATTACGTACGATAGCGTCCGCCGCCACTTCTTTTGGCCAGGCCTCTATCGCTCTGTTCGTCATTATGTTGCTTCTTGTGACCGTTGTCAGCGAAGGAAGAAGCCCTCAGCTATGCCTGCTGAATCCCTGCAGCCGATCGACATCCCAGTAGACCCGTTTTCCCGAGTTGGTCTTGACCTCCTTGGGCCTTTCTCACTTTCTGCGTCAGGGAATAAATGGATTGCAGTGGCCACGGATTATACTACGCGCTACGCTGTCACCCGAGCGATACCCACCATCTGTGCAACTGATGTGGCTGCGTTTCTTCTCCACAACGTCATCCTGCTCCATGGTGCTCCACGCCAGCTGCTCATTGACCATGGCCGTTGCTTTCTTGCTTGAGTAGTCGACGAAATTCTTCGTTACTGCTTCATTAAGCACTATTTTACCACCGTTTACCATCCACAAACGAATGGCCTCACCGAACACCTCAAACACACGCTCACAGACATGCTGTCTATGTATGTCTCAGAGGATCACCGTGACTGGGATATTAATTTGTCGTTTGTAACGTTCGCGTACAATTCCTCTCGTCATGACACAATGGGCTACTCACCGTTTTATCTTCTATACAGGCGCGACCCCCCCCCTCCCGTTTGACAGCGTATTGCCTCCCACCGCTAACGCCAGTTGCTACTTTCGTGACGCCATCTCCCGAGCTGACGCCGCCCGTGTTATTGCTTGCCGACGACTGGCCTCCTCCCAAAATTCTCAAAAACGGCGCCATGATTCTCGCCACCAGGATGTCCACTACTTCCCGGGCTCTCTTGTCTTGTTCTGGACTCCCGCTCGTGAAGTTGGGCTGTGTGAGAAGCTCTTGCCATGCTACGCAGGAGCCTACCGTGTTTTACGGCCAGTCACTCCTGTGACATACGAGGTCGCCCCTGTACATCTGCCGCGACAGTCCTCTATGCCACGCACCGAGATTGTTCATGTCGCCAGAATGAAGCCGTACTACCCCTGCAGTAGTTTGTCCTAGTGCGCACCGGCACAGTGCTTTTCGGGGGGGGGGGGGGTAATGTAACATATATGCCCTGCATCGCTGGACGTTAAAGAAGACAATGATCAGAAACAGTGACACAGAAGACGACAAAGTGGTAGCAACGTTTAGTGCTAGAAGAAGGTTAACGCTGCTGTGATTCTGTGCTTTGTGTGCTGCGTCATCCTGGACTAACCTTCGTGCACTAACCTTGCCACGTATCAATATGATAAAAAAGTTGTGGTGTTGACTGAAGAGTATGCAGTGCAAACCGAGCCCATAACCACTTTCGCATTCTACTCTTAACGGCATAGCTTAGTAAGCGTCCCTTAAGGGTTTTTTCTTTCTTTCTTTCCTTGCTTACATGTGCTGTAGCTTTGAAACTTGTGTTCTGGTTCTGGTGACAAACACATACAATAAGTAGGCTGTTGCATTACCAAGGCACAATGTTGCAGTTGTGATCAGCTGATGCTTTGTGGCTGGCACTGCAGTTCAACCAGTATTGTAGCATAGTGGTTTCAGTGATTAGTTTCAGTATGCTTATCTTGCATGGTACTGCTGCATATGCTCTGCATGGAAGGCGTGTTGGCTGTAATGCCTAGTTGTTTCGTCCTTGATTATGCCTGTTTTTTCTAAAGGCTTCCACAGTTGAGGCATGGTGGCGTGAGCAGTGATTTTTTTTTTTTTTTCAGATCACGGTGTGTCCCTTCTGCTCAGAGCTTGGCCATGATGTTAAACGCTGCCCTCAACGCATGTGCTCTCGCTGCTACATGCGCGGCCACGTGGTGTCTGAGTGCAAACAGACTTTTGTGCCTACATGCAGCCTGTGTAACACCAAGGGCCACCCTGACGAGGTATGATCTCTACTTTGTTCCTTCTTTTGTTTTTGGCTAGTTAGTTTAGGTGGCTTACACGGGTAGAGCCTGAAGTAAAACTTGTTGCTGGGCTAGTTGGTTCTTGATCGTACAGGAGAAAAGCAAGCGCAAAAAATACAAACACAAGAGAGGAGACAGGACAATGCGCTACTGGCATCTAATTCTTTTATTGAAATCCACACACTATATATAGGGACATCGTCACACCACCTATCGGCTCCATACATGTCAGAAGGCAATATTATCTAACAAAAAATTCCATGTTTAACACAGGGTGATCTAAACCCGAAAAAAACACCTTACTCTTTAAAAACAAAATGACACGTGGTACGTAAAGGGCCAAAGTAACATAAAAAATAAAACAATAAACAATAAATTCCATGTTTAACATAGGGTGGATTAAAACCGATAAAAACACCGATGACTAAAAACAAAATGACACGTGGTGTAAAGGGCCAAAGTAACATGTTGGAATGAATAAGAAGTGAGCGGAACTTAAAGGCATAAAAACCAACCACGAAACCCCGAAAAATCGTGTAACATCCTAAACGTTCTTCAATGTTTTAAGCACTATAAGCACCTTGTGCCACCACAAAACAGACAAACAAAACTTCTGTGGTGATGGGACAGTGATATGTTGAAAAGTGAAGACGACATAAAAGGCACGCAAAAACATAAAAACCAGAACAAGCACATGTACCAGCGTAAGCATTCACCAGCGGTTTCGTCTTCTGAATTTCAATAAAAGAATCAGTTGCCAGCAGCGCGTTGTCCTGTCTCCTCTCTTGTGTTTGTCTTTTTTTGCGCTTACTTTTCTCCTGTACGGTCAGAGCCGTTTCAGGTCTGCCCCTACTGGTGCTTAACTGGAGGAGTATGCATTTGCACATTAACAAGCATGCTACTAAGAGGCAGTCATAAGCCTTTGGCTTTGTTTTTGTCTTATCTTCTTGGTGCTTGGCTTACGAATGTTGTTTTTAATATAGGGATAGGTAAGCTGAGGGCAGGGCGATGTCCTCTAATATTGGTAACTCACTTCATGTGACGTGTGGTCACACGGCGCTCCGGTCTTCACGGGGCTCATGCTTGTCGAGTTGCCCGTGCACTTGCCCTCAACAAGTTCCTTTGTACCTTACATTCTCTTCACCCACGTTCAGCTAAACACCATTGGGACTGCACAGGTGGGCCTTATGGGGGTTAATTTTTGCAAAAATGCTCCACGGGGGGGCTAGACGCTGCAGTCGCCTTCTAGTCCTAACGTGCCATCCCTAGCAGACAGAGCTGAGACCCGCGGTGCGAGGAGTCGCCATTGGGACGGGTTCGGGCCAGGGGGGACGAACACGAGTTACGCACTCGAACAAGCTTTAATTTGCCCGAGCAGTTGTACACGGCAAATCAACAGCACACAAATACAACCGCAGCGTAGCAAGCGAACGCCGCGTACGGGGGTGAAATAAAACCACCTAATGAGGAAGCACGTGCAGGGAGGTGAGAGGAAGAGTCTGCTCACCTGTGCAGCTTCGAGCTCACATCCCGTTGCGGTAAGTGCGTACGGTGAGTGGGCGATTCTCGGTGACGGCGGTGGTCTCCTTGGCGGAAATTATGAACCGCGCGCGTGCACACTCATATGCCGAAAAAACCCCGAGTCAGTTGCGACAGAGGCACTCCTCGACTGGGCATGGGAAAGGAGGTCTCCCGGTTACGCCGGCAGGAAAGAGAGAAGCTCGCGGCAGCGTCGCCATAGGGCCCGGGAGGCGGTGGGGGGTGGCCAGCGTGCCCTCTCCTTCGCCAGCCTCTCTACCAGTATGCGTAATCACGCGTGTTAATTACGCGCGGCCGTTATAATGGAGGCAGGGGATTGTGAATCCCCACAGCCTCTACAAGGCTTCTCTAACCACCATCACCATCTCTACTACTGAGCTCTTTGCTATGCGTCTCCTTCCTCTCCACTCTCTTATCAATCTTCAGCATGACCCCCATCTTAGCCCAACTTTGTCAGAGTCAGTGGTTACTGATTCAGATGGGCATTCCCCTATTTCCATTTCCATCTCCACTAAAACCTCTCTACATCACGTCCTTACTCTTCCATCCATTATGTCCCCTCTCCTCCATGCTGGTCATCGTCACACAGACACGGAGAACCATTTCCTACTCTTCGCTACTTCACGGATGCCTCCTTTGTGGATCTTCAAGGATCCTGCAGCTACGCTCTTTATCATTCTCATCTCCTTGCCGCTGAAACCAGCACCTTCACCCACCGGATACATTGTCTCTTGAGATCCTAACCCTTGTCCATGCCCTCCCGTACTTCTGCTTTTCTTCCTTCTCCTCCAGAGTGTTCTCTTCCAATTTGTTAACCCATCTACTCGCCCGTGACACTTTTAAATGGGCACCGCTTATTCTCTGGCCCAAGCCCTCGGAGGACAGTGGGAGGCTCTCCTTGCACCGTATCATCTCTAGTTTCGTCTCGATAAGTGCCTATACCCACCCCCTCATCCATCCCTTACCATGCCAGAGGCTCGCCTTCTCCGGCACATCTAAATGAATGCACTCATTACCCCCTCATGTCTCTTCTTCTGTCGCTATCTATCTGAACCCTCCTGTCCGAATTGTCCTTCCACCTATGCGAACTTATCCCATTGCCTTTCACTGCCCAGCTGCTCTGCAGTCACGTTTCCATCCCTCCCCTTCAGTCACCACCTGGCTCGACCGACTTGACCTGAAGGAAAATAGCTTTGACTAGTCGCCCAGGCCGTCGATGTGTTCGGCCTGTAACTGTTGGCCGAATAAAAGTCTTGTACTATTACTACTATCACAGAGATTACATTCATCATACTGAATGGATAGCACATACACCTTGAATGTGGCAAGGTCTATTGAGTTCACTAGAGGTGTGCAAACAGTACTTTTTCAAGGGAGGATGAGGGTCTTAGGACTTCATTAGTTTATTATTAGGATCTCACGAAACTTTGCACATGTATGTTTTTCTCTTCCAATTCCAAAAAGGTAATCGTAATTTAGCTCGTGTTCTTAGATCAAAAGTTATCTTACAAAGTCCAAAGCATAATTAATTCTTATACACCTTTAATAAACTTTCTCATCACACTTTGTTGCTTTTAGTTACGTGGATTAATAGCTAAAGAGTTCCCATGCCCGATTGCATTCTTCGTTTTCCTCTAAAGGCATGTCACCCTGACATACTATGTTGAGAGAAAAAAGTTGCAACATTTCACACTGGAACTCATTAAGCTAATTGCAAATTGCTCTTTATGTATGATCTAAACAAAAAAAGAATCTCATTGGGTACCTCACTTCTCTTTGAAGAAAATGGTACCAAGGTTTCTTTTGTGAACCAGAAAGGAGTTATCAAAACACTGCATAAAACTGAGGAGGGCAACCAAAGATATAGAACTGAAAAAGACAGTGTTTGAAGTTTGACCACATATTGTAAAATGAGCAGTTAGTAGCCTCGCCGTGATATTTTTCGTCTGACATGCTCTCCTCATTTCCAAAATTGTCTCTGAATTCTGAATATGTCAACCCATATTGTTAGGGTATGCAATCTCAGAGACGACCATTACCCGTGATGAATAGTGAGGCTTTTCTACTGAAGTGAGCATGAATACTGTAACCAGAAACAAAATCGAGTACTGGTCAAGTAGAACTCAATCCAGTATGAATCAAATATTTTTACAGATATTTGCCACTTGTAGGACTATTCATGGAAACACATAATTGTGTGAAGAAGTAAAGAGCTAGCGTTGGCTCTGAAGTATGGCACTTTAACGAATATTTGTAAGAAAATAATAATTAGCAGGGTTGGAACTTGTACTGTTATACCTACAAGCTCAACAATAATCTTGGCCTAGGGGTATGTGACGTGAAGTCACGTCCAAGCTGGCAGAAGTGACATAAAGCCACATTTTAACCACGCCATACAAACGTGCCTGCATAGCCCAGGAATAGCATGTCTGTCTCTGGACCCAAGGGTCCCATTGGGTTCGATTACATCTCAAATGAGCTGCTTGAGTTGACAATGCCTACAAATTTAGCCATGAGATGGGGTTTCATGACGTCATACAATCCACCGGCTGATCTGTGCTTGACTTTCATCGGCCAACTACCATCTGCCAGAGACACGCTCCTAAGCATAATATAATTAGCATTCAGAAGCTTTACAACTACTGTCTTCTGTACCATTTAAAAGTTTTAAATGGCTATCAAAACTTCTTAAAAAGCTTATCAGAATTAACAATGTGGCCTAATCCTTGTAAGCAAGAGGTTCTTAAAAATATTGCTGCCTTGTTAAAAAAATTCTTATGGTCGTTAATATGCAGTGTCCCTCTGGTTTTAACCAGCAAAACAAAATCCAGCCTGAAATTACCATCACAAGAGCTGCTATGAGATATATTTTGAAGTTATGTTTGTAGCTACAGCATTACCCTTATCATGCAGTTGTCATGCAGCTGGTACTATGTGCTATTCCTGCTCAGAAAGTAGTACTCTGGCCCTTGTCAATCTGTTCCCATAGCATTTTGTCTGGGAGGCACAGCATTTTGTCTGGGAGGCTATCAGCATTAAAACTTTAGAGCAAAACTTTTTATTTAATTTATTTCTATACGGCTTCTAAAGTTGTGGGTGCGATTAAAACTTTCAAGTGCATACTATTTGTTTGACCTGCACTCACCGATATTAATTTCAGCTGACACTATTTCACCATGCAGGACCATGTTTTCGTGTGAAACTTGTGAGATAAAGTGTATTTGCTGAAAATGACGCTAAGCTTTGTGGTTTGACTGGGTTTTAAATAAAGGTTACATAAATATAAATAAAGGATGGCTTGCAAGGGTGCTTCAGAGCTAATAGTCTTGCGAGACTCGAGAGACTATCTACTGAGATGTCTTTTTCGATGCATGTCCATACATAGCGGATATGGCTGTGAACATTTGATGCAGATTTGTTTGGCTGACCGTCATACTGTAACTTTTTGCAGCGCTGTCCAGACTTGTGGCGGCGATACCATATGACGGTAAGTGTGCTTCTTTAGCAGCGTTGCAAGATTGGTTCATTGAAAGGTGTGTTCTTGACTTTAAATCCCTGGTGCTATCTTTGTTATGGTCAATGGTACCACCACTTCCACATGCTGTAGGGGAAGCTTCTGACGTTACTTAGTTAACCAGCAAAGACATGATGTTTTCATTATGTGACGCACTTCCCAGAAGGGCCATAAGGATGCCTTCTTCATGAAAAAAACCTCTGTACTCATTGACAGTTCCTCATACTAATTACAAGGACCCATTGCAATGGCTTAGTGGCTTTGGCATTTGGCTGCTGATCCCAGGGTTGCAGGCTTGAATCCCAGCTGTGCTGGCTGCAGTTAAATGGAGGCGAAATGCAGGAACGCTCTCGTGCTGTTTAATGTCAGCACACAAAAAAGCCTGGCAGTCTAAATTAATCCCAAACTCACGACTACGGCACTCCTCGTAACTCATGTTTCACTTTGGGACATTAAGGGGCAGCTCTGGGTGTTTTTCGAACTAAATATAATTTATTGAAAGTTGTTCTGCAGTATTTCTCTTGTTCCTGATTTCCACCAAGTTTGGCAGCCATGCGAAATATTTTTGCAGCGCAAGCAAATTTCAAAGCTTGCCATTTCCGTGAGCTTATTTAGGTTATTTTTACAGGGAACACTGCATTTGCAACATCACAAATATTACCTGCGCATTAACACCTCTCCCTGCTTCATCAAGAGCAGTTTGATGCTTGTATTAGATTGCCTTAGGCATTTTATCAAACTTTCTAGCAATGCTTGGGATGTTGTTGCTGCATTACACATAGCACCTGTTCACAGACTGAGCTTCTTTTCAGTTTGCAGTTTTCGCAGTTTTAAAATAGTTCCACTCACTATCTTGAAAAGCTGGCTTATTTTAGTGGAGAGGGGACTGAAGATTTATGATGTGACCATCAACTAAAGATGTTTCAGTACCACTTGCACGAGCAGAGGAATTTAATTACAGCGGTTGATTTTGCTGCTTCTCTCAATTCAGATTTTGCCATCTATTTCTCTAATCACTGATGTCACTAGTAGCATTGCCCTTCTTACCAAGGCTGCAGACAGTAACGTTGCGTGACAGCCTAGCTCCCACCATCATGAGTGGAATTAGGTACTAAGGCATATGAACAAATGCTGTTGCCATGTCCAGCTGGCTTTTGCTGTTGTCTTTAGTGCAGATGCTGACTCCCCTCCTCCCACCTCAATGCCTGCTGCATTGTTGATGGCATGATATAGAAGCCTAAGTTATGGAAGGATGTTATGCAAGACACAGGACCAAATGACATGGTACTTGCAAGCATAGTTAAATCTACCCATTACATAGACTCACTTATCAATCTTGAGGCAAGTGACTTGGAGCCCCGTTACGCAAGGTTGTGGTTTCAAGAGTTGCACAGTTTCATTTGAACCAAGCTGCATCATAACTTCGTGTGGGACCAGTTACTGTGTGCACTGTACTGTGTAACCTCTATCGTGGGCTGGTCTCTCTTGTCTTTCCATTTTAGACTACAGATGGTCCCATTGTTAAAGCTCGGGTCAAGGTGCGCCCACGAGAAGAACGCTACTGCTTCAACTGCGGTCGCCAGGGGCACTACGGCCATGTAAGTCACACTGTCGTCAGTACTATATATCATTATTTTTTTGTGTCTGTTGTTTTGTTTGGGAGAATACACTTCGCATATCTTTTAACCCTGTGACAACTTCTGCAGTCCAGGCCTACACAGCCTACTGGAAAGGCTGTTTGTACAGCATGCACAAAATCTGTACAGTGCACTGAATCCACTGTGTGTACTGTCCATAGAGCTTTCGTAAGATAACAAATTAATGTATTTACTGGAATGTAACACTTCTATTTTACCAAAAGTAGAAGTGAAAAGTTACCCATCGTATTACATAATTTATGCTATTTTGAGAGAAGAGAATACTGGACCATATTCACTCAGGTATTGGTTGCATGGAGATGCATCATGTAGGTCCGCTGCCAGCTTTTGGAGACAGTAAAAAGTGAAAGTTTGAATGTTGTTGATATTGATGAACGGAAGCTCTGGGCGTGAACATCTAATTACTGTGGCTAGCAGCGCACACCATATATCACAGCACCAACAGTGCAATAATAAACTTGTTATTAGAGAATTTACACTTCCGCATGCAGCACAATGAAAGTATGTGCAGCAGGTCATGTGAGACGTGAAGGCCTCTTTAAGTTCAGCAGACATCCCATCCTCGGCGCCACTGATGTCTCGTCTCACGGCACTAGTCTATTTTGGGTACATGCAGAGAGGTAAAAGCTTCTAAAATATGTCAAGGGTAACATACTTAGGCTGTACCCACATCATCAAACTCTGGCTTAATCGAGAAAAGGGCACATCGTGACAGCATTTATGGTGCTAGTGGAATCGTGCAGTTGTCTAATAACCAGCTGATACTGAACACTCCTCCTATCAACTTGTATAACATAACTGTTTGCATGCTTATGAGTTAGTTAGTACTTGGCGAGTCTGCACTAGTGGCTTTAAGCAAACACGTTTACTCTGCATTTGTGGGAGACAGGGCTCTTGGAGCGTGTTTCTTTATTTTAGACTAAGTGCAATAAAAAAGGAACAGCCTTAATCAGTTTTTAATGCTGATCTCAAATACGTAATCATGTTTCTGATGTATCAATTAATTTGCAAAATATTTGGCATTTTCTCTCCTGTCTCCTTTGTTGATAGAAACAATAGAGAACAAAAACACTCATTAGAAAAGTATCGTTAAAGTGGTATGGACACCAAATTTTCGTGCTGTGCTTTTGCATTGTAAATAGTGCGTAGCGATTCTGTAAGCACAGAGCATGGTGTTAGGAGCCCAAAATCGCATTAAATAATTTTTTATCGTATTATTAGTATGCGGCAGTTTCGGTTGCGGTTCATAGTTGCCAGGCTTTTACTCGACGTCAAGAAACAGAAGACATAACATTGAAACGTCACGTGGGCCAAAAACTCGTGACGTCAAGGAGCAGGCGCAGTGTGACTGACAGTTTGCAGTGTGACTCCGCCATATGCTCTCATGGTGCAGTCACATGGCAGAAAGAGTTGGTCAATTGTATCTAGTTCACTATAGTCAACTGCATGCCTAAACATGTTTGCATTGTTTTGGCGATCCTGTCATGCCGCGCCAATGCGAAATATTTGGAAACATGCCGTTGTCGCCTGCGAACAGCTGTAGCTAACTCGCTCTCCGACAACGTTTTGCTCGTAGCAGTGCCGATGTCGGCCGCTTGCTTCGCTACAATATTGCCCAAATTCTTATACTATGCGAGCGGGTGGGAAAAATTAAAAAGTGGGAGAGGCTTTGACTATGAAGCAGCGCGCGTAAATGCTCGCGAGTATATAGTTTAAATCACACTGATCGAGGCACCCCTTTCGTGCTCTGTTTTGAGTGCTGCTTCATATGTGCGAATCTGGTGACCGTTGAGAGAAAATTTACAAATTTTAGCAAATAAAAACAGTCATCCAGTATAGTTTTGGCAACAGTGAACTGAAATCGACAGTTATTTACATAGCAGGACGCGCGTCAAATCGCCACGAAGTGCCGGTGTGACCCCGGTGTGTCGAGCAATGCTGCAAGCGACCTGGAACAGTCATCGGTGCGACTTGTGGAGAGAAAATTAGGCCGATTGAGGATAGTCGCCATACATACGTTTTATCGAGCTGATTTTAGTATGATATAGGCTTCCTATAGTAAAGCGGTGTTGGAAGACGAGCCTTTATAACAGCGTTGAGTCGCTGACCCGTTCCGAGTGCCGTCCGGTGAGACCGACTAGGTCTAGCGATGAGTAGGGCAGGCATAGAGCACGGCACGCCCACGGGAGGCGCCGTTGCCGAAGGCTTCGCACTTGTGCAGGCATGCTACTGTTGCAGTCCTGATAAAATTTGTCTTTTCTGGTAGAAAGCTAAGGAATGCTACATTGCCTCAGGGCTGCGCCGCCAGCCACTCCGCTCACGTGCACGGCGACCAACAACAATTCCGTCTGCCGACCGTTGCAGCGCCATCGGCTGCAGCCTTCGAAAATTTTATTGAATGAATATTGCCATTAAGCATAATTTTGGTTACAGTGAGCTGTCGTGCTGTCCGTGTGTCAGAACTGTTAAAGCGCTACGGGTGCAAAAGAACAGCCGGAACGAGCTGACCAGCAGCATCGTCTGTTACGTCAGAAAACTGTGCGACGTCATTAATACTTATGATTTTTTCAGTGAACCTACATCACAGTCAATGCGCTAGCGACAGGTCCGGAATGCAAGAGCGACCATTTCCACAAGCTTTAAAAAAGAATTAAAATATTCTCTGCGCTTCCCTTGAGTCTAACACTTGACTATGATGGTCTTCAAATACAAAGGAAGCGCGTGACAAGCTTTGCACAATCTTGTGATATGGTGTCTCTACCCTTTAAGGGGGGATGCGGTGATAAAATCACTATTTTCACTTAAAAAAAAAAAAAAAAAAAATCTAAATTTTTGTCGCTTGCATTGTGCATGTATTAAAGAAACTTCTCACCAAATTTCGTTGTCATCTGCATAGTAGAAATATTAAAATTAATATTTTTGCGAGATGGGATACACTCACCATCGAAAGTGCCTATGAACACTGATTTCAAGACACAGCCGTGTAGCGGTCAAGAAACTCAGCGCAGAGTGTATCCCCAAGTTAGAATGCTTGTTTTTCCCGCTCTCTGGGCAAAAGGGACCTGCTGTTGAGAGTAAAGCAGACAGCTAAAAAGAGAAACAGAAAAGGCAAATTTTGAGCTGTGGCATCAGCAGTTCGGCTGGTAAACCGAAATAGAAGTTTGGATTCACTAAAACGCAGTGCATAACCTTCTGACGCCGTTTTCGCACCGCTGGGAACCTGGCTAACCAAAGTGCTCGACAAGCTGGAGATAAAATATGGAGCCCAGACGAAGAGGCGCACCCAGCAAGTAACCAAGGAAAGCGTTTCACGAGTGCAGTAGAGGTGCTGGACAGCTGGAAAGATTTTAAAAAAAAAAAAGGAGCAACTCGAAGCAATTGCCACAGAGCAGTGTCGTGTTGCAAAAGACGGCCCAACGTGTGCACCAGGCCACATTGATTTGTTAATTTAGGCCCAAAATTGCAATCGTACGTTCTGAAATCTATGAACTCATTTTTCTCAGTTTGCTCTTTTTGCAAGAGTAGAGCCATTAGGAAAACTATCGTTTCCAAACGCATTTGCAAACGCATTTGCAAAAAGCTGCTTTCAAGGTGGTTTCTGGACATAAATTTTATTGGAAACAAGATAAAGTACTTTCTGGATTCCTAATTGTTCTCTAAGGAAAAAAAAAAAGTATGAAATATGTGACATATATTGACAACAGAAAAAAATGAAGTTCGTTCTTAAAGTGCTCAGATTTTTACAAAAATGTCATAAAGAATTCACAATTGGCCTTATCCTGTACAATGAACTACCTAGAAATTATGCAAGCACAAACAGTTGGTACATACATCTTCATGATTTTTTAAATGATAGTTTTCCTATATAAGCTGACACTCTTAATTACTCATTATCACAGCTACAACTTTTTCTATTTATGTTAAGGTGATGAAACTTAGAATATATTTGAAAAAGATGGGTAAACCAACCCTGAAAATTTTATTGAAATTCGTGAGACAATTCAAAAGTTGACCCTTTAGCCCCGAATCCCCCTTAGCATGTGGCTAGATAATATAATGTGCAAAGAATGCAACATAGAAACTACATTTTTTATTAGGCAGTCATTTTGTAGCTCGATATAAGGAAAAGTGGTTGATGAGCCGTATAAATTAGAGCGCTAAAAGGAATTAGCTAGTGCAAAGTGAGACATTGGTTCCCAAAATTTTATAAGTTGATCACTTAGGAGCTTGCCGCAATAAAAATTTATTCCTTTATCTGCTCTAAAAGCGAAGATATCCTTGTAAACTAGAAAACGTCAAACCATTTGTGTTTTCAGAAAACACAAAGAAAGAGGTGGGATTTATTCATGTCGTTTCCTCCAGGGAGCGAATAAATTAGTAAGTATAGAGGAGATGAGTTGTAGGTTTCCAAAATATCTTTTTCAAAAATTTGCTTTTTTTTTTTTTTTCATTATTTTTGGCCCCCTCAGAAGCCCTGCGATGCAACTTGTAGCTTATGAGGAGAGGCTGTGTTGTGTCATGTAGCTGCAGGCAGTGGTCACACCCTTTATCATCATCACCATGCTTTAGTTCAGTAGTTACACAAACAGCGGTGCCATCTGTGGTATGCCTTTTCACCACTGGCATGTATAACTTCCTGACACCAGGGATATTGGATAGCAATATGGCACCTGTGCTTACTTTTACCTTGTAGGCAGTTCTACTTTGGCATCTCAGTTCTGTTGCACTTGCTAATACATTTTGGCTTTGGACTTGCATAGATTTTTCAAGGCACGTGCATGTAGACACTCTCTATCTCTCTTTATTGTATGACACCCTCCCAATTTTTTAATCTAAACGTGTGAGCATCGACTGTGGAGCCGATAAGCGCCACATGGTGGAGCACAGCAGTGAAATCAGCAAGAATGTGCGCATGCATGCAGTGACCATGAGCAATCCGGTGCAGCTTTCCTCCGGCAGGCTGTTGCGGGAACCGGACCCAACTCCTCTTTATTTGTCCGTTACTGCCTTTTCTTCTGTTTTCTGCATAAAAGGCAGTGAGGTGATAAGAGAAACCATTCGATCTGATGTTGTTGCTACCATGCTTCATGTTATATAATGCCTTTTATCTGCCTACCTAGTATAGTGTGAGCATAGAAATCCTATTACGGCTTTGTTTTCTTTGTATTTGTTTCATTTCTTTAGAAAAACAATAAATTTATATCTGGTAAGACTGGGAAAGCATCTGCACTCTTCCTTGCAAGATGAAAGTTTCTAATCAGCAGGATATGCAGTTGTAGATTAATCTTTTTGCCGCAGGAAAGTGGTTCATGAATCGTCAGAAAAGAAAGCAAAAAATTCTAATACGCCTGTAGTATAATGAGTAGGTGTACATCGCATTCTATACAGCTCAAGAGCTACCTGAAACAACAAGAAGACGTTTATAAGCTCAGAACGAGGAATACACAAAACATTTAATAGACCCCAAATAACATTCTAAAAGGCAACGACACGAGTGAAGAAGACAATCGAATGAAACACTCCGAATTACGTGTACATATTTAAACATGCTTTTTCGGAATGAAAGTAACAGTCTAAGTAACAGCAAAGGAAAGAAAGTTCAGAGCAGGGTAGAACATACAGTTGACTACCACTTGACACTTTATAACTTGGTGGCAGTGTTCAGCGAAGAACAAGGATAAAAGGATAGAGATGATACCCAAAAGAAGCAGGGAAGGGTTCGGTTCCCCGGAACAGCTTGACAGAGAACAGCTACACCAGAGTATTAACTGCGCGCATGTGTATTTGCGCAAAGTTTGCTACAGCGCTCCACTATACAGCGGTTATCAACTTCAGTGCGTTCAGGGCGACATTTAAACTCTGAACACATGAGTTATGACTGAGACACTCAGCGGCATCTTGAAAAGTTATTTACTATGTTCAGAAAATGTAAACGAAAAATTGTTATTCCATCAATACTCTACATATTGCAAAAACGTTTAAGCCAGCTTTATTAACAGCGAAGATATTGGCAGTTAAAAGTGATGCTCCTTCTCTCCCCTCTCAACTCAGTGCAAACTGGTGGAAAAGAAAAAAATATAGAAAACAGATTATAGTAGTGTGTGAACAAGCAAAACCTGAAATGAAAATGTTTCACTAACTTCGAAGCTGATTTATTTGAAGAAATCAGCTAATTTCTTCTGCCGCGTACAGCAAACACGACTTCACATTACGTTACACCAGTATAGTATATACAACTTCCACTTTGTTCAACACCTCTGCACAAAGCGATGAAAGTACGGGCTTTGTCCACGTGCAAAAAACATCAGAGTTCGATATGACTTCATCTTCAATGTTCCCTGAAGTTCGAAAATCTTGTCTCGGTCTTTCAAAATGAGTATGGCGGTCGATGGGGCAATGCTACCTGTCTGCATAGGCCGATTCGCTTTTTCCCTGCGTCAATTTCTTGCAGTGAAAGCTGCTTTTCTATCTTCCTGGCACCTTCGCTGGCTGTAATCATTATCAGATCTCGCACAAACTTCACAATAAGATAATCTGCAACAAAAAAAAGAAAGGGAACCTTCCCGCACGCACGAAAAATAGAACAACCGATGGGCAAATGACACACAACATAGAAGGAAAAAAGGCAGATGTCTAGGCCTGCTGGCTACTGCATATTAAACCACAGCTTTGTGGTGGAGCTAGGAGTTGGCATTTGATATGCTGATGATGATAGCTACAACCCACAGACCATACACACAGAAACAGTGATTTCTGTTTGACATGAGAGTTCCGAGCTGCGGCATTGCTATTTTTAGCCGAATTCGTAATATTGATGTTCCTACATTATAGAAGGAAAAAAAATTAAATACATAGGACTTCATTCTGAAACATACACTATTTATTTATTTATTCATATACCCTCAGGGCCCGAAGGCATTAAAGAGGGGAGTGGGAAAGATACATTGGTACAGGGTACAGTGCAGCATAAAACAACATAGGAGAAACAATAACACGGCGAAAAGTGATAAAAAAAGAGGATTGGCGCAAAAAAAAAAAAAAAAAAAAGCGGAAAAGCAGTTGAGGCAAAAAAAAAAAAACATTTCCGACAGTCAACAATGTCACCGAAAACGAACAAAAACAATTGACTACCATCTATAAATATAGATTACATACGGCAGTCTTAAAAGAATTTGGGTCCGTAATATCAGCAATGTGCCTAGGAAGGTGGTTCCAACTGACAGAAGTGTTTGGAACAAAAGAATAAGAGGCGTGTTTAGTACGACATGACGGAACACCTACTTTGTGAAGATGATCAATGCGACCTGAAACATATGTGGGGGTAGTTAGTAGCCGGCTCTTAAGGACAGGATTGTGGTAATAGATTTTGTGAAATAGGCATAAGCGAGAAATTTTTCTGCGTAGTGAAAGCGGTGGCAATGATAATGTTGTTTTCATAACGGTAACACTGGAGTTACGGTGATAGTTGGAAAGTATAAAACGTGACGCGCGGTTTTGAACAGATTCGATTTCAGATTCTAGAGATGCAAGGCCAGGGTCCCAGACAGAGGCTGCATATTCCAATTTAGGACGAACAAGGGTTTTATAAAGAAGCAATTTTATTGAACTAGAAAGAAAGGTTAAAGTTTCGGCGCAGGTACCCCAACATGCGGTTAGCATTGTTAGTAATAGATTCCACATGCAGATTCCAAGAAAGATTGGAAGTTATGTGCACACCAAGGTATTTATATGAAGACACAGTTTCAAGAGGAGTATTATTGAGGTTGTAATTAGCTACTTCATTGTTACGACGAGAAATACGCATATGTTTGCACTTGTTAATGTTAAGCTCCATTTGCCATAATTTACACCACTCTGAAACTTGGTTAATATCAGACTGAAGAACAGAAATCTCAGAGTCACTGTTAATTTCACGGTAAATAACACAATCGTCAGCAAAGAGACACACAGAAGAAGCAGTGCTGTTAGGCAAATCATTAATATAAATTAGAAAAAGTAAGGGCCCTAGTACGGAGCCCTGGAGAACGCCTGAGCCCACTGGAGAGGAAAGAGAGTTCGATTTATTTGCTGTCACGTATTGAGAACGGTTAGTGAGAAAAGACTGAAGCCACGAAACGATGTTAGGGTCAAGTTTGAGGTTACTTAATTTGAAAAGTAGTAATTGGTGAGAAACTTTATCGAAAGCTTTGGAGAAATCGAGGAATATACAGTCTGCTATGGAACCCCGGTCAAGAATGAAATGAAGGTCTTGTGAAAAGCATAGAAGCTGAGTCTCGCATGAGAATGTTTTACGAAACCCGTGTTGGGAATGACTGAAGAAAGAATTTGATTCAAGAAAATTGACGAGATGAGAGCAGATGACATGTTCCATGATCTTACATGGGATGCTAGTAAGTGAAATGGGTCGGTAGTTATTAGGAGAATGTTTGTCCCCAGACTTGTGCAGGGGAACCACCTTGCCCACCTTCCAGTCGCTAGGAACACAGCTACACTCAAGAGATTGTTTAAACAGTTCAGCAAAAATAATGGCACTATACACTTTAGTATTTTTCAAAAATTTTGAGTTAATGTTGTCCACTCCGCATGATGATGACATCTTCAGTTGTTCAATTATTTTTTCTACACCCACAGGATCCATTATAACGGGGTCCATAACAAGGAAGTCACGCGGTGGGTAATGAGGAATTTCGGTAATTAAATTGTTAGTAAAAGAAGCAGTAAACACATCATTAAGAACATCAGCACACATTTCACTAGGAATTAATTGTTCATCTGTAGTTTTCAGATTGATTGTAGATGGGTCAGTTTTCTTAACCACGTTCCAAAATTGTTTTGGGTTATTTATTAGCATCGATGGAAGAGTATGACTAAAAAATGACTCCTTAGCTTGTTTTAGTGCCGATTTATATGCAGACGCAGCAGAATAGTAAGCATCCCACCGGGGCATAGAATTAGACACTTTGGCGGAGCGAAACAGACGTTTCTTTTTGTTTGATAGCCGTTTTAGTGAAGAATTATACCAGGGCGAACACTTGTTAGTTAATATTTTTCGCAGTGGAACGTAAGAATTAGTCAGGGAGGATATTTTATCTTTATAAAGGGTCCAGTTAATTTCAATTGGGCGGTCATGAAAAGAGGGCAAGTATTCATCGATAAAAGCAGCGAGTTCACGATTAATTGCATCAAAGTTTGCCTTTTGGTAGTCACGGATATATTTAGAAGTGTTATATCGGTGTTGTATCGCGACATTTACTGAAAAATGGAGCATGCAATGATCACTTAAACCTGGCAAACAAGATATTGGAGCAACGATATCAGGCGACGTGGTGAGAACAAGGTCTAACAAGTTTGATGAAGAAGATGTAACACGGGTAGGCTGGGTAACAAGTTGGGAGAAATTAAAGTCTGCACACATGCGCAAAAAACCATCGCACTCTGTAGAAAAAGGATCAACATAAGAACGTTCATTGGACCAAAATATAGTTGGAAAATTGAAGTCACCTACCAAAACAGTAGGAACGTTTGGAAAACGAACGATAATGGCGCAAATAGCATCATGAAGTTCTTCAACAAACGTGGCACTGTACGAGGGAGGGCGATAGCAAACTCCCAAGATCAGTTTTTTAAAGCGCGTGCGCAGTTCAACCCAGATAAGTTCTAAACTGGTGACGACATGAACAGGAGAAGAAAAAAGTGTGTTGGCAACAGCTATCAAAACGCCACCACCATTTCTGTCACCCCTATCACACCGATAAGTGGTAAAATGCTTATTGCAATGAAAGATTTCAGAGCTATCAACTTTTGCTGAAAGCCACATTTCAGTAAGGCAAACAATATCAGCATCGCATGCATCGATAGTCGCGCATAGCTCATCACGTTTAGGCACGACACTTCTAATATTTGTGTAAAGGAACGATAATGAACGCTCAGACACCGAGGAGTGCCCACTACCCCTCACGCATCGTTATTGTGCAGTAGTTTCCGGTGAAAAGCTTGTAGTACTGCGAACTTCAGAAACGCTGTCATTAAGCTGGTCGTAACAGTAACACTTGCCGTTCATGTAAAGCTTATTATAGCGCAGTTTGAATTTAGACTTTTGAGCGATACCAAATTCTACGAGTTTTTTCCGTGCCTGCCGAGTCATGAGAGAATAATCTTCGCTTACCTTAATGTCTTTATCATTCAGTTTAGAACTTGAAGAGAGAATTTTTTGCCTAGTTTTAAAAGATGAGAACTTCACAATAACCGGCCTGCTTTTATCCTCAGAAAAAGTACCAAGTCTATGAGCCCGTTCAATTGATAGTTTCGATGGTGTCAAGTTCAAGGCGGATGAAAGTACATTCAGAAGCTTTACTTCAGTGTCATCCCAGGACTCAGAATCGCTGTCAGAAAGGCCAAAAAACAGAAGATTATCACGGCGCTGCCTATCTTCGAGCTCTGCCTGACTAGCTCTCAGTTTCAAATTTTCGCAAGCTAGGTTATCAGCAAAACTTTGCAGTCGACATTCCTTCTGCAAAGATTCAGTAGCGGCAGCTTTGCCTTCGACTACAGTTAGCCTTCTGTCAATATCTGATTGAAATTCATAATTCTGAAATAGTTTTACATTGAAAACGTCAAAAACCTGCTAGGGATTCTTTAAAAAAAATTTAATTTGAAAAATTTGTTAATGTGGTGTTCGTAGTAATGAGATTTGACTGTATTTGTTTTAGCGGCCTTTCAGAGTGTGACATGACAGTGCTGATAGTGCCCATCAGCCACCAGTGGCTGCTCTTGCAAATCCTCGTTTGCTTAAATTCTCACCTCACTGATATGCACTTTGCTACTCGCTTAATCAGAATTCCTTTAACCCCTCTAACCTTACACGTGCTCAGTGTACAGAATCACAATTTGTGTGTCATGTTTTAATCGCTCTTCAATTCTGCTGCTCCACGTGTGGCGGCAAACCTCTTAGACCAAATCAGATTTCGTCTAGATTCCACTAGGTTTAGCTTTAATAATATGGGCTGAAGCCCCCTCTGGTTACAACCCACACATTCGGAACTCTGAGTGGCTTGTGTATGCTAAGCCTGCAGTTTACAGTTCTCTGTTTGGTTTGATTTGTCATCGGAGTGCTTGAAGCTGGTTTTTGGTGTTGTAATTGCAACTCTTGTTTTCATGACAGCAATGCCACCAGCGGAAGCAAGGGCACCCATCAACACCCTTCATCATCTCGTACAAAGATCCATTTCGCCCTGAGCAGCCACCACTTGTGCTTAGAGGTGAGCCATTGGGAAACATGTTTCTCACCTCACACTGGCGGCAAATATATATCTGTTTTGGTGAAATCATCTAGAAACAGGAACAGTGTTACTGTTGAAAAATTATGCCTGAGGGGAATTTTAAAGTGCAGTGTTAAACGCAATATATTTGGAACATGGAAAATGTGTTGTCATAGCAAAAAAGTCATTGGTCTCACTGAACTGGTGCTCAGCTGTAGTGCATTTTTTATTACAGTTGCCATTGATATTCGCTGCCATTAACTTAACATAACACATGCCCTTCTTTTTTTTCTTGAAGACTTTTTCGCTCCTGGTCCAAATGTGTGCATGATATTGGGTGCACTGCAATGCCACCTCACAATTTATCTTGCATTCACGAGAGAAAAGTGCGAGCATAGTGAAGGTATATATACACATTATATACTCAATGCAATGTCAGTTCATTAAACCCAACTCAACTCAACTCAAAATGCAATGTTGGTTGAGTTTCATTGTACTAATTATTTGAAAAATGTGTAACACATAATACTGCAAATTCTGATTGGTTGAATGTATCAAGTAAACAAAGTGCTTCTGGCTGCTCAGCCATAGAATGGCTGAATTTGGTCATTAAACAGTTGTCATTATCAACCAGTAATGCTTCCAAATGGCTTGCTGCAAGCGCACACTCGCATATTGTGAGAGTGTTACAGTTTGTGACGAATTGAGAGTTTCTCAAAAGACTGTTGATCAGCAGTGGGATTTCGAGATCTTCTCAGCGATGTCAAAGAGGCAGCACATGGCGGTACAAATATGTTCATCCTTGCATACTTTATTGTATTTGTGGCTGTGTGCTGTGTACTTTTTGCACTTCGATAAATTATGCAAATCAAAAAGTTAAATTCTTTATGTTTGAGCTGGTAATTTGATTAAATATGCTTGTGCTAGGAGTAAACAGTTGGCACTGTGAATAAATTGGATGGTACCAAGATTGTTTTAGCAGGTGTTTGTATTGAACTGACCAGGAAAATTTGGAACATTTAGCTTAAAGTGTTGATCTTTGGCCATATGACATGTTTCTCTCCAAGAGGGCCATCACATTTTAAGCCATGTGTTTCAGCTACTTTACAGTTGTTAAAGACTGCATCGCTTGTACCTCATTTACTGCCAGTACTAGCAGAATGGCCCGCGCACTCATGGTTGTTTAAGGTTTGTTTCAACATAAGGCTTTAAGGTGCTACAGTAAACTCTCATTAATTAGGTGTTCAGGGGGCCAAAAGAAATGTTCGAATCAGTTAAAAGTTCAGATCGTCATACGGGCCTAAAAAAAAAATTATAAAATGCTGATTTGCATCCCAGTAATTTTATATAATGAGCACTTGTTATGATGGTTGTCTGCATTTGAGATGAAACTCAAGGGAGAACAACAATTTTCTCCGGTTTTATCAAGAGCTTTGCTTTGTGCACACTGTTGGGAACGTTGAAGAAGTGCTCCAAAATCGTTGAGGCTTCCGCTACCCTTTTCGCGGTGCAATGCAGTAATAATGGCTTTCACAAAATGGTCCCATCGCATTTTGAAGATACTTCATCGCACAGTCAGTGCGATGAAGCATTGTGGTGAAACTACATGTGACTGGTGTGTAACATGTGGATGCAGTCGAGGGATATACTCCCCTATGTGTTGGCTTTGGGACAGCGTGACACCATCCCAAAATAAAAACAGAAGAGGGATGTGCCAAGCAGTGTCCAGCAGCTGTGGGACTGTGTAAAGGAAAGTGGAACCGCACGACTGAGCTTTATTTCGAAAATGGAAGCTTCCGATCATCGCCTTTCCTGCCATGTCGCATACTAAGTGCGCAGGCATCACTGTTCCAAGCAATTGTGAGGTCTATGTTGGTGATCTCTATAGCTGCGCACACCTCGAAGTAGTTCCTCAAACAAATGAACCAAAGCGAGCCCGCTCATATCTCAGAATTAACAAACTAGCATTAAGAGCCAATACTAAGGTAGATTAGGACAGCAGCTGGGCATAGCAGAAGGCAGAGTGACAGCACTGAGTGTTATTTATGGAAGGCAAATGGGTCATTTTGTGCAGTGCAAGTATTTTACAGCTGTGTTTTTGCTAAAAGGATTGAAAGTCAAGTATTGGTCACATTGCGCGAAGAAAATAGATTGGCCAAGAACAGCTGCAGCTCAGTCTCTTAAACTGCACGGGCTCTGAAGCATTTTCCTGCATGTGATTTGTCTAGGGGCTAAACTTTAACCGAGTTCCGAACAGGTCGCAACCACAGGGTGGTGCTTGAAGAAGACACAGAAGGGTGATTACTAAACGCGTATGTTCGCAGTGAGAACAGAAGAATGGCACAACACAAGGAAAAGAATGAAAGGTGCCTGAAGAAAGAGGAGCTCTTAGGTGTGGCAGAAGAGGGAAAGGCAGACACATTGGGTATAAAGTGGAGGAGTGAGAATACGGCAGGGACAGGCAAGAGAGGTCCCTCTTATTTTGTGCTGTCTGATGTGCAATGTGCCATGATGAAATAACAGCGTGCAGAAGAGAAACATGCCCACGCACCGCCTGAGATGGGGTCAGTGAAGCACAGTGACTCCTCCTGTTGCTGTGACGATCTTATGTCGCTCATGGGTAGACCTCGTCTTTCAGAGCGGAGCGTTGCTCCAGCACCTGAAAAACATCTGCCACTGCTTAGATCAGGGGCTGCCTTTGAAACAAGTTAGAACTAGGAAAACGGTGTCTACTGAAGGTTGATCGTGTGGGATCGTGTGGAAGGATTTAAGTGAATGCATATGTGTGTGCGTGAGTGTGTGCGTGTCTGTCTGTCTGTCTTTCTCAAATCCTTTACCCCTGTATATGCAAAATCAAGATACCTGAGCAGCTGCGCTCATATTTCACATTGCTGAGTACTGTAGTTGTCTGCCAATTTTCTTTTTTTCTTATTTACTCTGCTGCATTTTTTTATTATGCTTGTGCATTGTTTGTTCCTGCCATGGGAGTCCATTTTAGAGCACTACGAGTGACGACAGTAAAGCGTGCATTTGCCACTATTTTTCAGATGAAAAGCGGAAGCAGCGTGCAGATAAGAAGCGCAAGTGGAAGAGTGAGCAACTTAAAAAGCAGCAGCAGCAGCAGCAGCAGCAGCAGCAGCAGCAGCAGCAGCAGCAGCAGCAGCAGCAGCAGACTGTGGAGTGCGGTGGGCAAGCCAAACCACATCACAAGCAAGCACATCGCAGTGGAAAGATGCAAGCAGCTTTACATCACGGGCAAGCGAGTGCCACTGTTCACAATGGGGAGCCCACGCAGTCTGAGAAACCAGCTTCAGAACCATGCGAGCATGCTGCAGAGAATTACGAAGGCCAGCAAGTTGCGCAAGATAGCGGAGCACCAGCTGCAAAGCGGCCAAAGCACTCGCCCGTGAAAGCACCCACACCCATGAGCAAGAGTGCTCTGAGAAGGAAGAAGCTGAGGTTGAAGAGAAAGAAGGAGAAGAAAAAACTGAAGCAGCAAGAGAAGAGGAGAAATCGGTACCAGGGAGAAGAAAGCAGCAATGGCCAGTGTTCCAATTTTGGGAACCCTAGTTTTTACATGCCCAATAACTGGGGCAACAAGACATTCTGGGGCTACTACTAGAGAGAGTGTGCGGAAATATTGTGGTCCCTGTTCTTTTTTAATTCTAGAAAGGCTAGTGTGGTGTCTAAATTTATACAAGTCCTTTTTGCAAAGCGAAAAGTAAATTAGAGCTTGAATATAGGTGGCAGTGCAGAAGTAAACAAAAATAGGAAGCTGATGCTTTGACCCCTTTTATTGTAGGCCACATGAAGTTGTGGACAAGGTTGACCGCTTGTTTCCTGCACAAATACCTGAATCTGCTATCTCATTTAACTGGCGAGAGAAACTATTTTATCTGTGAGGTTTCCAAACTAGTAACAGACCAGCAAGACTACTGAGTTGTTTAAAATTTGATGTCTCTGCGTTATTACCCCAAGATTGGTACTTTTTCTTCAACATAAAGAGCTACAACACTCCTTTCTGTCAAATATGCTTAAGCACACCTTGTTCGCAAGAAGCCTGCAACATTACAATGTTTGTCATAACTTGTCTCAAGCCACTTGTCTGCAGGTGCATATTTTGTATGTCATTAAAAAATGTTTTCATGCTGCTATATGGTATCCCTAGCTATTTGTATCATGTTTCTATCATCGAGAGATTGTTCCACTGGAAGTTCGTCCCCTGATTTTTTTTCTTTAATGCATTAGCACTGTCTTCAAACCTTACCAAAGTGCACTGGCAGTTTTATTGACCTAGAGGGAGTGCTTAAGCCAGTCAAGCTGTACGGAGGACTGCCTTTGTAACGAGCCTGGGCAGAATTGCTCTTTTGTGTGACTGGCATAATCAACCCATTGTTCTGTCTATAGTGACCACCTCTATTATGCAAACCCTGTTCTTGAAGGTGTAGGCAAAGGAACTGAATGCAAGGATCAAAACTTGTTTGTGCATATAAATGCCCACCCTCCAAGCATGTGAGATGGTTGACATGTGCTGTGGAGAAATTTTGCTTTAAAATCAACACCTTTGTTGATTATGGCTGTTCTAGAGCGAGCTGATGTGAAAAGTGGAAGCACGTGGTGAAACCCCATTCGTTCAGACTTTCAGGAGTACAAAAAAAAAACATCCAAATATCTGAATTGCAATGGTGGAACATCTGCATCATTTGTGCCAAACCGCAGTAAATCGAAAATTCTGCTATGTGCTGCTACAAAATAGAGTTTTCGCTCATTGCACCGCCTGTGTGCCAAAATGTTATTGAAGGGCATTGGCGAGAGCACAACTGGAGCCGTCACTTTTAAATGTTGACTGTGCGCTCCTTCCACTACTGTGTCACAAAAAGTAAGGGTATGAATTATCAGAAATTTCGAACAGGTTGTGAACAGAGCCCCCTGTTCGATTTGAGTTGTACCACGCTTTTTTGTTGCATGCCCTGAGGGAGTATTCGAAACACGGATGTGCCTGCTTCCAAGAACTCGCGGCCAAAAATTGTGGCGTTTCTAGAGAGCACTCACTATCTTTACATGCTCGATCGACAGCTTGCGGCGAAAGTGCGTGCATGACACTGGTGGGTCTTGCGTGTAAGAAATGCGTTGACAGCCATTGCAAGAGCCGGTGCGGCCGCTCTGCGCTCATGGATAGAAAAAGAAGTGCAGCATCGCACGGCATAGCAGTGCACCATGCCACAATGAAGCCAACCATTGGACATGAACGCTGCGAAAGTGCTAACAAAGAATGTGAAAGAGGCACCGGTGTGCCTACCCTTTTCGGTTCTCATGATACACGGCGCTCACTTAGACTACTCGGATACGGCACTCCAGTGGTATATTCGATTGTTACCACATTCACGCTGCACTATTGTTGTCTCTCAGAATGTACCTTAAGCCCATTTAGGCTAAGAAATTTGAAAGTCTGAAATAAAGGCTGCGGAGCGAGAGAGCACTGGTGTATCCCGTGCATAGAGGCCCATGCGTTCTCTCATATATAGTTTTGTTTTTGCATGTTCGGTTATGCGCGCTCGCGTCACTGCATGAATGGGATCACATCAGCACTAGCGACAAAATTCAAACCATATACTTCAGAGTGCGGAGCATTGTTTGGAAATTTGCTTAAGGTTTCTGAAACTGAAGTTCTGCGATTTCCTTGTTAGTGATGTGCATTCTTTCGCCAAACCAGGAAAGCTCTGCCATTCTGATAAACATTGGACAATACTGCACCAAACTGGTCCAAAAGCACCATTCTCGAATTGGGCAGCGCCGGGAGTTTAGGGAGAAGGTATACCTTGATTGTCACTGCCTACTGCTGCCACGGTTGTGCAGCGCCTTCAGCATGATCGCAAAACAGTTAATTGCTTCTGCAATAACATTGAATAACTCTGATTTACTGTGAACATTTTCAGTTCAGGTGGTTACCCTTACAATTAAATCTTAATCTGGTTTCCGTTCTGCATTGTCCTTTTGGGTCTTCATGCAAAAACTGCATATAACAAAAACCTGCATGCAACGAAAAATAGCGGACATTTTGCAATTTCGTTACAGCTAGGTTTATTGGCAAGTCAGATTCTTTGCCCTCAGAAATGTCAGACAACTTTAACCAAGGGTGCGTTTGGAATAGTCTACCTTGCCCTTCCTTTTTTAATGCAGACTTGAATCAGATGTATGTGCTATAGTATATTGTTATTTGTGGGACAGACATAAACCTTGGGATTTTTAAGTTTGCAACAAGTATGATATTGTAGTTCAAAGGCAAAATGGTGCAAATAGCTACAGCCTTATCCCTTTATAAATGTGTTAGCAGAGACTGATTTGTTTGTTTACTCTGCATTATTTCAGTAGTTGATGCATAGAGATGTATGCAAACTTATAAGAGTTGTAGTGGTAGACTTTTCACTAAACATAGCAGCATTTCCTAATGTGCTGCTTTTATTCCTGTACTGATTTTTATTTGTAAATAACTGCTTCCTAGATGCCTTTCTGAACATGGTGAGCTCTCTTCTCCGATCCTGTTAAAAAACATAAAAGGGCTCCCAAACCTTTCACAAAACTGAGTGATATCCTTAACGCTAACGCAGGCTTGATATCAGGAAAAAAATGCGACACTTGTTTAGGCAGCTTTATACTTGCGCTTTTTTTTCTTCAAATGAGGCCCAGCAGACTCCAATTTTTGTATTTGTAATGCCCCAGGCCCTGTCTTAAGGCAGCACGCCACCATCAGTACCATTTCATTTCTGTGGCTTTTTCATAGTACTGATATCCTTTATTCTCTTCTTATTAGTAATCTCTTTACTAGAGTGGTAGCTTGTACACCGGGGCAACATTTATGGGTCATTGTTGGACAGAGTCAGTTCAGGTGGCCTTCCTTCCCCTTAAATCTGCCCCTGCTTGTACAGTGTATTTGTGAAACATAGCAGCATCCATACAGACCATCATTATATATATTTGTTTCATTCTGGGGCATTGTTAGGAAATCCACAGCATGCAGGCATGCCAAAATATGCAACAGTATTTCAGTAACTATCTGACATTCGTACTGAATACTCCAGGGTATGTATCAGGAGCTTATGGTTGTCAGCTTTTTGTTTCCTTCTGTTTTGTGCGACTAAGCCTTGTCATTTGATATCACTTACAGTACTGTGGGGAAACAAATAATTTTGGCCCTGCTGCTGGGGGGGGGGGGGGGGGATGCAGTGGTTATGGCGCTCGACTACTGTTCCCAAGGATGCGGGATCGAACCCCATTCTCGGCGGCTGCTTTTCGATGGTGGCGAAAAGCAAAGCGTCCGCATGCTGTGCGATGTCAGTGCACGTTAAAGAACCCCAGGTGGTCGAAATTTCCGGAGCCCTCCACTGCGGTGTCTCTCATAGCCTGAGTCGCTTTGGGACGTTAAACCCCACAAACCAAACCAAACCATGCTTTTAACTCTTGTAGAAGCATGAAAACTGCGCAATGACTGCAATGGGCCATGCTTCCACGTTGAGCTTTAGCCACATGTTAAATTTCTATCTTCATTCTGGTGTTGTGGCTTGCATATATTATCACTTACACTAACGCAAGTTACTTCCTCACAGTTGCTCTAAGTAGACGCTTTCCTACTAGCCTACATATTGATTTCGATATGCCCCTGACACGCCCCGAGAGTGTCTTTGGGAAGGGTACATGGAAACCAGCACTATATTGTGCAGTTTACAGAATAAAAAGGTGACAATTTTAAATGATGCTATTATTGATCACTTCTTTTCAGAGTTGGAACAATGGCTTTAGAGATGTGCCTGTTAAGCCACTTGAAATGTAGACAGTGAGTGCTTTATGTTAACATACAGCACCCTTTATGCTTAGTTCCTCTGCATGTACACTTCCATGTCTTGGACATTGCTGAGAGCTCATAGCAGCAAACATAACATGCTATGTTTGGTCAGAGTGGCATGTTGAAAAAAACTACATAAAAACATTAAAATACTGAATGCCAGGTTAAGGTCAAAATCCAATTATGCATCTTTTGGTATTCTATATGTATCTTTTGGTATTCTGCATGGGCTTTGCTGCAGTATATGACCTTTCTGAATGGAGACGCACACATGCAGCGCCATTTGGAAAAAACAATTGAAGGAAACTGGCAGTTGCCCTTGGATCTAATCAAAGCTGAGCACAGCTAACTTGAACTTCATTTCCCTTTCTTTTTCAGAAAGAGTCCAGCCTGCATTGTCCAGCTTGGACCTGCAAGACCAGCAACAGCTGACCGAACGAGTGCACAGGATAGTAGCGATAGTAGTGAGTATACCAGCATCCCGGCCTGGGCTGCCTGCAGAGGACTCGATCATCTCTTCACCAGTTCCTAAATATTAGGTTTCAATAAATATCTTTTCTTCCTTCACCTTCCCAAGGGAAGAGCTGTCGCGGCCAAGGATATTTTTAAAAATTATTTCTTAATACATACTCCAGTTGGCCCGCATTTTACCATGTCATTGTGTCTATTTTTGCGAGGAGTTTTAACATGAATATTTTGTAGATGTGTTTATGTAATTCGCATGTTTTCCGAGACGGTGTGTTTTTGTAATGCACAGCTAGCATATATGCCTCTTGGATGGATATCAAACTGTACACTGGTGTTGGCTGTTTTTTTGTGTTAATAAAGTAGAGAACAGGCAAATTAAACACCTGTTGCATATTCTGTTGTCTGCTTTACTCTTTCACAACAAATTTGGCACTGACCACTAGTATGCGATTGAAATTACCGCGGCACATGCTTGCTAAGCTTTACACTAATGTCATTGGCAAGTTTATTCCTGCGTCTGAATGTCCGACCGCCTATGGGTGTCCGTCGAACCTCCGTGGGACGCGATCCGGTTCCACAAATGATAGTTTGACGGATATGCGCGGTACGTATGTCGAACATTAATAGATTTCCGTCGGACATACGCAGCTCAAAAAAGAAAAGAAAGGCCGTCCGTGGTTAGGCACCTCGGTATGCCAGCCGTGGGAGCACGGATGCGTGTTTGTAGCAACAATCGCTTGCACGGCAACCCTCTGCAAAATCGAAATGTTCAGTGCACATTCTCTACCGTGTACCGAAGTCCGGCGACGCATGCTCTCGCGCTTGTTTCAAAACAGGCCGTTCAGTCGGGTCACGCTAACCTCGAGCATTCCCCTAAATGCCAAAGAACATTGCTGTTCGTAGGGAAGCGGATAATTCGCGCTTCCGGCTTTCCGATTGTGCACTCGATGTATTGCCTTCGCCTCGACGCGTCGACGTGCACAGCTCGCCGCTGTAGTGGCAGTAGTAGCGTGGGCATGGAGGAAGGCATTCGGCTAGTCTTTTGCCACGGCTATGGCTATGGCTAGAAACATTATTGACATTATTTCCTCTGTCTGCATGCGAGGAAGGAGCATATATATGGCATCACATACACAGCGTTTATATTACAAATAACACATTTGGAAGGCCACGAATGTTCTGCACGGCGAGATGTGTTGCTCATGATGTAGTACGTATCTTGATGCCAGCTGGTGGAGCTGGTGCAGTACGTCACGTCGCCTACAGTTGCCGTACGCAATCCTGTTCGTAGCATCTCATCGACAGTCGCAGCTAGCTGTTATCACAGGGGATATCAGATTCATTCGCGCGTAGCAAACTGAATGCTGACATACGTGTTCGACGTGCATGTGACCATGAGCCTGCATATCGACGTCGCAAAACCTAATGAGCCATTCGATTGCAAATGCTGCTGAGACTGGTTCTCAACGTCGTAGAGCTCAGGTTCCCTATTCAAGCGACCCTCCAAATAGCACCGGTCACAGACAGAAAAAGAATCGGTAATTTGAAATGGGTCGTTTTGAAGGAAAAATGTGCTTAAGTATTTTAAATCGACAATTGTTCCCAGCCGAATGGTTAATCAAAATTTTTAATATCGCTAACACAAAAACAATGTTTGGTTGGTTGGTTCAGAAGGTTGGTTGGTTGGTTCAGAGGAAGGGAAAGGCGCAGTATCTGATTCTGTGCACACCTGACCACGCCGTAAGGGAAGGGAGGAAGCTAGGCGGGAGTTTACTTCGCAGCCCTCCACTTACTTACGGGTGGTCTTTTCCCAATTTTTGCCGGCCATTACGTCACGGCGAGGGTCTGTCCAAGACTTCCTGGTAGTTTTTGTGGTTTTATCGTTTTATTTCTGCTGGAATTGCTCGCAGGCATGCTGTTTCTACCTTTATTTTCTTGATATTTGCGCTCACTTTGCTGGAAATGGTGTTGCTCTGCTTCAAACTATGGCAACTCAACTAAAACGTGATACAGATATTCAGAGTGCCGTCGAGTTGTGAATGGCGAAAACAGTTGGCCGTAGCTGTCTGATCCTCGACGGTGAGCCGCACAGGCAACTCGAGGCTTTATTTTGAGTATTTTGTCAATGGTAAGTATTTGTTAACGCTGTAAATGCCACGACATTTTGTAAAGTAGGTTGTTTGCTCTTGTTCAGGAGCACCAGTTCTCTCTCGGGCAACGTTGGCTATGTGCTACAACTGTTTTCGCATTATGTCGGTAGTAGCGCGTTAGCTTCCGTCAGTACAACATGATATGATGTTATAAGTACTGAATAATTTTTAGCCAGGCATTTCTGCTACATGCAGGTTTCTAGAATGAAAGCCAATGCTTACCAATCGGCTGTCGATGCATGGTTGGTCTCATTGCCCGACTAGGCCAGCTTATCAGTAATAAATTATTTCCCGATGTAATTCCCAATAACGAAATATGTTTTCACCAGCGGAGCAATCAACATGAGCACGCAGAAATTGCGGAGAAATATGAGCGAGATGTTAAAATAAAACGTGCCGTTTGTGCAGATCTACTACATGGTGCAGTGGTGTTTATTCTTGTTCTGTGTAGATGAGAGAGTTACAAAGATAAAATTTTTTTCTATATACCCTGAGTTAGAGTATTATGAGAATAAATACTTCAGAACAACACTAACGTTGTCCAGCTATTTTTCATCTTTCATTGTATGACAGGTAAGAAAGCTAATAGCTGAATTAAATGATGTAAAACCAAATTGTTGCTGTGCAAGAAAGCAGTTTCATAATGGCCCAGGTGCTGCTAAACATGCATGTGAAAATCAAATGAATGTATGGACCTATGTATGGTTACTTATTGTGATGCAATGAGGATGTTGTTAAGATGCTGTGTACATGAAATTTATGCGTCATTTTCACTCGGGAGGTCTCCTGTGTGGCCTTCAGGAGCAAAACAAGGTGCTGGTGGCCATTGGCTATCTCAATAAGCGCAAATTCTGCAAAGTATGCAGAGACTGGCCTAGCTAGCAGCTGTTATGTCCGCAAGGATCAGAAGTATGAAGTTGTAGCATATCCTGAAACCAACTTTCTCTGTGTGTGATGAAAAACCAGAAGAAAGATTTCTGTTCTCTGCACCATGCATATTCTTAATGCTTGCTTTTACTCACCCACAGCTATTGAAGCCCATTTCTGCAGGCTGTACTAGGTATTTTGTCACAATTTACTATTCCTCGCTCGCAGCCCTGCTTTGAGGCCATTAATCACATGGTATAAAAAATGTGCTACGAAAGTTTTGCTAGAGAATGGTAATATCAGATGTTATTACTCATGGTACGAGAAAGGTTTCCCATTTACATCTAAGAAAATTTCATCTTTCATGGTTGTATAATAAAGACTTGTTACTTTCACTTTCTGCTATTATCTTTTTTGCCCTTGTGCCTGAGTGTTCCTCTTGGTGCCCGTAGCAAAGCTGTGCCTCAAGCGTCGAGACCTTGCTTTCACTTGAAGTTTTCATTATGAGGAACCACAAGACAGGCTCACTTTATGCCGGGCTTTTCATACTTAACTCCTTTACCTTGAACACATTGCATATAGTGCAGAAGTTATACATTCCCACATTTCAGTATGTATGGCTATCTGCCTACTGGAAACATGTGAATGTACACAATCTAGTTTTTCTGTTCAACCGACCCTAAGCACGTTGCACAAAGTACACAACACAACTGCAAAATAGTAATAGGCTCTTCCCAGCTTTGATTGGAAGCAACAATGGTTTAAAGAGATACCATTAAAACAGAGCTTTTGTTTTAGTATTTCCCTTTTTTAACCGACAATGCAGCAATCAGTATTGTGAATTCAGGAATGAGACTTTCAAACATGGAGAGCTTCCAGAGTTGTATGAAATAGCCTAAAATATCCTACACATTGCTTGGTTAATTTTGTCTGCCTATGAGTGGGGTTTTCTCGCGTGCACTGTAGCCTCGGCAAGTGGATATGTCTCCTGCTGCCAGAATACCTATGTCACTAGCCCATCCAGGACCTCGACATGAATTAGTATGTTTTTGCCGTGTGACCTTGGCTGCGCACTTTGGTATATAATGTATGCATGCAGTATGAATACAGCAGTGATAAAAATGAAACTCTTACGCCACGCAGTTGCATTTTTGCAGTACAACACAAGTAAAAATAGAATGCTCAAGGAAGATTTTTATTTCTTTCATGATCCTGCTAATGTTATATCTGATTGACAGTATATTGTTAACCATGATACAGTGTTTAGGCATTCTACCTACTATAGTATTTATCAATAGAACTAGCACATATGTGAACAAAATCAATTGAGGTATCAAGAGCATGTAGCTTAATATAGCGAATATTGTGCATCCTTCTAAGGTTTCGAAGCACTGGTAAGCAAATCTAGACCTTCGGGAAGAGGAGCACAACATTAGAACCACATGTCACAATATTAACTGAGCAACTAAAATGTGGTGTACCGGCCGTGATTGCAGGCAGGGACAGTACACTGCAAGGCAGCTAGGAAAGACTCTCTGAGGCAGTGCAGCATAACACGAGAAAGCTTTGTAAAGGCTGAAAAAAAGTGCAAAAAGTCCCCCGGGATTGGCATGCTTTCAGCTCTTTGCTGTCGCTCTTATAGCGCTAACTGCCTCTGCTGACAGTCTAATTATCCGGCTTCTGCTAGCACAATACCTCTAGAAAATATTTACTCTAGTTATATCTTAGAGGTATATGTAGCGACTGCGTGATGACAGCAACGACATAAGAGCTTTGGCCGAATGAATGATTCAACTTCAGCGCGAACACTCAATACACGCTGAAATATGAAGTGTTAACGTCCGTTGAAGCTTGCAACAAACACGACTGTCTCATGGCAACACGGACTAGCATAGCGATATTTTTTTTTGTAGTGAGAGCTACACTATGCTTGTCAGTAGTGCATTTTGCCGTGTGTAAGACAGGCCACTAGTGCGCATGTGCAGAAACTGGAGAGGATCGAGCAACAGGTTGAGCTCGCGGCCGCATGCCATTAAAGCCCCTGTATCCTTCGAAAAGTACTGCCAAAATTGGATCTTTCCGCCACCGCGCTCTCCCCGGAGTTCCCTCCTCGCCACTTCCTGTTTCTCCAGCCTCCTCCGCTCTCCCATTGGCCAGTGCGTGTCACAAACACGTGCTGCGCTTTTGTATATTTTTTCTTGTCGGTGCACACTGGTCGCCATTTTCAAACCAGTAATGTACAAGGTGTAGCTAGGGAGGTAAAGTTAAGCTCGTGCATAATAATTAAGGTGTTATGCACCAACTATACGCATTGCTGTTGTGTATGCGCCGGCAAACAGCCCAAGATCTCATGGCTGCAGAAATATTTATTTTTTCCACTTGTCTGCTTGCTTCTATGACACAGCCACAAGTCTGCACGATGTGAGGCCGCTGCAGTCGACTCCAAGCCTGCAGTCAGCGCCACTGAGGGGTAGGGACATATTTACATTATTTTGAGCAGCACCAATTTGTAAATGGTTTTATTCCTCCAAATACATCAACAAGGAAGTAAAGTTTAAAATTCAAGACTTAGTACAGCTTAGTACAGCTGCAGTAGAACGTGGTTGTCAGCTTTTGCATGCATGCCAAAACTATGCACGGACCAGCAGCAGCAACAGTGCATTATATAAAATGTAATGGTTTATGAAAGCAGGGATAAAATAAATGAGCAGGAAAACAAATTATTCACACATTTTCATGTTCATTGTAAACACTCACGAGACCATTTTAATGCTTTATGAATTGGTATACTTGTATGCATTGGTGTTTTGAACCTGCACTCCATTTGGTGGCGTGACTGAATTTTGATTTGAGAGAAGAACAATATTTTGAAGATGACAGAACGAAAACAATGAAATTTGATGGCACTTCCAAAGAGTTATGTAGATACTTCAAAGGCTTGAACAGCAAAAGGTCAAGAGCAAAGAGCTCACAGCAATGACAGAGTTGACGCGCCTCTTTCTCGGAAACAATGTCGTCTTTTTTTGCACCACAACAAAGCTTTAAACATTCGGTCCAGCCCTCTCTCAGAACTTTGGCCAATAATACACGGCACATCTCTCCAGGTCAATCAGCCAGTCAAACAGTATTGTTAAGCAATGTTCCTGTAGTCAGACCTTGGGAATGGGTGAGGAGGCATACAAACTCCCTTTTTCACTTCAATAGTGTAGCAGTAGTCGTAAAAGGAGTCTATCTGCCACAAAAACACAGGGCATGTCTGATGTCACACACAGCGGATCAGGACAGCATCTGTAGAACTCAGCTCCTAATGGGTCAGTGTAATGGCTTTATGGCCACGTCCCTTCTCCCAAACAGCCACCGTTTCTTCTTGGGTGTTGTGTCCTCAGGCACCCCTCTCCAAAATGTATTCATCATCAGGCAAAGCATGAGAAGTTTCCACATTCTTTTTTTTTTTGTGCGGCTCCACGCTTTTGTGTGATGCTTGGCTGGACATGTGATGCATATCCAGTTCTAAGGTCATTGCAGCATATGAATAATCAACGCGAAGGCTCAGAAGTAATATTTTACGGAGACATTTCCACCGCAATTACCCGTTCAATGCATGTTATATGTCCCCAAGAAAGGGATGGCAAAATTATTTTATTGTTTATTCCACCTTCCACTGTGGCTTTAATACATTGGTTGATGGAATAAATGATTCAATTCGACTTGTTTTCAATGTGCAATAGAAGGAGCGTTCAACGACATGAATTAACATCAAATACCATGAAAATTATTTTACATATGCCAGCAACAGGCAAGTCCCAGTTTAGATTGCTATCAAATGTGACACTTAGTATTTTCTGCGAGCCTACAACTGTAATGTTCTGACCCTCATTGGTGACAGTATGACTAAAATATATATAATATATATTTATATATTTGTTTTTCAGAAAAAATAGTTAGCGTCGTCATTGAAGGATTTATATTAAGTTCGTTTGATTGCAAGCACAACAATAATGTTAACAGGAAGACATTGCATTGCTTGTTAATGTGTCTGCATCTGTGCCAGGCATAATAGAACAGTTGTCTGCATTTGGTGATGGTATAACTTTAACATCCAACAGGTACAGGCGTCAGAGTCCTTGAACCCGGGCAGTGTGTTCGGCCAGTCGGATTAGACCTAGCAGAGTTCCAGGGCGTGCGCTCGACAGTAGCCTCCCAAAAGTATTTTTTGTCTCTCAATTTATATTTTACATTTCTGGACATGTTCGTATCGTATTTTCTAGATCCGCCCTATATATGTTTGACAAATTTTATGGATATATTGATGTGGGCGATGTCTGATGAACACTTAGAACAACAGTGGCCATAGCAGGCTTCCTTGTGGAACATTATTAGTGACTGTTTGATCGTTCAGCTGCTGATTACTCAAGCATGCTATTTCAACTCATTCTCTTAAGATGGATTTAATCACTTCCAGAGGTGCCCCATGAGCTCCATATTCAGGGGTGCAACAGCTGCGTCATTTGTGCCGCTTTGCCATTTGCACCACTGCAACTGCATCGCACTAAGAAAAGGGCAGTTGTGGAACCTGGGATTTTGGAGCAATAGTTAAATACTGTGTTTTAGGTGCTGCCTGCTTTTAATGGGTGTAGCTCTAGTTTTTTTATGCGGCTCTTGCAAGTTTTCGGTATTTTTCTGGGCCATTCATGTACAGCAAGGTTGTTCTTATGCTGTCTTCTGTGGCTTCTGTGTTAGTGCTAATATAACTTGAGTTGGTACACGTGTAATGTATTTTGGGTGCCTGCAGGTCGGGAAACGTGCAACAGCATTGAATTCTGTAATGCCAGGGTCGAGCCCAAGACTGCCAAAATGAACATTTATGGATGCTGGAAATGTCAAAATACTATAAATTCTGCTCTGTGCACGCAATATATAGCCTGATATCCCGATTCATCGCCCACCTCCCCTTAATCAAAATATCCAATCAAAACCACCGAGTCATCGCTCAGGCCATAGAAAACATAAATCACGGGCTGAAGACTCGCTCGTTCATCAGTTCTCTTTGCTTACGACTTGCTTTCTTACCTGCATTCGCCATTTGCCCTTTCGATATTTGTGTGCTGCTTTTCTTTTCTTTCTTTTTTCTGTATCTGCTTTTTAATCATTGTCTTTTGTTTTGTTCTTACACTGGGCTCACTATTGGGCCCAGACTGATCGCAGTCACGACTTTGAATTGAGCTCTTCTGGAGCCACCCTCGCATGACACAAGTTGTGGATTTCGCAGACAGTAAAACACTGTTTTAGGAGTCTCGCGAGCAATATAAGGTCCAGTGATTACGACTGTTAAACCACGCTACAGGAAAAAAAAAAAAATTAAATAAATAAATGCATATTCTCTAGCTTTTTTTTTTTTTTTTCCGGTCCCGGAAGTTTGAAAAGTTAGCCTCGTCAGTTTTATGGCTCACATTCATTTATTACTTTTTTTTTTTACTTTTTTTTAGTGTGATAGTATGCCTTATTTACAAAAATAGTTACACATTGCGCCAGTGATAGGTGGCCCTTGCGAGATTTTCTTTTCATCACATTCATACAGTCCTATATTCCCGTTTCATTTTTTTTGTGCCAAAAGTAAGGTTTCTGCAATGTTTAAGGCTCCAACATACTTGAATTCGTGCTGCAAAGTGCAATATTCTTTTTTTATCTCTGAGCGGCTGCAAACATGGATTTTACTGCTCCGAAACTAAGGTTTTGCTGCTCTAACAATTGCTACAAATCTTATTTGAGTTGTTGCACCCTGCATATTTATTGGGAATTACCAGCACACCTCCATACATGAGTGATCTCTCTGGGCACAAGTGGCAGCAGGAACTGTCATATTTCTAAGGGCATTTTAATGCTCTAATAATAATAATAATTTATAATAATGACAATAATAATAATTGGTTCACAGGAAAGGAAAGGCACACTATCTGTCACACTTGTTTCTGTGGACACCTGAACCGCGCTGTAAGGGAAGGGAGGAAGGTGGGAGTGAAAGCAGAAAGTGAGAAAGAGGAGTCATAGTGGAGGGCTATGTAATAATTTTGACCACCTAGGGATCTTTAACGTGCGCTGACATCGCACAGCACACGGACGCCTCTTCGTTTCGCCTCCATCGAAAATGGGTACTTCGGCACAGTAGTCGGGCGTCTTACCACTGCACCAACGCTGCAAGGCATTCGAACTGCTCATATATGGGAATATGAGACTTGTACTTTTTTTTACTAAAAGACTGGATAGCTAACTACAGAATTTTTACAAGTAAAAGTTCAAGTGTTTTTGTGGTGTAGTTTGGATAAATCACTGTGTTTGTAGACTGACCTGCATGCTAAGTACTAGACAGGCATTTAAAACATACTTTTGGAGATTATTTTCGCACATTATGGAAGAGTATTGATAGAAATTAGCACTTCAAGATGGCATGGAATAAATGAAGCATACGCTGATGCCATTCTGCATTTTTCGTTTAAGAACTGTAAGTAACTTCAGCGGTTACTAGGCCAGAAACACAGAAAAGCCTGCAGTTGGCCCGGACCCCTTATGCACGGCTTGCAGCAGCAAGAGGTAAGCAAAGGCACATCACATTCATTTTGGAAAAATGTTTTCATAAAGGCGCACTTGTGCTTAGAATCCTGTTGCATGCAGGCTATGATGGTTTGAGCCGAACAAAAATTGTTTTATAATTGCATCTTAGAAACGCCATGCAATCAGCATTTAAGTTTTTTGTGCATGTATATCTAGCTAAGAGCATTTATGTGTTACATTGCTAGAGGACACATGCACCATTGCTTACATCGCCTTTGGGCTATAGTGTACAGCTTTCATTTTCAATTTATCTCATCAGGTTTGCACGCTGGAGTTCCTTGACAAACGAGCCGAACAGGAACTCGACATCGAAAGCCAGCACCTGGCTCTTGAAGAACGAAAGCTGGCTTTCGAACAGCGCAGGCATGAAAACAAAATAAGGCTCAAAGAGCTTGAAATCCAGGAAAGGGCGGAGGAGAGAAGAGCTCTCGCTGAAGAGCGACTGCAAGAGCGGGAGGCGATGGCTGCAGAGCAGCGCCAAGCTCACGAAGAACGGCTTGCAGTGGATGAAGAACGCAAGCAGCACTTGTGCTATGAAGAGTCTCAGCAGCGCCTCATTGAGAAACTCCTTGAGCGAATTAAAGACAAGGAAAATAAAGACCCGGCTGAAAGTTTCAGAAAACAAAATCATTGAAGAAAGGAGAGAAATGAAGAACAAGGAAGACACAAAGTATGTTTGATTTCAAATGAAAGAAGAGAAGGTAAGATTTCGCAAGAAGATGGTTTATCGGGTTTAATGTCCCAAAGCGACTCAGGCTATGAGAGGCACCATAGTGGAGGACTTGGGAAATTTCGATCACCTGGGGTTGTTTAATGTGCACTGACATTGCGCAGCACATGGACGCCTTGTTTTTTGCCTCCACCGAAAAATGGCCGCCGAGACTGGGATTCGATCCCGCATCCTTGGGAACAGTAGTCAAGCGCCCTAACCACTGCACCGACCCAACACGCCAACATGATGACTTCGGGGGATCTACATGTGACATTTTTGTGGCATTATATGAAGTATTTATTACGAATAGCTTCTATTTTTTTTATTGGATAGCCATCATCATCATCTACATGTACGTCTAGCAATATGTCTGACGTATGGGTGATACGTACAGCTAAAACATGTTTTGCCTGGTGTCAGCCGAATACGTCTACATCAATTTGCACGCATGTGCAGTAGGCGTCGTATACGTCTACGGCAAACGTCATACGTCTCCGGTAAGCTAAATCTCTCTGTTGTTGACTCCTGTTGCGTGTGTTTATGCTGTGTTTGGGTTTTAGCGTATTGAAATTGACCATTTTCTCACGAGAACTGTGACATAGGAGCGACTTTATTCAGGCCATGATTTCAGCTCCATTATCGACATGATTGCAAGGCTCAACTTATGAATACACTCGGTTAGCTTTCACGTACGCTCACACATATTAATTTGGTTTGTGGTCCTGAAACAACTTAAGCTATTAGGGAGGCTGTAGTCTACGGCTCCAGATTATTTAGGTCACCGGGTGTGTTTCACAGCCACTTTGATTGTATATAGTATGCGGGCATATTGCATTTCATTTCATCCCACTACTTTGTGATGCAACCTTGAATCGGAGGGATGAGTAAAGTACTGTAAAGTACCACAGGCCCCTGGTATGGATTAATAGCTTTGCTGTAATCTAAAATTTCTGCAGCTTTCCTTTCACTCTTGTTCTTTCTTCGTTTACAAACACATTACTTTAGAATGCGTCTGATTAAGCAAATGACTTTCGTATACCCCATATGCGCTTATGTTGTCTGTTGTCTTGCATCATGGCTATTATTCTCTCACTGTGATAGCTTGCCACAGTCAATTTATCGTTTTTTTATTATGGTGTGCGGACGGAGTCGCTGTGGAAGCTGCGCACACAGCAGTCATGTAAGCAATTTTTTCAATGCAGTATTCAATTTTTTTTTTCTGTTTTCTTAGGACCATTTCACTGATGATCAATTTGAATCAATAATCCTTCAAAACAGCGGCATTAAAAAGTTGAAGCCAGATGCCGTACCCAGCCTGTTTGTTCACAGGAAGCAGCCTAAATTGAAGAAGCCGCCAGCCGACCGTATGTTATACTATATATTTTTTTCTTATGCATCAAAGGCCATTATGTTTCTGAAAAATGTTGAACACTACTTTGTTCGATACTAGGTGCAGAGATTCGTACAACTTTGCGGACACTTAGCGCCATGCACCAAGAAGGTGAAGCTACTGGACGTTCAACATGTAAGCGCTATTTCACTGCAGAGCGATAGCATTAAATATCATGGTTCATTCGCCTCTCAAACATCAACTTGCTTTTTGTGCAGCCGATGTTCCCTTGTCTGAGGGCACTTGTCATGAGCCATTAGGCCTTACTTCCACTAATGGCTGTGAGTACTCCTTACGAAATCTTCGGAGCGATAATGCTTTTACCCGATTGTCCTTCTCAGTATTCTTGTTTACCTTCTTGTTTCTGCCGAACACATAAACATTCTTGTTATCCCTTTTCTATTTCACAGTTGCTATGCATGAGAACAACATGCCAGGTTGCTCGTGGCAAGGTAAGGTTTGAATTTCCCTCTATGACGATGTAATATGCACTTCTTTTTTACTGTGGGTAAATGCCGTCACTTTGTGCTCTGTACAAAGATAGACGTGTTACTTGAAGCGGCTGAGCAACTGGACAGTAAATACTGTAGTGCGGCGAATTGTACAAAACAGCTCTCGTTACACTCCCTCTCCCAATACCCTGGAAATGTGAATAATCAGCCAAAATTGATCGTGCAATGTCTGCGACTCCCCAGTGTGAATGTGACCCTGCAAATCACGGCATGCTCTGTGCAGGGACGGACTTCAATGTGCAAGTGTCAGGCATGGGCATGTTGGTCGAAAAAGCTGAACAAATAGATAGTAAGTGTCATGTTCCCATGTGTACAATACATTATTTGCACTGAACCCCTCACGTTTTCTGCAGATGAGGCAGCCGTTTGCAGCCCTATTTCTCCTGAAGTGGCACTAAATGGCACCATCTCCACCTCCGTTAGCTGTGAGTGTAGCTTCAGAAAAGACAGTTTGTTTCTGCCAAACACATTAACATTATTGTTCTCTCTCTTCTATTTCACAGTTGCTACGCATGAGAGCAACATGCGAGATTGCTCTTGGCAAGGTAAGGTTGGAATTTTCCTCTATGACGATGTAATGTGCACTTCTTTTTTATTGTAGTTAAATGCCGTCACTTTGTGCTCTCTACAGGGACAAAAGTCAATGTATAAGTGTCCAGCATAGATGCGTTACTTGAAGCAGCTGAGCAACTGGACAGTGAGTATTGTTGTGTGGCGAAGTGTACAAAACATAATTGGATTGCACCCCCAAATGCTGGCTCACGTTTTGTACAGATGAGGCATTTCCCTGTGGCCAATCTCCTCCTGAAGCTCTTCTAAATACCACACCTTGCGATGGCTGTAAGTATGGTTTTCCAAAAGACTTTTGAAATAATTATGTTGAGTACATCTTCCATCCTTTTTTATGGTTTGTGCAGGTGACATACCTGTTTGTAACCCCATTAATTCAGAAGCGTCTCTATACAGTGCATCCTCTGATGGCTGTGAGTATGCTATTGCTTATAAATCAGTATGTTTCTTCATAAGTATTTGGCAATGCTGTGTGGTACACTTAATGCATCCAGGATATGAGATGGTTTGGTTTGGTTTGTGGGGTTTAACGTCCCAAAGCGACTCAGACTATGAGAGACGCCGTAGTGGAGGACTCTCGACCACCTGGGGTTCTTTAACGTGCACTAACATCGCACAGCACACGGGTGCCTTGCTTTTCGCCTCCATCGAAAAGCTGCCGCCGAGGCCGGGATTCTATCCTGCGTCCTTGGGAACAGTACTTGAGCGTCGTAACCACTGTGCCACCCCGGCAGGGCTAGGATGAGAGCTTTCTCAGTAGCTCAGAGGTCGAAGCAGATGAGCACAAATCTCATAGTTTTGGGTTGTCTTGTATCATATTTCTTATATTTTAACTGAAGTATTCAGTCACTATTCGAACATTGTGTTTTTCTGTTGCAGCAGTTCCAGACGTGCCACTTTCTAACGCAGCAACTGACCATATTCAAGAAAGGCAGCTGCCTAATGAAACTGTGACAGCTCTTCAGAAAAGGATTGCTGAGCTTGAAGCCCAACTCCAGGTCGCAGAGAGAAGTTCTAATCTTGCGCATAAGCATAAGAGAAAAGCCATTAAAGAAAAAACCTTCATGAAGCAGTGGATCGGCTCCTTCTTGGCTGGTGACCAACTACTCTCTATGGATAAAAAAAATATGAATGGGACACCATGGACAGCAGCAACGATCAACAAGGCCTTGAACCTCAGGCTGTCAAATGGCTCTCGAGCATACAACCTCGTAAGGGAATTAGCTGCTCCTTTGCCAGGTGAATGGACTCTGCAAAGGCACCTGCAGGATCTACTACACGACATTATTCGTTCTATGTCTCTCAAGGTGAGTAGAAAGTTTCTGAGCTACTGATTTAATATCTGCTCCAAACGTGTAAGGTAAGCTCATATGTCCTGCCAGATTATAAACAACTGAACTATATGCGTTCTTATTTATTTTTTTGTTGATAAATTGGAGATAAAGCTCCAGTCTAGCTCGGGAATAATGGGAAACACACACCCTTCATGTTTTCTAGCTCCTTCCATCCACATATTATGCAAGTGATATTAAGAAATTGTTCATGCTTTTATTTTGCTTTGTTTAGCTCCACTTAGTGCACAACATGCTGTATATAAATATATAAGCGTAATTGTTTTGTCACTTTTCATGCTTTGTAGCAAGGTAATATATTACCACCATAACTATTTCCTGATGTCTTTGTTGGTTTGGTCGTGCTAGGTTGGCATCATGGAGGACCACAAGAAACATGCAGTATTAATGCTGGACGAAATACAGTTGACACCAGGACATGGTGTAATTGGCAGGCCCTTACTTCCACTAGTGGACGGCACCTCTCCAGCAGATGCATTAGCCACTTATGATCTGGTATTTATGCTTGGAGGAGTGACTACACGCTGGAAGCAAAGGATCGGGTACCATTTCATGGGAAATTCATTTAGCTCTGGTTCTGTAAAGAAATTTGTTTGTCTGCCATAGGAGAGTGCGAAAAAATCGGTATCAGAGTGGATGCTGTGGTCAGTGACATGGGCGGGGGAAACCAGGCGTTGTGGAAGCAATTTGGTGTAGTCGTAGGAAAATATTGCAGGAATTCAGTATCTTGTGCTCAACCCTGCGACCCAACAAGAAAACTGTTTCATGGCAGATGTTCCTCATTTGCTCAAAAATTTGAGGAACCACCTCACTCGCGGGCAGACAATTTTCATTCCACCCGACGTTGTTCACAAGCATAATTTGCCGTCAGACGAGGTGAGCCTTGCTTATGTGAAAGAACTTATGGAAATTGATTCAAAGCACCAGCTGAAGATTGTGCCACACTTAAAAGAAGCGTGTTTCGACCCAGGACACTTTAAGAAAATGAAAGTTGGCCTTGTGTACTCGCTGTTTAACGACACCGGAGCAGCTTTGCGTTACCTTGTTCAGACAGGCAAACTTCCTAAAGACGCCTTAACGACAGCATGGTTTTTTGAGGTAGCATTCAAGTGGTTCAAGCTAATGATGTCCAGAACCACTAAGCTTGCAATAAGTAGGCTGGATGAAGTAAAATATCAAGACACAGTTATTCTTCTCCAAGATATGATCAAGCTATTTGAACACCTTAAGATTGGAGAGCGAGGAAAAACTGTTTGGAAGCCGATCCAGACTGGTGTTGTGCTTGGCACCACTACAGCCCTTGAAATTCATGACTACTACCTGAATGTACGGGCTTTTTCTTTTGTGCTTTTGAGCCGCTTTGGCCAAGACAGCCTCGAAAAGTTGTTTTCGACACTTCCAGCAAAACCTTCAGTGCCAAAACCCCTTGAATTTCATTGCACACTCTGCGCAGCAACTATAGCCCAGTTTTTTTAACCAAGCAACAGCGGTAGTTACAGCGACAACATTGGTTTTGCTCTCGCTGGCCTGGACACTGTTTCGGCAAGCTTGCAGGTACAGAATGCACAAGGGATTGTTGTTTTTCCTGAGGACTTGTTAGATTTGAATGAATCTGAGCAAGAGTCTTTTGATTATCTAGCAGGCTACGTCGTCAGAAGTGTCCAAAAGAACATGACTAGATGTAGTCAGTGCATAGAAGCAATCACTTCCAAACAAGCCAGCAGCCTGACTAATCTCAAGTCATACACGAATAATATTACACTCTCTTTACCTTCCCCTACTGTTATTCAGTTTTTGCAAACTGCAGAGAATTTGTTCCGCGCGAACACTGAAAACCTGCTTCACAACAAATTACTTTTTGCTCAGCTTGAGGAATCTGTTTACAACAGTGTCACAACCGTCAACTGTTTTCCTCAGTGCCACAGAGTAGACAAGAAGCTGCTTCGAACATTTTTGAAAACTAGGGTCCATATTCTCCTTAAAAAAGAAAATGAGCAAACGGGGAAAAGCAGAAATACAAAATGTGGTAGTCGCAGCATTGGAAAACAGGTAGCCACTCCAAATGTAAAATAGTAGCTACATGGAAGAACTTACTTCACTTCAAAGGTCAATTTGCTTAGAAAGGCTGGGCTAATGTGGCTCTGATATTGTACTTTGTTTTTCTGGCTCAGGCTGAAAATTGTTTTGCAATGTCATTGCTTTTATTTTTCATGCATATGTAGTTTGAACTTTTTGACTGCCAACTACTTTATAATGAAAAACAACGCTCTGCAGTGCCACAGCATAAAATTAGTGCATTTGTTCTAATTCGTTTAAACAATTATTCTTTCCTTTTCGTCCGGATTTCATTACTTGCGCGAGGCTGACAGCTCTGTGGATGGTGTGTATTTGTTCTGCAAGCTTCCTTTGTTTACGAGACTGTGATATGAATATTTATTAGAACCATTTGAGAATTTTTTGGTCGCAGAACCCTCTTGTTTTGCCTTAAGGTATATAGTTGTTTACATTTTTTCCTCAGTGTGCTCCTTTTGTGTTGTATGATTTCATTTCACACAAATAAATATACCATAATTTTCAAATCAGTGCACTGCTGTCCAGATGTCCAGTTTTTCTTTCGTCACAATTTTCCAACCGAGAGTTGGCTATCGGTCAGGCTTCCTTGCAGGCCATGTCTGAATTATTATATTCTCTTCTCAAGCATGATGATGCCTCGAGAATTATTCATTTCCTGGGTCCTTTGCTGTTCAGGTAGCTACGTATTTTGGCAGACAAGTTTACTGCTTTCATGGGCAAAGCAATGAAAATGAAAATTTATGAAAATTTTCACGGCTGCACGGCCTTTGCAGGCCATGGTTGTTCGAAACTAAGCCCCCGAAGGAGCACAGCAGGGTTAGCAGAGCCTCTTCCAAACGCACACCCCTGAAAGAGCCGGGCGCCGGGCCGGGGGACGCTTGTACCCAATTTTACCGGTGGATGTCTGGCGGTGGGTTTCGAACTGACCACCTCCCGCAGCCGAGACGGGCGCCCAAACCTTATGAAAATTTCAGCGTCTACTCCAATTTCCACTATTAAAATATCTTAACTCATTGTGATTTCTCATCTTTCTCATTTGTCTGTTTTACAAACAGTAAAAAGATGATATATCATCTGTTAGCTGTGGCATATTTTTATTGCAACCTGTCGTCAGTTTTTCATATTCACGCTACTTGTTTGGGTCATACGTTTCAGATGGCAGTTTCGAATGTACACTGCGTGCGATTTTTCCTTTCATTAAACAATTATTTGTCTCCATTATATCCAAAATGGCGTTTTAATTACGGGGACTCTGCTTTTCGGCGAAAATTTACATTGCGAAAGAATGCAAGTGGACGCAGTGTACAGTTATAGAATTAGCACTACAAGAAAGCATTACTGGTGGCAATAGGGAGATCATTTTTTTTTTAACTTTCGTCCAGTTTTTTCACAAGTTTGCCCTTACTATCAAATTCTAATCTCTTGCAATGTAATAATAAGCGATATCATGCGCTGCGAGAACAACCTGTATATTGCTCGCATTATCGATACTGTCCACAAGTGAAAACATTCCTCATGGTCGCCAGAACTCGCGCATCACCTACACATTTGTAAAATTCACAGAGCAGCAGCGGCCCAGTTGCTATAGGCATTGCTGCCCCAGGAAAGTTGGAACTTTTCACGCGCCAGGCGAGCAAAATTCTGCTTGTACAACCGGTACGCAAATGAGCCTTGTGTTGTTTTCTTTGCGCCATAGTGTTTTTAAAGCCTTCCCAACCACATTCACAACGTTCATATAGCTCCATGCAGTCAAAATTTGAAACTCGTAATTCTGCGACATTATGAGCATGTTTGAGCATACCGCGAGCATGCGTTGCGTTTCAACAACACGCACTCTGAATTTGCGAACGCTTTACGCCTTAAACGATGGTCCTTTTCACAATTTTCCTTACGCAATTTTAACAAGGCATCATTAAGGCCAGAAAAATAAAATTTAGCTTCGAAAACATCTGCACAGGACTTCAACAAAGTTTTCCGCGGTTTTCTTCTATTAGTGCGTCAGCCGCCGTTCCTAGCCGCTCCTCTAGGAGGTCCGTCATAGGTGGCGCCACCGTTGAGGCCGCGTCGCACGGGAGAGCAAAACGGAGGAGAAGGAAAGTGGTTGGCGCTACTTTCCTTAGAGGGACTTTACATGCCAACGCAGCAGAGACACCCGAACAAAGAACGTCTTCCCAAGCGGAGAAGCTGAGATATGCAGAGTGCAATAACATTAATATTATTATTAATAAATTGGTTCTCAGGAAAGGAAACGCGCAGTATTTGTCACACTTGCTCTGTGGACACCTGACCCGTGCTGTTAGGGAAGGGAGGAAGGTGGGAAAGAAAGTGGAGGAAGAAAAGCCGCAGTGGAAGGCTACGGAGTAATTTCAACCACACGGGAATCTTTAACTTGCACTGCCATCGCACAGCACCATGGACGTCCCTCCGTTTCGCCTCCATCGAAACGCAGCCGCCAGCAAAGCGTAAAAAGCGGCGCACAGCAGTAGCAAAGAGAGAATGAGCGTAAGAAGGTGAAGAGAGCAGCAGAGACGCCCGAACAGAAAGTGGAACCGCTTGCCATACAGTGATGCCAGACTGCCGAGTGTAATAGACGGAGCATATAACCGCCGAGATGTGGCCCATGGAAGAGTTCAATCATCAAGAATCAACAAAAGAGGATCTGAAGGCACATCGCACGTGTGGCTGATCACTCCATTCGAGTTTCCAAAAGTGCATCTGGGTCCGTATTTTGAGTTTGCGTCATTATCGAAATTGTGTCGCTATCTCACGTGACCTCGAGTCATCTGATTGGTGGCAACACTCAGTTCTGGCATTTTGACCAATCAGATGACTCGAGGTCGCGTGAGATAGCGACACTTTGATAACGACGCAAACTCGAAATATGGACCCTGCTACCCGGAAATTTGAAGACTTTGTGAACAATTCGTTTGGCCACGTGTAGTGTGTGCGAGAGACTATGGCACCAAATGAACTTGACACTGGTGAATAATCAAATGTATGAGACTGCGTTTGGAGACTGCTAAATCGAAATACTGTATATAGACGAAATTGAAACCGCTGCATGCTACTTCACAGATTATCGGGCAATCTTCGTCTCTGCAAAAAAGAAAATTGATGAAAAGATGTGTATACCCAATGTCTCTCATTGAGACCACAAGCTTAGCTAGGGAAACGTACCTCTCACTTCATATGGCATAGTTGAGCTAAGCCACTGCCATTTTTTTTAGGCTGTGGCCGGTATGTCAGATGAATCCGATCGTTCTAAAGGTACATTCGACGAACCCTGTGTGTTTTTCTTCGGGATACGTCGGAAAAGCTGGACAAGTTAAAGGCTCAGCTGGCCGACTGATAATCGCGGCCGACAGAGCCCTGAAAATGGAACTATATGCGGCCTGATCAGGACTCTCTATTTATTGGCTGCCAGCGGGGATCTTCCAATCGTCAATTTGTCGCCATTTCACCCACTTGAGGGGCACGGGAAAGAACGTATTATGCATTTCAAGTTTGAGGGCGAATATTTGGAGATCGACACGCAGTGCTTAGTCTGGCTATTATAGTCATGCATAGTTAGAATGGGGAGAGGAATGAACTTGTTTTCTACATGCTTATTTCACAGAGTATCCTAAATTTTCTTGCTTTCACATATTTGTTAGCACCGGAATGCAACCATATAATGCAATACAAGGCTGTCATAAAAGAGCAATTCTTTGCCACCGACTATGTCATTGTTATCCATCACCCTTGGTGACTGATCTATGTGGCAGATTTGCTGGACTTTTCTGCTGCTAGAGTGATAAAAGAATGGAAAAATGCACTGCTGTTTATAACTTCATTCGCTTAAACCATGTCTTGTACCAACCAGGAAGGTCTTCAATGCATTAACACAAGCGAAACGGACACACTTCAATAGTCTACTTAGGTACCGTTAGGAGAATGGACAGTCCAGTCTGTTTACAGTATTCTGGTGCAAAAAGTACAACAGGGAAAACAGTTCTACTATGGTGATATTCTGAAAAAAAGAAAAAAAATGAAAACCAACTGTAGACATTTGCCCTTGCAAAAGGTGGCCCTTGTGAAAATTGTGCATTTAATGTTTTTGTCGGAACAGATTGAATATAATAAGGGCAGGGTTGATTTGGTTTCTTCAAAAAGACAGTTGAGAATATGAGGCAATTTCCTGCTACATTACTAGAGCAGAAGGACTTTGCCATCTGTTTTTTCGACATGTGCACCTAACTGGCTTATGGCGGGCATGCTAAAGTTCAATTTACCAGTACAATTATAGTGTATAGCGTAGAAATTTCTTAGGCTAATTCACAAATACCAAATATCAAAACCACGAGCTTACAAGAGGAGTGATGCTAAAGTAGCATAAGCAAGTAATGTCAGTTCAGTTCAGTCGTGTCCGACTCTTCGTGACCCTATGGACCATGTCACGCCACGCTTTCCGGTCTCTCACCATCTTCCTAACATCACATAACTTCATCTGCAGCGCCTCGAGGATGCCATCTAACCATCGCGTTCGCTGCCTACCCCTTCTCCGGTGACCCTCAACCTTTTCCAACATCAAATCTTTCTCCAACGACTCCTCTCTTCTCATCAGATGACCAAAGTAGCTGAGCTTTAACTTTAGAATTTGACCCTCCAATGAGCAGTCAGGGTTTATGGTCCACAATATCGACTGATTTGATCTTTTGGCCGTCCAAGGAACTCTCAAGAGTCTCCGCCAGCACCACAATTTAAACGCGTCAAATCTTCGGCGGTCAGCCTTCTTCACAGTCCAACTCTCGCATCCATACATCACAACTGGAAAGACCATAGCACGAGTTATACGGATTTTGGTTGGCAGTGTAATGTCTCTGCTCTTTACTAGGCGGTCAAGGCTAGCCATGGCTCTCTTTCCCAGAAGCAGGCGTCTCCTAATTTCATGGCTGCAGTCTCCTTCTGGGGTAATCTTGGAGTCCAAAAAGAGAAAATCTGTCACAGCTTCCACTTCTTGTCCCTTGATGCTCCAGGACTTGATAGGGCAAGACGCCATGATCTTTGTCTTTTTAATGTTTAGTTTAAGCCCAAAATTCTCACTCTCCTCTTGTATGCGCATCAGAAGTCTCTTGAGTTCCACTTCACTTTCTGCCATTAAAGTGGTATCATCCACATATCTAAGGTTGTTGATACGTTTCCCAGCAATCTTCACTCCAGCTGAAGACTCATCCAGACCGGCCTTCATCGTGATGCACTCAGAATATAGGTTAAATAGGCAGGGCGACAGTATGCAGCCTTGTCTCACTCCTTTCTCAATCGGAAACCAATCAGCAAGACCATGCCCAGTTCTGACTGTGGCCTCTTGCCCTTCATACAGGTTCCTGAGGAGACAGATGAGGTGAATTGGAACTCCCACTTCTCGGAGAGCTCGCCGCAATCTGCTGTGATCTACACAGTCAAACGCTTTAGCATAATCAATAAAGCAGAAGTAGATGGGTTTCTGGAACTCTCTTGCTTTTTCCATGATCCAGCGAAGGTTGGCAATCTGGTCTCTAGTTCCTCTGCCCTTGCGAAACCCAGCTTGCACATCCGGAAGCTCCCGATCCACATACTGCTGCAGCCTACCTTGGAGGATTTTCAACATCCCCTTGCTAGCATGCGAAGTAAGCGCGATCATGCGGTAGTTGGAACAATCTTTGGCACTGCCTTTCTTTGGAATGGGGATGTAAATTGACCTCCTCCAATACTGTGGCCACTGCAGGGTTGTCCAAATTTTCTGACATAATGTATACAGAACGTTAACAGCGTCTTCATGGTTGAGGTTTTGAAGCAACTCAGCTGGAATGCCATCAATTCCGCTAGCGTTGTTCTTAGCAAGGCTGGCTAAGGCCCATTCAACTTCACTCTTGATGCCCGGCTCGAGATCAGTACTCACAACAGTCTTATGTTGGGTTTGCACATCTGGGTCCTTCTTGTACAGTTCTTCTGTGTATTCCTGCCACCTCTTCTTTATCTCTGAGGCTTCAGTGAGGTCCCTGCCTCGTTTGTCCTTTATCACACCCAGCTTAGCACAGAAGCATCCTTTGATATCTTTGATTGTCTTATACTGAGCTCTTGTGTTCCTCAATTGGCTGTTGTCCTCAACTGCTTAGCACTGTATGTTCAGGAAGGCATTCTTATCTTTTCTTGCTATTTTCTGAAAATCCGCATTGAGAACCTTGCATCTTTCTCGTTCCCTCATAACTTTTGCCGTCCTTCTTTGCTCAGCTATTTGCAAAGCCTCTTCAGATAACCAGTTTGCTTTCTTGCTTTTCTTCTGCTTTGGAACTACCTTAGTAGCAACTTCTTGTATTATATCACGAACATCAGTCCACATCTCTTCAGGCTCTCTGTCTTCTAGATCTAATTCTTGAAATCGATTCCTCAGTTCCACAGCATATTCTGATGGAATTTGATCCAGATCATACTTGAAAGGCCTTCTAGTTTTCTGCGTTTTCCTCAATCGAAGCTTAAATTTGGCAACAAGAAGCTGATGATCAGTGCCACAATTGGCCCCAGTGTACTGCTTGTATAGCGCTTCTCCATCTCTGCCGGCAAAGAATATAATCAATCTTATTCCTGTACAGACCGTCCGGTGAAGTCCATATGTACAGGCGCCTCTTGAATGTGAGTATTCGCTATGGTCAGGTTGTTTTCTTGAAGCAAGTAATGTAGCAAGTTCTAAATAATTTGTAGCATATGAGAAACTAATAGGATAATTTTGTAGTACACAAGTAGATTTTTCGTTATTGAACCTTAACACATTAACAAATTGCCACAATGGCTTAGTTGCTGGCAATGGGTTAACACATTGCTTTTTGTAAGCGCTGTTAAATGCCTGTGATCTGGCTCAAATTGTACAAAACAGAGAGCAGGTAGTAGGCTTGCTTCAAAAGTACATTAATAGTGGTAACTAACAAAGCAGTTCCAGGAAATGTGTGGTCACTGTTTGCAGTGCAGCAGGCGAAGAGCAATGTTGAATGATAGGAGGGGTCTTGCAAATGGAAAAGAGATGGGCAGTAATAATTTGTCGGTACACAGAGTAATACTGCGATGCTTTTTATTTATTGCAGGAGTAACTGAATGTTTAGAGTACCAACTGCACACAGTGGAAACTTCACTTGTAGCGAAACTCTAGGACGGAAACCAGATAATTATAGTGAAAAGAGCCCTATGTAGTAGCACAGCAGTACAGCGAATGGCTTAGAGGAGCATGCGGTCACTTAGTGTAATGCTGGCCACTAACCATGGGGGGTGGGTAGTGTTTTGAGACTAGGCTTCTTCCTTTCCTCAGTGTCATTGCTTTGGGAAACTGGCAGTATTCAACATCAACACCTTGGTCTTCACCTCTTTGGTCTTAGAAGCCGGGAGAGTGGCGGAGATGTACATCGGCGACCGACTCTATTGAAGTCCACAGCTATAAGAGAACTAGAAGGATGCATTGCAGAGATTTGCTTGACGGTGCGTAAAATTACCTGCGAGCTGCACAAACCACTCTCACTGGAGACCCTTTCATATGAATTTTCACAGGTACGCGAATTTAGCTACCAGCACTTTTTCATGCAATCTAGCTATGACAAAACACATGGTACATACTAACAACAGAATTTATTGTCAGAGATGGACAAATAGATTGAGACAAACTAATTTGTATACAATCCCACACCCTGGAGCTGACACGAGTGGATCACTACATAGGGCCTGCACAGCCACCAGTCCACTCCAGCTGGCTCAGCCAGCAATTCCGTGCTTAGGACACTAAACCTGATGTGGTGAGAGTGCTGTCATTTGCCAAGGCGTGCACGTCGACTCTGTGCTAGTCAATCATGACAGTTCAAAATGTAATTCTGTGTAGAGAGTCTGTGCCCCTACATGCCCTCTCAGGTGTTAATAACTAGCAAAAGTAGTCCCACGAACTTCATACCATGTTCTCAGGTATTTGAGTATGCAGTCTGCGATATCCTAACTGCACGTGGAGAGTGTTTCGCCTAACATTTGCATTTAAGCAACAGCGCCACTTCCAGACTAAAGTTGCAAGACCAGACCAGGCACTACAGCTTTCTCCTTCAATAAGTACTTTAGATGCAAGGCACTGGCTCCTACATTAATATTACATGGACTGCAACACCAGAGTGACTGAAGAGCAAACGCACCCACTCCTGCTTTAGGGTAAGATGAACATTGTGCAATAATGAACGCTAAAATGAGGTCACCTATTGCACTGCTCAGGCTACACTACCTTGTTTATAAATAGTAGGGAATTTTGTCAAAGCTGTACCTAACTATAGTTGCAGCAGAGTCAACTAAAACTGTGTGCAAAAAAAAAAAGCTTGCACTGGAAACATCACAGCCAAATTGTATACCTACTTGTCTTTCTGTGCACGCTTATAAACCAATCTAATTTCTGCTAAAATTCAGCAATGTTACTCCTACGAAGTTACAAGAAGTGACAACAATCAGGAATGAGTTGCTATAAGTAAATTCATTTTTATTGTATGCTGGAGTCTCCACGGTACGGCGCCAGCGAGATGATGTTCACTTGAGGCAGATGAAGTGCCACTTGTCCACTGCGGGTTGCAATATAGAACATGTCACTCGGATAGCAACTACGTGAAAATGCTAAGGCATTCAATTACAACACCTCCAGTGCTCAAATACAAGCATGAGCACCTAAAGTCTGACACTCAATGAGAAAAACTGTCATGTGCTACTCTTGCACTTCACCAGCGGTGACTAATGAACAAAATACTATGTTTCAAGACATGAGCCACACATTGTTCCTTACATTAAGATTGACAAAAATCAGTCGATTGCCTACATAAGAAATCTGGTTAGGTCAGAAGCACCTAAATAGCAGGCCATCAAGAGCGTGAAATGGCACACATGCCCAGCCACACTCAGCAGCATGCCATGTTGGCTTGCATAATGAATTCTCCTTAGTACCTTAGCGTCAAAATATACAATTTTCCCAGTGTTTAAAAAGGGCGCCCCAGTTTCATGCTGCGATCATTTGTATGGAAGCCGTACTGCCAAGAGACATTTCAGCATTGATAATGTGTGGAAGAGTTTATAAAACATGCATACAAAATCATCTAGTGCTTTAGATGCTGCATCAAAATGTGGCTGCTACAACTAGCACTTCGTTTCTGTCTGCTACACTTTTCTGTGTAGCTTGCACAATGGCCTTGGGTTGCATGCACCAATGCTGTCCCAAACTGCTGTCTAAAGTAGCCTTCACAGTCACTGACGTACTGGCAACACTTGTATGTACAAACATCCGACAAAAGTTTGTGGGATGATGCAAATTCACAGATACAAACATCCGACAAAAGTTTGTGGGATGATGCAAATTCACAGATAAAACAATCCTTTCCAACTGGCCTTGCTAGCCAGTCATCTGTTATTCATTTTAGTGGATGGAGCACATGTCTTCTTGTACCTGTACATACAGTACATTGCACAATTACATGTACGCCGTAGAATGCTTCTCTCAGCTGAACCGCTTAATTTTTTTCAAAACGCTCAAATTTCGCTCAGAAATGGCATTTGATTGCCGGTTATAGTATTATACCAATTTGTCTGAGGTACTTGCCTGATTCAATCAGAAGTCTGATGTTCCTATTGGATGCAACGGCGGCGAAGCAAAAGAAGCCGCTGCCCTAGCGCTGGCACCGGTGGCGCCATCTTGTTCTGTATGAAGCAACCTCCCCCCCATCGCCTCTCCTTTTGCCATGACAGAGTTGTTAAAACAGCATAAGATGGCGCCACCGGTACCACATTTAGGGCTGCAGCTTGTCTTGCTTTGCTGTTGCATACAATAGTAACATCTGATTTCTGTTTTAAGAAGTAAGTTTTAAGAAGAAGGCAAGAAGTCTAAACTAATTTTGTATAAAAGATACTGCCTACCAATGCCATTTTTGTGCAAAATTTAAGCTGTGCGGATTCAGCGATTGGGCTGAAAAAAGCATTCTACGGCAGCGTGCATGTAATTGTGCAATGCACTGTATTTCGTGGAGTTGACTTGCATGGACACAGACAAATTTATTTTTCATGAATCCACATCCCACAACTTTTGTCCATGACTGTACATGTCTTTATTTAAAGGGGTCATGACAGCTAACAACTGAACATAAAACGCTTATTGCATTTCACTCCTCGCACATTAAATTATAAATCCTCGAAATTTGAGCTCATTCTATTCAGTAGATAGTTTTAAAATTAATTGTTATTATTAATATTGGAATCAGCTTTCTAGCCTGGCAACCATTGGCCGCTGACATGGAGGAAGAAAAAAACTGAGGAGAGGCCCCATGTATCCCAGATGCATTGCGAAAAACGTGCCGGAAGTCACGTGCTTTTTTTTTTAGCCTAGATATAGGGCAACATGGCTGTCACCGTCGGATGGTGCAGAGAAGCGCTCAGACGGGGAAGGGCACACAGAGGAGTGCGAGGGAAAAGCTGCCCCATGTGTAGGTAGTGCCACAGCATTTTCTGGTCGCAAGCGGGCTCGCGAAAAGTGACGTCACGACCTCTCCGCAGTTTTTTCCTTTCTCCATGGGCTGCTGACATCGCAACGAGATATCACCCCATGTCATCTGCTATCCGCGGTGTCTGCTGCACTTTTGCATGCACGCCGTGGATGGTGCTGTGCATGGTCAGCGAGTTTTTTTTTCTTCAGCAAAAATATTTTATTCACATATTCTTTTTTCTTTAAGAAGCTTTCGCTATAATATGCGACCTTAGTGATCCTCGGACTTGTTTAGGGCTTCGTCTAGAGATTGCCCAGGAGACCGAAATCGATGGGCTCATGCTGTATAATTTAGGCATACTATCAGAAGCATATTAATCTTAAGTTATAAAAAGGCATTTGTCCGTTTCCTTCGGCTGTGTACATGCGCTGGGAAAGTGTGGAGGGGAGCGCTAAGTTCCTGATTGTTGAGCTATTGCAGTCACTCTTCGGTCCAAAAAACTAAGACTAAATCTCGAACAAGCATACCATGATGCGAGAGCTACCTTGCGACATTAGAGGAGCAAACTTTTCAACGAAGCGGTACCTCTTGATTTGAGTGTTATATGCGTGCGTTAGATTTCGGCTGGTAAAGCATTTTAGCAATACTATGTTCAGTCCCGCCACCGCAAAACCCAACGCGATTCGATTGCTCTTCACTGCATGCCCACACCAAACAAGAGCCTCCCAGTCGCTGCAGTCTCCTTGCCTCCCCCACAGCCGCGCGCGCGACTGCCACTGACTCCCGAGCCTACCTTGCGTTTTTCTAGTGCTTCTCCAGCAAATGACTTGCGAGTGCTTCAACATATTTAGTATTTAGTGGGTGAACCCTAAACTCCCGCAGGAATGCGCTGATTCACGGATTACGACTGCGCCCCCGCCCCCAGCGTGTTTCTTTACAGAGCTTTTGCAATGACTGGATATATTGCTCGTTCACATGGCATAAAATGCAAGCTGAGCTAGCAATACCAAAACTATCCACTTCTTTTTGCACCGGTCGCACTTTTATTTGTTCACAAACTACAACTGCGCTTCAAGAAGCGTCGTGAATGCTACGTCCCTTGCCTGCGGCAGATATACATACAAGCGGCACCAACAGTTGCCAGCTGCGCTCGCTAGACAGGGTCAGATATCGATGCTTCCTGCTCAATGTGCACTCGCTTTGTGATGTAAGCAATCGTCGATTTGGGGTCGCCATTGCCAGAACTGCACTCGATGGCCACATGCAACCGCTAAAGCTTGTGAATGCATGCTTCGTAATCGCCGAAACTCTAGACCCGAACCCCGCATACTTGCGCTAAGCTTACTCGTCACTGAACGAGCCGGCAGTTCGGCGGCAACTTTCTGGCTAAGGTCATTGCTGATGACAAGGGGGAACGTATAAAGTGTAGTTTCTTGTTTTCCTTTTTTTAACACGATTACGCTACAGACAAGTGCAGCTGTTCAGGCCGTTCATTCATCGGGTGTCAAGGTCAAGTCCTCGCTCGGCCTTCGATCCGACCAAAACAGATCTGACGACCGTCCGCTGATCAGTTCTGTCGGCGTCGTGGGCCCGAAAACCTCACACTATGGTGATAGGCGACCGTTGGCCATGCTGGCATCGTCGCCGGTGCAATGCGAAATATGAGTGTGTCGATAAGCTAACAGGGTTCGTACAGGTGGCAAAGAAAAAAATTCAAGGATATTCAAGGAATTTCAAGCCCCCATAGGAGGATTTTCAAGGCCCCCTTCGAGGGCTTAATTTTTTTTTCCATGTCAAAGATCTTCAAACAGTGCTCTTCTCAAAACGTCTGAAATATTTATTCCACAAAGAAAAAAACATCACTACGCAGATTTGCTTCTATTGCACAGAAAAAAATTAAATATAGCTTCATAAAATATCACAGTGAAAGTCTGGTCATATCCCGCAGAAAAGTAAAAAATTAGTTTTATAAAATTGTTGGTTATTTCCTATAGCCTCACAAAATATTGTCCACTGCTTCAACTGCACAAAACAAAAAAATCCTTAGGAAGCAGCTCCTCAGGGCTACTTCAGGGGAGCTCCAGCAGCTTTTGTTGAATTTGGAGCTTGATGGCGTGTAGCTCCTCACTCGTGTCTTTGGCCGTCTTTCTGAGGCTATTGGATTTTACAATGTGTGTCACATTGTTTTCTGCCTCTGCTTTATCAGCATAGGCATTTGCAGATGCCATGAGATCATCAATTGTCAATTCCAGCTTCTTTTTCTTTCTTTTCATTGCATCAAGCTCTTCCTCAATGCAGTGCTTTTTTCTCTGCTTTGAAGCTTCAAGGTCCTGCTTTTTCTGGGCTTCCAAGTATGCTCCATACTTTTGCCTTGCAGCTGACACAGCGATCCTCAGTTCCTTGGTGATTGGAATGTTTAGAACACCACCTGCTTTCTCAATCGCATTGCACACGATCCGTTGTGCAACATATGAAAGGTCCATCAGATTCTCAACGCACACCTGTCGGTTTACACTGAATCCACGCTCGACAGTTGCCTGGCCATGACTGAGGACAAGCAGAAGTTTCACAATGCTCCACAACTTCGAGTAGGTTGAACTGAACTTCCAAGAGATCAGGGTAAAATTCATCCAGTCTGTCAGCGCACTTGTCAAATTGTCTAAGCTGATGTTTCTGCTCGTGCATGTACTCGGCCAGCACCGTGTCTCGAAGGTGATCAGCCATTCTACCTGCAGTGATGAGGGTGTCCAACACTTTTCTGAAACCTGCAAGGCATTCCTCTGGCTTCGAGCACATCTGTCGTGGGTCTAGTGAAGAAAGGCCCCTAACAAATGCAAACTTCAAGGGGCTTCTGTCTAGAACTTTCTTTGTGGCACTGATCAAAAACTGTTTACATTCCATCCGGAATTGAAACACGTCCTTTGAGCTCACTTTAGAATTCTTGAGAACTTGCTCTGCTTTGTAGCCTATATCCACCTTTTCAAGTGGAACATGGTTCTCGGCATTATCAATGTCGATCTTCAGCAGACCCACTATCCCTTTGGCAGACAGGATCGAACATTTCAAAAACTTCGTCAGCAGCTTTCTGAGAACAGTTTCTAAATCCCTTGCAAGGAAAAAAACCATTGGTTTGTCTGTCTGGTACTCTACCAGAAAAGGGTTCAGTGCCATCGCCACACATAAGGCAAAATTCAACTTTGCTGGCAGCAAAGCATCACAGCAGAACTCCCACAAGTTATTGAACAATGCACATTTTGGCAGGTTGACTTCTTTTTTTCTAGCAGCCTCAATGTACTTTTTCATGTCACACCACAACAGCAGCGCTCTCTCAATTACAGGAACATTCTCCATTCTCCACCCACCGGTGGGCGACAAACTTAAGAGGAAAGGTATCTTGGCCTGTAACTGCCGACAGGTCCTGTCTCCGTGCTGGAGCACCTTCAAAAATTGCACTCAGACTAGACAACAAGCAGTCAAGTCCCCATTTAGTAGCTGAAACTCCAGCCCTATAAGCATTGTGCACTGTGTGTAGCCCACAAGTGCCTAAGTCCACACACAGAACTTGGTGGTTTTGTTGCAAGCGCTCTTGAAGACCTTTGAAGAACTTCAGATTGACATTGGGCCCATCCATCGATATCTGAAGAATCTTGGCAAGAGGCAAAGGCTCGAGGGCGCTTAGCAACTTTTCTTGAATGTCATCGGCTGTGGAATGCCCCATAAAAACGGAGGTGTAATACCTGGTCGTCACTTGGTGAGCAGAGTCTCAACACCTCACGTGCACATCCATTTGCCGACTCGTCAAACAGTACGACATAGAATTCACACTGTTCTATTTCTCGCTGCAATGCTGAAAGAAAGAAAGGCCTGAGACCGTGACACGTCATATAGGCGCATTTCTTCTCACCACAAGAAAACGCCTTTGCCACTTCACTGTCCGGAAACATGCGCTGAAATAGCTCCCCTGCTTGGGATGACGACCGGTACGAAAAGTGGGATGTCACAACTTTCAGAGTCCAAAGAATTTCAGCGTCAGTGACAAGCTCGTGCGCTTTGCAAGCATCGTTTAGGCTTGGCGACTGCGAGGAACACGCTCTAGTAGACTGCTCTACCGCGACCGGCGTCAGGTACCTTTCCAACGCGCTCCCTTGCGCTACCTTCATTGCGCCAATATGCTTGCCGCTTTTCATGTGACTTTTTAAAGCGGATTCACCCATGGCAGTCACATCCACAGTTTTACCGCAAAGCTTGCACTTAGCCCGATGCGGACTCGTATCAGGCGCAATCCACTGCTTGTATTCGTCATGATGGAGCCACGTAGCCTGAAACTTGCTCTTTCCGGGCATTGTGTCACATATGAAAATATCACGTGCGCTGACAGGCAGAAGCCACGCTCATTCCAAAAATGCAAGCACTAGGGCAACGCCAGCGTAGACACGGCCACACGGCTCTGTAAACCTATCTAAAAACGTTGGGCTCGGTGAGTGATGGCGATGCGATAGCGATGGAACGACGCAGCCGCGCGCCCACTGCAGTGTTGCCAGCCGCCTAACGAGAATGCGCTAAATAGGCTAAAAATCGATACGTTTCCTTCCCCGCAGTTCATTCAGAACTCGGTCAAGAATAAAAGTTTAGCAACAAAAACGTTTTCATGACGAAAAACACCAGTTCAAATTTAGTATTCAAGGAATTCAAGAATCTTCAAGGACCAGTCATAAATTCAAGGTTTTTAAAGGCCTTGAAAACAGACTTCCGTAATTCAATGGTATTCAAGGTTTTCAAGCACCTGTGCGCACCCTGGCTAAGGAACCTATAACCGTGCACCCCATGGACTGTGACCGTGCCTTATGCCGAAGAAAACATGCTTTACTCTATATCGCTTTCGTGCGGCAATATCTTCATCAAGCACTTCTGAATAGGGACGACCACTGTGTCAAAAAAGGGGGTCTTGATTTGCAGCCTGCATTGTAGACGACACTCCGCCCCGTATCCTCTGCGACGTCACACGATCATTTCAAAATGGCAGTCACTCTCGGTGGGAGGAGCTTCCTAATTCTGATTTCTATCGCGTTTTTTTTGTAATATGCGCGGCGCGCTCTTTGCGAGTAGAATCACGGACCTGTATATTATTCACAGAACAACCCTGTCGTCACCCCTTTATTTCCGATCTAGACTTCATTTCAACTGCAAGTCACACTAGATGCAGTTCTATTCTGACCTTACTTTACATCCAGTTTTTTCACCTCTACAAGTTTTGCTAATATCTTGGTTTGATAAGTTTGGCTTTAGGCTTCAACGTACCAAAGTGACATTGTCTACAAGGGACAACAGAGCGGTATGCATCGGATTAAAGAACCGTATTCTTTAGTGTGCACTGGCATTGCACTGCATATGGCGCATTGCTTTCGCCTCCATCGACAGCCGTTCAGTGTCAACTACTGTGCCACTGCAGCGGGGCTTTCACTAATACAGTAAGACCTCGTTAATTCAGCCTTCACAGGACTAGTAAAAAATGTCCAAATTGACTGAAATATGGAATGAGCTTGAAAAAAACTGCTGAAAACTGTTTGCATCTCATTAATCTTATCTAACATAAACCTGTATGATGCCTGTCTGCAGAGATGGAACCCAAGTGAGAACGACAGTTTTTCCCAGTTTCTTCAAGGGCATTACTTTGTGCACACTGTCAGAAACGTTGAAGAAGGGCTCCAGAATTGCAAAGGTCTCTCCTACGCTTTTCGCAGTGCAATGCAGTAGCAGTGGTGCCTCCACAAAACAGCACCACTATGTTTTGAGGATGCTTCACTGCACAGCCCATGCATTGAAGCACTGCGGTGAAGCGTGCAGGGCAGAGAAACTGCTCATGTCCAATGTGCAGTTTCAGATTTCAGTGTACCAGAAGCAGCACGTGGATTCACATGGGGGATATATGCATTGGTGTTAGTACAGGGTTATGCCTTTCCAAAATAGAGACAAAAGAACAGTGACGCATTGAACAGCATCTGAAATGCCGAGGCTGGCCGATGTGTGTGCCAGATCGCAGCCGCAGGAAAGCATAAAGTTGTATAGCGGAATCGAAACTATGTAACCGAGCCATGCTTCGGTAATGGTGAACTGCTGGTTACCGTCATCCCTTCCATAGCGCACATGAAGAGTGAGGGTACAGCTTTTCCATGCAATTGAGGTTCGGGGAGGTCTATTTCGGTGATCTCTGGCTGCAGGGTCGTACCTCAACGTGATCCCTCATCTGAATTAACGAGTGTGACACCATAGACTTGCATGGTCATTGGCAGGGACCGCACCCTAGTTCGAGTTATTCGAATTAACAGGGGTCGAATTAACAAAACTTTACTGTATACTACAATGCCTCGTACAAGGAAAGCACGCCCAACATTTCAGCAAATTTCTCAGGAAAACGAATCGAATAGTGTGTTCATTATGTGAATAAGTAGAGCATGGGTCAAACATGCAAGTGCTTGACCCTGCAGTATCACAGCACAAGGCTGTGCTGCTACAGAGGTAGTAAAACGGAACTATTCTGGAAAAATGGAACTACTTTAAAGCACTTACACTAAACTCCTAAAACTATACAATATATTGGGCAGCATCTGATCATCGCTGTGGCACTGCAAATGTATGCGCTTTACCATGACAGCATCGAAACTACTGTATAAACTGGAATATAAGTAGATATATATATATATTTTTTTTTGTTAAAAAAATAAAAGCAAGCTGAAGTCGCCCCTTGTCTTGTACAGCAGTCTCTAGCACAATTTGAGGCACAGTCTGCCAACACGTGGTGTGCCTGCCTGTGAATGAACAGCCAAAGCCATATTGGCATCGGCTTTTTTTTTTTTTCAGTCCTTGGCGTATTCGTCTTCGCGTGTGTTCCTACGTTCGACCTATAATAGTATATAATGCCTCTTTAGCAATGAATAGCAGCATGTGCATGGAGTTTACTAATGCTTTCTAGGAAAAGTTAATGTTCGCTGAAGCGAACGGCAACATGGATGCTCAGTGACAGTTTGGTGTTTCAGAAAAGAGCATGTGGTGGTGTAGACAAGGTTAGCTGCTTGCGTGCACACTTTCAAGAAACACTGCCTAAGAAACACGCTTGATGGAACTAGATGACGCACTCCGGGAGGTGGCGAGCAGCAATGCAAAGACACAGCCAATACAGTAAATATACTATGCGCTTCTTCACTTTTTTTGTGTGTTTTATTTCTTTCTCTCTCTTTTCTTTTTTTTGCACTTCAAGGTAAAGGGGCCAACATGCATTTCCACTCGTCTTAGATATGGTTTATACGGTACTCGCCAAGGGATGCATGCCATGATATTAGAAGTTGGCACATTATCTGTGCAAAATTTTAACCTACTGCCAGTTCTTATAATAAGTCTCGCTATTAACGCATTCGCTGCAGCGCGCTACGCGCACGACTGGTTCTTCCGTATCGCCTGTTTTTGGCACTCCGAACTGATGTGCACTTCACTCCCATTTCGGCCTTGGTTGTAAAGGGCCTGTCACACTAGCGCAACACGACACCGACGCAGACCCGACAACGACACCGACAGTCGGCCAACTCGTCGGCCGACAGTGTCTGCGGCCGACCAAGCTGTCACACTAGGCCGACGACGACACCAACACGACCGAAAACCAATGTCTTCCCAGTGTGACAGGCTTTGAGGCCGGGGACATCGACAAAACCAGTCTGCCGGCTGTCGGTGGCCGAGTCTTCGAGAGATCGGCCGCCGAGCAAAAACTTTCTCAAAACGCAAAACCGACTCAATACACCACGCCGACAGCGAATACCTTTCAGCACTAATATACGTAAAAAAGTAGAATCAATGCATAATCCCTGACCGAAACGCGAGCGTGAGCCGCCAAAATACTCGAGGCCGCTGAATGCGTGTGGAAATTATCAACAGCAGCGTTTTCTTTTCGGGGGGAGTGAATTCGGGCCGCATAGATTTGTGGCGCTCGTCGGGACCGTGAGCAACCTTTCCGCTTTTCCGAACTGCACAGAATAGTGCAAAATGAACATAGTACGTGACAAAGAAATGATGAAAAGAAGCGATTATTTTCCTGAAGCCAGCAGGGATGCCGATCCTCCTGCGCACTTCGATCATTGTGTTTAACGTCTAGCCGCTGCGTCGCTACTTCGCAACCAAATTTCAACGCTATGTTACGCATCACGCAATAATTTTTTGTTGCATAATTCAATGTGTTTCAAGAATTGTATGCGCAAAAAGCGCAGAACTTGCGTTTAAACTTTACAACAGAACCAACAGCAGTCGTGGTCCCGTGGCCGGCCCTGTGAAATCCGCCTAAGGTTTTAGAAAATCCGCCGAAAGTTTTACCTGTTATTGCACAACATGGCATGATTCAAACTATCTGCAGTTTACTCTCAGCAAGCTGGACAGTCAGTTAAGAGGTAAACGCTCCTACTACCTTCGCGACTTTCACACTGCAAGACAGCGTATTAGCTAGAACCATATCTTAACCTCTGAAAGTGCCGGTTAGGCCTAACTTTTGTGGTGCAGCGGTTAGCGCAGCTGGCTATCAAACAGGAGGTCGTGAGTTCGATCCCAAGGGTAGAGTTTTTTTTTTTCAGCTTTTAATATACACTGTCTCTTATTCGCCGTGGACAGCTTTTGTTTTTCGAACACTGACGTCGTTCTGATCCGGCAACCAAAGCCGTAAAATACTAGGCACTATTCAGTCTCGGCCCATAATCACGACTGTTGAGGCGCATGTTTTGGTATGGTCGAATATATGAAATAGAATTAAAATTAAGCGTTCCTTAAGCAGTTACGAGAATAAACCATGAAAAATAAGATAGGGAGTAGCTACAGAAAGGAGAATTTCGCATGGTAGAAAAAAATAAAAGGATTAAGAAAATGAACGTATAATGACACGAGAAGAGAGTGAGAATGAGAGGCCCTGGTCGGTGGGGAGGTTTCCCACGTTGTCTGGCTAGTGTGACATAGGAGTTGGGCGACCGTCGGCCAACAGCAGTCTTGCGAGCGACGCAGCGCCGACACCGACTGTCAGCCGACTGTTTACGTCGGCGCAGTGTGACATAGACGCAGACATCAGGAAGACGCGCTGTTGGCAGACCAAATCGGCGTCATGTCGTGCTAGCGTGACAGGCCCTTAAGCCATTGCAGTAAACACAAAAGCTGAGACTGTGAAAAACACAACACCTTTATTTCACCTAGAGCCCAGAGTTCTGTTGGGAACGGTTTTGAGCTTTGTAAGTTTTTGTTGGTGTGAAATAGCTTAAAACATTCGGGGATGTGTAGCGCTGTTCCACACTTCTCACACTCCCATCGGCTCTCACTTTTATTTTGCTTCACTGCGTTTGGCGGGATCTGGCGTGAAAAATGAGCCCATTATGCTGCACTTCTCATCTGCTGTAGCCGAGAGATACCATTTCTTCATTTTTTCCTCGGCAAGGCGGATTTTCTAATGCGCATAACTTCCTTTCTTCCCACACTTATTTGCTTGCAGTACATAGGCATTGTACACTGCAATGTCAAGAATGTAAAGAATCCTTTAGCATATCGCCGCATGATGGGAAATGACGCTAACTGCTGGTCTTGGCGGTCAACGCCCCCCATGCCCTTGTTATAGTCAACTATAACTTTGGATTTTAGCACTGGCTCATTACCCTTGTGCCATCGCTTTCCGGTGTCAGTGATTTCTGCTCCACTGTGGCAAGTGGAAATTACGGTGACAGGCTTTCGGTCCTGCAGTCGAAGCGCCATGATACCATGAGAAAACAAGGACTCACACTGACCCTTCTTAAGGCGCAGGCCTTCGAACTCTTTCGGCATGTTTTTTCTGTTCACTCGCACCGTTCCCACAGCACTGAAGCCATTATTTTTGATAGCCAAGAAGAGCTGGGGTGACGAATGCCAACTGTCCAAATAAATGGTGTGGCCGTCACCAAGCCTCTTGCCGACGAGATCAATGACGACTGCTTTGCTGCACAGCATTGAAGAGATTGCATCTGACTGTGTTTTGGCCGGTGTATATCGAAAAATTCAGGCAGCAGCCACTGGATGATTCACACAGCTTATAAAATTTGATGCTGAAGTGTGCATGCCTTGATTGGTTGAATTGTACGTATGGCAGGCGTGCACAGAATTTCATTAGACTTTCATCAACTGCAAGGCGCTCGTCAGGAGAATATGCACTTTCAAAAGCTTTGAGCAGATATTCAATAACAGAACGGAGCTTGCGGAGTCTGTCACCAGAGCTTGTGGCTTCTGCATTGCAAAAATGTAGGTACAGCTGCCAAAACCGCTTCCGTGGCATCACTTCTCCAAAGATTGGAGTTCTAATCGCACTCCTTTCAGACCAGTAGGCGTGTATCGAACTTTTTTTTTTTTCACTTGACTCAAGATACACAAAGCAATGTATACCTTCATCTCTGCTGGTGTTGTCGGGAATCATGAAGTGTCTGGCTTGGAACGCTGCGTCTCTCTTGCGAACTCGTTCGTGTAGTCTCACACGAATTCCCAGATCTCATCATTTATTAGGGCATTTAAAGACTCTAGCGGAGAACTTTTGCTAGTCAGGGTCCTATCCATACGACGTTTCAGCCCAGGTTACCCAGTAAATGGAGCTCTGCTTACTTTTTCAGCACTGTTGGCTTCTTCCCACACACATTCAAGCTTCTTTGGACACTTAACTGTCGAGGAACATGGGCTGTCGTCTCGTACTTCTGGCTCAGAACAGCTGTATGCATCGCTGTCGTCGTCGGATGATACAGTTGAATCCCGCTATAACGAAATTCACGGTGCACGAAAAAAAATTCGTTCTCGCGGAACTTCGTTATCGCAAAAATTTGACGTGAAACGCAGAAAGAATTGCCCAAGCAGCAGCAAAGGCGTTTAATGCCAAAAATCTGTAAGCTTGGTTTGCTTACGCTTCACGGCGAGCAACGCCGTCACGCGATTTTCGCACTCGGTCAGCAAACCCATTGCAACATCGTCATCTCGGACAGCAACGAAATTCCTGATGACATCAAAAGCGTCCATCACCTGTACGGCGGTTGCCGCAGCCGGCGCTTCCTGTACGTCGTCGTCTTCTTCATCGGAAGAGTCCTTATCATTCCGGGCAGCTTTTATGATCTGCTCATCACTCACATCTTCGTGAACAACACAAGCGTCAGCGCCGATGTATTCGTCGAGCTCGAGATTAGGCGGCACGGTTCCTATTTCTCCCAGCGTTTTCCAGGCGGCCGCGATCCCCGGAGCCGGTGACGCCTCTTCGTCGTCGTCTGTAACGCCTGGTGTTAGGCCAGCAGAGTGTACGGGTCGACCTTCGGCAAATCCGGCGTGCCTGAAACAGTTCACAATTACTGAGCGCCCCAGTGTGCTCCAGGCAGCAGACATAATCTGCAGTGCCACGTACAAGTCCACCTTCGTGTCTCGGCCGGTTTCAGTGTTAAAAAGCAGCCACTGAATTAACCTCCCGCAGTAAGCGCGCTTCAGGCTAAGAATCACACCCTGATCGAGAGGCTGTAAGACAGACGTGCAATTGGGAGGGAAAAACCTCAGCTCCGTGTTAGTGAGCTTGACTTCGTCGGAGTGATGCGCTGAACAATTGTCCAAAAGCAAGCAAACTTTACGGCCCTGCCGCTTCATGTCGCGGTCGAATGCCATCATCCACTCGGTGAAAATAGCGCGGGTCATCCATGACTTGTTGTTCGCCTTGTACTGCACAGGTAGGCTACGAGTTCCCTTAAAACAGCGCGGCTTGGCACTTTTGCCTATGACTAACGGCGGACGCTTGTCCGAGCCATCCATGTTTGTGCAAAGCAGCACTGTGATGCGTTTTTTGCTGTGTTTGCCGTCGTGACAGCGCTGCCCCTTGAAGTCTAGCGTCCTAGTCGGCAACATCTCGTAGAATAGCCCGGTCTCGTCGGCGTTGTAAATGTCTGCAGGCGCGAAGTTGCTTAAAATTCCGGCCATGTTACTCGCCTTCCAAGCAGCTGCTCCGTCCACGTCTGCTGACATTGACTCGCCGCACAACACTTTTCCAACGATGTTATGGCGGGCCTTGAAACGGTTTAGCCAGCCAATGCTGGCTTTAAAATCATCAATGCCAAGTAGGCATGCATAGTTCAAGGCTTTCTGCTGGACGATGCTTCCGGACAGGGGGACGTTGCTGGCTCGTGCTTCCACAAACCACGCATGCACTGCTTTGTCCAACTCTTCATGGAGGGGCCGCGTCACCTTTTTGTGCTTCGAGGATGTGCCTGAAGCAAGTGCCATTCTCACGCTGTCCTTATTGCCTAGAATCGTTGACAGCGAACTTGCAGGAATTCCGAAGTCTTCAGCAATTGCCGCTTTCTTCCTTCCGCTTTCTGCTTGGGCGATTATTTGAGCTTTTTGCTCAAGGGAAAGAGTTTTGCGTTTTTTCACTTGCGTTGCCATCGTGTCCTGCGGATGAAAACTCGTCGTTGTCGAAGAGAAAGGCAGCAAGTGAACAACGCGACCACGACACAAAGCCAAAATGGCGGAACTGCAATCACGTGATTTCATGCTTAATGTGGCTTTGGATTTGACTTGGACTTCTCGCCAATAAAACTAGTTTCGGTTTCGATTTTGAACGCGAAAATTTCGTTGAAGCGGAAACGCTCTGCAAAAATGGTTCGTTGTGCAGAGAAATTTAGGCCATTAATTCTTATAGGATACTCGCGGGGAATAAAAAATTATTCGTTGTCGCGGAAATTTCGTTGTGGCGGTATTCGTTGTGGCGGGATTCAACTGTAGCTCACAAGACTTACTCGCGTCACTAAACATCTCTTTCCCATCGCTCTCAAAGAGAATGTCTAAAATCTCAGCGTCGGAAAGAGCGCGTCAACCTCCGCGGACTGCCATTTTTTTGGACAAGACAGCGTTAAAGCAAAATGCAAAAAATAACAATACAAAAAACGTTTTTCCACCTGTGACATGCTGCCACCTGTTGAACATAGATACAAGTGTGTTTTAGCAAAGCACAAGCAGCGCCATCTAATAACTTTACAAAGCAACAAATAACAAGCGCCTGTCGTTTCGTCGGCTTTGGAAATACCTCCACAGCACGTGCCCCAGGCGATTTGCCGGCTTTGGTAGCAAATGGGTTAAAAGTTTGCAAACCACAAATGGTGCGATGGCACTTCCACAACCGTTCTAGCAACTACAGTGACTCCCTTTAATCAAAACTCGACGGGGACAAGGAAATCTGTTTCATTTATTGGCAGTTTCGTTTAATGGTTGTGACCCCCAAAGAAACTGTGCAACGTAGTTTGTTTCAGGTTGGCATGCCGCTGCTTCACTAAATAGGCATTCATCTTAGCTAGGCTGCACGTGTGCTCCAAGCAGCCCTCTCACTCAAAGTACTGCTGGAGTACTTGAACTGCTTGGCTAGCCTCATTAGTCGACACTGGAGAGCTTTGATCGTTATGATGTTCGGTCTCCTCTTCACTGTCATTATCGTTGGCTTCGTCGACTTCCTTCAATATGTCAGTCAAGATGTCCTCACGGCAGGTGACAGCATCATCATCAATAGCTTCATAATCATCCATGGTCACAGTGCCACACTTGGGAGCCAGTACACTAAAAACAGCTTGTGCTTCAGCAACTTCGTCAGGTTCTTCTTGGTCAGCGGCCACTGCTTTGGAAAAGCCAGCATGATGAAAGCAACGTTGAATTGTTGTTGCCGTAACTTCATCCCACGAGTGAGCCAAAATGTGGATGGCAGAGAGGAGGTCTACGGTGTACTCTTTGCCGCTGTCCATACACAGCATCATCCTTTTCAGGACGTGGCGACGGAAGAACACTTTAACATTGTGAATCACGCCCTGGTCCATAGGCTGGAGTATGGCTGTCGTGTTCGCAGGAAGGAATTCCAGGTGAATTGAAGTCAGGTCTCGCACTTCACCATGCACGGGGCAATTGTCAAAAAAAAAAACACGACCTTTCTGCCTTTTCTAGTAAGCTCTGCGTCCCTCTGCCGCAGCCAGGTTTCAAAAATGGCCTGCGTCATCCAGGCCTTGGTATTTGCTTCATATAAAACCGGCAGGTTTTTGACACCCTTAAAAACTCGCGGTTTCTTTGCTTTCCCGATAACGAGAAGCTTCAACTTCTCGGACCCGTCTATGTTCGCTCCCACAAGAACAGTGACACGGTCCTTACTGTGCTTACCCCTCGTGCACCTCTCACCTTTAAAGCTGAGAGTCTTGTTAGGCAGAAGCTTATAAAAAAGCGCCATTTCGTCCACGTTGAAGGCGTCGCTCGGCTCGTAAATTGCAAGTAGGTCTTGAAGCTTTTGCTGCTGCCAGTCAGAGCAAACATCGTTATCTACCATGGCACTTTCACCTGCTATTGTGCGGAAAACAAGGCCGTGGCGCTTCTTGAAACGGCTTAACCAGCCATCGCTGAATTTGAAGTCTTCAATTTCCATCTGCAGTGCAATGTCTCTTGCCTTCTCCTCCAAAACAGGCCCGGTCACTGGAAGATTGGAACTTCGAGCACGCTTAAACCACAGGAAAAGCGCCTTCTCGAGGTCCTCATGTTCGGCCAGACGCATCCTTATCCTATCGGGGGCGAAAGCGCCGCTGTTGTATGCTTTTTCAATCTTGTCACGATCCTTCAGAATCCTTGAAAGCGTGCACTTTGGGATGCCATGCCTTTTCGCGATAGCAGTTTTCGACCCCTTAGCACACTTCACATCATCAAGAATTTTCATTTTGGCTTTTAAAAACAACGCATTATGGGGACGCTTTCTAGCAGCTTCTTCCATACTACACGCCGGAAAGAAGTCACGAAACACAGTCACGGAACAGAGCAAAATGGCGCCCACACAATAAAAAACAAGACGTGCAAGGTACTGGATTGGATTGGATTCTGGATATCGACATCAACAAAGACGACTCATGCACAGTTTCGGTTTCGTTTATCCGAGTTGCAAGCAAAACGGGATTCGATTGTCGAGCGCGACTGCACAGATTGTGTATGAAACCAATTACTTTTTTTGAAATTGTTTCATTTAAAAGATGTTTTCGTTTATGCGGGTTTCATTTAGCGCGCGTCCACTGTACTGCACAACTGCTTCTAATGTGAAATTTGAAAACATATAGCAACATGTATTTTGTAGCACTGTGTAGACAGTCCTCAAAAGGATTCCACACAGGTGTTGGGTGTTTCTCCATGACAGCTGAAAGGGTGACGTACCTATGGGGTCCACGCCAGCATCAGGACCAAGCTCAGGCGTGGAATGCACAATTGAAGTCGCTTCTTCATCGCTAATATGGTGCTCAGATCCTGGCTGGACAGTTGAGCTAATACAGCAATTAAAGAAAAACAAAAACGGTCAGTTATGACAAGTGCAACCAGTCTAGACTGCAACGAAACAGCTACGCAAGGCACTTTTCTTTTACTTTGCCGACCTAGTGACTGGTTGGAAATTTGAAGGTGGTAGTTTAGAAGTAATGCTACCATTTCTTTCCAAGACATATTCAAGGGTTCATTAGAGAAAAACATCATGAGATGCTATATCAGCACTGTCCGACAAGAAATATGCCACTTTTACTGAGAAAGCAACATTGATAAGTCAATGAGAAAAGTAAAACATGGGGTACCAATACTGCTATCATGGCATGCCTGAGCCTCTACGACGTAAGTGTGGTCAGCTATGAGTGTTCACTTAAAGGGACAGAACACTGACCGAAATATGTCATGAGATTATGGTGAAAATGAAATGATGTTGCCTCATACAGTACAGACCAAGCACTATAATATAAAATTTAATTTGTCATTGAAAATCACATACAAACAACTCATGCGCTATGTTGCGGGGAAACCCTATTACTTTCAGTCTAGTACCCCCCCCCATGACATCTCAGCAAAATATTTTGAGCTCTCTCCAGTGCGTCTTTAAATAAAATCTACCCCTCGTTTCGCATCGTGAGAGGCATGCTTTCAGCCTTTGTCACTAGATTGCGCCACAGTGCTTTGAATTCTGTAGATGAAGGGGTGACAGTGCCCACTAAAACTTTTGTCAACGAGGTGTACTTTATTGTGCCATAACAGCCTTGAGTGTGGAAACTCAAAAAGGCTGCTACTGTACTCCAGAAATGACTAATTACTGTTTGGTGAGTGAAATTTAGATCTGTTTTGGTACTTCTTTTTTGCTGACCACCACGCGTCATCACGGTCACTGCTCACGGTTTCCAGCATCGGGCGCCACTAAAACGGGCGCATGCACATATAGAAAAATTCTCTAAAAAATTTTACAGCATTCCTGTCAAAGTGCTATGAAATCAAACACTTTAGACAGCAATCTTTCAATTGTGCCGAAAAAAATTTGATGCTCAAGTTTCAGTGTTCTGTCCCTTTAATCACCAAGAAAAAGTACTGTTTTATCCATTCAGGCTTCATTATATGAAGTTCTGATATCACTGCAAAACGACAAAAGCAACGTAATGAGAGCTGCTTCTAAATTTTCGATGTCAGTTCAGAAGTTCCACTGGCACATGACAAACTTTTATGATCACCAACTATTGTGCATGCAATCAGTACATGGCGCTACGCATATTAACACGTAGCAGCAAAGCACTAGTAGTCACACAAGGAAGAAAACTTATTTTTAATTGAAAGCTGCCTTGGAAAAGCTATTCAAATACCTTACAGTTAGCACAATCCACTGAGAGTGACAGTGGAATGACACTGGACGCTTGGGTGAAATGCTTCGGAAAACGTCTAGCACCAAGCTGTCACTGTCAGCGATCCGTTCTGCCATCATACAACTTAAACCCGCCTCGTGCGGTCAAGTCCGCTTGCGGCCCATAAGCTTTAAAACTGCAGACAAAAATTCAGTGCAAATTGCGACCCTTACCAGTTCAATGGTGAGGTGTCCTTGAGCTGCATCAGTGCCTTCCAGAAACCATGCGTCTCAGCTATAACTTTCTCCGCAAACTCCTGCAAAAACAATGTTCTCAATAAACCCCCTGTGCACTGTAACGATTGCACTATGATTTAACACAGCACACCATGCATCTGCTCCTGGTACTAAACCACTATTTATCACCTACGTGCCATAATATGCAAGGACCTTTACCACACTGGATAAGTTTTATAACATCGAGATTAAAAAAGATTATTAACTGAAAAGCAGCCTTCCCAAGGACTCCATTTGTCCATGCCAACAGCTGAAGACAGAGTCCAGAATCTGCTTGACAATGTGAAAGCTGACAACTGTAAACCTCCTTTAACCTTCAGACACCCAAGGCTAAGCTTCAATTCAGGATGAAAAGCACGAAAAGTACCCATTAGAATCAAGCCTACGGGATGCAGGTATCTTGGAAGGACCCCCAACTACTGTGAATGCTAACTTAAAGGCCCACTGTCCACCCTCCGGTCGAAAATATTTTCTTCCCCGGTGACTGTGAGACTTCGCCCCTAGAATGCAAGGCCGCAAATTGTTTTTGAAAAGAGTAACTAATAACGCAGTTACAGCCACTGCAATCACCCGATTCTGTCATGCTTCTCTCCTTCCGTTCCCTCGCAAAGATTTTTCACTCTTCTGCCCGAGGTCGTCTGGCCTCCGCAAGACAAATTCCCCTTCCTCCTCCGCGTTTGGCGGGAGGTGGGGCGTGGCACTCCGCGAGCGCGAAAAAAAAAAAAAGAAAAAACGGCCGAGGGAGCGCGCGCCGCTGGATTCAGTCTGGCTGTGGAGAGGGAAAAGCGCGCAGCGAGCGGTAGACTCCCATCCTTCTCCCGTCAGTCAGCGAGACGGACCAATAGACGTCGTTCGCGGTATGTACGTCATTACTGTGGGCCGTCGGGCCAGCGCAGGAAACTGGGAAGCTGGCTTCCCAAAGGAGAGCATGAGAGAGCTTTGAATTGTATTTTCGATGCTTTGCGGCGTGCGTGTCACTGTAGCATTTTGCACAGACTATCTCCGGTACCTGATCGAAACACTGGGCTCCTTTGCTTAAAAGGGCCTTCCCTGGACAGTGGCCCTTTAAGTAAAAAAAATATGTGAACAATAAAAATGTTATCTTGCACACATTCTCATTTATGGCTTGTTTCTGAATATACAGCATCTTTAATTCAGCAGAAAAACAGTCCTCTTCCTCCTTTCGTTGTCTTTATTTCTTCCTTTGCTAGAAGCAACCCAAAAGGAATCCATGCAACTGAAAAGTTTTGGAACGAACTTGATTTGTAGCACAAGTGCTTAAAAAGGAAGTTTGGCGGCTTAAACGTACTTTAAGAAATTATGCTACAAATCAAAGTATGAACAAAGAGCCCTAAATGCATGCAGAGAAGATCTGTACAGTTACATTTCATAATTGCGCCATTTTCAAGAGCTGAACAATTTTCTAATGTAGTACCGCTATTTGGAAATCAATACATCCCAAGAGCAAACAAGTTCGAGGAAATGGAGAAAGAAAGCAAAACCCTACTGGGATTATTAACAGCTTCTCAGTGGCAGTGATGCCCATAGCACCAAAAGCAGTGCACTGCTACACTTTTACTTCACTTCCAAATGACGGAACCAAACTACATTAGCCTGTTTAAGCTGCCATATGTACTTGTAAGGTCAGTGTGCAGGCAGACCAGAGGAACATCACCAAGGTACTAGAGTAAATAGTAGCAGCATACTCTCTCTCTCATTCACACACACACACACACACACACACACACACACACACACACACACACACACACACACACACACACACACGCACGCACGCACACACACACGCACACACACACACACACACTAAAGACAATGCAGACAGACACTCACTGCAAACAATGCACAGCGTGTTATTATACATAATAATTAGGGGGGGACTAACTATACAGCCTACCCAAACGTCCAAGCTCAGACTAGTGAAATATATAGAATCAGGCATTTTCTGAGCCTGAACTGGGCCTCAATTTTGAATTCTTAGGCTGGGGCTGGGACCACCAACATGCCAGTACATAGATGGGCATGTCAAGCACATATGGTGAAGCCTCATCTGGCAACAGATTAGGAACAGACCAATTATGTGGGCTAAGTGTGCCTTCTTCTTTGAAACGAAAAGCTTCTCTAGGCTAGTCAACTCAAGAGTCTCGCATGTGCTCCGTCGTCAGAAAAAGCCACAGCTATGCATGCGCAAACCATGTGACGAAGAGGAGGAGGAGAAGAAAGATGCACTGCGCTAGGTTTTCAAGCCGTCGGCGTGGCACCGTGACATGGTATGACGGGAAAAAGAAGAAGAAGAATGACAGGAGACGAGGCGTCGAAGCCACTGCTCAGGCCGAAGCCACTGCTGCACGGCGGAATGAAAACAAGAGGAGGCGGCGGGCAGAGGAAAATGAAGAACAGCGTGCCGAGAGGATGGAAAAAAGACGTACGAGTGGCGCAGCAAGACGGGCGCGTTTTACTGCTGAGAAGAACACCGGATGTGACGATGAGGTTAACCATTTACGAAAAGTGGACCTTGACATTCTGGTGAGTGGCTATGCTACTAGTGAGTTTCAGCCTCGCTTCCCAGACAATCCATTTGAAAGTGTGTGTAGTGGGCCAACTACGCCAAGGAGCCACAAGCTAAGCCATGGCATCGCCAAACCTTTTCGCTTGATATCCAGGCTTAACCAAGCTAAGCCACCATCAATTTTTTAATTCACTGGGTTGATTTTCCCGACATGCTGCCTAAATATTTTTGAGAAATGAAATAATCTATACACTAAAAACAGGACAACAGTTCATGATGTCAAAAGGAAAGCCTTAAGTTCACAGACTGACTTCATAGAGTGCAACTGATGCAGCACAGTTCAGATTAGCTAAGAATACCCATGCCCAGTTGCAGGCATGAGATAATTTGAATGATGCTTTTCACAAGCTGAACAGCAGCACAAAAATCCGTCAACAGAACCCAGAGTCTGTAAATGGCAGACAAAGCTGTTGTCAAACAGCCATTCTTTGCAGAATGCAACGCGTAATAATGCAATCATGGAGTGAGCAGTCATAAGTAGATTGAGGTCAAAGGCGATTAGATGGTGCCCCATCTCAACTTCCATACTTGTGTGTAGCTTAGCTGACTAGCAGCAAATGAAGAGTCAACAACCCTGTGGGTTCAATTTTGCAGCACACAGCCATGCATGCTCCAAAGGTTGATGCAACGTCTCCTGCTCATCCGGGAAAGCAACCACCACAGCAAGCAAGGTGGGTGAAGCGTTTTTATCAACAGAACTAATTTGCATGCGAACTAATGCTTTTTCTCTGATATGTGGACCTCCATACATCCTTTCAGCAATTGGTACTGGCACGAGGCGCGTAATCCCGTGGCTCAGCCGAGTATATTGAAGCCCGCAAATAAGTCGACCCTTCAATCTCAAATGACTATTGCAAAGACATGGCCTAATATGCAGCAATACATGGTAACACAAACAGTAAAGTACATAGGCTGAAACCTGGTGAAAAGCATGAGACCTTCATACACACTTTCACCATGTTCTGAGCACATAGTTATTTATGAGAACATTTTAGGGCCTAAAATGATTATATTATCTGCAGTGTGAAAAATGTATAGAAAGTTTCCAGGGGTACTTTACATTTACACTATTTCTTTGTTGTTGTGTTGGGGTTTTGGCGCATAAGCGACTAAGGCTATCACGCGCCAAGTACAAGGTTGTTAGTCTCTACTTTCTGGAAAGGATTAACCCATTTTTAAGTTGTTATAGCTTATTAAGGAGCATTGCTTCTTTTAGGAACCCAAAAATGTGAGAAATTTCAACCAGTGCATCCTTTTCCAAAAGCAGGCTGGAATGAAAAGGGATCTGTTCATTGTGAAGCGGTGCAAAATATTCCTTAGTTTTTCTAACTTAGCACATGACAGTAAAATGCGATTTATTGGTAGTTGACCTCTGCATCCTTCACATTAAGGTTTGTTTTCTTTTTTAAGAATGAAGCCATGTGTTAGGTGTGTGTGCCCTATGCAAAGCAGACATAAAATGACTTCAAAGCGCTTTTGGTGGTTGTGCGATGTCTATCCCTCGACGACTGGTTTGACAAAGTGTAATTTATTGTTTATTTCATTGGCCCATGCAGTCTGCCATTTCAATCTCAGTTTTCTTTTTACGAGCCCTTACGAGTTTCATAACGTCTCTATGTGGAATGTTGACTAGTTGTATTTCAGCATTACGGGCTGCTGTGGCACGTGTCTGCTCTTGTTGCCGCGGATTTCAACATGGCTTGGTACCCAGCCAAGCATTATTGACTGCCCCTTTGCTTTTGCATCTATTACAGTGTGTTTTATATTTCCAATTAAAAGTTCCGTAGCATTTCTGTGATGCAGTGCTGAGATTACACTCAGAGAATCTGTATAAATGATGTTTCCAAAACTTTTCTGTAGTATTTCTTCTACAGCCACAGAAATGGCATGGCATTCAGTTGTGAAAACCGATGAACACTCGGGCAACCTTATTTTTTCCCATTTATCTTGTACTATACTGCTTCCAGCGTAACGCGCTGTCTTAGAACCATCAGTATAATATCCTGTATAATCTTTGTATTTTTCATTTAGTGTCAAGAACTTTCGTACATGTTCATGCAGTGTTTGTTTCTTATGAAAGTGGGTTAATGTGAAGTCACACACACAGGGGAAATGGTACGAGGGTGGCAGTGGGCATGGCCTCCGGGCAATATGTTTAATTCATGGCATGCCTGTTCAAAGCGGAGGATTAGTAGTTTGATTGCTTGGGGTTTGTTGTTCAAGAGAGTTCTAGATGGGCAGCTTGCGACTATTGAGTAACATAGGTGTTTCGGTAGGAACGTTATTTTCAGTGTATATGCACACGTGAGCATCGTCTCCGGTCTTTAAAGGGCGGTTCATTTGTGTCAATATAAATGCTACTTATGGGAGATGTTCTATATGCGCCAGATGAGAGGCGCAATCCCATGTTGTGCACTGGATCCAAGCGTTTCAGATACGGGTTTTGCTGAACCATGTACTATGTATGCTTCCATAATCTAGGGTAGAGCGTATTACAGATTGACAGACATGTAGAAGGCATGTCCTGTCAGACCCCCAGTGTATCCTTGAGAGTACTTTCAGTATCTTTAATGACTGAGATGCTTTTTCCTTGAGGGCGTTTATGTGGGTTAAAAATGTTAACTTTTTATCAAGCTAATGCCCAGAATTTTTTTTTTTTTTTTTTTTTTTTTTTTTTTTTTTTTTTTTTTTTTTTTTTTTTTACAGGAAGTAAGGTTTTCTTTAATTGTAGATTTGGGGCAATATGCAAGCCTCGTTTCAGGGAGAACAGAACAGCCACATTTCTGTGGCTCACACGTGGTTATATTAGAGAATGTACATGCAATCTGGTGATCGTCAACATAAAGTGAGTACATAATGTATTTCAGGATTTCTCTGGCTATTTACAAAAAACAGAGTAGTACTTAAAATACACCCTTGGGGAACTCTGTTCTCTTGAATAAAACTACTCGAAAGGGTTGAGCCCAGGCGTACTCTAAATGAACGGTTTGATAGCAAATCATTTAGGCAGTTTAGCATCTGGCCTCTAATACCTAGAACTGCTAGGTCAGAATGCCGAACCTCCAGTTTGTGCCATACGCTTTTTCCACATCAAAGAAGACGGCAAGACAGTGTTTATGTATAAATGCTTACCGAACAGCATTTTCAAGTCTAAGAAGATGGTCCGTCATTGAGAATGCTTTTTTAAAACTGCAGCTGATGAATGTTCAGAACTTTACGCAATTTTAAATTAAAGCTTAACTGACGGTTCAAAACACTTTCAAAAGATTTAGCGAGGCAACTTGTGGGGGCTATAGGCCGGCAGATATGAGGGGAATTTGGCAGCTTTCCGGGTTTAAAAGAAATAGAAATATAACAGCTGTTTTCCAAGCTTCCGGTACTTTTCCTGACATGAATATTTTGTTATAAAATTTCAAAAGTACATGTAAAGCAGAAAAAGACTGTGTAGTGGGAAGAACTAGAAACTGCTGAAGTGACCTAATATGTTTGCTTGTTCCTGTAGAGCTGTTTGAATACCAGCTGCTGTTAAAAGAGGAACTGTTTAACTTCTGCACCTGCTCCCACATCTTTTTTTGACATAGTTATGCTGTTTATAGATGTGTAACTTTTCCATGAGTCTTTTTCAGCCTTTTGTCGGATGTATCACACTTTTGCCCTTGCATTTTTAAAGTTTATTAGGTTGTCATAGGTTGGGTACCTCCTGAAAATTCCCCAAGCTTTATCTTGCTTCTTTATTGCTTCCCTGCATTCTTTAGAATACCAAATTTTGTGGTTGCACTGCACTATCCCGGAAGACAGATAGATGGCGATTTCTGCTGTAGCGAGAATACAATTTGTGAACTTTTCGTTCAGTTCATCAACATTGTATTTTTCTGAACATATTTCATGCAAACTAGCTTTTTCTTTAAAAGCTGCCCAATCCACTTAATGCAGCTTGCAAGGTTGAGGTTTCATTGGAATGACTGCAGGTGGTAATGATAAAAACTGGAAAGTGATCACTCCCACATGGGTTATCTATAACATCCCATGTAATATCGCTAAAAACAGATGGTGAACTAAATGACAGGTCTAAAACGCTCATTTTCCTGAATTATGCAGAGCAGTATGTGGGTTTACCAGAATTCAGCAAACCAACGTTATTAGAAACTATAAGCTCCTCCAAAATTTCACCTCTGCTGTCAGTTTTTGTGCTTCCACAAAAGTCAATGTGCATTAAAATTCCCAACTACCAAGTATGGTTCTGGTAGCTGGCTAAAAGGTTTTCCAATTCTTGCAGTTATATTCAGATGTGGTTGTAGATATATAGTGCATACTGTAATGATCTTATGCAAGGAGGGTGGCTGCTACAGCTTCAAATCTGGTTTTTAGTTTGACTTCACGAGCTGCAATGCCTCTTTGCACAATGATAGCTCCCGAGAGCCTGTCTTTTTGGTCGATCCAAGAAGTTTTGCTGTCTCTGCAATGACGAAGAGCTGCCTTAGGTCATGTCCATTGTGTCGCCAGAGACGCTGGACGTATGTGCATGCTGCACGTGGACATTTGCATTAGACCTCACCCTCGTGGGCAGAGGTCTTGGGGCCAGCTGCCCCTGAGGGCCCCGTGACCTGCTTGGCACAACATAAGCTGCTTCCGTCTGGGGCGAGGACGGCTCTGCCACAGTTCCATTGTCTGTGGTCTGTGCAGGGTGCCGAAGGCTGGTGTGATGCATCGCCCTGTATCAGCACACCAGTAGTCTATTTTCGGGGTTAGAGAGAACGTCTTTGCAGTTTCAACGCATTTTCTGGCTCTTTGGAAAGAGATATTTCTGTTGCCTTTCATGTAATTCTTTGCCTTTTTTTACATGACGGACAGGACCTAGAGTAGGCCCTCCGCAGTTTGTGCAGCATGGTGCTGCTGCACATATCTCAGAAATGTGATCCTTTGCAGAGCATTTCGCAAGGTTTGGTGACAGTGGCAACTTTGGGATTCGTGATAAACCTCTGGCACTTGAAACAACGACGAGGGTTCCAGATATATGCTCGCACTGATATCTTTGTATATCCTACTGAAATCTGTCCAGGGAGTGTGGAACAAGTAAATATCAGGACAAGATGCTTGGATGGTATTTCTTTGTTTTCTTTTCTTACTTTGATCTTCTAAACTTTTATTGTTTTTATTTGGCAAGTCCATCCTGCATTTCTTCTTCAACGAATTCCATGAAATCAATCTTTGAGATCCTACCGCGGGTGACCTATGGGGTGTGATGGACACTTGAATGCCTCCAAATGACTTGATGTTTGGAAGTTTCGGCACTTGGCGTTTGTCATTTAGCTCTAGGAGCAACTCGCCGCTAGCAAGTTTCGTGGCCTTGTAACAGGGGCCTATGACTTCTTTGAGGCACTTGGCAACAATAAATGTGGAAATTTTCCTGGCTGGTTTTTCTGGCACTTCACTGTGTAATTCAATGTGTGCTTCAATGTGCTATTTTGAGAACACTTCTTTTGTTTTGGCGTAAAATTCAGCAGTCACATCGGTCCGCCCTCGTTTCAGAGGCCCATCATGCTTGGAAAATAAAGGAGCCATAAAAAAATATTCTGTTTGGCCACGGTGTGAGTCACCCACCATGGAGGCCAACTAGGGGATGTGACAAGAACTTCGATATGAGTCATGCCTACGACAGTTGTACACCGCGACTATAACCATATATGACAGATCTCAGGGTAGTTTTGCCACAAAACAAGGTTAACCCTCGCAGTCTGGAAGAAGGAAAAAAACCAAGAAGAAAGAGAAGACAGGACGGTTTTAAGAAAAGAGATAGGAAAGTGAAAGACGGAGGGGAGGATAGGAAAAGGAGACTGCAGATTTCCCCCAGGTGGGTCAGCCTGGAGGTGCCGTTTATGGGAAGCGGGGTGTAAAGTAGTGTGTTGCCTCTGCCGAGGGGCCTTAAAGGTCCAAACACCAGGTTCCCCTTTTCCCCAGACACGACGATGCCACGCAAAGCTAAGCATGGGTGCTCGGGGTCCGTGGTGCTGCACACTATTTCCTCCTTTAAAAGAGCGCTAGGTGAACTACATAAAGCCTGCACATTCGCTACCCTGGAAAGGTTATCAGTCAATCTAAAATTAATATTGTATCTAGGGATTGCAATTCCTTAAGATATCTGAATGTTCTGTTGAGGACTCAGTGCGCAACTTTTGCTGTAATCCTTTGCACATAATGTAGAAGCCAAACAGACAGTTGCAAAAATCAACATCCAGGACATGAAATTTAGCAATCTAGCTATGCAACCCTTACAACCTGATGGGTTGGGACTGTTGGAAGGCAGCAAATAAAACTTGTTTCAGAATACATACATGAGCGCATAAAAGGAAATCACAAGGTGATGTTAGTGCACAGCATGTCCACAGAACTGACCACCCACCGAAGATGAAATGCAGCAGTATTACAAAACAATAAAAAGAGGTGACTGTACCCTGTTCTTGGCCTCGCCATTAAATGCGAATTGGTTCTCCGGCTTGCCATCGGGAATCTTATAGATACGAAACCATTCATTTGTTGCCTGCAATTGGATAGACTATTTATGAAAAATGCACACAATTCCCAAGCAGCAACCATTCATGCACATGACACCCAAAAGCAAAGGAAGATCTTTACACCTGTTTTGAAGAATAAGACGGGTGCTGCCAGTCTGGAAAACTCCAGTTTTCATAACAGCATCAGCACACAAAGTCTTGAGAGTTGTGGCTGAGAGGGCTATTGACACCCTTGCGAGACACCCAAAATTATAGTAGAAAGTGAAGGACTAAGTGCTCTCTTAGTGCAAAGAAATTCAATGCAAATCACACATGACTGCAACACTTCAAAGGCTGCTACAATAATACAAAAATGCAGTCTCAGGCAATGGGCCAAAAATATTGAAAGGACTCAAAGAACTTGGGAGAAATACAAGTACAAGCTGTTTTCAGCCATACAATTGCCACATCTTTTAAACTGGTGACTCGTAGCATATGCTTCCCTGCCTGGTACTGGAAAGCCACAGAAAAAAAAAATTGCCGATGATTATGTTACTTCCTAATGCGAAATTTGAGCGCAGCTCATCATCTCTTTCACCTTTTCGATAGATTGAGGCAAAGATTTCGAGCAAGACACGTATGTATAATTACAGACTTTTTTTTTTTTAATTTTATTTTTCACACATATTCCTTCAAGAAACACTATATTAACAGTTCTTGACAGTCATGAAGGAAGCTTTGTGGTCGGAGAAATGAAGAGAGCAATTAAGTTATTGGGAGATTGCAGGACGTAGCTCTTGGGCCCATAGAAACATTGCACGGAGAAGAGATAGCAGCGACTGATGGATGCCGCTGACGCCGCTAGGGAGTCAAGTCAACGAAGCTCTGCGTTTTGGCCTGGGATGCATACACTGTGATCCACTGATGCCGAGGCGACGCTTCGGCAACCGGACAACACCGTCGCCGCCACAGGCGCAGTGGCGAACGGTAGCGGCAGGCGCAGCGATCTGAGAGCGTGCGCGGTCACCGCCACGGTGGAAGAAGGAGGGGAGGGGAGGGGGAGTGCGCACACTGCCCTGCCTGCGAAGCTGGTTACGAGGAACGACAGGTGACGCAAAACGCAGGAACGGGTGCCCAAAGGGCTGCGCTCTAAAAAAAAAAAAAAAAAAAAAAAAAAAAAAAAAAAGAGCCTGTTGCCAAACAGAATGAGCGCTTCCAGTTTGCAGCTGTGAAACACTGCCTTGTCATGAATGGAATGTTTGAAAGAAATGCTGAACAGAGCAGACTCCCGCACAGACAAACTTCAATGGAGCACGGAAATGAGTAAAAGGAACAGAACGCTGTCCAAAATATGTCATGAGATTATAGTGGAGATGAAAAGACCATGCCTCATATAGTACAGATCAGGCACTACAATATCAATGAAAAGAGGCTTTACTATTTTAATTTGCCATTGAAAGTCACATAAAAACAACTGAGGCGCTATCTAGCGGATACACCCTAGTATTACTTTCAGTGTAGTACCGCACGTGACTTCATGTCAGCACACTTCATGTAAGTGCACACTGTTCTTTTTTCTTCTAGAAGTGCTTGTCATAATTCATTATATTTTGCGCTCCCTCCACTGCGTCCTTAAATAAAAACCACCCTTCCTTTCCCACAGCGAGAAGTATGCTTTCAGGTTTTGCCACTCGATGGCGCCACAGTGTTTAGAATTCCGTGAATGAAGCGATGATAGTACCCAGCAAAACTTTTGACAAGGAGTATGTTATTGTGCCGTAACAGCCTTGAGGGTGAAACTGAAAAGGACGTTAATCTAAGCAAAAAATGTAGAATTATTGCCTGGCGAGTGAAATTTATATTTGTTTTTGGCACGTCTTTTTTGTTGACAACCAGTCATCATCGCGGTCACTGCTCATGGTTTCCAGCATCGGACTACATAAAAACGGGCGCATGCACTGATCGCAAAATTCTCCGTAAAAATTTTCTACAGTGTTTCTACCAAAACCATTATGGAATTGAACATTTTAGACATCAATCTTCCCACTGCGGCGAAAACAATTTGAGACCTAAATTCCAGTGTTCTGTCCCTTTATGTCTAATCAGAAGACTCTTCAGAAGTGTTCCCGAAAAGGATGCATAAGCATGCTGTGCCTGATTGCACATACTAAACCTTACTGTAACAAAGTTGGAGGGGCCCCACAATTTTAGAGTGCGTCGTCGTCCCTGTAACCAGCTCCACAGCTGGGGCAGCGCGTTCTTTCCCCCCCTCTCTCTCTCCGTGGCGGCGCGCTTTCCGCTGCAGCGACCGCGCATTTTCCGATTGTTTCGCGCGCTTCCCCCCTTTTCCCCTCTTTCTGCGTGGCGGCGAGGGTGCTCTCCGGTTGCCGACGCGCTCCATCCCCCACCACCCTCCGGCTTCCTCCGTGGCGGCGACCGCACGTGTTATCTGACTGCTGTGCGCCTCCCCCATTCGCCGCCGCTTATACCCCCCCCCCCCCCCTCTTCCTGCGTGGCGGCGAGGGTGCTCTCCGGTTGCCGAAACGGCGGCTCGCTATCTGCGGATCATGGTGCGTGCATCCCAAGCCGAAACGCAGAGTTACATTCTCTTCACTAGTTAGCGGCGTGAGCGGCATCAGTCAGTCGCTGCCATCTGTTCGTCGCGCAATGTTCCTATGGGCCCACGCGCTGCCTCCTGCAACCACCCGATAACTTAATTGCTCTCTTCATTTCTCCGACCACAAAGCTTCTTTCATGACAGCCAAGAACTGTTAGTGGAGTGTTTCTTGAAGGAATACGTGTGAAAAATAAAAAAAAAAAAGTTGTCTGTAATTGTAGATACGTGTCTTGCTTGAAATCTTTGCCTCAATGTATCGAATAATGGTGAAGCAGCTGATGAGCTGCGCTCAAATTTCGCATTAGGAATTAATGTAATCGCCGGCAATTTTCTTTCTGCTATAGCTACTGCTTTTTCATGTGCCCTTGGCCATAATATTGCATGCCAGTGAGGTTAGTAGCTGGTGCCATTCGGGTCGACACACCCAAAATGCCATCCAAAACAGGTACCAGAAATAGAATTGCCAGCTTGCTCCCACTGCTGAAGCCCATGCAATCTGCAGGAGAAACAGCTACCCAACGGCTAGGCTGATATATCTGTGCTGTTAACCCATACTTGGCGGTGTCAGAGGCACTCAGTGTGAGTGTTTAAGGGAGAAGTAATGCTGTAGATAACAAAAAGATATTTTTCTGAATCTTTAGCCTTGTTTACTAGGCACTCAAGTCTTTATAGGCCATGCTACCAAAAATGAGTGAACAGTGGCAATTCCACCATGAGTACCTGTTTTTGATGGCTTCTCTGAATAGTGCATGAGCATCCTTACCGCAACAGCGCCACTCACACAGCTTCACTAGATTACAAGTATTTGTACGCCACACTGAATTCTATTCACGACCATCCAGCAAACTTCCCACATGGCTGGAACACCTCAAAAGGCTGCTACAATAATATGCAAAAATGCAATCTCAGACAACAAGGCTGCCAATGCTGAAAGTCCTTAAAGAGCATAGAAGCAATGGGCCACGTGCAGTGAGGAGGTTCGAACACAGCGGGCCCCATGCACTGCTCTGTGCACATCATTCAGTAGGCAACATATCGGAGTTTTGGCAGAGATGTTTGCGCCAGAGTCAAGCTGTGCCAGAGATGATAAATCACCCAAAAAATGTAGCACGCAGGCCCCACTTGTAATAAGGGAGTTATTACCGTATTTACTTGCATAATGCTTGCACTTTTTTTTCACGGAAAATTGATGCGAAGTTAGGGGGTGCGATAATTATGCGGGGAAAAGTTTCGAGCAAATGTTTTGGAGAGCTAAAAGCAGTGTGAACAGGATTCTCAGGCCACCTATTGCAAACATAACCAAAAACATTACCCTCAAGCAGAACTTTCCATTCTTATAAAAGTACAGGGTCACCCAAAGCACGAATTGCTAAAGCACTTTATATTTGATGCATGCAGCCTAACCATCACTCCCAGTGTTTCATGGTATAATGTTCACAGCAGACCATGCAGACCATACTTTTTGATCCGAGTCTTGATCCGAGTCTGTGTCGACATTGCAATCGCCATCTCATTGATGCCGAAGTGCCTGCTGGCAGCAAGGTTTCCATGCTCTAGTGCATACTTCATAGCTTTCAGCTTACAAGCAGTTGTATGGAGCTTGCGTACCGCCCCGCCTGCCCGTCGCAATGCGGCACCAAGCATACGGTAGACGGAACAAAACAAGTAACACGTACGGAATGAAGGAAAAATGACGAGACATGAACACACCTCACAACATAGTGTAACGAAGACTACACATTTTTCGAAAGCGCTAAAACCACATGGACGGAGAAGAAACAGACAGGGACAAGCACTGTCTGTTTCTTCTCCGTCCATGATGTTTTAGTGCTTTCGAAAAATGTCCGACCTGCACCTAGCCCGATCCACCACCCTTCTGAAGACTACACAACTCAACAAGACTAATCTATGATGACGATGATATACCCGAGCACGCTATTGCAGCCTGGTAGCGGCGCACACAAGCATCACGAGAGTGCGAGCATTTTGCTAGTAAATACGGTACTCACTAGTATCCACCCAAGCACAGCCACACGGCTTTCTCAGAAACTTCATAGTTAAAAGAAAATTTTTTTCTGGTCCGAGGATTGAACCCGGGACCACCGCTTTTCCGAGGCAGTCACTCTACCAACTTAGCTAACCAACAGGTGAACAGAACAGATTGTAGGAAGGGAACAAATTGGTCTATAGTTCGAAGTGGGAATGGTGTTGGTCGATTATCTTGAACACTTGAGATGCACTGCACAAGCTTTCTGTGGTGCTTAACAGTGCAGATTACAGACAGTTTCAGTGTACAACGAAAAGCTGCAGTTCAAGTAAGTGCTCAGCCAGTTGTAACCTTGCTTTAAAATGAACCATGCTTTACTCTGACATGCAATGTCATGTTACAAATGATAGACTAATGACAACTATACGGTAGCAGGGCAACAGACAGTATTACAAACCAATGCCCTCACAGGTTCTGATAGTTCAGACTTGGGGCAGATTTTAATGAGAAATTGGTAGATACTTACCCTGATAAGACCAGGCATGTGCTTTTCTATGTCTGTAACATCTGCAAAGCACAGAAAGTACTCCTCTATATATATGTATACAGATTTTTACTGACGGAAGTTCATGCTGTTCACAAGAAATGCCACTAACATTCTCACCATCCCCTCCATTCTCACCTGCCTTTGGCGGACTTAATGTACAGGGGTAACTACTGGGGCACATGGATGACTACTGCTTTTAAGCAACTGATCACAACTCCTGCACTGAGTCCTGAGCTCATGCCTTTACTAACTTTTGTTATATAATGAAGGACTAATTACACAAAATAATTAACCCATTCCAACATAAACAAAAAGCTGTCCCGGTGGCCAGTTGGCAGAAATGTGACATTCTGTCAGTATGAGATGTGCTCATTGGAGAAAAATTTTCCAAGGTTATCCTGCCATGCAGGTCTTGCCGAGAGGTGAAGAAATTTGCAAGTTAGAAATAGCCCCCATGCGTTACTTGAGTAAACACATGGAACAGCTGGGGTCACTCAGCTGCCTACTCCTCAAACATAATATACTGATAACGTCTGTCATACTTTTACCACACTATCTAATGATAATGATTTCCAGTGTGGTTCAATTCTAAAGTTTTGCAGAGCTAGCAAGTTACAGTACATCAGCTTTCCGTCGGTTATATTATGTTAATTACAACTGATGGCTTACATAATACGAGGAGTGATGGACACATGTAGGATGACTCGCATGTCTAAGAGTGGAGATATTTTGCACAACATTTTGGGGTGATCCTAGCTGGTTATATTCACAACACCTAGCATCCTACATAGTTCACAAGGCCAAGAATGCAATAGTACAAAGAACACCAGCTGATTCTTGAGCAACCTGGAGAATTTTTCAAAACCTAGGGCTTGAGCCATCGATACATACATATGTAATGCATGCACATCTCAATTTACACAGATCCAAGCGTGGAGACAAAATGTTCACAACAAACATCACCTATGGCAAGCAGAAAAAAGAAAGCAGGGGGTAGCAGTAGCCCAGCTGTTTGTTGACACATAAGCTAACCCTGTCAGCAGTGCATAATAAAATCATTCTATAGTTTAAGCCTTGAAAGTGCACATATCCGTGCTGCTCACTATCTCAGTGAAATTTCAAGAACCAAAGAGAGCGATAAATGGTGTAACCATATGGCCGAGGGCAGCACCCACAGCAATTGCATTCAGTCTGCTAGCGGCCCATATTTTATCCTGCAAGGAATTAGTACCAACAGATTTTTTATATTTTCAGTGTGAAAAATAATTCAGAATTACGAATTGCAATATAACGCATATTTCAGAATAATGTATGTAATTAATTTTGTATTCTATAATCAACGAACATCAATATTACAAATTTGGCTAAAATTAACAGCGCTGTGACTCTCGTGTGAAACAAACTGTAGTTTCTGTGTGTATGGTCTCTGGGTGGAAGCTATCATCACCATATCAAGTGCCAGCTCTTAGTGCTCCCACAAAGCTGTGGTTTAATATGCAGTAGCCAGCAAACCTAGCCGACTGCCTTTTTGATCTGTGTGTTGTGTGCTGTTCGTCATTTGGTCATTCGTGCCATTCACGCATGTGGAGAGGTATATTTTTTTTGTCGCGGATTACCATATTTACTTAAATGTAATCAGAGTATTTTCACGACTTTTGACTCTCGAAGTCTACCCTCACATTATAATCGAATACTGCGATTCGGTTGGCCCATAGCAATGTCAGGGTGCAGCCATATTGAATGAGTCACCACTCGGTTTCGGTTTCCTCGGTTTTATGATGTTATTTTGGCAACACGGTTACCAGGGAAGACGAATCAGCCAAATCCCAATCCATCCGAAATCAAAATGTTGCACTTTTTGCTCGTAGGATTACGCTATCACCTGTATAACGCACTTGCCGCATCTTTCACAGTGGATTTTCCCGTGCACAGTACGCCGCTCGCTTCAAAAGAAAAGCTATTCTGATAGCAGAAGAAATCATAAATTCAGCAGCAGCTCGAAGGCTAGACAACTAATCTACCATAATGGGTGGCATATGAAGCTGCGGGCAATTTTTAAATGTGAGCATAACCGCCAAGGCTTCCTCTAGGAAGACTAGAGTGAAAAGGATCGGCCTCCGACAACGACGATGACCGTGAGTTTTTGATGAGACTGCAAGGGCCATAATGTCTATCAAGCTACTCATCTCGCGTTACATTCGTGGTTTTATTTTTTCCCACTGGGAATATGTAAAGTCGCCCCTCGCGTCACATTCGCAGTCACGTTACATTCAAGTAAATATGGTATCTCCGACGATGTTTGTAGCCAGGGATGGTGCCAAGAACATATGAAAGCAGTTTTCACTGCAAGAAATCGATGTAGAGAAAAAGCAAATCGGCCTCTGCAGATAGTTTAGCATTGCCCCATCGACAGCAGTGATCATTTTGAAAGACTGGGACAAGATTTTCAAACTTGATGAGGTCGTATCAAGCCGATCTTTTACTGTGCATAAACAAGGTGACATGCTCCACGCGGCAGAAGAAAATAACCGATTTCTTCGAATAAATAAAGTTTGAAGTTGGTGCACCAGTTTCATTTGAGATTTCGCTTGTCTGCACACAAGCCTACTGCCAAGGTATGCCATTTTCATACCTAGGTTTCACCACTGGCTAATAACTGTGGGTTTTTAATTTTTAATTTTCATTACGATAATCAAAATAATGAACAATATTTTTTGCAGTCCCAAGTGATTAGTTCCATTTAGATTTGACTGTGCTATGTTGCTTTTGGTTTACTGGCGCATACGCAACTAAAGCTATCATGCATCAATACAAGGTTATAACATTTCAAAATTGGCAGATATGGTCTCGTGAGTAGCATAGCAACATATTCTACAGGCCCGCAAAGTGCCCTTATTACACTTCAGCAAAGCAACATTGCTTAACATTGCATTGAATCGACATCAAGGCTGCTAGGCAGTGATCATGTGCAGAAGCTTGAAGAACAAAGAAAACCTTCATATTCTCAGACGACTCATCACAGCAGTGATGAAGAATGAATGTACTGAGATACCAATGTGGTGCTACCTAATGCTGTGCACAGTACTACTAGTAGTAGCATTAGAGTTACTTGGGACAAAATATACAAAATTTGTTTGTTAGCTACATTGAGTTTTATGGTGCAAAAGCGACCAAGGTTATGCTGCACCAAACATAAGGTTAAAAGCTGATGATAGAGGTTGATAACGGTATAACTTGTTTGTTAGTTTAAAATGCTGGTGTCCTTGAGGAACCTAAAAATCTGAGCAGAATCAACAAGTGCTTGTTCACCTAAAAGAAGCATGGGGTGTAATGAAATGTGTTCTTCCTGTACAGGCAATTAAGATGTGGTTAACTGTGAGTTCACCATCGCACCTTTCGCAGGGCGATGGTGAACAAGCACTTGTCAGTAAGAAATTGTAAGTGAGGCGAGTGTGTCCGATCCGTAAGAGACATAAAATTACTTCTTTAAAATGTTCCTGTTGTCTACTGGACTTTCATTCCGCTAAAAAGGGCTTTACGGTATGCAATTTATTGTTTACTTGCTCTCTCCATGCAACCTGCGATCTATCTGTCAATTTTTTAAATGATAACTTTAAACAATCCCTGTGTGGCTCGCTCTCTTGTTTTCTTTGACGGAATCGAGCTTGCACAGTACATGCATCAGCTGTTTCATTGCCATCAATGGACCCAGCAGTACCGAATGTTATGATTGCTGCGAAACCTTCAAAACAGTATTTGTTGTTTTTTTAACAGCTGCCGGCATACAGGCTTATCACTCCGTTTCTGGACCGCATATCAGTTCCGTAATCTTTGTTTGTTAATGCTCAATGTCGCGAGTCACACCTTTATCAGTTTTGTTGTAGCGCAAGATGCACAGAGATCTGTCTCGAAGGTTCCGGCCACTCGGGTGTCTTTCCACAATGTTCCAGCCGTGCTGGTAGCCGTTTGCGACGTTATCTAGATTGTTCTGTGCAGCCTTTAAATTGAGCGTTGACGAGTTTGACGAGCATTCTTTGTTCGACGATCGACGAGCACGTTTGTTTCTATCGCCGCCGCCGAGTTGCTTAGTTCTTTTGCGGGCGCAAGTCAGCCCAAATAAAGAGTTTCTTTAGTGCAATCATCGACCCTTCATTTGTGTCGTCGACCTCGTCACCACTACACGACATCTGGTGGAGGTGCTGCCTTTGATCCTTCAAGCGAAGACCCAAGCAGTGTTCCTGTCGCCCTGGAAGACCAGCCTACAGGTCACCGAGCCAGCCGCCGACTTCAAGGCCTACAACCCGAACACGGTCTGCTGCCTGACCTCATTCGATCTCGGAAGGCATCGACGCTGACAATGGCCCAGCCTACAGCACCGGTTGTTTTCGTCCACCCCGTGAGCCCCCCTGCTTCTGGCTGGCTAATTTGAAAGATCCTTCCGGCCGCCTTGCCAGATGGAGCCTACGACTTCAAGAATTTGACATGACTGTAGTCTATAAGTCGGGCCGGAAGCATTCCGACGCAGACTGCTTATCCCGCGCTCCCGTCGATGCTCCCCCGAAGGACGATGACGACGACGCCTTTTTGGGACTGGTAAACGCCAGCAGTTTCGCAGAACAACACCAATCAGACCCTGAGCTGAAAGCGCTAGCCGATTACTTGGAAGGAAAGACCGCTTCCCCTCCTGGTGTGTTCAGGCGACATTTATCATCCTTCACGTTAAGCAATGGCCTCCTCGTGAAGAACTTCGCACCCAACAAGACCGCGCAGCTTCTCGTAGTGCCTAAAACCCTTCGGCAAGAAATTCTGCAGGCGTTGCACGATGAGCCCACAGCAGGCCACCTCGGATTTGCGCGCACATTGCGTCGAATCCAGAAGAAGTACTACTGGCCACGACTGCCTGCCGAAGTTGCCCACTACGTGAAGACATGGTCGTGAGTGCCAACGACGCAAGACGCCGCCGATCAGACCAGCAGGACTATTAAACCCGATTCCGCCCCCAATCCTGCCCTTTCAACAAATTGGGATGGATCTCCTCGGCCCCTTTCCATCTTAGTCTATGGGTAACAAGTGGATCATCGTGGCCACTGACTACCTTATCCGTTACGCTGAAGCAAGAGCACTACCAAATGGTACCGCGGCAGAAGTTGCTAAATTTTTTGTCGAACAAATTCTCTTGCGACACGGCGCCCCAGAAGTGCTCATCACGGACAGGGGAACGGCGTTTACTGCAGAGTTGACGCAAGCCATCCTGGAATACAGTCACACAAGCCACCGACGAACAACTGCGTACCATCCCCAGACCAATGGCCTTACGGAGCGCCTGAACAAAACGATCGCGGACATGATCGCTATGTACGTCGACGCTGAACACAAGACCTGGGACGCCATCTTGCCGTACGTGATCTTCGCGTATAACATGGCAGTCCAGGAGACAACCAGAGCGACCCCGTTTAAGCCTGTGTACGGCAGGGAGCCCACGACGACGCTCGACGCAATGCTGCCGCACGTAACCAGCGAAGACAACCTTGACGTCGCCGCCTACCTGCAGCGTGCAGAGGAAGCCCGACGACTCGCACGGCTGTGTATTAAAGACCAACAGCGCACAGACAGCCGACGATACAATTTACGACGATGCCACGCAGAGCACAATCCAGGAGACCAAGTGTGGGTTTGGACACCAATTCGCCGTCGCGGATTAAGTGAAAAGTTGTTGCATCGATACTTTGGGCCATACAAAATCCTTTGCCGCATCGGACCACTGGACTATGAAGTCATTCCCGACAGAACGTCAGCATCACAACGGCGACGCGCACGCCCAGAAATTATACATGTTGTACGACTGAAGCCATATTACGCGCATTAAAAAAATCTGTGGTGTTTAAACTTTGCAGTGTTTATGTTTAAGTTTCTTTGTTTTGGAACATTAAGGGGGGACACGGGTCTTGCGGACCAAAAAATCGCGAAAAAATCACTTTTTAGAAAATGTGATTTGCGAAATCAGTAGCTCTTTATCTACCTATCTGCTAAGTTTTTCATCTCTAGGGTCGGTATTTTAGTCACAATGCCAATTTATATAATCGATGTCGCCCAAATTTGGGCCGAAAACGACCCCCGAAACAACCATTTTCCGCGAGGCGTAGCTCCCATTTTGTGCGCGGCACCATAGCCATCTTGGTCTCATTCGAAAGAGCCGCCTTTCGTCTTCAAATTGCCGCCTCTGCTGTTTCCATTCGCCCATTGGTCGCATAAAAAATAGCAAAAAAGAAAACGTGGCATTTGCAATCCCATTGGCTTCCGGGGTGCACGTGACGATAAGGCGTCCCCGCATTGGTGGAGCTGGCTGACGGCGTCTGCTTGGCGCGCCCGAACCGCGGGGAGACGGCGGAGACGTGACGCCGGCCGCGCTTGGTTCCGAACCGCGAGGTGCGTTCATGGCAAGAATTTGTGAAAAAAGTGAAAAAAAATAGTTGAATAATCATCTCAAGTGATGCCCTGCCCCGGCTGTGCGCGCTCAGGCCGACGAAAGTCGTGTGCAGAACGATCGTGTGTACGAGCCTGAAGTAGGCCTAGCATGTTCCCCAGCACGGGAGACTGCTATTGCCAGCGGTCGCACCCGCCGCGACAGTGATAACGCAGGCCGCAGATGAGCAGAAAGATAAGCTCAAAACAGGAAAAGCTTGAACTCGCGCCAACTCCAGCAACGAAGCGGTAGACGGATTGTGTTCGTAACGATGACGGCAGCGCGGCGGACAGTCCGCTTGGCGATGCGGAGTTCACGATCGTCAGATCTAAACAGTTTGCCGAGATTGGCGAAGCGTAAAACATACGGCGGCGATATTGGCATTTAAAAAAGTGAACAGGGATAAGGAATCGCCGTCAAGCTTATTCTCCAATGCGTAAACTGCGGGACACGTCGTCTTCGTAGAGCTCGCCGCGCGTTTGCGCCGATCGGACCTCGTTCATAGTCCTTAGGGAATTCACTTGCTTCCAGTGCAATGCAGAGCACTGGGAAACAGCAAACAGCTCCAAATTACATTTCTTTTCTGCAATAAACGTTCCTCACCGCGGTCTTGATGCGAGGACGTAGCAAAACGACGTACGTAAAAAAAAAAAGAAAAAAAAAAACGAAAAAGTGACAACTGAATGTGCTGCAACTGCAAATCAAAATGAAAGAGGTGACACTTGGACGTTGGAAAGCAAAGAGAGTACATTCCTGGAGGTTTATAGCCATTTTAAATTGTAAACGTGTGCATTGCACCAGTGAATGTCTGAGAGCAGAGAGGAAGCGTGCTTCCTCTGCAGCTTTTCAGACTGCAGCAAAACGAAAGCAGAAGGGCAAACCCAATGCAGATTACTGTCCAGGAGCCTTCTAGGCCACAGTGGCCTGTGTTTCTACAGTTTTTGTTTGATTAAATTAGTGTTTGACATTGCAATTCGTTTTTTCCATTTTTCTCAAAATGAAAATTTTGCCTACCCTTCTATTTTGCGGGTGGCATTGTGGCTCTCCTACTCGTTAGATTATAATGATTTTTTCTTTACTGGCTCATGAGTGTTAAAGGAACACAATAAAGCTATTATACAAGGTCTCAACTGCATGAAAAATTTTTAAACATAAGAAGATGTAGAAAGGGGGTGGTTGCACTTGTGAAGCTGAAACTTAAAACTTCCATAACTTTGGCTTGTAGTAAGGCAGGAGCACAAAACTTGTTTTATTGTGTTCCTTAGACATTCAGGAACAGATCCATGTGCATTTTAGCAATTTCCCTTCAGTAGATATTTTTACAAGCTTCCCGCAAGTCTGGAACAGCAAAGTTGCTGTAACTACTCAGCAAATTTATGTAGAAGAAAAATAACAACATATTTGAAACCAGCACAAGAATTTACATAAACCCTGCAAATTTCATACTGACAGGACAAATATTAAGAAAGTTTTGCTCAAGACCCATGTCCCCCCTTAATGCAGGTTCATCTGTTTCTACATAGAGGCTGGATATTGGGGATGTTCTGTACGTGCCAACTGCTAACCGTAATCCAAGGTTGTGTATCGGGTCTAGTCGTTTTAAGGCGATGTTTTTTTAAGGGGGGAGTAATGCCGCGAAACCTTCAAAACAGTATTTGTTGTTTTTTAACAGCCGCCTGCATACAGGCTTATCACTCCGATTCTGGACCGCGTATCAGTTCCGTAATCTTTGTTTGTTAATGCTCGATGTCGCGAGTCACACCTTTATCAGTTTTGTTGTAGCGCAAGATGCACAGAGATCTGTCTCGAAGGTTCCGGCCACTCGGGTGTCTTTCCACAATGTTCCAGCCCGTGCTGGTAGCCGTTTGCGACGCTATCTAGATTGTTCTGTGCAGCCTTTAAATTGAGCGTTGATGAGTGTGACGAGCATTCTTTGTTCGACGATCGACGAGCACGCTTGTTTCTATCGCCGCCGCCGAGTTGCTTAGTTCTTTTGCGGGCACAAGTCAGCCCAAATAAAGTTTCTTTAGTGCAATCATCGACCCTTCATTTGTGTCGTTGACCTCGTCACCACTACGTGACATAATGAATGATATTTCCATATTTTGGTTGTGCTGTGAGCATGCTCAAAGAATCAGTGTAGATGACGCTGTTTATTTTCTCTTTGACTATCTGCTTTACAGCAACACACACAGCGTAACACTCAGCCGTGAAAATTGAGGCGCATTGCGGCAAGTGTACCTTTTTTTACTTTTGTCTTGAATTACAGCAATTCCTACTTGCGTTTCTGTTTTCGAGGCATATGTGTAAAATTCAGTGTAGGCATATTTTTCCTGGAGTGTGAAAACTCGTGCAAGTATAAGCTCATGTGGTGTTTGTTTTTTGTGTAAATGTGCTAGTGAGAAGTCACGTACAGCACAGAGGTTGAACCATGGTGGCAAAGGGTCATTTCTTGATGCAGTGATAGGTAGAGTATTCAGTACTGCTAATTCCTTGCATTTGTCTTCGAAAGCAATATCAACAGCCTTATAGAATGTGGTTTGTTCAGGAATAAAGTTTTAGATGGGCATTTGGTGATAATGGAGTAGCAGAGATGTTTTGAGAGAGAACGGATCTTTAAGATGTATGTGCTCATCAGTGCAGTTCTGCAATCCTCTAGAGGTGGCTCATTTAATTCTGCATGAAGACTAGCTACAAGGGATGTTCTGTATGCTCCAGATGATAGGCGCACACCAAGGTTATGAACAGGGTCCAGTCGTTCAAAGCAGGGTGGTCTTGCTGAACCGTATGTGCGTTGCGACTTTTACAGTGACTAGTGTTTCTGCATTTTTCTTTTTACGAATGGTATCTGCCGTATGTCCGGCATTCATGCTACAAAGTACCTTTTATCTTATGTATATTTTCGCCTTTGGTTTTGCCTTGTAAAATAGTTTCTTTTTACTTAATCTTTTGTATCTCGTGCTGTATTAATTAGTTTCTTTTGCACATTTTGCTGTTATTTGCCCCCTTACTGAATGCCCTTCTGGGCCCTGTAAGGTATTATGAATAAATACAGTTGAATTCCGCCACAACGAATACCGCCACAACGAAATTTCCGCGACAACGAATAATTTTTTATTCCCCGCGAGTATCCTATAAGAATTAATTGCCTAAATTTCTCTGCACAACGAACCATTTTTGCAGAGCGTTTCCGCTTCAACGAAATTTTCGCGTTCAAAATCGAAACCGAAACTAGTTTTATTGGCGAGAAGTCCAAGTCAAATCCAAAGCCACATTAAGCATGAAATCACGTGATTGCGGTTCCGCCATTTTGGCTTTGTGTCGTGGTCGCGTTGTTCACTCGCTGCCTTTCTCTTCGACAACGACGAGTTTTCATCCGCAGGACACGATGGCAACGCAAGTGAAAAAACGCAAAACTCTTTCCCTTGAGCAAAAAGCTCAAATAATCGCCCAAGCAGAAAGCGGAAGGAAGAAAGCGGCAATTGCTGAAGACTTCGGAATTCCTGCAAGTTCGCTGTCAACGATTCTAGGCAATAAGGACAGCGTGAGAATGGCACTTGCTTCAGGCACATCCTCGAAGCACAAAAAGGTGACGCAGCCCCTCCATGAAGAGTTGGACAAAGCAGTGCATGCGTGGTTTGTGGAAGCACGAGCCAGCAACGTCCCCCTGTCCGGAAGCATCGTCCAGCAGAAAGCCTTGAACTATGCATGCCTACTTGGCATTGATGATTTTAAAGCCAGCATTGGCTGGCTAAACCGTTTCAAGGCCCGCCATAACATCGTTGGAAAAGTGTTGTGCGGCGAGTCAATGTCAGCAGACGTGGACGGAGCAGCTGCTTGGAAGGCGAGTAACATGGCCGGAATTTTAAGCAACTTCGCGCCTGCAGACATTTACAACGCCGACGAGACCGGGCTATTCTACGAGATGTTGCCGGCTAGGACGCTCGACTTCAAGGGGCAGCGCTGTCACGGCGGCAAACACAGCAAAAAACGCATCACAGTGCTGCTTTGCACAAACATGGATGGCTCGGACAAGCGTCCGCCGTTAGACATAGGCAAAAGTGCCAAGCCGCGCTGTTTTAAGGGAACTCGTAGCCTACCTGTGCAGTACAAGGCGAACAACAAGTCATGGATGACCCGCGCTATTTTCACCGAGTGGATGATGGCATTCGACCGCGACATGAAGCGGCAGGGCCGTAAAGTTTGCTTGCTTTTGGACAATTGTTCAGCGCATCACTCCGACGAAGTCAAGCTCACTAACACGGAGCTGAGGTTTTTCCCTCCCAATTGCACGTCTGTCTTACAGCCTCTCGATCAGGGCGCGATTCTTAGCCTGAAGCGCGCTTACCGCGGGAGGTTAATTCAGCGGCTGCTTTTTAACACTGAAACCGGCCGAGACACGAAGGTGGACTTGTACGTGGCACTGCAGATTATGTCTGCTGCCTGGAGCACACTGGGGCGCTCAGTAATTGTGAACTGTTTCAGGCACGCCGGATTTGCCGAAGGTCGACCCGTACACTCTGCTGGCCTAACACCAGGCGTTACAGACGACGACGAAGAGGCGTCACCGGCTCCGGGGATCGCGGCCGCCTGGAAAACGCTGGGAGAAATAGGAACCGTGCCGCCTAATCTCGAGCTCGACGAATACATCGGCGCTGACGCTTGTGTTGTTCACGAAGATGTGAGTGATGAGCAGATCATAAAAGCTGCCCGGAATGATAAGGACTCTTCCGATGAAGAAGACGACGACGTACAGGAAGCGCCGGCTGCGGCAACCGCCGTACAGGTGATGGACGCTTTTGATGTCATCAGGAATTTCGTTGCTGTCCGAGACGACGATGTTGCAATGGGTTTGCTGACCGAGTGCGAAAATCGCGTGACGGCGTTGCTCGCCGTGAAGCGTAAGCAAACCAAGCTTACAGATTTTTGGCATTAAACGCCTTTGCTGCTGCTTGGGCAATTCTTTCTGCGTTTCACGTCAAATTTTTGCGATAACGAAGTTCCACGAGAACGAATTTTTTTTCGTGCACCGTGAATTTCGTTATAGCGGGATTCAACTGTAAATAAATAAATAAATAAATAAATATCATGCATCCATAGTCTAACTTGGAACACACCACAGAGTGATAGACTTGCAACTGGAACGCTCAATTGGACCCCACCGTTCGAATGAGAGCACTTTCAGAGTGTTAAGGGCATGGGCAGCATTCTTTTTGAGACCGTTTATATGGGGCAAAAATATCAACTTTTCGTCAAACGTGATGCATAAAAATTTGTGCACTTGTTTCACTGGTAGTGTGGTTTGGTTCAAGTGTAGTGTGGGATCTATCCGTAAATCTCGTCTTAATGAGAACCCGACAGCTACAGTTTTTTGTGGGGAAAACAAATCCATTTTTGTTTGCCCATGCAGAGAGTTTTTTTTAATGTCATTTGTATTTGTCTCTTACAGGCAGCTATACTGGCGGAGGTGCATACTATTTGCAGGTCATCAACACAAATGGAATACATTATGGACTTGGGGATTACTTTCGCTAGAGATTTAATTTTTACTATAAGGAGTGTTGTGCTCAGAATGCACCCCTGTGGTATCCCATTCCCTTGGGTGAATGCGTAGAAAAAGTTGCGCCTAGACGGACTTCGAATGTGCGGCCAGCCAGGAAGACGCTCAAGCAGTTCAACATCCTCCCGCGGATACCCGTCTCCTAGGTCGCGGAGGATACCGAACCTCCACGTGGCATCGTAGGCCTTCTCCAGGTCGAAGAAGACCCATTGCAGTGCTGCTTGTGGATGAACGTTTCCCAGAATGTATTTTCGAGGCAGATGAGGTGATCGTGATTGAGCATGCTTTCTTAAAGCCACACTGATGTCTATCCAGAAGTTGCCACGTTTCTAAAACAAAGATGATCCTGATGTTTACAATGCTTTTGAATGGTTTTGCAATGCAACTGGTGAGCGCTACTGGCCTGTACCTCTTTGGACTCCAATGGTTTTCCAGGTTTCAGGAAGGGTACTATTACGGCTGTTTTCCATGCATCTGGCATTTTACCAGTTGTCCGTATTTTGTTTAAAAATACCAAGAGTGCTTCTATGGCTACTTGAGAGAGAGATTGGCCAGCACTGCATAGTGCATGTTGTCAGGTCCTAGCGCTGCATTTTTTCCCTGATAATAAAACTAATTCCTGTATTGTAAAAAGTTGGTTGTAGTCCTCATGCAAACCTCCTCTGGAGGGAAGTTTGTTTTTCTGCTATTACAGTAAAAGCTCGTTAATTCAAATTCCACGGGGCCGCCAGGCCAGTTCGAATTAACCAAAATTCGAACTAATGAAAGTGAGCAAAAATGAAGGCGTTTAATGCCCGGAGGGCACGAAATACATTTATTTAGCAAAAAAGTCTGTTATCATCTTCTGCTTCTTCTCTCTGAGGGCTACCGTACTCACTCGGTCTTCTAGCATGCGAATGCGACGCAGGGAGTCTTCTTCCCCCTCTTCAAAGCTGAAGAAAAGGCGTGCGACACTCAGCGCTCCCATAACTTCTGCCGCGGATGGACGCACGGGCTCTTGCTCCTCGTCGTCATCCTCGTCTTCTGCCTCTTCTGGGACAGACTGCTCACCAACAATTTCAGCGACAATGTCCTCATCACTTAGGGCACCGCACACTGCTGCATCGCTGTCTACTCCAACGTAATCATCAAAACTGACGTCCTGCAGCACAGCACGCACAGCCGCAGGCAGAGGCTCCGGACTCCCATCGTCGCCACTTTCTTTCATACTTCCGGCAGCAAAGCCACAGTGGTGGAAGCAGTTTGCAATTGTGGACGGCGTGACCTGCTCCCATGCACGCACCAACATGTGCATTGCTGTGAGCAATGTGATGGTGCTGGTCTTCTGGTTTCCAGTGCACAAAGTCATGCGCTCGATCATGTGGCGCCTATAGAAACATTTGATGTTTCTGATCACCCCCTGATCCATCGGCTGCAAGGCCGCAGTCGTGTTGGCGGGCAAAAAGACGAGCCTTGTGGCTTTCAGCTCGGCGTCGACTTTGTGTGCCGAGCAGTTATCCACAATGAGGAGAACTTGACGCTTCCCTAGCTCCATCCTCCGATCGAATTTCAAGAGCCATTTTTTAAACAATTCGCCCGTCATCCACGCCTTGCTGCTGGCGGAGTATTCCGTCGGCAGTGTCCTAATGCTCTTGAAACATCTAGGCTTATGTGCCTTGCCGACAACAAAAAGAGGGACCTTCTCCGTCCCGGTCATATTAGCGGCGACCAGAACAGTAATCCACTCTTTGCTTCGCTTGCCGCCAGCGCAGCTGTCCCCTTTAAATGTTACTGTTCTGTCGGGCTGGAGCTTATAAAACAAAGCCGTCTCATCAGCATTGAATATATCATGTGCCGAGTAGCTTTCTAAGTACTGCTGCAGAGCACCGCTTCGCCACGTGGCACAAGTTTCTGCATCCACTTCTTTGGCTTCTCCAGACAACACCCGGAAGACAAGATTATGTCTGTCTCTAAAGCGGTGAAACCATCCTTCGGAGGCGACAAAATCTTCCACATTCAAGCGCAGGGCGAAATCGGCCGCCTTCGCCATGATAATTGGGCCGCTCAGTGGAATGTCAGCGCTTCTCATTTCTTTCACCCACGTGATCACAGCGGTCTCAATTTCCGGATACTTGGCTAACCGAAGCCTTTTTCTGTTGCTGGCGAAATCTTCGGCTTCATAGGCATCCTCGATGGCCTTCCTATTTCGGACGTACGTCGACAACGTGCTTGGTGGAATCCCGTGCTTTTTCGCGATTTCCACTTTGCTGGCCTTCCGTTCATCCACCTCGCGTAAAATAGCCACTTTCTCCTTCACCGTCTTGGCACAGTATTTCCCACGCGAACACATCTCGCGGACACAAGCTCACAACAAGCGGCGTGCAAAACGAGGGCTCACGAAATGCAACACGAAACCGTGGTCGATAACACTAAAACGTCGTTCCTCGAAGGAGTCGCGGCAGGAAAGACTGTTTAGTACTTGTTCCAGCACCCTAGCGGCGCCCCGATGGTTGTGCCATCTATGGTTCTGCCGTGAAAGCTTCCAACGATGGTTTTTAACAGCGCCGCTTGGCGGCGCGCAGTTCGAATTATGGGTGGCGGCGCCAATTTTTGAGTGAATTAACGAGCTGTTACGCGCATAGACTTCTATGCACTGCGGACCGGACCACGATGACTATTTCGAATTATCCAAAATTTCGAATTAACGAGTTGTGAATTAACGAGCTTTCACTGTACTTTGTTTTTGGAATATGCACATGTAGTTAGATGAACCTGATACTTCTGAAAAATGCTCACCCAAAATATTTGCTGTCCTTCTAGTGATGTTTGTGTACCGGGTGCGGTTACTATTGCAACTGTGAATGCGGTATAATCTCCAGTGAATTTCCTGACCTGTTCCCACATTTTTTTTGAGGGCGGTGAACTGTTGATATGCAGTAAAATCTGTGATACGAATCCGGTTGATAAAAATTTCGGGGTGATACGAATTCGCGAAATTCCCCTGCCAGAATGCACTGTGTACAATATGCAAAATTTCGGATGATCCGAACACTCCCGCGCCACAACGAATGATACGAACACGTGAACTGCGGCCGAAACCTTAAGCACTACGCATTGCCCGCACATCGTTGACTCTGCGATCGCCCGCCGTGCTGTATGTACGCATCACAAGCACTTTGCGATGACGTGTGGTCCCCACCTCGCCGACAGTGCGATTTTCTGTCGGGCTCACGCCGCGAAAAGCTTTCAGTGGCGCATGGCCGACAAACCGCAGACGTTGCAACCGTCGTAGCTGGTGGCGGCGTATGCGGCGGGTGGGCACGGACCGGACATCGTTGGCTCTGTGATTGAGATCAGTTTGCGGCGTCGTGCGGCCTGCATGTCACCATCTCCAGTCATGCTGTACGCGCTGCGAGAAGTAGGCGGAGGCAGGTGGATCGCACAATGCTGGCATTGCGATCGTTTTCCGCGCCACAAAAGGTTTGCAGCGGCGCGTGGCTGTGAGTAGTAGTCGGTGACGCACACAACGATAGGCACGCATGGACCGCACATTGCAAGTTTCGAGACTGCTAGTCGCGCTGTACGAATCGTGAGCAGTCTGCGGCGTCGCGCGTCGCGATCGTTGTTTCTCCTCTCCCGAACACCACAACGCTACGGCTCAACTGTGTCTGCTCCGTACCGGCCGTTGCCAAACCAGTTCCCTCTCGTTTCTGCACGCACATGGCTTGCAAACGTCACATGCTGGTGCGTGGCAAACGGTCACCGCAGATGTGCGTGCCTTTGGGGAAAGGACACGGCGCAGCTCTAGACCAGCCATTGCCAAACTGTTCTCTCTCTTTCCTTCCGCGCCTGGCTTGAAAACATCACGCGGCAAACGGCCGAGGATGATGAGATCGTCTTTGGGAAAGGCACACCTTCCATTGCGTGGTGCGGAGTTCAAGCTTCCTGTTGCTCTAATACCTTTGAAGCACTCTTAAATGCTCGTCACCCTCACATGTTGACACTGTTCCTCTGAAATGTCCTCATAGTCATCCTCTATGGCACATGTGCCATTTACTTGCACGAGAATTGCACAGTCTGTAAGCTCTTCGGAAGTACACAAGATCCGCATCTGCAGATACGAATTCCTCAATAGATTCTGGTACCTCAGCAGTCTCTTGGATGCTCGCCCAAGCTTCACCTTCAAGGAAGCTTTCCACAGTATCCATATATGGGCCCTCTTACATCATGTCATCACATTTAAAGCCTGCTTGTATGAAACTGTTTTTCACAGCTACACTTCTCAGGTCATTCCAGACACCTGAAATCACCTAAACAGCAAACTTCGCATCAATTACTATTGTAGTCTTGCTGCCCGTCGAGCAACAGGCGTTCTACTAACCTTGTTTTGTACAGCAACTTGACAAAGTGCATAATTCCTTTGTCTATTGGTTGAAAATAGGGTGTGGAGTTTGGAGGGAAAATATAACTTTGGTGGCTTTGAGCCCGAGAACTTTGGTGCTGCAAGAAGCATTGTCCACAAAGATAAAGGCATCAGGATTTTGAGCTTTCATCTTGTGATCAAATTTTAACGAGAAGTTAGATATGCTGGATGTCATTCATGCATTCCGATTTGCTTCAAAGGTGACAGTAATGCGATGCCAGTGGCTGAAACAACAGGGTCTTTTTGACTTCCCAATCATAGCAAAGCACTCTTTCTCAGTTCCTGAGATATACAACAAAGAGGATGCTGATATGGAACAGAATTTAGCTAAGGGAATCTGAAGTGCATCACTTATTAGTTGGTACGCTTCAGCTGCATTGCATGAGCACACCTGGGTTGTGTCTCTTCTAAATAGTAAAGAATTTACTCCAAGGACCTGCAGAAGTGATCCTTAGTAACCAAGTGTCTCTTGTAACCATGTCTCTTGTATGCAATGCTGTTAACATGGCAGACATAGGAAAACCAACCAAACCATCTTCATGTGTCGCTTATAACCGAGTGTCTCTTGTAACAGTGTCTCTTGTAATGAGATTTAACTGTATTCCTTTTTGTATCGAACCTAAAACTTGACATATACATATAGTGACATATACTAACATACTGAAGCGTGATTTCTAGAGATAACTTATAATTTGAATAGCTTAGCTGAATAGCTCCAGTATAACATAGGTCTAAGTATGGCAAACAATTTTCTATTTTTGGAACTTTTGCATTGGCATGTATTGCACACTTTTCCAAGGACTGCAAATAATTACGGTTTCTTTGTGATGTGTCTGACCATACCAGGAAGCAGCACATTAACCACAAATGGTAAAAAAAAAAAAAAAAAAAGCACAGGAACCATGCAATGGAATGGAATAGGAATGGTACTGCAGAGAAATGAGGGAGAGCTTGAGGAACTAAACCTTGGCTCACCATTAAGTTCGTTGGCCAGAGGATCATTGACATCAATAGCAAGGAGCTTCCAGTCAGTTTCCCCTTCATCTACGAGTGCCATGACACCAAGGATCTTTACTTGGATGACATCACCTCGCTTGGCCACCTAGTGTCCGTCAAAAGCAATAAAACTGCACGTCAGAAGCCAAGAGCTCTAAACCTTGTATGCTATCCACAGTTCTGGCAGCCTTTTCAAATAAACCATTTGGGAAAATAGGCATAATAAACTGGTGGGAAGTTAAATGATGCTGCATGTGTCAAAATGCATTTTGTTACCAATGTGGATCACTGCTTCTACTAAGGCAAAATAAGATACATAGCATTCTTGAGTTGGGAAAAACATTATGTTATAACCAGTTTTCAAAAATTCATTTTTAAAAGGTCAATCCTCTGGCATAAAAGGCATAGCTAGCCGAGTGCTGTATAAGAGTTGCACTTAGTCAAAAATGAGAATAAAATGAGTAGGGGTGCCAGAAGCACAATGCAATGATGGCACTGTTAGGTAAGCAGCGCATACTATGTTGAATCCTGTGCCGAGCATACTGAAAAATGCCACATGTATGTCATGGCTGCTGCAAGGTGGCCCAGCTCATCGTGGTAATGATCAGTGTACACAAGACAAAGAGTCACGAGCTCACCCGATAACCAATCTCACAGACATCAATGGGATCATTGTCTCCCTTGCAGTTGGTCTTGCTGTCAGTGTGGTTCGGGTCTTCCCATGTCTACAATGAACAAATACCACAGCATAAACAAACAGGGGGAAAAAAAAAAAGAGAAGCACAAGTGTTACTGTGTGCCATATTTTTCATCTACAGAGTAGTGCTAGGCCGATGCACATTATTCCACTGTAAGCCACCAATACTCAATCAAGAAAAGATTTTTATGCCATGGTATCCACTCTACTGAGTGCAATTACAATCAACTAAGCTACAGCTAATTAGCTATATTAAGATGAATTGTTTAAATTATTCTGAATCATTCACACTGGCAACCAAACACACCCCATCCTCTTCCTTAATGCACTCTTTAAATACATATGCAAGGTTAAACCAAAGTAGAATACTCAGGAACTCAGTGAAAGCAGCTCGCAGAAGAAAGGCTGAATCAGATATTGGCACTTTCAGCTGCATGTTAGTGGCAAAGAAATGAAAAATGGAACACCCAGTCAGGTGATGGACGACTGTTCTGAGGTGCGCAAATATGTTATTTTTATTGTGAACAACAATATGATAAGCCAAAATATTACACAAAAGTGAAAGAAAAAGGAGAATATGTTTTCTTGGGTAACCAACTTCTTGCAGTGTTTGTGTGGACATCAATATGTAGCTAACTGCACTAAGTGATGCAAGTGCTGGACAAAAATACATCAAAAAACTTCTCAAACCAAAACACACTAGCCATACTAATAAGAACACCTACCCAAGAAAAAAATAAAAATGAGAATACTTCAGACCATGATTGCTATACAAATTTTATCAGCGGGAATAAGTAGATATGGAAACTATGGGTTAAAAATTGGAGTTTCAACACACCTTGGATACTAAAGATGATTCAAGCAAGCTACCGTATTTACTCTCATAATGCTCGCACCCCCAACATTGGGCGTCAAAAATTGTAATTTTTTTTTCCTCGCATAATTATCGCACCACCAATATTACCACCACGAGAGTCGTCTGCTAGTAGTAACAAGCACCATCTTTGGAGCGCTACTGAACCTAACTGGCCCCATTGTGCACACGCGCTACCAGGCGGCGATAGCGTGATCATGTCCCCTTCCCTAACACATTTCTTTATGGGAATTTTGTTACTTTCTTTATGCAGAACTATGGTTGCTTTACAGCTACTATAGATAATGCTCAGCTCGTCTACACCCCGATTTTGCAATGTATGTATGACTGCCGAGATTTCTACTGAGTCAAATGCTTTTTCGTAATCAATGAATGCTATGTATAAGGGGTGGTTATGTTCCGAGCATTTTTCTATCACCTGGTTTATGGTATGGATATGATCGATAGTAAAGTATCCTTTCTGAAAACCTGCTTGATCTCTTGCTTGATTGAAGTCCAAGGTTGTCCTGATTCTGTTAGCGATTACCTTAGCAAACATCTCATATGTAACTATGAGTAAGCTGACTGGCTTGTAATTTTTCAAGTTCTTAGCGTCACCTTTCTTATGAATTAAGATAATGCTAGCATTTTTCTATGACTCAGATACCGTCGATGACAGAATCAAATCTTTCATCTCCTTAGATAGTTTACCGGTATCCTCTCTAACTCTCCTACCGCCTACTTCTGGTGCGCACTCAGTAATGATAGCTTTAAAATTATTGTTCAATGCTTCTACACTAATGTCATCATCCTCGGTTAAAGCTGAATATCTATTCTGTAGCGAGATTCTGAATTCTTCTGCCCTCCCCCTTACTGTTAAGTCGTTGATGGACTTCTTTCGTACCAATCTGTTCCGTTCCCTCTTCAGATCTAGACTAATCCAAGACCTTACCATCCTGTGGTCACTGCATCGCACCTTTCCAATTACCTCTACATCCTGTACAATTCCAGGGTTAAAATACAGTATGAAGTCAATATCATTTTTAGTTTCCACATTAGGGCTTTTCCATGTCCACTTCCGGTTCTTCCATTTACTCATCTAGCAACTCCCCACTGCTATTCCTAGAACCAATGCCATAGTCACCCACTGCCTGGTCTCCAGCCTGCTTTTTCCCTACCTCAGCAATGAAGTCCCCATTAGTAAAGTATACCGAGTCTTTACTTTCCCCATTGCCAATTCCACATATTCGTAGAAGCTTTCGACTGCCTGATCATTATGACTACATGTAGGCATGTAGGCCTGTACAACCTTCAGTTTATACCGCTTATAGAGCTTAATTATGATGCTTGCCACCCTCTCATTAATGGTATAGAATTCCTCTATATTACCAGCTATATCCTATTGACAAAGAACCCTACCCTAGTTCTCGTCTCCCCGGTAAACCTCGATAACACAATACATGTCCGCCCTTCAGTATAGTATATGCCTCATTTGGCTTCTCAACTTTACTAAGACCTATCACATCCCATTCCATACCCTTTAAGTCATCTAACAGTACTACTAAACTGCCCTCACTAGCTAGGGCTGTAATGTTGAATGTTGCCAGGATCAGTTTCCAATGGCAGCCTGTCCACAGCCAGAGATTCTTAGCTTCCTTTGCTGCGTTGCAGACCTGAAAGCTGCCGTGGTCAGTTGCTTAGCAGCCGCTGGCGACTGAAGGCTGGGGATTTGTTAGAAAATTCATAGGAGGTTGTGGCCAATTACTACACCAGTGTGGCCAAATCCTGTTCTGGTGAGGGACTGCGTTTCGAGAGGTGTTCACCAGATAAGTTGCACCCCAAACCTGTTTATGCAATTCCATCGCCGCACAAATTTTTTTTCGATCCGGTGGGAATTGCGGGGCACCAGGATTCAAACCACGGTCCTCTTGCACGCGAGGCGGATGTTCTACCACTACGCCACCACTGCAGCTCCCTCTTAAATACTGCCACTCAAATTATACAAACTTTTAAGCTGAAGGCAGCCCTCACACAACGCGACAGAATTGCGCGCAGCAACAGATGACCATAATGCCGTCTGCTCACACGAGTCACATTCACGATTGCCAGCTTTGCCCGCACTGGAATACAGCATCGTCTGCTCTGCCGTCTGTTACAGTGGGCCGTACTCTTTCATTCCCTTATCACGACGTTTAAGAAGTTTGGTTTGGTTTGTGGGGTTTAACGTCCCAAAGCGACTCAGGTTATGAGAGGCGCCGTAGTGGAGGACTCCGGAAATTTCGACCACCTGGGGTTCTTTAGCGTGCATAGACATCGACAGCACACGGGGGCCTAGCTTTTCGCCTCCATCGAAAAGCGGCCGCTGAGGCCGAGATTCGATCCCGCAGTCCTTGGGCACTCTGGTCGAGCGCCCTAACCACTGAGCCACCCCGGTGGGGTTGGGGTGGCTTTTTGAATGCAGTTTTTTCTAGGCTGCGCACCTTGAATGACCAGTATTAGTAAATAAATTCAGTGCACATGGCAGCATATCAGGCTACATGAGAAGCTTGTGCAATTCAGAGAAGCACACTGTGGATAGCGAGCCTGCTGGTGGTATGTATGGCTTCACAACATATTTTTAGAGGCGTTTATAAAATAGACTGCATTCTAAATGATGTAGCATAGCGCACTGTGAATCAAGAAAAAATGTTGCGGTAAGTTGTGTTTACACGTGTTTTTACGGGCGTTCTCCTAATTCGAACCCCCATACGTATTGCGGTGTTTTAAATATATTGTGCCTTTGAAATTTCATTTCAAGCTTTCACAATCTATTTAGGACTTTCATGGCTGCTTTGTACCAAACACACTAACACCATAGGTGTCCCGTGAAATTAGAAAACTAGTTTGAAAACTTTCGCAATAGTTGTAAGAGAGGCACACTGCCAAGTTCACTTTAGTGTGAGATAGAATCAGCCCTCTGGACTCGGCTAGTGGTTGACTCTCTATCCACGGACTGACTCAGCCCAGAGGAGAAAAGATGCGAAAGAAAACACACAACACAGCAGTGTTGCATTTCCTCTTTCATGTCCTCGTTCCATTGCGCTAGGTCAATCCATGGAAAGCATAAAGATTATAGCTCTCCAACCTAGCCCCATAAATGTGGTCCTGGCTTACTGTCTGTCGAGTGAAAATGTCTAAAAGACTCCTTTAGAGCATAATTCAATTACACCAGTCACCGTCAGCTAGAAAATGAGTGAGAGGACAGCTTTTAGTTTTTTGAGTTGCCCACAGCACATGTGATCCTCTGACCAGAGAAAAGGATTGGTTTGGTTTAGGGGATTTAACGTCCAAAGTCAGATGCCGTAGTGGAAGGCTCTAGCAATTTCGACCAGCTGGAGTTCTTTAACGTGTACTGACGTCACACGAGCACCTTACTTCCTACATCCATTGAAAAGCGGCCGCAGCGGCCGGGACCCACATCCTTGGGCACATTTGTTGAGCGCTCTGACTTCTGCACCATCACGGTGGGACCGTAATGCATTGTACATAAGGCATTCTGCCCAAGACATTTCTAAAATTTGCCTCATCGATAAATTTGGATTGGTCAGAGATTTTACTGTACTTGCACTGTAAGTACCTCCTTTCAAAATCCTTGACCAAGTGTCAGAATTTTAAAGAAAAGAATATTTTTCACCTGCAAGGGTCAGCAGTCCCTAGGCAAACTTCAGTACACATTCTTATGTTAATATATCTAAAGCAATTGCAAAGAGTACATCTTACACAGACTTCATGACTAGTAGGAACAAACTTGGTCTGGCAAGTCTTTCCACAAACTGTGTGCAATAAGTGATGAAGTAAAACAATAATTGGGCCCACAAGACACATGACTACACAAACACAACACAACTCAGCATTAAGGACAGGTACAGTCTTTGTCAAAAGTGTAGAGCCCAGGGGGTCTGCTTCTGAGCCACCTCTTGTGGCCTGTATGCATCTCCAGTGTGCCGAATCACTTGATAGTAAGATTTTTTTGTCCTACCCTTTCCAATGAGAAGAACCTCTACTAATGCTAAATGAGCACCACTGCACGGCTCAGAAGTAGAGCACCTGAACTCTACACTTTTAACAAAGGCTGTGCATGTTTATATTACTAGTCATCGAAAACTTCAGATAAAATTGGCTAGTGGGACACTGCAAAACGTAAACAGCATCATTCTATTTCTGATAAAGAAATATACACGACTACCATATATCTGATGTGACATTTTGCAAAAGCAGTTCGATCTGCCCTCTGATTGCTTTGATACTTTGAAAAAAAAAAAAAAAAAAAAGCCTGAAAGCCAGAAATGGATGCTGCAAAATGAAACAGCCAGCATCAAGTTCACAAACACAGACTAAATCCAAAAAATAAAAAATAAAATCAATGATAGAGCCTGCCCCCAACATTTTAAAATTCTTCCAGAGGCTTCATACAAATAGCAGACCTTCAAAATTTACTATATGCTAAATGTAAAATACTACTAAATAGCAACTGACAGAACCTGTGGAATAGCGCCATAGTTCCAGATGTAGCCATGATGGGGGAAGCAGTTATGGACATAGCGCAGCTTCCCTTTCTTGACGTCCTGCTTGATTGGGTTCAGTGGCTCCTTGGTGGCAATCTGAGGGAACCCACGAACGATGCAGCTAAGTTGCAAGTGGCACACAACATCACATGACTCACAATGAACAACATTGCATCAATGACACCCAAGAAGGGGGAAAAAAAATGCTAGTAAAAACATGACAGGATGCTCCCAGATAAAGAATGCAATGGCTTAAAGCAACATATAGTCCAGCAGTTTTTGACAACATATATGCTTACGACCAAGTCTTTATATTTTGAAAATGTTGAAATCCCCAGTCTGTCCCACAAAATAAATGATACAAGCCATCAAGCATATACGCTAATAGGAACTACAATAGCATGCAGCTCATAGGTATATGGATGATGGCACAATTTACATGTGAAATTTCCCTAGACAACCATATATAAAAAAATATAAAGCATACACATCCACACAAAAAATGAATTGTCCTTTACTTACACCTGGAGCTTAAAGGGAAAGATTTTAAAGTAGAACATAGGTTTGTTTTTTTGTTATTATTTGTCTATCCTCCAAATGGCATGCTTGACCCCAGCCAAAAATTATCACCTGCAACTGAAAACAAAGCTGGAGACAAAATTCATCGATCTGATTTCAGTTTTTTCGCCAGTAATTTTGGACGTCCCAAACGAAGTCTTTATTTGAATGCTGCAGCCACAGGTCATATGTATGTAACAATAGGTCAAAGAAAAGAGTAAAATAGATCTTGCTCAGTACCCCCTGGTTCATGGCCCTTAGCAGTTGATTGCGAGTGTTACACATTGAGGCTAACGAAGAGGGTTCTACCTAAGTGGGCTATGGAACGAAAAATGGTAGGAGTAACATTAAGAGATAAGAAGCGTGCAGAGTGGGTCAGAGAAATAACTCAAGTTACTGACATTCTAGTGGAAATGAAGAAGAAGAAATGGGCATGGGCAGAACACGTAGTGTGAAGAGAGGATAATAGACGGCCGCTTAGGGTAACAAACTGGATTCCAAGGGAAGAAAAACGTAGCATTGGGCAGCAGAAATTTAGGTGAGCGGATGAGGTTAAGGAGTTCACAGGGGTCAAGTGGATGCAGCTAGCACAGGAACAGGTTCATTGGAGGAATATGGGAGAGGCCTTCGCCCTGCAGTGGGTATAGCCAGGCTGATGATGACACATTGATTTGCATTCTGTGGGGCTCTGGATTTCCCTCATGAAAGAGGTAGCAGGTTTTAGGTGTCGCTGTACATCCACCTTAATCCCGGCACTTTCTCCAACTGAGATGCAGCCACAAATGTTTTGCAGTACATAATCCCAACATCCTCATCAAGGTCAGCACCATTACATGTTGTGCACCCACTTGCAGTCCACAAAACCATCCTTGTTCAAGTGAACATGGTTCATGAGAAAGGCAAGTTGCACATATTAAAGTGACAACGAATCCATTCAACATACTTACGCACTTACAAGTTTCATGGCATAACCTGTCCAAGGCAAATGTATTAAGCTGGTTAAAATTTGTTACGGCATATACTACACGCAAAGTCAACTCAACACAAAAGGTTAATTAAGTGACAAAGTAATGTGGTTTTGGTCTGATTTGTGCAGTTTCCAGGAGGCAGTTTATGTAGCACAGTACTAAGAGAAACACTGCCACTCTGCCTCCCATCCTCTACATGGTCAATGCTACCATTAGGCTTTTGAGCGGTAAGAAGCTGTCAGCAGCAGTGATCCATCAGCACTTGTCTCAAAAAGACCACTGTACAAGAAAACTGCACTATGAAATGCATAAAGTTTTCCGCACAGAGAAAGATGCTACAGTTTGCAGATTGCAAAAGAGGTCCTGAACTTAATTTTGATGTCACTGGAAAACCACTTACTTTAGCTGTTTGCAAAATGTTCCAAGACAGAAAAGAATATGGCACAATTCCACGAGATGATACTTTGGCTTCATATTGCAAATCACTCTGGAGTACAACTCGGGCACAGTAACGGCCTGCTCACACAGACTCGCGGAGGATGTGCGACCGTTTTTTTGTCAAAAATCAACTGTCGCAAATGGTCGAAAAGCGACAGCTCGTTGCAGACTGGTGCCTGTTCAGCGGCGCAGCCAGAACGGAAGTTAGTTTTACATCCGGCTTCTCGTTGCTGGTGGACAGTTGAGATAGGCAAGTGTTATTCACAATGAGACCAATTTAAGAAAGCGACCCGCAGGTCGCCTTTGCAAGTGTGAACGTTGGTCAAGCTGAGCAGCTCCCTGGTTGCATGCGATAGCCGGTCACACGTCCTTCACGACTTGAGCGTGAATGGGCCTTAAGGCTTCTTAAACTAGCTGGTTCATTGCTACCTGAAGCTCCACCCATCCGTGCCAATCCCTACACAGCTTGAACTCTGTACAGTTTGCATGCCACTTGTACAAAGTACTGAGAGTGGCAATGTACTCTGATATAACTCATAAAGCAACTACTTATCAATGGTATTATAGCTATAATTGAACTGTTACATGTAGCCACTTTGGTAACATCAATAGGTGTTTTGACAACTACACAAGTTCTCAGCAGCAATGTTTTCATGTAAATGTTAACACTATACATGAAAATATTGCTACTATATGCAACATACCAAGGCAGGAGGAAGGCAACAGATTGAAAGAGCAGTTCCTAAAAGCCAAGCTTAATCTTTTTTATACGCTCTATTTTGACCTAAAACTGTCTTCTGGAACGGCCTTCCGTACAACATTGGTCGCATCACTTGCACACCACAGTTCACTGAAAATGTAAAAACTTTCTGTTATTGTGATTATGTATTCTTATGGAAATTTCAGCTGTGTTCAGAATTAGAATTTGCATCACCCATTTGAAATCCTCATTAAGCTTACCTCATTAGTGCCCTCGAATCTATTCAAAATTGCCTACATTCAGTTTTATTCATTCATCGTATTCTTATGACATCAGCGTTTCCTCCTTAAAAACAGCACCCGGATTATCCCCCTAATTGATCCGTCGTCGCATTGCCAGCCTATCTTTATTTCACAAACTTTTTCACAGCCCTATGCACATCGCACCTTATATTCTTCCCCCCCCACGCATATCTCATCACACCAGCCATCAGCTACAAGTTGCCCGTTCACGTACAGTCAATTTTCAAATTCCTTTTTTCCTCGAACAGCTGCAGACTGAAACGGCCTTCTGGACAACATTGCTCTCCTCACTTGCACATCACAGTTCATTGAAAATGTCAAAACTTCCCTGTTATTGTGATTATGTATTCTTACTTTTGCCACCCCTTAATGTAACACCCCTTTTTAGGGACCTTTAAGGTAATGAAATGAAATGAAATAAAATCTCTATTATTGTCGTGAGTGTCAAGTGTATGCACAAAAGCAAAATCTCAGCAGAGTGGAAAAAAAAAAAAAAAGAGCTGCACAGACTGCATGAGAAGGCACCCACCTCCATTTTAGCATTGGTCCAACGAGGGACTTCCACTACCATGTTGTAAATGCGGTTGCCTTCATCCGCAAACATGGGGATATCATGGAAGGGCGAGATGTACTGATCTCCCTTACCTGTGAGGCAATAGTGAAACCAGTTATTTACAAAAAGCTATCAAAAATGCCAGGAATCCTTACAATGAGCTGCAGCACCACAGGAAATGAAACCTAGGACAATAGAAGTTCTTTGGAAGAGTGTCCCCTCTGAGAAGTGAAAATGGGCACAAAACGAAGAGGCGTCGTGTGCTGTGCAATGTCAGCACACGTTAAAGATCCCCAGGTGGTCGAAATTACTCCGTAGCCCTCCACTACGGCTCCTATTTCTCTCTTTCCACTTTCATTCCCACCTTCCTCCCTTCCCTTACGGCGCGGTTCGGGTGTCAACAGAGCAAGTGTGACAGTTACTGCGCCTTTCCCTTCCTGTGAACCAATTTACCTTAACTTTTTTTTAACCACCGGAAATGAAACCCAGGACAATAGAAGTTCTTTACAAGTTGGAAGAGTGTCCCCTGTGAGAAGTAAAAATGGGCACAGTGTAAATTAAAATTTTCAGGAAATTGTATACTGACTATACAATAGCAATATGTGGATTTGTCACGATTTAACAATCTGTCTCAAGCTGGCAATTAAAGAAATGTAAATTAACTTTAATGAAGAGTTCATATGGAATAAAACAAGCACGACTATTTCTAACTTATGCACAACACAATGAAATTGTAGTTCTTAATTGGCTTTGTAGCAAAAAAACTTTCCTTTTCCCTTGTGGTAAATAAAATGGGGAACTAGATTAGCCACAACCTATTAACAAAAGAAAAAGATTAATTATTCAGAAGCACTGCCCATAATGACAATGAACTCCCTACCAACGGTGGCTGGAAGGCAACAAGAATTAGTTTTAAAACTACTGTGCTAAAAGGATTCCATAAACTTCTCCGTCTAAGTCTGACCCTTGAGAATGCAGATGATTCCAGTGCACTTTTCTCAATTTTGGCTGCCCTCCTGGAAATTTCAGCATTGCTCAGAACCAATGTCATTGCTTTCAAACACTGGCCCCTGCACCAAAATTGAGCTCCCCTTCTGAAGAAAAAAAATCACTGACAGATTCAAACCCAGCAAAATCAATCTTCCAGTTAAGTTTCAGAGACAGTTAAGTGTGAACCAGCACATTACCATAACAAAGTAATCACGAGATGGCAACCTCACCAAGCACCAGGAAACTTTCAAGCTAAACTCCTGCCCTTCTTTATATCAGTACCACATGGACAATGTCATGATTCTTGTGAAAGGTTTCACAAGAACAGAAAATAATGAGTGATGCCATTCTTGATTACTTCCTGTCATATCAAGGAGCTTACTCTCAACTTATGCAAACCCCAAATTTCACTTTCAGTGACCACTTGTAAAATCTCGTTCGAACAAATCAATGCCCTGTTAACATTTGTAGTCAAATTTTTTCCATGCATAAATGCACTAAATTAGCCTGCATTTTTCTCATACAATTTTCTCTAAAGTTTGCCACAATAATAAACCCACTCAGCACCTATGGGCACTTAACACAACACTGTTCCTGAAGTACCTGAAACTGCAGCGTAAATGTCCTAAAATGCGCCTGGTAGGGTTAAGGTTCCAGGGACACAACAATTTGATTCTCATTACTTTTGAGACACACCTAGTGTGGTATCACACGGCATGTACCATGTAGCCCTGAAAAGCAGCAGTTCTATTGTGCCTACTTTTCACTCCCTCGAATGGTTTCCCTTCCTGTAGAATGCAGCAAAAAGCTTACATTGTTATATGAGGCTGGCTCAATCATAGTGTAACATAAAAGGGTGAGCTCATATCAAGCACTCTGAACCAGCAAGAAATTAAAATATGTCTAACGAGTAAGATACAATTAGGTAGTTAAGTAATATTGATAAATGAGCATGAAAGCAGGTACCCGAATGCCTTATACCCAGCCAAAACACTTATTGCCATATCCAGAATTCAGCCACATGCAATGCTTGATCGAAAATGAATTCCACCTGCCTAGTACATTTTGAGCAGAGGGGATGCACAGGCACACAGAAAACGAAGTATAAAAAGCAAAAGCAGGAAAGCCTGTGTCCTCTGTGACCTCAATCTCCGTAAAAGGCAATTTAACTGCGAGCTGCACATGCCACCAGCTGTGTTACTACATGTGCACAGTGTGCACTACAACTACTCTCCTCAGGGATTTGTCACATGATGTGGCAGGCCATTTGTCTAGGGCTGAAAATTAGTTGGTAAGTTTGCCTAAAACGTAAAATGGATTCACATGAAAGAACACAAAGCAAGTCTATTCCCTGCTGCTGCATAAATGTACTAATGCAATATGGCTTAAAAGCATTCAGGCTACCACAAAATAGCAGTTAAGCAGTATATGAAGATGATGTACAAGTTGCATACAACCAACACAGCTACGATGTTTTCATGGGTGCTAGCGTGGATTTGCAAGCGATATAGATAACGGTGTTGCTAAGTTACAGATCCTGAAATAGACATTTCGACCCTGCCCAATTGATTCGCCCTAGAGCAGCACTAGCTGACGGTCAAAACGTTCTTCACACGCCATACCGCGGAGGAGCAGAGGCTACATTAATTACATCACCTTGAACCAGAGTCATTGTACTGTAATAAAGACAGATTGCTCAGGCACCTCGAACAACGCGCGTCACGCAGGACTCTGATAACGCGTTACGAGCAGGACACTGATAACAAGACCTCTGCCGGAGCTTGTCTGGTTCCATTCAAAAACAGGATTACTGCCTAAGTATCTCGCGCAAGTCTCATTTACCGAAAAAAAAAAAAAAAAAGAAGGTACTACACAGCGCAGGAAATAGACGCGCATAAAGAAAAGTTACGCGGGGATAATAGCTCACGAGTGAGCGAACGATGCAAAGGTACGAAAGCATAGTACCAGATCAGCCAAAAGCTATAGCGCGTATTATGGGTAAAAAAAAAAAAAAAAAAAATGCTTCAAGTCCATTCCTACTTCAGCAGTGAATGTGCAAAGGGATTACTTAAGCAACTACTGGCCCCGAAAAAGCAAGTAAATGCTACGAAGCTTGGCGAGCAATTACTACGAGCGCTGGCTGCCCGTATCGGAGATCGCCTTACCAAAAAGACACTGGCTTTTTCTATACACAAACGCAATGTCAGAATCGTACGAATGTCAGGACATAGATGCGCCACGGTTCTCACCCTGAAGCCGTAATGCTCGCTGGTCAAGGCCAAGCAGGATCATCAGGCGCTGCAAGCTCTACATATGCTTTGAACAAGCACAACCCCAAGCAAGGCATCATGAAAGCAGAAAACAAAGCCCCCATGCAGTCGTCAGAACTTACGGAAATACATGCTGTAGTTTGCGGAGTGCAGACTTCCCCGTTCAGCAGTAGAGTAACAGTCCATAGCCATGCCAGATGCCGCCAAAACCAGAAAAAAGCCCATCACAGAACACAGGACAGGACTACATGCGGTAAGCAACTTACGAAAATACAGCTTGTAGGACAAGGAGTTGGGTGAACCCCTCTCGACAGTTGAGTAAGCCATCGTTCGTGACACGTTCGCCAAGCTGAATGAGACACCTCGCAGAAAGCCGGTTGTAAAGGCCTTCCCCACGTGTAAAAGCATCTCCGAGGTTGGTTGCCACAGCAGCGGCGGCGGCACCTGTCGGTGAAATGATAAAGCTGTCTCGATAAGTCGGCGGATCATTGTAGCCAACGTCAGCGGATAATACACATGGACGCGCATATGCTCTTGCACCCGCAATGTCAGCTCCGTGATACGGCTGATGAAAAAGTTTCATGCGAGAGTGTTGGTACGCATGAGTACAAAAACTGAAAATAAGTGAATATAGTCATTAATTTTGCCACAAACACTCGCCTTAAAATGTCAGTAACCGATTACAATTTTAGGAGAAACGCACACGTTCGTCAACAAGCGCACATAGAGGGAATATTGCATAGCCAGAATGTCCTTGTAGCACACTTCGACAAGTCAACCAAAATAAAATGTGAAGACGCACCTGCGAAAGCAATAAGATGACAGCCAGTCCGATGGCCCCTTGAAATAACATGATGTCACGCTAACATTGCAAGCGAAAAAAGGAATCCTGCGACACGTAACTGTCCGTTCTGCTCTGAATGTCGGTGATGGCCTCTCATTGCCATAAGTTCACTCCTCGCAATGCACTCTTGACTTGAATATGGGCACAAAACTTTCTACGAGACATCACATAATGCATCAGCGCTGCGTACATTTAGCAAAACACCGCTCACGAAGGCAGAAGCGTCGCCATTGCAAGGGAAATGTTACGTCACCAGATGCCCACAGATGTCACCACCTGTGCTGTATTTAGGCGGTATTCAAACATTCAAACCAACCTAATCAACCCTTCCTCCATTTTATAATATATTTCTATTCGTTGCAAGTTTGAAATCTTGATCTGCGCTAATTGTGCCTTCACAAAACTTGTTTGTTTCGAATTTTAATGTACTGCAGCCGCTGGTAAGACAATTCCGACGGTCTCAATCAATCGACTGTTCGAACACGGTGAGCATTTTTTCAACTTAGAGCAAATTGGTGCCTCGAGCGAATTAAATGGCTTATAATGATAGCGATGTTATGGTGTTTAACTAACGAAGTAATATCTGTAATGCAAATATAGTTGCAGTGCATGACCATTCGCGCGTATATTTTTGAGACTATGTCTGACAGCTCTTGCGCGGCTATCGGCCGGCCCTGCCCTTCGCCGTTTCGTTGCTCTACCCTCTCCCTGACCTTTTTATTCCGCCTGTCGGATATTGGGTGCTTATGAATGGATATATTGCCGCGGCCAGCAGCATTTCCTTCCAATTGGCATTTTTGCAACAAGCCACTAATGCTCTGAGGGACGCCGTAGTGGAGGCTCCAGATTTGGCCCCTGGAGTCGTCTCACGTGTGCATGCACTGCCGTCCCACCGATTATCCCACGCGCGCTTTGCATGTCGTCTCCATCGAAGCGCTGCCACTGCATGCGGTCGGGATTGAACTTGCATCCTCGGGTACAGCTGGCGAACGTCCAACCCAGACACGTACGGCAGGGCCGACGCTGCAACCCCAGTAGCACAAATTGTTGCCATAACGTTGCAGAAATGTTGCGAATATCGCGTAACGTTACCGCGACGTTGGCAACGTTGCTCAAATGTTTACATGGTAACATTATTTTTTTGGCATTGAGCAACGTTGAAGCAATATAGTCAAAATGTGAGCAGTTGATATATGTATTTTCTCACATTGGGACGTTACAAAAAGAAAAGTCAACATTGCTGTTGCGCATCAATAATCGAATTCAATTTTTGCTGAGGATTTCGAAAAAGAAAATAGTAAATGCAAGGTCACGGTGCAAGATCTTACACCGTGTGCAAGGCGGACAGCTCAACAGCGGCTACGTACTAAAACAAAATATTGCCTTGTACTTTGTATTATTTTTATAGTATAGATTGTCTATAAACACACGAAATCAGTGCTTTCGGCACAAATGAAACTGAAAACGGGGCCCTATTATCGATAATTCGCTATTTTGTTCAAACTGTGACGTACGCGTGACGTGTGCATCAGGATGGTGCCGGCCCGGTTACGTAAGCACACAATCGGGTTACGCAGTCTGAAGGAAAAGAGAAATAAAAGCTGCATTCGATTCAGCCGTGGTTCTCTGCACCGCCGGAACCGGCTCACGGTGCGCTGCACCAAAGCGCTCGATTCACAGCATTCCCTGCACCACTGTCCACGATTGATTTTAGGTGCAGTCGTGGTGCCGCTGTGGTGCAAAGAACCGCGGCACCCTCCGAGGAGGAAGTGCAGAAAAGTGGTGCACGTGTTGACGGCACTAGCAGACGACGCGCACTGCCAATGAGATGCTTAAAAGCATCGGTTATCGACTTAGGGACATTTTTTTCCCGTCGTCGACGGATCCGGCGTCATTCTCTGTGAAATGGCAAGTTCCTCTGAGGTCTCTTGTGACAACCTGAATACCCTCTCGAGTTCAAAGCTGAAATATCTGGCAACGGCGCTTCAGTTGTACGGGAACTCGGTTATTGCGGTCTGTCCGAACCAGTCGGTCTCGGACTGAACAACGATGTTGCCTCGAAGGAAAGCACGGCGTAGGGCTCCTCATCCTCACTGTCTAAGGACTCCAGAAATTCCTTAAAATTGACTTCGACGATGTTGTCGTCCACGACGTCGCGACGCACCGCGAAAACTTAAGCTCGCGGCGCACGGGAACTCGCGAGCAGACGACTAGCTCGTCTGAAGTGGCGCTGCTGACGCGCTGCACCTAAAATCCCTTGATAATTTGAAAGTAGCGACACTCTCCTCCGCGCCGCGCTTTCCTGCTCGATTCTCCTCGCGCGGCGGCGGCGAGCGCTGCGCACGACACGCTTTTTCCCCCTGACGCCCGCCGGCCGGCCGCAGCAGTGAGTGAAGCGCGAGCTTTTGGGCCAGGTCTGCGCTCCAGGAGTGCACAAAATTTTTGAAAAATTGCGAGAAAAGCATTGAGAATGCCGATAGTAAAGTTCATGAATTGATTGGTTTCTTCTTAGAACTGTTTGAATGGGGAATACTGATAAACAAAGCTTTCAGGCGAGTTCTGTGCTACAGACACTTTTTAAGTCTCATGATAAGGTTTTACTTTGTGCGCAGAGAAAAGCATTGAGAATGCCGATAGTAAAGTTCATGGATTGATTGGTTTCTTCTTAGAACTGTTTGAATGGGGAATACTGATAAACAAAGCTTTCAGGCGAGTTCTGTGCTACAGACACTTTTTAAGTCTCATGATAAGGTTTTACTTTGTGCACTTAATCTAGTACTGCCTCTGACTTTGTGTTTGTTTTTTTTTTAGAGCGTGAAATCTGTCACCGCGGTAAAACTTCAGAAAACGATCCAGGCTGGTGCTTTGAACTTCAAGATTAGAGAAGGTTAAAGCAGGACTTAGTCTATTTCGCTACTGTCAAGCTATCTCTCTAAGCATAGTATATGTCGCGTGATCAACCATGAGATTGGATTATTGGTTAATTGTACATGTATTTCAATCAATTACTTGGCCAAATTAATTTATATTTAGTAAATTGCAATTAAAATCTAAATTTTAGCTGCAACACCGAACCGTATACCGTTGGAAAGCTTAGGCCAAGCGTAATGGCACTGTGCTAGTTAGTGATCCGCGATAATCTGCGTTCATTAGTTAATTTTGTATAAAATCAAATTTTGAGCTGTTCCTTGCTGCTTCGAGGCAAGGAACAGGTTTGCCACGGCAGTCTTGATATGATGCTGATGGAGGAATTAAATAATTTTATGAGTACGTGGCCCCTCACTGACTTCGCGTGTGGTTAAAAGACAGCAGGGTACACTGGGAGAAGTGGTGGGCCCTATTGCCGATACACTGAAGTTCTGGGGCAAGCATGCTGTGGTCTCATGCGCTGTGTAAAAGAGCTTGATTTCATTGAACGCAACAATCAAATAAAAAAATTACAAGGTGCACATAGGTCTTCAACGTGCGGAAATGAGAAAGCATATAACTGCCAATCCATTAACTATCGCTATCCTATCTATCACTATATCTACTAATGCCAGAGACCTATCGTAACTGTCACTATCCGCAACGAACACTATCACCTCACTATCCGGGCCTATTACTATAATTTACTATTATTATCCGTAACAGTCACCATCATTACTTATCACTATTCATAACCATCACTATTTAATCTGATGCCGTCCCATGACCTATTGATATACTTCAATTTTCATTGACTTACGTTGATGGAAATTGATGGAACTGCGTTTGGTCTGTTCTTTTTTTCGAGTTCGTGTAATATTGGCGGCTCAAACTGGTCTTCAGTGAAATGTAGCTAGAACATAGAGCGATGAGATAATTACTCAGGCTAGGTGAAAAAAAAAATCTTGTATACAATTGAAATGAGTAATATGTTAGTGTTAAGAATTGTTGCTCACAAAATGTTCCCCTATTTTTACATAATAACTATAATCATTATTGATTGTTTAAGTTTCGTAAATACAGAAAATTGATGCAATGATTCCGGCTGATTTGACATCGATGGGATAACTTTTCTCGCAATAAATGAATACGCGGAATCGCGCTTTTAGAGCTCCAGCTTTCAAAGCGAAGGTAACCTGCCAACGCCTAGTAGTCATGGTCAAAGTGAAGCGTGTGTGATCATATGAACACCTCCTGCACATTGACCGTATCCCTGATAAAACGAACGCATATTTTTTAACCCACGCGTGCGTCGAAGCATGGCAAGACACATTCAAGAATTGAAAAAAAAAAATGCCATACGACCTAACTAGTGCAGATTACCCGCAATACCTCGGGTCTACTTGCCAAAGAGTTTTTCAGGGCCAGCATTCATTGCTCCCGAGTAACCGACGCACACTACAAGTAAAAGCTGGAAAGGCTAGCTCCTCTTCAAGCCCGAATTTTGATTTTTAGTGAAGGAGGCCAGGGATCCTAGCATAATCGCGACAAATGCAATCGAGAGACTGTAATTTTCCAGTTATTGCTGACAGCAAAAAGCAGATTATAGCGCCCTGTTTCTGACTGTACAGAAGTCGAAGCGTGTTAAATGATGGAGCCTTGGAGCCTCGCAGAATATTCAGCATGCTGCAGAGGACAACCTTATTTTTATACAATGAACATGCTGCCGCCGCAAAAATATTGAGCAGCAAGCAGGAATAAAAAACGCAGCGTCAGGTGACGCATTATTATGGGGAGTGAGAAAGGCACTCGACGTCGCAAACAACTCTGTTGTTTCTGGGAATAAACGTCTTTCGACTAATCTTGTGAATCCATTGACTCGTGCGCAAGCCGTCACGCTTGCCTTGAGATATCATGAATACCGCATAACCATCTTCAGGTCGCTTGCTGCAGTTGTACGCGCAACAGCACGGCATAGAGCTTGCACGCTGCAATAAAAGCACAGCGCGCAATATTCGCTCGCCGAGACTAGGGGAAAAATGGCGCGAAGGAAAAAGAAAACACAAGGAAAACGCCGGACGCGCGTCGGTTTCCAAGGGCAACAGCAGGGAGACCAATCGTCGCTCAGGAAATCGGGCGGAGAGCCGGCCTTCAGCGAAGGGGCGCGCAAGGGGCGAGGAGGAGGAGAGGAGGTAGCGCGGCGGCGGCAAAGTTCAATCGTTGGCGTAACTTTCAAAGTATCAAGGGGTTTTAGCTGCACCTGCACCTGAACCACAAAACTGGAACTGCACCTCACCGGCACCCGACTGGCACCGGCGGAACTTTTTCAGAATTGGTGCCGAGAACCAGTTCTGAATCGAACGAACCTAAAGTGACAGAAAAAAGCGCGCTGTCGTCTGCTACTATATATTGGCGCCAAGTATGAAAAATGACGGTGCTCCAGCAGAAACCGATACTCTGCGGCGCATTCCGTGATTAGGAAGCCTAGGGTTGCAGTGAGGCGAGTGAAGTATGTTGTGGCGTTGCGGTATTAGTGTGTCATGACATACTTGCGGTCGAACATTCGGCATCAGCTACGCATGGCATCAACTCGCGAGTTTCAGCTGAAGAGCAAAAACGGCAATGGAATATTCGCAGTGGGTTGGTGCAAAATGGGAGCGGAAAGTAGCATTGCTGTCCATAAGCGCCGATGACCTCTTACATTCACTTAGCGGCTTTTAAATGCAGGAACTAAAACGTTTAAGGACTTGGTCGTAAACAGAAGTAATCGACAGATTTCCAAAGTAGCTCCAGCACTGATGAAGATGCGCCGGCGCAGCCGGTAATCCATCTCTGAGGACAACGCTCGCAGTCTCAAAGTATCAATTACTTTTAGATACTGGCTGGGCTACCCACCTTTTTCGAAAAGCCGCGTTATGACCAGCTACGATCAGGTCACCAAGTCTGCTTAAGGTTCTAACATATTGTGTCGTCTTGTCTTGAGTTGTGTAGAGCGCGGAAAGCAGCGCAGAGAGTAAGAGATGTTCCATACACACACTAAGTGGAAGGCATACGCTGGGCCTCACACCTAGTCGGTTAAATTTTCATGCGCTGGCGTACGATAAGCTCTTGCGAAACGCAAAAGATGTCCGAGAAAGAGAACGAAACAGAAGAACAGAGTAGCAGTAAGGTTAATTAGGCGATTCTCAGCTTACCGTACATGTGCAGAGGGGGATAAACGGACAATAAGGAAAGAAAGTGAAAGATGACTGAGGAAATCATGGTATGAAACTAGGGCGGCGCAGCGCGCGCGTATTCCTTACGTACTGTCGAAACGGCAAAAGGCTGTATTAAAAAAAAAAAAAAAGGAATCAACACAATGTGTCACTCAACTACATCATGATTAGAGCGTACCGTCATAACGTGCTCCGGAGTGCTTATTTTTTTTTTTTCTTCTAAAAAATAAGCAAATGGTGAGCCCGCTTGCATATTAAAAGAAAACAGTATATATGAAACACATCATATGTGGCAAGAAAACATGTGTCATGTACATGAAACATACATTCCTGTATTAAAATAGAAGCTTTGAGTATTTTTGCTTGCTTTGCCCGTCGTTGAAAGGCTGTTCAATTTATTAACATTGCAGTGAGGGCATAGTTCAAGGCAAAAAAGACAGTGTTCAGGGCCGACGTTTAAGAAAGTCTTTGATGATCCCTCGCTGCCTGTTGCGTGAAGTTCTTGCACAACCATCGAATCATATGACCCCTCAGATTGTACTCACGAACCGATCAGACAGATAATTAGAAAGCATCGTGGTGCTCTCTGAAATTCATGATGGTTTGGTGGACGCTGTTTAACACAGAGACTAAGAGAAGAAAACGCAGAACTGGTGCCTTTATTTCTCTTCCTTTCTTTGTCTCTGTGTTAAAGAGCGCCCACGAAACCATCATGAACAACCTACAACTCGCCCAACTTCCCCTTCTGTTGCTCTCTAAAATGTCTCATCTCGCGCAGATCAAGCGCTTGAGTTAGCGGGCCGCTTTGCTGCGCTTGGCAACGACGGCGCGGATCGATGGTTTCTCAATGAGAGCAAAGCATTTGCAACGGTAGGATAGGTACGACCCTCGTGCGGCTGTAAATCTGCGTCTTCTTTATTAATCCTCTAAAAGATGACGCAGCTGATAAGTTCCCTTATAACGTCGTTTCAGTGCTTTCTGCAATTACAAGATGTGTCAGCTTACTTCACCACCCACCAAAATCTGTACCAAACTGCGGTGAGCTAACAGCCGCCTAAACAGTACGTCGCATTCGCCCTCAAGTGGTTAAAAATGCGGCGCCCAACTTAGGTCATTTACAGCAATGGCAGAACATCCTTTACGTAATAAAACGTCATTTTGACGTCATCATTAAATATTTATGCATGACGTATTTTTCGCTACACAACGTCAGCCAATTAGATTGCAGTAGTCGGCTCTTGATAGTGGGTGGTCCATTTCAGCCCATTCGTAATGCAAGCATAAGTGCTTCCCTTTCTATTATATATACCTCTGTTTTACCTCCACACTTACTTATATATACCCTCCATGCATCATGAAGGAAAGAAGCCAACAGTCGGCGAGGCCAAGGAAAGTGTTGGGGATGGTACTTTATGTAGCACCGGACGCGATATTCGGAGGTCGTGGGTTCGGTTCCCACCATCGGCACGTTGTTTTTTCTTCTACTTTGTGTTTAATTATCTTCCCCTAAACAGATTACATTACTAATTTCTGTGCTTATCCAAGTAAACATTAAAAAAAAAGAAAACATAAAGTACCATCCCCAACGCTTTCCTTGGCCTCGCCGACTGTTGGCTTCTTTCCTTCATGTATTATAACGAGCACCCTCATTTCCCCTTAATTGATCTGCTTGTAGCTTACGGGGGTCTCGGTTCTGGCAGTCTTGAAGCCATAGGTAGCGTAAGAGGGTTCTAGCACAGCGTTCGCCCTCGCTCTTGATCACGTTCTACGTGACGCTGGCGGTAACAAAGGACGTTCCACGTCCGCCGCTATGGCTGAGGGTGGCGCTGGTGAACACTCTCAAGGTTCGTATACAGACAACATAAATACCCAAGCAAGTAGCAGGGTGGACAGCGGCCGATGTAGCTCAGTTGGAAGAGCACCGGACGCGATATTCGGAGGTCGTGGGTTCGGTTCCCACCATCGGCACGTTGTTTTTTCTTCTACTTTGTGTTTAATTATCTTCCCCTAAACAGACTACATTACTAATTTCTGTGCTTATCCAAGTATCCTTGGCCTCGCCGACTGTTGGCTTCTTTCCTCCATGTATTATAACGAGCACCCTCATTTCCCCTTAATTGATCTGCTTGTAGCTTACGGGGGTCTCGGTTCTGGCAGTCTTGAAGCCATAGGTAGCGTATGAGGGTTCTAGCACAGCGTTCGCCCTCGCTCTTGATCACGTTCTACGTGACGATGGCGGTAACAAAGGACGTTCCACGTCCGCCGCTATGGCTGAGGGTGGCGCTGGTGAACACTCTCAAGGTTCGTATACAGACAACATAAATACCCAAGCAAGTAGCAGGGGGGACAGCGGCCGATGTAGCTCAGTTGGAAGAGCACCGGACGCGATATTCGGAGGTCGTGGGTTCGGTTCCCACCATCGGCACGTTGTTTTTTCTTCTACTTTGTGTTTAATTATTTTCCCCTAAACAGATTACATTACTAATTTCTGTGCTTATCTGTTGCAAACGCCAGCGGCCGGCGTTCGCCTGCCAACGGGTCGGCGAACCCGTTAGAGCCCAACGAGACTGATGGCTGGGGCAGAAAGAACTGGGTTTATTGTGTGGCTTGGGTTTTTATACCAAGCCAAAGAAAAAGAAGAACGAAAGGAAAGCTGCAAGCAGAGACTGTCGTGACGCTTGGTGATGACGAGCAGAGCGGAGGCGGGCACACGTGGCGCTGACGAAGCATTTAGCAGTTCGCAGCATCCCCCTTTTCTTGGAATCCATATCTTACTACGGGCCTCCTGACACGTGTTGACCGCCGCAGCACCGGACCCTCGATGTCGCTGGCTGTGGGAGCCTCCGTTCTCTCCAGCTCCACGTCTGAGTGATCCGCAGGTACTCCAGGGCAAGCAGGGGGAGTTGAAGCAGCAATGGGTGCATCGGTGCTTCTTCTGCGGAGCTGGTCCATGTGACGGTGAACAACCCCGTTGTCTGTCTCCACTTTCACGACACGCGAGCCCGTGGTTTCCTTGACCTTGCCCGGCGTCCATTTCTCGCCGCTGCTATAGTTGCGGATGTATACCGGATCTCCTGGGGCAAAGCTCCAGCCGGCGTCTTCCCGTGACTGGGCCTGGTCGACTGTCTTGCACCTGGGCGGGAAGCACATATCTAGTCTCGTGCGCAATCTGTACCCGAGCAACATTTCGGATGGCGAGCGCCCTGAGGGTAGCGGCGTGCTTCTATAGCTGCACAATATTCTTGCCAGGGCCTTCGTTATATCCCCTTCCGAGCACCTTTTAAGTCCATCTTTAATGGTTCGTACAGCGCGTTCAGCCAAACCATTGCTTTGTGGGTGATACGGCGGTGTTCGACTGTGTGTCACGCCGTTCCGCTCCATAAATTGGGCAAATTCCCAACCGGTAAAAGGCGTCCCACTGTCAGAGACAACTGTGCGGGGTAGACCAAACTGACTGAAAATTGTCCGGAGGGACTTGACTGTGGTGCAGGAAGTGGCGTTGGATAGGGGTATGGCCTCAATCCACTTGCTATGCGAGTCTACGATGACCAGGATCATCTTGTTTTGAATAGGTCCCGCAAAATCAATGTGCAACCGCGACCATCTTTCCTGCGTCTCTGGCCAGCTAACAGGTGCGTGGGTAGGCGGCATTGGAAGCGCTTGAACGCAGGTTTGACACCCAGCAGCCACCCGTTTAATATCTGTGTCGAGACTGGGCCACCAGAAAGTAGACCGCGCAACGGTCTTCATGGAAGAAGCCCCTTGGTGTGCTGCGTGTAATAACTTCAAAAATCTTCCTCTGGCTGCTACCGGAATCACAACACGGTGGCCCCAGTAGAGCAGGTTCTGACTAACGGACAGCTCGTGTCGCCTTTTCGAGTATTCCGCCATCTCCCTCCCTTCCATAACCAAGTGCCTCGGCCAACCCTCCAAGACACACCTACAGACCTTCGAGAGCACTGCGTCTGCTTGCGTGAGCACTTGCAACTCCTTTAGGGGCACGGCAGGCTGGTCCCAGGCGTCCAAGGTCAACACGTAGTCTGCCTCGTCCTCCGAATCCTCGGGAACCTGCTGAGATGGTAGCGGTAGGCGGCTTAAGGCATCCGCGACGAACATGTGCTTACCAGGCTTGTACTGTAACTTATACTTGTATGCGCCAAGCAGAATGGCCCATCTCTGTATTCGAGCAGCTGCCATGACGGACGTTTGCCTGTCATGCTTTAGGAGACCCAACAAGGGCTTATGGTTTGTAATGAGCGTGAACTCCCGCCCGAGTAGATAGTCTCGAAAACGCTGCACACCGAAAACTAAAGCCAGGGCCTCCCGCTCAATGTGAGAATAATTCCTTTCAGCGGCGTTTAACGAGCGCGAGCGAAATCCGATCGGACGATGTTCGCCATCTATGCGATGGGAAAGCGTGGCCCCAACACCACAGGGTGATGCATCGCATTCTAAAAATAGCTCTTGTTTCGGGTCGAAGTGCGTGAGCACCGGGGCCGTGGACAGCGCCTCCTTCGCTAAGGAAAATGCATCTTCTTCCTTAGAACTCCACACCCACTTAACACCCTTTTCGAGCAACCGGTACAGGGGGGCTAGCAACGTAGCCATGTCAGGCAAAAACTTGTTGTAGAACGTTACCATGCCCAGAAACGAGCGCAGCTCGCTCACATTTTGGGGGGAGGGGGCTGATTTGATGGCATCAACAGCTTTTTCAGTCGGATGCAGTCCGTCCGCATCAATACGGTGACCGAGATAAGTGACAGACGTCTCGTGAAATCGACACTTGTCAGCACGCAGCTTGATGCGATGCTCACGAAAGCGCTGAAGAACCGCCCTGAGGTGATTGCTTTCGCCATCGTGGTTTTCCGCAATCAGAACGTCATCGAGGTATGCTTGTACCCCGGGCAAGCCTTGCAGAACAGTTTCGATACGCCTCTGGAATATGGCCGGTGCAGAAGCAATTCCAAAAGGCAAGCGATTGAAACAAAACAACCCTTTGTGGGTGTTGATTACGGCCAACTGGCGGGATTCTTCGTCTAGCTCAATCTGATTGTAGGCATCCCTCAAGTCCAATACGCTGAATCGCTGCCCTCCTCCCAACTGAGCAAAAATATCAACTATAACTGGCAGCGGGTACTGTTCCATTTCACACACTAAGTTCAGCGTAACCTTAAAATCTCCACATATGTGCACTCGCCCATCTTTCTTGAGAACTGGTACAATAGGTGTGGCCCATTCTGCGTGAGTGACCGGTGATATTATGCCAGCTGCCACAAGCCTGTCCAATTCCTCTGAAACTTTATCGCGTAGAGCGTAAGGTACTTTTCTTGCCTTGCAGAACTTCGGCTGTGCTTGTGGCTTGACCTGCAGGTGCACTGGTGGACCTGTCATGCTTTTCAGGGCCTCCGTGAATAAGTCTGCGTAGTCCTCCAGAACGGCAGTCTGTACAGCAGGGGTCAAGCTGCGGTCCTGTGGCGAACGCAGAACATGTAGCACAGCTGCTTCTTTGGTTTCGAGTTTCTGCAGCAAATCCCGGCCACAAAGTAGGGGTCCTTCGCAATCTAAGACGATGAGGTTGCAATCGACAGCTGCAGTCTTATAGCGCACCCGCATAGGCAACACTCCGAGTACCGGCAGTCTCCCCAGATAGCAAGACAATTTAATCGTCGGTTTCTGCAACTCTGGCCATTGATTACTGTGTGCTTCGTAGGTTGTCCTAGGAATGACACACACTGGCGATCCGGTATCTACATCCATTAACAGCTTGATGCCATTCCAGCTGAAAGTTTTTCTAATTGGTGGCACCAACAGTTCGTTTGTAGTCACTGACCATAGCTGGGCTGCACTAGTTTCGCTATCGCTCTCTGTATGCGCTGTGACGTTCACCGAATGGTTTCTTTCCTTTCGGCACATTCGAGCCAAGTGGCCTTGTGTGCCACAACTGTAACAGCGTCGGTGACGCATCGAGCAGGCGGCATTATCATGACCGCTGTTTCCACAACGCTCGCACTGCTTGTCACTCGCGTTCCGCTTCGCGCGCCAACGCCGCGGCATCTTTAATGCTAGCAAGTCAGAGGAGGCTTCTTCGTGGCTTATCTTCTGCGAATCAAGCTCTGCATGCTCGGATGCTATCGCAAGTGCTGTCGCTTCAGCTAAGGTAAGATCTTTTTTTTTGCTAGCAATTGTTTTTGCAAGTTCTTCGAACGGACGCCACATACGATGCGGTCTCTCAACATCCTGTCGAGCATTGTTGCAAAGTTGCAGTTCTGAGCAATTCGTCGTATTTCGACAATAAAATCTTGTACTGACTCCCCTTCGTGCTGTTGCCGGTGAAAGAACTTGAAGCTTTCGGAAATCTCGTTCGGCGTAGGGTCGTAGTACTTGCCTAACTCGTCTACTACTGACTGATAGCTCAGAGTTTGGCGTCTGTGGGGCGACTTGTCCGCAAAGAATATCAATGGTTCTTGACCCAAGCGCGGCGACTAGCAAGGCTCTTTTCTTGGCATCGTCAGTTACTTGGTTAGCTTCGAAATAGGCTTTAACTTTGAAGAGGTACGATTGCCACTTATCTTTCACGTCATCGAACTCAGGCAGGTGGTGGCCCATGGCTGCAGGAAGGTCCGAGGCCTGGATACTATCGACAGACCCTTGTGTTATGGGAATCCTCGTCGCCACTGTTGCAAACGCCAGCGGCCGGCGTTCGCCTGCCAACGGGTCGGCGGCGGCGAACCCGTTAGAGCCCAACGAGACTGATGGCTGGGGCAGAAAGAACTGAGTTTATTGTGTGGCTTGGATGTTTATACCAAGCCAAAGAAAAAGAAGAACGAAAGGAAAGCTGCAAGCAGAGGCTGCCGTGACGCTTGGTGATGACGAGCAGAGCGGAGGCGGGCACACGTGGCGCTGACGAAGCATTTAGCAGTTCGCAGCATTATCCAAGTAAACATTAAAAAAAAAACATAAAGTACCATCCCCAACGCTTTCCTTCGCCTAGCCGACTGTTGGCTACTTTCCTTAATGTATTATAACGAGCACCCTCATTTCCCCTTAATTGATCTCCTCCATGCATCATGAATACCGCTGCTAAAAATCCGTTTTCACGCTCACGTCATTTTTACGTCCCCGCAAAAAGCCATTTCAACACACCAAAATTTCGCGCCACAAATTTGAAACACGTGACTGTTCTGAGAACCAATCAGAGAAAACAAATGGCGCCGAACGACAGCCATGTTTGTCGAGACACGGCCGGTCTCGAGGGAGAGCGCGCTTCTCTTCTGTCGAGAATAGGGTCCCGGAACTCTTCAAAGTCAAAACCGTAACCAAATCTACAAAATGGAAACGATCGTAGTGGACATCAGCCAATGTCACGTGATCAAATATGGCGGTGGTGAGTGCCTCCCGTAGATTCTAGAGCACTACTCCCGTGGAGGAAGGAAAGTATGGAGGAAGGAAAGAACTTAGGAGTGGCTCTGACGTCATTTTTCTGAAGCCGGCGCAGCCGCGCCGCGACCGGACGCTGCAACGTCTCTCCTCCTCCTTTACCCTCCGCATTTCCTTTCTCCGCGACGCTCACGTACCTATGGCCCTTAGCAACGCTGTTGCTAGTGGCCCGAGTTTTCATAGCAACAGCGTCGCCGTTGCTAATGGCCCGACTTGGCTAACCCTACATTTTGACGTCACTTCCGCCACACTTTCTCCAATGCATTGGGAATGGAAAGGGCCTCTCCTAAGTTGTTTCCTTCCTCCATGAAGGAAAGCTTAGGAGAGGCCCTGACGTCATTTTTTTGAAGCCGGCGCGGCCGCGCCGCGACCGGACGCTGCAACGTCTCTTCTCCTTTACCCTTTCTCCACGACGCTGATGTACCTAGGGCCCTTAGCAACGCTGTTGCTAGTGGCCCGAGTTTTCATAGCAACAGCGTCGCCGTTGATAATGGCCGGACTTGGCTAACCCTAAATTTTGACGTCACTTCCGCCACACCTTTTCCAATGCATTGAGAATGGCAAGGGCCTCTCCTAAGTTCTTTCCTTCCTCCATGGTGCCTCCTGATTATAGTTACAGTGGCTAGACTGTAGTGAATAGTTCACTATACTCCTGACTATAGTGTTTTTCGCTATACTCCTGACTATAGTGAACTAGAATATTCTAGTTCACTATACTCCTGACGTATGGTTTGACAAGTGGAGCCTTTTCCGTGCTTTAGTGGAGATTCTCCTGCCTTTGTGGATTTTGCTTCGATTTTCAAGGCATCGAACTGCGCACAAGATCACGGCAAGTACCTCCTCCACTCCTGATATATTCGGCTATTTGGCAGCATCCGATGCCCACCCGGAATCGCGTGTACGGCATCAACAAAGCGAGTGGTTGTGCTGTGTTGCCGCGAGCGACGCGGTCTGTCGTTTGCTAATGTAAAGAAATCTTATACTGAATAGTAGCACTGTGATTTTGACATATAGCAGGAAAATGAAACAGCGGACACCTTTATAGCATATAACCAATGCTTTTGCAAGATAAGTAAAGACGGTGTTAAGGTGGTGTTATACTCTGACGTAGCGCGCGCGTGCGCGCGCGGCACGGCGACGTCGCGTAGGCCAAAACGCGACCTGACACTCCGGCGGCGCTCGACGCCGGCGCGTTTGGCGGCTTCCGGCGCGGTCCGACGGCGCTCGGCGCCGAATGCATCCGGATGCATTTCGCGCGGGTCGCTCCGGGGTATTGAGAGAGGGTTGCTCGGGCACGGCCTGGTTTCGCGCTGTCGCTCGCGAGTTTCCTGGTGAGTGCAGCCCTGAAATGAAAGAACACAGAAGGTAGATGCTGCACCGGCATGTCGTCAACGTACTACACACGTGAACGGATATAAAAAAACACTGTCGTTCAGCAAACGTTCGACAAGCACGACATGCATTGCGGCATGGTAACTACTTTTATCCATTTTAATCCGAATTTTTCCCAAGCCTGTAGAAAAATACGAACAAAAAAAAAAAACTGAAGGAGCAGTGATCACATCGAAGCTCCAAAGGCAGGCAACTATGGGAAGATATTCAGGAGCAAGGCTTCACATTGAATAACAACCCAGACAGCCCGACGAGGATAGGAAATAGTGTCAGCAAGGACACGTCTCCGGACCTCACACTTTCAAAGAACATAGAAGGTCTAGAGTGGTACAACTTGGAATTAAAACTAGGCAGCGACCATTATGTCATAGTAATTAATATAGAAGGATGGCCGAAAGCGCGAAAAATCAAGAAAAGCAAAATCACTGAGTGGGACAAGTTTAGAGACTGGAGAACCGCCGAGGAAATTCCACCTATAAACAATATCAAAGAGTGGTGTAACAGGCTTAAACGAGACGTCCAAAAGCACACCAAAATTGTTCAGGGGGAGGATGCTGCAGAGGTGGTAGACAGCCGGGTATTGCACATGTGGGAAGCTAAGCAGAGTCTCGAAAAAAAGACTTAAGAAACAAAAATGGAACAGGTGTCTTAGAAGAAGGATAGCGAAGCTTAACAAAGAAATAGAAGACCACGCACAAAACCTATGCGAGCAAAACTGGGGAGACAGGTGCAATCAAATGGAAAACGAAATGGACATGGCTAAGACATGAAGTATAATGCGACACCTGCTAGACCCAGAGAAAGCTAAAACACAAACTTCCATTAAGTTGATAAAGGCTAGGCACCATCATGGAGGCAGCGATGATGACTTCCTTAAAGAACTTAAAGACAAATACATCGGAGAAGTAAGGAAAGATAAATTAGAAACCTACAAGGGACACCCAAACCAGCGACTAGATGCACTCATAACGGTAGCTGAAGTGGTAGCAGAAATCCGTAGACTAAAGACAAAATCGGCCCCAGGGCCGGATGGGATAACAAACAGGATGCTAAGGAACTTGGATAACAACTCGGTAGTTGAGCTAATTTCATGCAGAAATGCTGGGAAACAGGGGAAATCCCAGAGCAATGGAAATTTGCTGAGATAGTGCTAATACCCAAACCCCGAAAACCTCCGACGGTCGATAATTTGAGACCAGTGTCACTCACATCATGTGTAGGTAAACTATTAGAACATGTGATTCAGAGGAGACTGACCAGATACATGGAGGAGAATGAGCTATGGCCCCGGGAGGTGATAGGGTTTAGACAACATCTTAGTACGCAAGATATTGTGCTTAGGATACACCATGATATAGTAAAATCAAGATCAAAAGATGGTAAAGTAATTTTAGGGTTGGACCTGAAGAAGGCATTTGACAGTGTAAAACACGATGCTATTCTGCAGGGCCTCACGGAACTAAACGTAGGGAAAAGGATGTATGAATATGTAAGAAATTTTCTAACAAACAGAAAAGCAAAAATAAGATACCAGGGGATAGAATCTCAGATATTCGAACTGGGGAGCAGGGGCACACCACAAGGAGCGGTGCTATTGCCCACACTTTTCAACATAGCCATGCGCGAACTTCCAGAAAAGCTAAAGAAAATAAAAGACGTAAAATTCAGCCTATATGCGGATGACATAACCATTTGGACAAACAAAGGCAGCGATGCTGAAATCGAACAAAAATTGCTAGAGGCGGCAAACAACACTGTACAATATGCAAAATAGAGGGGCATGAAATGTTCCTCAGAAAAATCGGAGTTGTTTATATACAATCCGAAACACCTGAGGCAAAAAGAACAAGTGGACGTAAATATAGAAGTGGAGGGACGAGCAGTCCCGAAAGTCGAGCAAATTAGGGTGCTAGGAATGATCCTCCAAACGAACGGGTACAACGGAGAAATGATAAAGAAACTGGAAGGACAGGTTATACAAACGACAAACCTTATAAGGAGAATAGCTAATAAAAAAGGAGGCCTTAAAGGCCCACTGTCCACCCTCCGGTCGAAAATATTTTTTCCCCGGTGACTGTGAGACTTCGCCCCTAGAACGCAAGCCCGCAAAATGTTTTTGAAAAGAGTAACTAATAACGCAGTTACAGCCACCGCAATCACCCGATTATGTCATGCTTCTCTCCTTCCGTTCCCTCGCAAAGGTTTTTCATTCTCCTGCCCGAGGTCATCTAGCCTCCGCAAGACAAATTCCCCTTCCCCCTCCGCGTTTGGCGGAAGGTGGGGCGTGGCACTCCGCGAGCGCGAAAAAAAAAAACGGCAGAGGGAGCGCGCGCCTTTGGATTCAGTCTGGTCGTGGCGAGGGAAAAGCGCGCAGCGAGCGGTAGACGCCCATCCTTCTCCCGTCAATCAGCGAGACGGACCAATGGACGTCGTTCGCAGTACGTACGTCATTACTGTGGCTCGTCGGGCCAGCGCAGGGAACGGGGAAGCTGGCTTCCCAAAGGAGAGCATGAGACAGCTTTGAATTGTATTTTCGGTGCTTTGCGGCGCGCGTGTCACTGTGGCATTTTGCACAGACTATCTCCTGTACCTGATCGAAACACTGGGCTCTTTTGCTTAAAAGGGCCTTCCCTGGACAGTGGCCCTTTAAGGAAAGTAACCTATTAAAGGCCCACTGTCCACCCTCTCGTCGAAAATATTTTCTTCCCCGGTGACTGTGAGACTCGCCCCTAGAACGCAAGGCCGCAAAATGTTTTTGAAAAGAGTAACTAATAACGCAGTTACAGAAACCGCAATCACTCGATTCTGTCATGCTTCTCTCCTTCCGTTCCCTCCCAAAGGTTTTTCACTCTCCTGCCCGAGGTCGTCTAGCCTCCGCAAGACAATTTCCCCTTGTCCCTTCCCTTCCTCTTCCGCGTCTGGCGGGAGGTGGGGCGTGGCACTCCGCGAGCGCGAAAAAAAAAAAAAAAAACGGCCGAGGGAGCGCGCGCCGCTGGATTCAGTCTGGCCGTGGCGAGGGAAAAGCGCGCAGCGAGCGGTAGACACCCATCCTTCTCCCGTCATTCAGCGAGACGGACCAATGGACGTCGTTCGCGGTACGTACGTCATTACTGTGGCCCGTAGGGCCAGCGCAGGAAACGGGGAAGCTGGCTTCCCGGTGGAGAGCATGAGAGAGCTTTGAATTGTATTTTCGATGCTTTGCGGCGCGCGTGTCACTGTAGCATTTTGCACAGACTATCTCCGGTACCTGATCGAAACACTGGGCTCCTTTGCTTAAAAGGGTCTTCCCTGGACAGTGGCCCTTTAAGGCTCATGCAAGCTTTCGTAATAAGCAGGGTCGGGTATGCCACGCCATACCCGACACGCCATGTATTTTTACAGCTTTTTCTGCAGCTCCTCTGTCCATATATCTTTGAGGCAGAAATAAAATTTATTTATTTATTTATTTATACTTAGACCTGAAAAAGGCCGAAAAAGACAGGATCGATAGCATGATCAGAAAATGCATTAAAAGAGCACTACACCTCCCGGCAGGTACCTCCACGGACACGCTAATGATGCTGAGAATACACAACACCTTAGATGAAATAATTGAGGCAACACTAGCTACACAACAAAGAAGACTAGAGAAAACTAAGGGTGGAAGGAACATATTGAGGGAAATAGGTATACAACCGAATTAATACTGGGACATGACAGACATCCATATCCCCAATTACCAAAGAACATGCACCCTGAATATAATAAGCAAAGACGAGAGAAAAGGGCCGAAACACAGACACGGAGATTCGAGACGGAAAATTCAGGTAGAATTGCATATGTGGACGCTGCATACTGCGGCAAAGGAAAAATGAATGCAGTCGTACTCAATGGCAAGCGAGAAATGGTTACAGCAATTTCTATAAAAACAAAATCGATACAGACAGCGGAAGAGGCTGCAATAGCACCGGCTCTTGCTCAGACCGAGGCAAAATACATATAGTCAGTGACAGCAAAAGCGCAATCAGGAGCTACACCGCTGGAGTAATAGCAAAAATTGCGGGTAGAATCCTCGATCAAAAGCGAATAGAAAGAGACGTCACCCTTGATTGGACGCCAGCCCACGCAGGCGTGCCCGGAAACGAGGCGGCACACAAACTAGCCCGAGATCTCACACACCGGGCTGGAGGAGTGCCACCGGAGCAAGGCAAACAAGAGGACCTCATTAACTATGGCGAAATAACAATGCGCTACAGACTGAGCAGGAGGGTCCTACCACCACCAGACTCCACGTTAGGCAAAAAGGAAGCAGTAACATACATACCCGAACCCAGTTCTTGTCAACCATATATGGCCAGAAATACGACCAGACCTATGTTCACTATGTAAGGAAAGGGGATCTCTAGATCACAGAATATGGGAATGTGCAAAGTCACCAGGCAGGGCTAAAAATATAACTAAAGACGCCTGGGATACCCTTCTGCGAAGCTCAGACCCAAGATCCCAAAGAGAAATTGTTCGACTGGCCGAAGATGCCGCCGGAGTCCAAGAACTACCGGCCTGCAACTAAGGCGACTGTCCCACCTTCCGGGTCTAACCCCCGAAGAGCGGGATAGTCACTCTGTTGGACGAATAAAAGTTCTCTCTCTCTCTCTCTCTTCAAGGCTAACATGATAGCAACTCTATAGTGCCTAGACTATAGCAACTCGTCTGCAGCAGCAAAACCGTCTTTCAGCGCTAGATGCGGAACCATCCATGTAGCACCAAAGATGAAAATAATTTTATAAAAATGTAATGTAAATTGCAAAATGCTTGCCTGATATAAAGTATTAGTATAACAGTCAAAGTAAACGTTGTAGGATTGAGTTTTAAATGTTATTATAATTCATATATTAGCCAATATGTGGTATTATAAACATTATTTTAATTTGGCAAATAAACATTGCTTTAATGAAATTTTTACACGATATTAAGCTTGTTATGAAAGCAATAAAACATGGTTTGATATTCATGACACCACTTGTGCTCGAAGTGGTAAAAAGAGGCCAATAAATGATGAAGGTGATACTCGGATGCAGTGGCTTACAAATGAGTTCACCTGCTATATCGAAAGTATGCAAGAAACTTCTAAAGCGTTAGAGAAGGGCACTCTCACTGAAGGCTCATTTCAAGCCCTATATAGCGACCAATTGAGGCTCTCTTCGGGAAAGTAAGGTTAATGTGTGGTAGGGAATGACATATGCTAGATGCGAGGGCCTTAACAGCTAGCGGCACATGACTACATTGTCAAGACGGACGTTTCATCTGAGAGCAAAATCAAGGCACTGAAGGAAGTGATGGCATCTCCTACCATCCCATTTCCCACTGTCACATATTCCGGTTTACCTTACGCCGCTGGATATATCGTTTAGTTAATCAACTTCGGGTGTGACGCTTGCGCTATTCTTCTTGAAACTAGCGAAAGAAGCAGCCACATGTAGTACGGTCTTCTACGAGGACAATATTCTAGTGGACTGCATAATCCGAAACCAGAGCTTGTTGCCCTATTGGACAAGCTTCTTTTTTTTTTTTTTCGAAAAAGCTTCCGTGCACCTACTATACACACAAATGTTCTCGAAGTACTTAAGATCCTGATTCAGTCAGCATTTCAGAATTCAACACTGAGTTGCCCGAAAGGAATTGACAACAGCTATGTTATTAGGTCCGCTTCTTTGATATTTGAAACATTTCTCAGAATTCTTCTCAATTAATTATACCAGGAAAGTGACAGAGAAGACCGAGAGGCCAACTCGATCCTTATGTGCACAAACCGTGCAGGAAGATTTTGAGACTGAATTTTCTAGACGCAGGTCGCATTTTGATGAATTGATGAACATATAGGGCAATGTGTAACTTTGAAGGAATTTTTTTTATTTTTTGCCGCTTTTTTCGATTCTGCTTAACTGTTTATGCCCATTTCCTTGATTAAAAGTAGTCGTGAGACTACATATACATCTTCGGTCTTTCAACTGACTGATATGTTTTGAACGAAGCTAGAACAGCCCACTCCACTAGACAAGTGAAATTTTTACTATATGAGTAAATTTTTGTTCTTTACTCTGAATCTGAGACGCGCCATGAATTTTTGCCGGTGCCTCTTCTGATCTAAACGAAAACGGTATACCGGTTGACAGAATCTCCACCCAACAGTTCACCATGCACTCACGTCAGGGCGCGCTACACCTGATTAAAATATTCAAAGGCACATTGTATAGCCTGGTAAATATATTTTTGTACAAAACTTAGAGGTAAAAAAATGGCGCATGCGCAGAAGGCGAGAAGCAACGAGGGGAGAGGGTGCACGTGCGGCCTTCCCCGAGCTATAGTGCTCTAGAATATTCACGGCCGGTCTCGAGGGAGAGAGCGCTTCTCTTCTCTTACGGCCTCTCCAATAGGGTCTGTTTCCCGTTCACGCGCAAGGGAAACGCGCGCTCGCTTTTAGCTTCGCCCGCGTCAGTTGCAACCGGCCGGTCCTGACATTTCGCCCCTTATGGTTTATATAAAGTCCGTAATCAACATCGAACATTTATCGTGTACGAGGAATAAAATACAGTCGACAATCCGCTCACGCGCGCGCTCCTTCGTCAGTGCGGCCGTGCACGCGCACGGTCGAATGAAGCTTCGGGTGCATGGAGCCGGTTTCACTGTAGGGAGCCGGTTTCGTGCCTGGTGCGGCGTCGCCGACTTGACGTATCCGACTTCGACCGGCGCTTGCCTGTGCGCCAAAAACCAGCAGCCATTAATGCTCATCTTGGATCTAGCAGCATTGTGGAGCTTTGTCATGGGTAGCACATAAGGTGCAAATCTGGCATTGCTTTACCAAGTTGTGGATATAATCACTGTAATCATAGTGATATTGTATGCATGAACCCCGAGCCATATGTATGTTTTTAAAATTTTGCGCGATTTCATTTTTGGCACTCTCGGAACATGTTGGTCGGACATTTATATTTATTTCCAATACCTCAAAGACCCCAGGAGTGCGAGGTTTTATATGAGGGGTTTCATGTTGCTTTCTTTTTCACACCTGTGCACTTCATTAAACCTTTCATTCTAGGCTTTAATGTCAACTTAATTCCGAAAATCATTCCGTTGGTTTAATTTTGAAAGTGCACATTGTTGTTTGGTTTTAATCTTCATATCTTTTAGCTGTGTCAGCCTTTGTGTATATTGTAATTGTTACGAGACGGTGCTATGTTTTCAAGTACACTCATACATCGTACATGGTTCTCATTTGTCTTTCAGTGCTGCCACGGGCTCCATGACTGCAGAAGCAGAAGACTGAATCAGATACCAATTGTGTAGCGGGACATGTTTTCGTTTTTGCTTAATTCAATAAAAATACTCCTCACACAACACCAGCTCATCTTTTTGCATGTGCAAGCCACACTGCACGAGTCATTACCTATATTCTATTTAGAATGCATGCTGTTTTATTCCTGCAGTGCATGCCCTTGAAATTTACATTCCTGTAATATGTCATGCAATGTTGTATGCATGTTGAAGAATGTTACTGCAATATTGCATCAACATGACAGCCATGTTTATGTCAACGTTGGCGGAGTATGGTTTAGGGAGGAAATTAGCCACGTTCTGGCAACGTTACAGGACCACATTTTAGCAATGTTGCAGTAACGTACCGTGCTACCAGGGAATGCGCAAATGTAGCTAAAAGATAAATCTGAGCACATTTGACGACGACCCAGACGGCCACTGATGTACGACGGACGTCCGAACTCAGCCGCTGAGTTCGGACGTCCGCCGGAGTTGCGGCGGATACGTACGAAAGCAGATGGTCGAACCTGTACGCCCAGCGGACAGCCGCCGTACGTCCGCCAATGGATTCGCTTTTACACAGCTATGATATAGTAATTGTAGTTGTCATGCTCGCCTAAACTGCGTATAAATAAGTAATGCCATCGAATCTGCATTATATGATATGCCAGAGCGAATAGAAGCGATAGAACGCTTTCCATTAAACACTTTTTTTCTACTTTGAGCATGTTTCATCGTTGCATTCTTCAAAAACTCCAAGAAAAGTGCAATCCCAATCAAAAAAGACCATTGGAACCAATATGGTTTTCCAACTGGAACCAATTGTGTTTTCGGACAGTTAACCCATCTGCCAACGGGTGAGACCAACTGCATACAATCGGATCCAATATGGTCACACCAACTGCGTGCAATGGGTCCAGCACTATTACCATTGAGATCCAATGGGCTACACCCATTGCATACAATGGGTCCAATTGGACATACCAATTAAGACAAAAACCCCGCCGGGGTGGCGCAGTGGTTACGGCGCTCGACTACTGTTCCCAAGGACGCGGGATCGAATCCCGACCTCGGCGGCAGCTTTTCGATGGAGGCGAAAAGCAAGGCGCCCGTGTGCTGTGCGTTGTCAGTGCACGTTAAAGAACCCCAGGTGGTCGAAATTTCCGGAGTCCTCCACTACGGCGTCTCTCATAGCCTTAGTTGCTTTGGGACGTTAAACCCCACAAACCAAACCAAACCAATTAAGACAGAAGGAAGACTGACGATTTGATGCTTACTAGGCATTACTGTGGAAACTGATAATGACATGCTTAATGGAAATGAAGCAGTACCGGCAAGCACACACAAGAATACACAGTTGCACAGTAACATATAGGGAACCCAACCTCAAGTTTGGCTTCGCGACTGCAGCGCGCGCTCCTCCGCAAGCGGCAAAAATTTGAAGCACTGGTTGGGCGCGGCGCTGATGCGGCGCTTGACCGAACGTGTTCTGGCGGCTTCGTGTGCTGCTCGCGTCGCTCGCGTTACCTGTCTTTGTGAGTGCTCGCGCCGGCCCGCCACCGTGGCTTCGCAGGCATGCAAACAGGTGTCACAGCTGAGTTTAAAACATGGCTGGAGTGGTTCCGCGACGCTCGAAATGTGGGGAAGTGTATTGTTGTGTTGTTAGCTGTCGCAACAGCTCGCATGTAGACTTTCGTGTCTTTACGGCTTCTGCACGCGGAAGCAGCTCGCGTTCTTTGTCGCTCGCTTTGTTGAAAGCTGCTTGCGCGCGCGCGCTCCCTGACCCCAGTCTACTCGCTTTGCGCGCGCTTGGATTTCCGTGCTGAAAGAAAGCTGTCTTGCGCGCGCGCGCGCGCTCCTGCTTCTAATTTTTTAACTCGCGCTTGTACGAAGTGGTGTTCGAAACAAGTGTGCAGCAATGTACACGCTTCGATAGGGTTTTCAGAAAATAGCCGACAGCGGTGGCTATTTTCGCAGCGCAAACGTCAAAAAGGGAGAGCTGTTAGTCAGCCATGTGCATTCTGTTGAGCAGATTGTAGAAGACAACGCTGTTATCGTGAAGGCTAAGTGTGTGTCGCAGGTCAACGACCACATCGTGTACGACGTGGGATTTGAGGCAAGTATTTCATTTTTATTATACCCATTTCATTAAGGCCCAGATGCTCTCTAAAGAGGGCTTCGGATTTTTCCGCTGGGTTTGCCCCATGGTTGTGCCTATCTTGTGCAGGACTCATCTTCGTGGGAGTTTATGAAACAGCACACAGCAGCAACATGCTTGCAGCGCCCCTTAATTCCTGCCTTGCAGGTACATTTATCACGGGAAATCGCAAGCTGGCGCTTTTCAGGGCATGTCCATGCTAGCTGCAAAGAAACATGTCAGTAACAGAGACGGGCCGTTTGGTTCATTTCGAACCCACGACATAAGGAGCAAAACTAACAAAAGAGAACAAGGATATGCTGCCTCGCAACTCATGATCAGACGCAAATTGTTTCTTCTTTAGAAAGCAGACACTGAAGCTCCAAGGCAGGATATATAAAATGACCTGTAAGCAAGGATACAATTGAGTGAACATGTTCGTTTAGTTTTGTAGTGTTTAACGTACACCTAAGCGCGACAAGGCTACGAAGGGCGCTGTATTGGAGACCTTCCCAGTCGAAAAAAACTACAGAAACATTTCTGATGTTACGACAGAATTTCTGTGCGGTTTTTGACGGGAAACCTGTTGTGACAACAGAATATTCTGTAGTAACATCAGAAATTTCTGTAGTTACAACAGAAACGTGCTACAGAACTACAGACAACAGAAATATACCACAGAAAAACTACACAACTACAGAAAAGTACTAAAGAACTAGAGAAAAATCTGATGGTTACGACAGAACTACAGGATATTTTGTCGTATTTTTGACAAAGTTCTGTAGCTTTTTTCGACTGGGTTGAAAAATTCCCCCCTCCCCCCCCTCCCTTCCGTGGTTATTTAACGGGAACGTATATTTCTAAAGACCTCCTTGCAGTTCGCCTCCAGCGAGCGGCGGCCGGGATCGAACCCGCGTCGCCATGACCAAGAGTCCCTAAAGGTGTATCCACACGACGGACCACGGACTGGGCCGCGGACCGGTCACGTGGTGTCGATCGCGCGTGGTCCGACTAGGTCCGGCCCGGGACAGCATCCACACGGCGGGCCGAAATAGCAGCCGACAAGCCGGACCGCGAGGCCGGCCAAAGCTATACGCTATATACTTCGCCGTTTCACGATGCGCTCGTTGGACATTGCCTCCGATTTTTTTTTACATTATTTCACACTGCCGAATTTGGCGTGCATTTCGGCAATATTCAGGTACGGCCTTCGTCTATAGGGGCTTCATATAAGCATGGATGGACGCACCTGTGCAGCCCTAAGAACGTACCTGAGTTGACAGCGTTCCACTTAATCCGTTTAATAACAGACGCAAAGATGAAGATGATCAATAAGGACCACATCAACATACGCGGACGCCTTAAGTGAGGACCGTCTCGGCTGCGGGAGGTGGTTAGTTCGAAACCCACCGCCGGACACCCACCGGTAAAAATGGGTACAAGCGTCCCCCGGCCTGGCGCTCGGCTTTTCGAGAGGTGTGCGTTTGGGAGAAGCTCCGTAAACCCCGCTGCGCGCCCCTCCTCCGCAGTGGGCCCAAACCCAGTTTCGAACCTCGCAGCCTGCAAAGGTGGTTCTGTTTGTCTTTCAAAGGTACTTCCTTTGACCCCTCACCTGAAGTGCTCCCTTAGAGCCTCAGCTGCAGCAGTCCTAAAAAAAAAAAAAAAAAGAAAAAAGAAAGGGCCACATAATGGGCTGTTGCCGCGCAAGGCGGACTTATTGTTGTCCGATGGCGGAACGAATCACTGCCACATCGGCGCAACTATTTGGGCCGTGACCCCTTTTCCCAAGCATTTCACCCCAGAAGAGCCGAGCACCAGGCCGGGGGAAAGCTTGTACCCATTTAAAAGCCGGTGGGTAACCGGCGGCACCAGGGATCGAACCCGGTACCTCCCGAATGCGAGGCGGATGCTCTACCACAAGGCCACCGCTTCGGTCTAGTGGTTAGAGCGCCCGTCTCGGCTGCGGGAGGTGGTCAGTTCGAAACCCACCGCCGGACACCCACCGGTAAAAATGGGTACAAGCGTCCCCCGGCCTGGTGCTCGGCTTTTTTCGTTTTGTTTTTTTTTTTTTTTAGGACTGCTGCAGCTGAGGCTCTAAGGGAGCACTTCAGGTGAGGGTCAAAGGAAGTACCTTTGCAAGACAAACAGAACCACCTTTGCAGGCTGCGAGGTTCGAAACTGGGTGGCCTTGTGGTAGAGCATCCGCCTCGCATTCGGGAGGTACCGGGTTCGATCCCTGGTGCCGCCGGTTACCCACCGGTTTTTAAATGGGTACAAGCTTTCCCCCGGCCTGGTGCTCGGCTCCTCTGGGGTGAAGTGCCTGGGAAAAGGGGTCACGGCCCAAATGGTTGCGCCGATGTGGCAGTGATTCGTTCCGCCATCGGACAACAATAAGTCCGCCTTGCGCGGCAACAGCCCATTATGTGGCCCTTTTTTTTTTTTTCGTTTTGTTTTTTTAGGACTGCTGCAGCTGAGGCTCTAAGGGAGCACTTCAGGTGAGGGTCAAAGGAAGTACCTTTGCAAGACAAACAGAACCACCTTTGCAGGCTGCGAGGTTCGAAACTGGGTTCGGGCCTACTGCGGAGGAGGGGCGCGCAGCGGGGTTTACGGAGCTTCTCCCAAACGTACACCCCTGTAAAAGCCGAGCACCAGGCCGGGGGACGCTTGTACCCATTTTTACCGGTGGGTGTCCGGCGGTGGGTTTCGAACTGACCACCTCCCGCAGCCGAGACGGGCGCTCTAACCACGGGTTTACGGAGCTTCTCCCAAACGTACACCCCTGTAAAAGCCGAGCACCAGGCCGGGGGACGCTTGTACCCATTTTTACCGGTGGGTGTCCGGCGGTGGGTTTCGAACTGACCACCTCCCGCAGCCGAGACGGGCGCTCTAACCACTAGGCCACGGCAGTTAACGCGAATAGCAGCTCACCACTGCTGCACAGTGCGCAACAGTTGCATAACGAAGCTGCGGTTACAAATATCCTAATTATAACACCGTGCGTGGAGCTGCTTCCGACTCGGGCGTCAATAGCGCGCTCAAGCATCGTCCTACCGCCGCGTCGAGGCGTGCTACGGCAGCGGCGGATATCTCTTGCGCCAGCGTGCGTAGTGAAATAGTCTTTCTTAGAATAACAAGCCTGACATAAAGGCGTATCCGAACTGACCACTTCGTGAGAATCACTGTGATAACAAGCAAGTTTCTGCATAACAGCTGCCGCATGTGTAGCGCTGGCTCACCCGGCCTTCTTGTACGCTATCTCCGCTGCGAAGGCCTGACCCATATATGGCCATATCCCCTTTTTTTTTAACAAGACAGTAGGTAGACCTTTTTTTTATTTTTTACACTGGGCAGGCCATTTACAGCAGTGCTGATCAAATCGAAAGCACCGTTCGCGGTGGCTTCGATGCGAAACAATCTAGGCCTAGTGACGACTAGGGCCAGTGCGCCGTCGTCCACCGCGCTAGCGGCGGCACTAATCCGGCAAACTCGCGGCATTTGGCGTCGCACGTGTTCATTTGGGAACTTCTCTTTCATAATGTAGCTGGGGCCCGATGTTTTTTGACACTTCTCACTAAACACGCCGCTGTAAAACACTTGTCCGGGACGTGACGAGGCAGCAGTACGTAGTGCTGCACGTACCGTGGTACGCGGCACTCGAAGGCTGCATAAAAACACCGTCGTACGCCACTCTAGACACTGCCTATGTTACTTGGTGCTCTTCAAAACATGCTCGAAGTGCACTTTGTTGATGTGGGCGAGCTCATGCGCTTTAATCGGGCGCAAACGTGCCTCCTCCGTTCATAGGCGCCGCCGCAGGTCCGTGGTCCGCGGTCCGAGAAAATTGCCCAGCCATTTTAGCCCGCTCCGGTCCGCGGACCTGGCGCGGACCTCATAAACCGGAAGTGGAACGTCACGTGACGCTTGGTCCGCGGACCAAAACAGATCCGTGGTCCGTCGTGTGGATACACCTTAACGCGTGAGCCACCACAGCGGGGCGAGTCATTAAATAAAACAGTTATATACCAATATAAAAGCTATAGAAACAATGAAGTAATAACCACGCAGCGAAAATTTTTTTTCTAGATATTGTCCAGACATGTCTCATTTACTCTGCGGAATTGAAATTACTCGATCAATTGCGGGACCAGTTATTAGGAGCTGAATATTGCGATTCACGAAAATTAAAGGGTGAAAATATTTCGTTTGCAGCAGAAGAGTTGATGTTTCTTTGTACACATGTGAATGCACATTCTATTTAGGTGGAAGCTACGTGTAAAATGTTCTCAGTATGCAATAGAGGGTTTACAAACGTACGTCTGGCAACCGTGAGCGGCACGCTGATCCCGCGCTGGCAGCCATATTTTGTTCGCTCCATCCGTTCGCTTCGTGTCCGTCCGTCAGCGCTCGCCGTTCTGTTCGCCCTTTTCACGTTTTAACCGAGTGTGCTGTGCTTGGACCTCTCTTCGGTCCCTGGCGGTTTCTGTTAGCTGCGCCTAGAAGCGTATTTTGACAGCCGAGACGTGGCGGGGCCCACCGGCTGCGCTGCCGAGAGCAGTTACAAATTGCTCTACGAGTCGTGCATGGGCCCCTCGGCAATCCGCAGCGTCATCCCTATCCAGGTACAGTATCCAGAGTTCTGTAATGTGGTTTTTTTTGTGTGTCTGTGCGCCTTTGCTGTTTACTTAAACGCTTATGAGAGATCATCGCGAATTCGCTTGGTTTGCGCAATCACCGTCGCTCACCCCACTGGAAGATACTTGGTTGGTGAAATGAGCAAGGATGCATTTTATTTTATGATAAAAGGATCGTGCGTAATTTGACGTAAGTTGAACTGGCGCTTAGCTCTTTCCTTTCCATGCCGTCGACGCAGTAGTTGGCATTAGTCTCGGAAATAATCGAGGGCTGCGTAAAAAAAAAAGTGCCATGATAATTTGTGCTTCCAGTGATTGAGTATTGGTTGGTGTGCGATAGGCGATGACGAGTTAATAACGTCTTTGTAATTAATTGACCAATTGATGAAATAAAGAAACGAAAAAAAAGGAAAATTTGGAAAGTAAGGGTTTAAAGGTGTCAGAATGAAAAACCAGTGCTTGGTGATGCTAAGGAAGAAAATTTAGAATGTGTAATTGATTAATTGAAATAATTGAAGAATGTGTTCAAAAGCCGATTGTTGCTGACGCATGCGTATTGGTGTATAAAATATAAAACGTTAAATAAAATAAAAATAAATAAAGAAATGATAGAAATATAACAACATACATGACATAGAAATTTTATAACATAACAACATATAACATACTACACTTGTGTGTAGTATGTTACTTTTGATGAATTCATATTTTACTGCATTGTATTCTTTTCGCCTCTCCTGCTAGGGCCCAGTTAGGGCCTGTAGTATTTGGTAAATAAATAAATAAAGAGCTAAAATATAACACGTGAAGAAAAAAAACATCGTGCGTGTGTGTGTGAGAGAGAGAGAGACGCTATCGCGTTATACCTTTAACGGCGGAGCTTAAGTGACCCCCTAATTTTTCTATAATGATATGCTATCATATAAATATGATTTTATGAACACAGCCAGTGGCACAAAGCACAAACACTTCGCAGTGATGTGAGTTGACTTTTCAAATTTCTTTTCGTTTCAGCCGAGTTCCTCGAAGCTTCCAATGTCAGCGCTTTCATATGAGATTACGGCTTCAAATGTTTACTTTCTGACAGACGGAATAAACAAGAAATTGACATATTTAAAAATTCCAGTGAATTTCAGGTAGCTGTGAATTAGCGAACCATCGGGTGACTCGAAAAAACACACAAAAGTGAGGCGCACGCTTCGTTATTTTATCGGCCGCGCTGGCAGGTATAAAACCTGAGCTGCGCGCTCTGGACGTGGACCGGTCGAAACGGGCTGCGCGTGAGCATGTTACAACACACTAGTGGGATGTCATCTTTTCCTGCTTTACTAGACGCCGCGGGTTTGACAACCGCTTGCTTTTGCAGCGTGAAACACGCATCTGGGGCGCACTAGACAACCGTATTGCTCTCTGCACCAAGCACTACCAATTCGTACGACTGTGAAAAGTAGTTTCAGTAATCATGCCCGTGTCTTAAATCCAATACATAATGGTAAATGCAACCTACGTACAAAATGTTTCGAAGGACGTATTTGCACAGCGTTCGTTATACATGCATTGCTCCTTCTCCCGTGTCCTCCATCGCGGCATAAGCTTATCCTTCAAGTTCACAAGGCTCCATAGCGCGCAAAACAACCCTGCTGTTTTTGGTGATAGCACATTCTCTGAGCTAGCTCCTAGTCAGAGGGACGTGCAGTAATGCTTTACATGATGCAAGGGACCCTTGTAAAGCCGATTAGGACTGTAAACGAACGGTCGCATACGCGCGTATACCTTGATTCCGTGCGCGTCTACGACGGTACGCTGGCTGCAGAAGGGCACACAACAACATGCTGGCATCATTCCGAATAGAGCTTGGAGCTAACAGCGACTGCTGTGATGTTAAAAAATGGAACAATCGCTTGTGAGCATTCCAATGCACCTTTTGGTGCATGCACGGGTTCTACAAAGGCGCACGTTGACAGCGTACTCGATGGGAGGCGCGGGCGGACTGAACAAAACATGGCCGCCGCGCACAGTTTCTGTTTCTTTCACTAGATGGCGCTAACGTTTGTAAAGCCTCTATTGCACGACAATCGGCATCAAAATTAACATATCGGCATATACCGAAAAGCGCGCCTAAGATGCGAACGAACCCACGTATCTTTTATTAAATTCATAGGCACCAACTAGATTACATCTGCAAGCTCTTCAGAAATTAAAGCAAACAGCGCATCGAATGGTTGCATGCGCCTTACAATCTTAGCCTTAATGAAATGGGTATTATAAATATTAAATACTTGCCTCAAATCCCACGTCGTACGCGATATGGTCGCTGACCTACGACACACACTTAGCCTTCACGATAACAGCTTATCTTCTATAATCTGCTCAACAGAATGTACATGGCTGACTAACAGCTCTCCCTTTTTGATATTTGTGTTGTGAAAATAGCCACCGCTGTCGGCTATTTTCTTAAAACCACATCGAGGCGTGTACATTGCTGCACACTCGCTTCAAACACCACTTCGCCCAAGCGCGAGTATGAAAAGTAGAAGCAGAAGCGCGCGCGCAAGACAGCTTTCTTTCAGCACGGAAATTCAAGCGCACGCAAGGCGAGTAGACTGCGGTCAGGGCGCGCGCTCAAGCAGATTTCAACAACGCGAGCGCGCGCAAATCGAGTTGCTCCCGCGTGCAGATGCTGCAGACACGAAAGTCTACAGGCGAGCTATTCACTCTGCCCGACCGATTACATGGCGTTGGCCGGAGAGGGCGCTGTTCACTGGCGCCCGCAGCGCCACCCTGCGATGCTTGGGTCCCCTATAACACGAGATCACTACATACACCCAGCAAACACGCTTCTGTTCCTGCTTATATACACCACACATCCTACTCTCATGCTGGGGCCAGTGACTCTCACAATTTGAGTGCAGTTATTATTTTGTTTGCAGCGATAGTGCAGATGATGAATTTAGTTTAACAGGTTAAGCTGATCATAGTTGTTATTATGAACAGTGTTGTTTGCTTTCTTTGTGAAATATGCGAATGTTTCCATGGATGCATTCAGTGCAGTTGGACAGACCAATTGGGCTATGCAGTTGGCAAAGATTCGTCGAACTGAGTTCTCTTTTGGACCATGAACTTATCAGTACTATAGTTATGTACAAATGGTTCTCTATGGAGTTTGCAGAGCAGATCCAATTGGGCTATCCAACTGGAACCAATTGAAATGCTAGAATACCAAATGGAACCAACTGAACTATCCATTTGGAATGTGACTTCCAAGTGGACTTTCCAATTGGTTCCAAATGGAATGGGAATTCCAATTAGAACCCATTGGAGGGTCCAATTGGACTGCCCGTTCGGAAAGAAAATTCCAACAGGAACCCATTGAGATTCCATTGGTTCCAATGTTTTTTTTTTACTGGGATGACCAGAAAACGTTTTTTCTACTCATGATGCTTCGGTGAAACTTTATTCGTAGGTTGAGCAGACACAGCAAGCAGCAAGCTAAAAAAATTGCTGACGATTACGTTACTTCCTAACGCGAAATTTGAGCGCAGCTCATCAGCTGTTTCACCTTTATTCGATAGATTAAGGCAAAGATTTCGAGCAAGACAGGTATGTACAATTACAACTTTTTTATTTTTCACACGTATTCCTCCAAGAAACACTCCACTAACAGTTCTTGACTGTCATGAAAGAAGCTTTGTGGGCGGAGAAATGAAGAAAGCAATTAAGTTATCGGGCGGTCGCGGGAGGCAGCGCGTGGGCCCTGTCGTGACGCGGGGACTAAGTCGACGCGGCCTTCACTTGGTAGCGTGCAGAGACTCCGGGTTGATGAAGGATTGAATCTTCGAGTTGATAAAATATATACAAGCAGGTTTAATGGCACTTTGTGAAAAGGTATTTACATGAAAAAAGTGTATATCAGCAAAATGGCAAGCGTTAAGAGTTTATAGCGAGAAGCGTCTGGATGAGCCGTTTACCCAGGGCTCAGAGCCTGATTTCGTGCTCTGCAATGTCCTTAAATCCCCTATGTCCAGCCCCTCTCTGAAGATGTTGACCAAACAGTTCCAGGGCACACCCCTCAGATATCGGCGACCAATCGAACACATCACTGCACTGATGGTCTGATGCACTGACTGGTCCAGTATTGTTTCGTCGGGCGTGGTCACTTGTTGTCGGGTAGAGCTTGGGAACGGCGAGGAGGTAAATTTCGATTCTTCTGCAAAGATCCGCTATGTTGGTTCCGGCAAGTGGATTTCCTTCTCAGAAACCCAAGCGTACATGCGCGCCACGAATACTGTTTCCAGCATTGTCCCTTTCCGGCAATTGCAACTCTTTCCTGCATTCACGGGAAATCCTCTAATGGCCGTAATCCTCATGCTCCTTTCTTCTCCTGTAGGTCAGATGACGTGTCACTCCGATCGTCTCCTTTGGACAATAGGCATTCCTCACTTGACAATAGCGCCTCTCGACGGGAAGGGTGAACAGTTGAACAAAAGCCCTTCCGGCTATTTCTCACAGGGCGACGCTTCTTTGTATTTTTCTTGACGTTCCCTTGACAGGGCCAACTTGGCAGTTGTAGGGTCACGACAAAGCAAAGCATGCTCGCACAAAAAAGATTCATGTGAACAGGCTCACTTAGAGCCCTTGCACAAACAGCACATATCAATTACATGCCCACAGGCGCACAGTAGTGCGCGCAAGCGCTGACCATGCATGGTCACAACAGCCTCCTCCCCTGCCAGAAGAGTCACGGAGGGCAGCAGTCGCAGCTGCTGCATGAAGAGACGACTTATAGCCGGAACCGCATGGAGCGTTTTTCGCGAGCGAAAAACGCGAGGCGCGGCAAACGGCCGCGTTGCCGCCGACGCGCGAGCACCCGCACGAGAAAAATTAGACAGTTTTAGTTTCACGTGCGTACAGAGTTACGTACGCAAACGTGAGAAGTCTACGTGCGCAGCGCGCATTTCGCCAGGACTACTTTTAGTTTCACGTACGTGGTGTACGTGAAGCAAAATGTATGAACCTTTCATACAAGTCTCGAAAAACTGTGCGTACGTGTTATGCCGCGCCATCTAGTACAGATGAACCAAACTAATTTTGTTTAGTCGAGCTGCCTTGAACCGAGCCACGCTGCGGCCGTAGCCAAGAGTCGGTCGAATTGGAAATTGCTGTTCTCAACGTCGTTGCTCTACAGTGAACAATTAGCAAGACGCATACCTATATGCGTCCACCGCACAGCGTGTCGCATGCAGTCTTCGAATGGATTGCATTCTCTCACGTCGCGAAGCATATCCAGATCGTCGCTTTAGGAAAAGAGAATTCGCTGGGCAACAGAACCAACAGAACTCATGCTTACAACTTCACAACCTTCTCCCTACAACGGATTGGCTCTGGTTGGCTGCCGGCTTGCATCTTGCACTCTAGCCACTTCTCGCTCAACTCTGGTCTGGCGTGACCTCGCGAGATCGTTGCTATGACGACGACAAACGCTTCTGCGTCAGGCTTAACAGCTGAAAAATCGTCCTTCTATCTAAAAAATAAAGGCTATTTGTCACTTGAAACTTTACGCGAGGGTAAGATTGGGTAAGCTTAAAGCGAATACAACAGTTTAGAACACGATATCGCGCCGAGGAATTAGCGGCGAAGCTGTTATTGCTATGAAGCGGGCGGGCAGGGCGTCGCCATGTTGTCAACTCTACGTACGCCAGCAACGTGAAGACGCCAACGTGAAAATCCGAATCTCACGTACGTCCGTGAAACTCCCGCGGACTCCTCACGTTCTGCGCATGCGCACTGGTCACACGTAGGCGCTTCACGTACGTGAAGCTCCCACGTACGTGAAACTAAAACTCTCTACCGCCGCTCAATTAGTTTCACGTACGTGGGAGCTTCACGTACGTGAAGCGCCTACGTGTGACCAGTGCGCATGCGCAGAACGTAAAGAGTCCGCGGGAGTTTTACGGACGTACGTGAGATTCGGATTTTCACGTTGGCGTCTTCACGTTGCTGGCGTACGTACAGTTGACAACATGGCGACGCCCTGCCCGCCCGCTTCACAGCGATAACAGCTTCGCCGCTAATTCCTCGGCACGATATCGTGTTCTAAACTGTTGTATTCGCTTTAAGCTTACCCAATCTTACCCTCGCGTAAAGTTTCAAGTGACAAATAGCCTTTTCTTTTTAGATAGAAGGACGATTTTTCAGCTGCTAAGCCTGACGCAGAAGCGTTTGTCGTCGTCATAGCAACGATCTCGCGAGGTCACGCCAGACCAGAGTTGAGCGAGAAGTGGCTAGAGTGCCAGATGCAAGCCGGCAGCCAACCAGAGCCAATCCGTTGTAGGGGGAAGGTTGTGAAGTTGTAAGCATGAGTTCTGTTGGTTCTGTTGCCCAGCGAATTCGCTTTTCCAAAAGCGACGATCTGGATATGCTTCGCGACGTGAGAGAATGCAATCCATTCGAAGACTGCATGCGACACGCTGTGCGGTGGACGCATATAGGTATGCGTCTTGCTAATTGTTCACTGTAGAGCAACGACGTTGAGAACAGCAATTTCCAATTCGACCGACTCTTGGCTACGGCCGCAGCGTGGCTCGGCTCAAGGCAGCTCGACTAAACAAAATTAGTTTGGTTCATCTGTACTAGATGGCGCGGCATAATACGTACGCACAGTTTTTCGAGGCTTGTGTGAAAGGTCCGTACGTTTTGCTTCACGTACACCACGTACGTGAAACTAAAAGTAGTCCTGGCGAAATGCGCGCAGCGCACGTAGACTTCTCACGTTTGCGTACGTAACTCTGTACGCACGTGAAACTAAAACTGTCTAGTGTCGCACCGCGTTTTCCGGGTTGCCAGACCACATAACTCTCTACGAGATGAGTTATCTCTATTACCGCATTTATAATATGCCCTTTAAATTACAGGACACTAGAATAAAAACAATCATCATGTAATTATACAGCGACATTCCCTCCGAAGTGTATTAATTTCGAACTTAATTTCGAACAACAACATTGCGTGCGAAACACTACGCGCGAACGAACACGATACGTGAAGCACGTGGCCAACGTGGCTCCTTGGACGCGCGTACCAGCTTTCCCGAGGAAACAACGAAGTTACGCCAAAAAGGTTCCGTCGAGTTGATGATAGTGTTAGCTAGTCCCTTTGTAACGGGTGATGCATGGTAGAAGAACAAATGGTAGCGTAACTCCCATAGAAGCCTGCGAGTCGGCTCTGAGCGAGGCTTTAGTTTCCCAGCGCCCCCTGCGAACTGTGAGGCACAACAAACACGTGACGTTGCTTGTGACGTCACAGTGACGTACTTTTGGCGGGGAATTTGATTGTCTTTTTACTTATGAACGAAAAACAAGGCCAACAACGACGGAGGCAGAACGATGCTCGGATAAGGCAGAAAAATGGACACCGTAACTGTTCAGCCAACTTTACTTGACATGGATTTCTACTGTCAAGTTTTACGTTAACTGAAATGTTACGGCATCTTTAACCACCTTATCATAGCATCGTTCTGCCTCCGTCGTCGTTAGCCTAGTCTTTCGTCGCGCGTCATGTAAACGCATTCTGGGGCTTATTTCTTCGGGCACGTTTGTGAACAAGGGCCTTCAAGTGAATTCGGCAAGCACATGGATAGAACCACATGGCTTGAGGCATTTCACTAAGGGCATAAATGAGTGAAGCTGCGCTGCACAGAAAGCCAGGCTTTATTAATTCACGATTACTTACACAGACGCTTCACGACAATGAAATCTTAGTGTAGGAGAGCGACCACCGCTCATTCGTCACGGTCTTCATGAAATCCTCGAGATAACAAAATGACCTGAGCGTAGGTCTCCAAACGAGACGCGGTGAGATTATAAAAGGGTAAAAGATCTTGCTAACAAACAATGTATACATATCAGCGTCAAAGAACAACAAAAACAAACGAACGGAATAACTAACGCTAGCGCTAGAACGCCAACCTGTAAGAGCTTAGGTAAGCAATTCAAATTGGGATTGCTAGTATTTAGAAGTTAATGCGTCTGAGAAGTGAAAATATCTACGATATAGCTTCGCTCCAATAAATCTTGCCCTGTTCATGATTCCCATATTTTACTCGCGCTTCATTTGCCACTGAAAGGAGTCAATGTGAGGTTACAAATTTACAACTTAAGCATTTAACATGTTCATGAGAAAGATCCCATTGACAATAGGAACATCACTGTAATAACAGCTAAAGCACGTTCAGCGAACGTTGGTGCGGTAGTACGACGCAGTAAGCAAAACACGCAGCAAGGGGAGCGGAACGGGAGGCTTTGAGCAATGCGACACGCTTCTTGGGGGCAATAAAATCTCACCTTCACCGCTCAATTAAAACATGCAGCGATACGCCGCTCATGCAGACGTGTATCCGTAAAACAAGCCACCACTTTTGCGACGTGCCTGGGAGGCCGAGCCGAGCCGCCGAGCTGTGACGCAGCATTGTCCCATCGTCCGGAAATGCGCACATGCAGCAGCAATCAGTTTCTCATCGAGCACAGACAGTCTTCGCCTTGCAGTAAAGCTCTACCAAAACCAGCAGAATGAAATACTGACTGTTTGTTACAGTTAACCCACTCTATACGCAGCACACAACGATGAACGTTGAACCGGGGCCGACGACGCACCCATTCCGCGGATGAAAAAAGCTTTGGTCTGAACAGTCTGAACCATATCTGAGCTTTGGGCAACTACGCAGCGGATGAGTGGCCGAGAGAGGCCGTTAGAAACAAGTTAAAATATTATTAAAAACGCGACACGTTTTTTCTTACGCAAGAAACAAAAACTGCATTCATTCCTGAGCGCGAATATTATGTTTACTTTCTAGTTCTTTGGAGTTCTGGCAGATCTTATTTTCTGTGCGTTAGTAATTTGCCTCACAGTTCGCAGGAGCCCTCATCATCGAGTTGATGCCGCTGGCAGTAGGCAGCTGCACGCGTTTTCTTCCAAGTTGCGCGACCAGTTGTACATTGACCTTGGGTGATGCGCGGAGAGCAGAGCCATCTGTTGGCAAACCAAAAAACCAAAATGACACGTGACTGCACGCTGATTGGTGGACGCCGGCCGTGACGTCAGCGGACGCGCCGCGCGAGGCGTTTTTTTCTACGAAGAGTAGAACCACGCGGCGGCGCGATTTCGTAGTGGGAACTGGTGGGAACGCGTCAGAATGACGCGCGCGTCCCACCATCCGCGCGGCAATCGCGTCCTAAATCGCGCCATGCGGTTCCGGCTTAATGGCCTGCACATGAACGCTTGGAGCTCGCTGTCGCTTGTCGCGTTGTTTTGATTGTCGTAGGCCATATTGCTTGAGCTGTCTCAACTCAACATCATGTCTAAGCAAGCACTCGGCTCCCGTCTGAAGAGACCAGGTCAAAAGAAAACTGCCATCGTTGTCCGAGTAAAGCCCACACTCAAGACGCTCAGGACCCACGTATGCCTAGAAAACCAAACGTGCTGCTTTACATAGTCACATATATACAAGCGCACGAAAAAAAAAGGAACTTGAGTATCAATTTGGATACATGGTGAGGAGCACCTCGGACCGCTTAGAAACAGCAGCTAAGCTCGTCCGCATTCCCATTTAACTTCCCCTTTTTGTATCTTATTTCAAAATTGTACTGCTGTAAAATCAAGCTCCACCTCAGAAGGCGAATGTTCTTCGATGTCGCAGTTTGCAGCCAAGCCAGGGGACAATGGTCCGTCTCTACGGTGAATTTGGCCCCTCCAAGATAGCACTTCTTTACGCCTACCGGGGATCTTCACTGCGTAGTTAGTGTTAGAAAAGCTTTGAAACGATTTCAGCAGTTCCTTCCCACTGTACTTCGAGCTTATTCTGCCTTGAACCTCTCAGCAACATCACCTTGTCCCCGATACGAAACGTCCTTCGACGGGCTGACTTATCATAGTACACTTTGGAACGAGCCTGGGCTGACTTCATGCTGGCCTCAACGAGTTCCTTAGTGTTATGTAAGCGATTCAGGAGGTTCAGAATGAATTCTACTACTGTTGGGTCTTCTCCGCGCCCCTCCCAGGCTTCGTGCACCATTCGCAAAGGTGAGCGCAATGACCTTCCGTACACCAACTCGGCTGGGCTAAATCCAGTGGATTCGTGCGGCACTGACCGCAAAGCGAAAAGTGCTGCAGGCAGGCAGGTATCCCATTCGCGCTTGTTTTCATAGCACAGTCCCCTCAGGACGCGTTTGAGAACAGAATGCCATCTTTATACGCTGTTGCTCTGCGGATGGTGTATCGAGCTGTGCACTACCTTAATGCCGCATCGCTCGAGAAATGAGGTGGTGAGGACACTTGTGAAAACGCTACCCTGATCACTTTGGACCTCGGAAGGGAATCCAACTCGTGCAAACACTGACAGCAGCGAATCCACTACACTCTCGGACGTCACCTCGCGCAGCGGAACAGCCCCTGGAAACTTTGTGGCTGGGCATCACATAGTGAGGATATTACGGTACCCTGACTCTGTCACAGGAAGTGGCCCAACTACATCTGATGATTGGTACTAACACCATCGGAGCTTTCCACTTATCTTGCGCCTTTCCAACCCGCTGGCACGTGTCGCATGACCGTACAAAATTTTCCGTGCCCTTAAAACATCCAGGCCAATAGTATTCTTGCAACAGCCCCTGCTTTGTTTTCCTTATTCCAAGGTGACATGACCACGAGCTGCCATGGGAAAGTCGCAGTAAGTCTTCGCGGTACTTTTGGGGAACGACTAATTGGCCCCGCTCTACTTCGCGCTTATCCTTGAATAAGCGATACAGCACTCCCTTTCTCATCTCGAAAGAAATATTCTTTGCTGTCTTAGTGGCGTTGTGGCGCTCCCTTATCTCCTGTATCTTGGGATCATTGGCTTGCTCCATAGCTAAGTCCTCTCGGGTTCCACTTAGAAGTCTCGTGAGATTACTAGACACTGGCGGCAAGAGGTTACTCTCAAGAACGTCCTCATTCCGCGTGTCGTCAAGCTCACTTTCAAGTTGGCTTATCTGAGATGCCTCGCTCTCAAAGTTTTCTGACCCGCTATCTTCTGCATCGACCACTATTTTAACTGCCGTTTCCTCCGCTGTGGAATTTTCTGGAATTAGCAGTGTAGCTAGTTCTCGCGCTTTTGAACGTGTTAAGGCTTGCACAACTCTGTCTCAGAAAAGCATGCCCCTCTTTCGCAGCAGCATGTCCGATTTGTTGGAAAACAAATACGGGTAGCACTTAGGAAGCTTTCCTGAAACGGCAGCCTCGGTTGTTAACTCGCCGAAAGGCCCTCGATGACCACGTTCGCGATTGGCAAGCACACACTCTGTTCCTCCACTACCTGGCGGATCCATGCACACTGTACTGTATAGTCGGAAGGCGACACATACGCAGGTTGGACAACATCCATCATTGCGGCCGAATCGCGCAGTACCTTGCAAGGCTTCCCGTTGGCTACTAGGACATGCATGTAGGGTTCCAAAAGCTTCATGTTTTCGTCGCAGTCACTGACATACGAGAAAGCAATCTTTTCTTTCCAGCAGTTGACGGCAATGTGACCCTGCTCATTACACCTAAAGCATGTGAGCGGCTTCCTAGCCTCAAGCTTGTTCTTTGTGTTCTGCGCGTTGGTCACTTCCCCACTTTTCTCACTGCCGTCCTTTCTAGGGAGTTTGCCTGAAGAAGCCTTCCTTTCTTCGTTTGCAACTCTAGCAAAGTGCCTTTCCCGACGGTTATTCACACTCAACTTGTGATTGCGGGGCCTATCCACTGCTGGGTTGCTGAATTGTCGGCGCGAAGCGTACTCCTCAATGAGTTCGGCAGCTTCAGTTGCCGACTTAATGCCGCCTCGGTCCTGTAACCAATTTCTTTCTTTTTCTGGGAGGCAGTTATAAAACTGCTCCAAAAAAATTCGCTCGACTACAGCGTCCCTATCACTATAGGAATCAGTGCTCTTTAGCCACTCGCCCAAATTGACTCTTAAATTGTACAGGAATTCAGGGTAACTCTCGTCCCTGGACTTAGTAGCGTTCCGAAAACGTTGTCTGAACGCCTCGGCGCAAAGCCTATACTTTCTCAGAAGGCAAGCCTTGACCTTCTCGTAGTTGTCCGCGTCCTCCTTGCTTAGCCGCGCGACAACCTCCGCTGCCTCGCAGGGTAGAACCGTCAATAATCTCCGAGACCAAGTGTCTCGCTGGAAGGAGAGTTTTTCGCAGGTTCGCTCAAAGTTAGCCAGATACAGACCGATGTCCCCTAATATCACATATGGCTGCATGTACTTTGACATCTTCAAATCTGCCTCCTTGTTTAGAAGAGGTACCGCTAGCTGGGGACAATTGCCCGACCTCTTGCTCAACTCTACTTCTAATTTCCGGAGCTCAATTTCTTGCTCCAGTCTTTTTGCTTCTCTCTCAATTTCACGCTCACGTCTCTTTTTCCCGCTCTTTCTGCTGTCTGAGCTGCTCATCCTTTTTTTGTCCAATGAGGTTCCATGCTTCACTGAGGTCCTCATCATCGGTTCCCAAAACAGTGATTGCCTTTAAAATCAAGGGTTTTTGTGCCAAACCACTTGTATCAATTCTCAATTCCGCACACAATAGCAACAGTTCCAGTTTCTGCAGCTTCTGTAGGTCCATGATCGCTTCGAGTGTCGGCTACTTCCAAAACAACTGTGCAAACTACCAAACCTAAAGGCGTTTCAACACTACCAGTTCTAAAATCTAACCCTGTTCTAGAACCTGGTCCATATCAGAAGAAAAGCCAAGCACTCACCCCCACATGCGATCGATGTTCCGAGCAGTTCTCTTGTTGGCCGATTGTTGCTCCTGCTTGTTGCTTGAGATAGAGTGTACTAGAATACCAAAGTATTCTAGTACACTGTACTTGAGATGCCACCTCCGATCACCAGATGTTGTGGCTTGTAGCTTCAGATGCCACCTCCGATCGCCAGATGTTGTGGCTTGTAGCTTCAGATGCCACCTTCGATCACCAGATGTTGTGGCTTGTAGCTTCAGATGCCACCTCCGATCACCAGATGTTGTGGCTGGTAGATTCTGATCCACCACCAATCACCAGATGTTGTGGCTTGTAGATTCAGATCCCAACGCTGGTCACCAGTTGTCGTGACGCTGGGACTAAGTCGACCCGACCTTCACTTGGTAGCGTGCAGAGACTCCGGGTTGATGAAGGATTGAATCTTCGAAGTTGGTAAAATATATACAAGCAGGTTTAATGGCACTTTGAGAAAACTTATTTACATGAAAAAAAGGGTATATCAGCAAAATGGCAAGCGTTAAGAGTTCATAGCGAGAAGCGTCTGGATGAGCCGTTTACCAAGGGCTCAGAGCCTCATTTCGTGCTCTGCAACGTCCTTAAATCCCCTATGTCCAGCCCCTCTCTGAAGATGCTGACCAATAAGTTCCAGGGCACACCCCTCAGATATCGGCAACCAATCGAACACATCATTGCACTGATGGTCTGATTCAGTGACTGGTACAGCATTGCTTCGTCGGGCGTGGCCACTTGTTGTCGGGTAGAGCTTGGGAACGGCGAGGAGGTAAATTTCGATTCTTCTGTAAAGATCCGCTATGTTGGTTGCGGCAAGTGGATTTCCTTCGCGACACAAATTTCACAGAATCCTGCATCGGGGGCGGTCCCTCTCTGCTGTCCCGTGCATCTATGTCACCAGCTGAGCCAGCTGAGTGCGAGTGTCATCTGCTTCTATAGACACTCAGAAACACGCTCAGCGTATACGCTGAGCGTGCTGCCGAGTTGCCGAGCTGCCTTTTTGTTGGTTTTTTTTTTCGCTAGTTTTGATAGAGTACAAAACGAGGAACTTCGTTACATTTAGATTGCATCAAGGCAAATATAGAAATAATCATACATAGTTATGGCTCAGGAACAGCTTTGTTGTAATTTTTTGCAAGTGTTCACGTAGCGATACGCGGAGTGTCATTTGTTTTTAAGTACGCATAATAGCCGTTTTACTGACCGGAACATAAGCAGAGGATACCCAGGTAGCACGGAACATTAGAATAATGTTATAAATTTGTTATCTTAGTTGCCTGAATGTTGCTTGACATTCTGTGACATAAAAATAGCATTAGTTGAACATTCAAAAGAAACATTTTACTAATATTGAGTTTTGAATGTTAGGATAATGTTATTCAATGTTTATGTTGCATTGTAAACATTATTTTGATGTTACAAACAAATGTTCTAAATGTTAAAATAATATTTGGGTCATAACTATAAAACCATGGCGCATATATTTCAAACACCCAGACCCAACACTTTTGCCCTTTTTCTTCCAGTAACCATGTGTTTTTCAATAACACTACTTTGCGACTAGAGCTTTGAGATGATGCCCACCATAGAGTGCCAGCCCAGCCCTAATATTTTGCAAGAAAGTATTGCTTATTATCCATTCGCCACTATCACTCATGAAACACCCGTCGGCGATGGATATAAAAGGTTGACTCTATGCTATTTGTTCAGAGGCGAGTGTAGGAATGGTGCTATATTATAAAGTTGCCCATATTGTGGTCCTTGTAAAGCGTGGAAGCTGTGTACCATCATGAGCAGTGGGCTTAGATGCTCGTGCAAGATTGCCCTACTTTTCCACGAATATGTTACATTTATGTTGCTTAAATGTTATTGGAAACATTATACCAATATTTATATTGTCACGGACAATAGGGCTAGACGTGCCTAAAAAGACAGGGTGAAGCTGTACCAGCAGCCAGCGTTCCGTACAGAGCGCGCGAGCAGATTTCAGCGTCTTTTTCTCCCAGGCGCCACCTAAGAATCTCGGGAACACAAGGTAACATTACTCCCCCTCCTAAAAAAAAAAAAAAACGAAAGCAGAGGCTGATCGCGAGCGATGGGCGATGCCCGTGGCGATGCCCGTGGCGATGCCAGAGAAAACAAAATGATCAGCACAGAAACCAAATAGAAAACGGAAGCGGGGTAACGTGTCCTACACGGTAACGAAACAAGCGCATAGTACATTGCGCATTACCGCATGAAATACAGCTTTATGCGGACAACGTGCACCACTTCGGAGCGTGGTTGTCGACGCGAGGGCGACACAGTACCCGCTGGAAGAACTTCCTATGTCACTTCCGTGACACGGCGCAAAACTTCGTAAGGTCCAAAGTAACGCGACATTAGTTTTTCAGACAAGCCGGGAAGTTGGCGCCATGCGCTGCTGGGATAAGTAGTCCTCAATCTGACGAGGTCGTTGGCCGAGTGGAGGGTGACGCATGTTCATGGGAAATCCGTGCAGTCCCAGGTCTCGATAGGGGCACTGGCGATACAGATGACCTGGTTCCCCGCAATGGAAGCTCAGGCGCTGGCGATTTGGGGCGAGCCACAGGTCCGCCTCCCGCTGGGGTGGTCGTCGGTTGTCGATGTACGACATCGGGCGGCTGTAATGGCGTCGTAGTAGGCGCAGGGCGTCACAACATATCTGCATACGTTGGACAATGGTACTCCGCGGGAAGAGGTGGCGGATCAGCAGATGGTACCGAAGGCCTCAATTCTTGAAGCTCCTCGCGGACAATGCCAGCTATAGAGCCGACCATCGGCTGGGGAGCACCGAAAAGCGCCTGGAGCTCTTCGCGTAAAACAGAGCGTATGATTTCCCGAAGATTCTGGGTGGCCCCGAAGGCCGAAAGCGGCTCCGCAACCGAAGTGGTAAGTACCGGTCTGTCGTAGGTGGTAGACCGCTGCTGGAGCATCCGCTTGATTGTGACAGCTTCTGCAAGAAACCCAGCAACCGTGCTTGGTGGATTACGCACGAGACCAGCAAATAGTTGTTCTTTAACGCCGTGTATGAGGTGGCGCACCTTTTTGTCTTCGGGCATGGCCGGGTCTGATCGTCGGAAGAGCCGGATCATGTCCTCCACATTTGTGCTTACCGTCTCATTCGGCATCTGCATACGAGACTAAGGTCCTTTCTGCATGTTCTCGCCGATCCGCGCTGGTATAGGTCTCAAGGATGCGTCGACAGAACTCGCGCCATGATGTTAGGGTGGCTTCTCGGTTCTCGTACCACGTACGAGCGGCATCTTCCAGGCTGAAGAAGACGTTTCTAAGCTTGGCGGCGTCGTCCCTCTGATTGAATGAGGCGACCCGTTCAAACTGGACGAGCCAGTCTTCAACGTCTTCGGTTTGACTGCCGTGGAAGGGCTGAGGCTGTCGTGGGTTCTGCAAAATGTAGTAAACTGGAGCTTGCATGGCAAGTCGAGGGGCGCGTGCGGTGCTGAACTTCAACGGCCCGTGCTCAGGGGGCAGGCCTTGATTCTTCCGGCTAGCACGGTGCACAGGGGTGTCGACTGGCACAGAAGTTGAGTTCTGGGCGCGCGGAGGTGTGCGGGACATATACTGGGATCGATACTCAGCGCCGACATCAAAATATGTCACGGAAAATAGGGCTAGACGAGCTTAAAAAGACATGGAGAAGCTGTACCAGCAGCCAGCGTTGTTGTTGTTGTTCTCCTCTAATTTGGTGGCACATACCCACACAGGGGGATCGGCCAAGAATTGGGGTGCAGAGATAATAAATTTTGAGATGTATAAATACATCGCAAAAAAAATAAATAGAAATAATTGCTAGGGAATAAAGAAAAAAATGCAAATATGAAAAACCAAAATAAAAAAGGGTAATTACTAACGCACGCAGTAGGAGAATAGTAAGGTTTATGTGTACAGATTAAAAATTCAAAGCATATTAGCAAGGCAGACGTTTTGTTTCTATTAAGAAGTTTTGAATGGCTTTAAAAACAGACCTGTGGCTGTACACAGGCATGGTGGCACCGAACGATAATAAAATCTGGCTGTTCAAATTAAGACTCAGCTGTTGTAACGGCTTCTCCAAATACCGTTTTCTCATCATAGTAAAACGGCGGTAAAATAGCAAGAAATGATCTATATTTTCCGGTTCCCCGCAGAATGCGCATACGGGAGAAAGCGCCAAACCAGGCCTGCGCATATAGAAATTTAGGGGTGGAGTACGACAGCGTAGCCTGGTTAGAGAGACCTCAGTCCGCCTTGATTGACATGATTTAATATTCCAGGAATACTTGAGATGCAGGTAGTCGTCTGATGATAAAACATATCCAGACTGCGTGCTTAATAAGAAACGCCTACGAAATCGTGCTGCTGTTATGTACGCCGTTGCCGGGAGGATTGGCAATACAGGGCCATTCAGATTCTTTAGCTAGTCTATCAGCCACCTCATTGGCTGTCAAATTACTGTGGCCTGGTACCCACACAATATGCATGAGGCTGAAATGTGAGGAGCAATGAAAGAAAGATGTTTAACAATGGCGAATCCATATTCTAAGAAAGCGACAAGCACAAGGAAGAAGAGTCTGTAATTACAGCCACTGTTGAGTATGGTGGGTCTAGTTTACGCAGAGCAAGCACCACCGCCAGCAACTCCGCCTGGAAAATTGGGGTAAAATCCGGAAGACGGACTGAAAAAGCCTAGTCTAAAAGCGGACAGTATATTCCAACGCCGGCCTTTTCACGAAATTGAGAAGCATTAGTTACTGTCATTATGCTAACGGGAAGAATTTGTAAATGACCTTCTAATAATCCATTTAAAATTTGAAGTAATAAGTGTTTTGCATTATTTGGGAAAATGTCATCATAGACAATTTGAACCGAAGATGCACTTACTTTTGTTGGAAGGACGTTAGAAAGGACTACGTGCAAAGGTTGTAACAGATTTTGCACTAGTATTACCTGCGGGGTATGAAACAGAGGGCATCTGACTCCAAAAAAGGAGTCTGGCTCGCAACAAAACATTAATAGGGAGTGGTCGAATTGTGAATCATATATTTTTAGATACGTCTCGACAGTCAAGAATTGTAATCTAGCTAACAACGATGGTATTCTGGCTTCAAGGTATAATACATTGTTAGCCACAAATTTGGGGAGCCCAAGGCATAATCTAAGCGTTTCCCGCTCTAAAAGAACAAGCGACGAATTTTGTAAGCAGGTGAACCAGAAAACAACACAGATCCAAATTCCATAATTGGTCGGGCATACATAACATAAATCATTAAAAGAGCGTTTCGCCGCATCCCAGACCTTGGGTTGCTTAACCTTCGCAACATACCCACAGCACGAGCCCCTTTCGCTGCAACATGTTCAATGCGATCCCTCCATGCCAGATGGTCATCGTAAATCACCCCTAGATACTTGAAAGACTTAACTTGAGGAATCATTTCCTGCCTAAATGTTAGAGAAAGATTTACCGGATCCTGAATTTGGAAAACAAGGAAAGCGCACTTTTTAACGTTTAATGTAAATCTCAAGTCACACAACCAATTCTGAAGGGAGCTTAGGTACGATTGCAGGCGCCTATTGAGGGACTGAATGTCAGGTGCAGCCGTAAAGAAAGCGATATCATCCGCATAGACATATGTGCGAACGTCTTGATCAGTGGGAATAGAACTCATTAAAATGTTAAAGAGCACGGACGAGAGAACTGCCCCTTGAGGAACACCTCTGGCTTGTTGATATCTGCCAGACTGCACACCATTCAATGAACAGTAAAATTTTGTTTTATAGGAATGTAGATATCCACTCAATTAAATATTGTGGGAAACGTAGAGTTTCTAATCTGTGCAATAAAATTCGGGGCTCTATCACTATCATAAGCCTTCTCTATATCAAGAGTCACCAATGCAGCATGCTTTATTTATTAATTTTTTTTTTGCGCCGTGCAAGAAGAATTCGACTCTTAAGATCGGTATGAGCATTCCATATTGAACATTTTGCGCGAAATCCGATTTGACAGGGACTAAGAATATGTTTTTGTTCCACAAACTCGGTAACCCGTTGGAGTACGACCCTTTCAATTAATTTTACCAAGTTTGATGTTAATGATATTGGTCTGATATTGTCCAAAGTATAGCCACCACCATTATGTTTCAGTAAAGGAATCACTTTGGCTAGTGTCCAGTCACCAGGTATTCAAGAATGAATAATTGAGTAATTTACCAACTCTGACAAGGAATTTGGAGACACCTCAAAGAGGATCTTTAACATTTTTGACGTTACTCCATCAGGGCCAGGCGCAGCAGCTGGCAATGTCATTACAATCGAAGAAAGCTGAGAAAATGTAATTTTAGGGACATCCTTAACCGTATCTACTGGGCCTACAAACATAGGAAATTTGGGAAGTGTTGACAAAAAACGCTTTTCTAAACCTTTAGAAATGTTTTCTACTGCTTTGAGAGCTTCTTTAGGAGTCGAAACACATGAGGGTAAATTTTCTGAGACAGGAATCTTTTTCCGTGATTTTAAAAACTGAAAAGTGCACGTCGGTTACTAGATTGGGAAAGGTAATTGAAATGCTCAGTATCATAATTATATTTCGCTTCTGCGACTGTGCGTTTAAATGTAGCTGCAAAAAATTTATAATCATGCCGGCACTGGTTGTGAAGGAGCCTCTTCAATGCAGCCTTTCTTCTTCTATAATCACGCGAACAATCTGCATTCTACCATCTTGTTGGTGTATTGCCTTTTGATGCACGCACTAAGAATTCACACTTCTTACGACAGGATGCAATAGCCTGGCATAATGTGTGCGATTTTAACTCTTCCGTAGCCTCAACTACTGACCTAAGAGACGAAATCAAAAATGAGTGAAACTGGTTATAATTAACGTATGATCTCAACTGAGAGGTCTGTGGAGTTCAGCGGCAGTTAACCTCAGAAACAATAGGTATATGGTCGCTAGAGGTGCCACCATCAACTGTCGACCAATTGAGTATAGAAACACTAGTGCTGGAAAAAGTTAAATCTATCACAGATTGCGAGCACGTACGAAAGTAGGTCAACCAGAATCCATGCAATTAAGGTACGTTATTATTTGAAAGCCAGTCCCAAAGACGCCTGCCGCCGGGATCCGTCTTGTAACCCCACGAAACATGGTGCGAATTAAAATCTCCACTCAAAATAACCGAATATCGACAATTAACTAGTAAGTGGTCTAGCGATCTGGTGTCCCGAACACCATGAGGGAAATAAAAATTCGCTATTGTAAACGGACTAAATCCTGGAATTTCAAAATCTAAAGCCAATAATTAAAAATCTAAAGAAAAATATTGAAAAAAAAAAATCTTAGCCTTATGACAAAATTTTGAAGAAACTAGAATTAGTAACCCACCACCTCTTGAATAACACGATCTGTCGGGCTAGTTGGTAACGATCCATATGTATCAGCAGCGCAAACACAATCAGAGGAAAAGAAGACTAAGATAGGACAGAGCGCTGAACTTGCAACTTTATTAGAGGAAACTGAAACCCGCACTTATATGCACACCGAGAAAACACCCACCAGGGGGAATTATCACGGCGACGTGACCGTCAGGGCGCACGAGTGAACTGATAAAAACACACGTGTCCGGGACATCAAAAGATTACACGAGGAGCATCATGAAAAACACGCAGACAAACCTTTTCGTGAAATGACGCACTACGGGCAAGTGTAAACAAGAATGGAAAAACAGGGTTGGGGGCGGGCAATGACGGAAGGAAACAAAGGAAAAAAAACAGAGAAGAGGGGCGCGTTTTATTAAAAACATGGGAAGGCGAAAAGCGGTAACAAAGGTTAGCAATACGAAGGAAGAGCGCCAACAATTAACACGGCTAAAGGAAAAAAAAAAAAAAAGTGAGGGGTGTGCTTCTAAAATCTAGGTGAGATCAGATGCCGCCAGAGAGAAAGGTGAATTCTTTTTCAGATAGTGAGATAGATGGGGTGCTTACGCAGCCTTCCTTAAGACCTGAGATGTAGGCGGCTTCAACAATTTCGCGCGTCAGTTGATTCTTATGTTTCTTCAGGATGGTTGTCTTCTTGAAACTGGGGGTGCATTTCTTTTTGCTGTCACATCCCCGACAGTGGGCGGGTAAGTTTTTTAAAAGGGCCCCGGATAAATCTTTCTTATGCTCCATTAATCTCTCATTTAAACATCTCCCTGTTTGGCCTATGTAAGCCTTACCGCATGTTAAAGGAATTGAATAAACGACGCCCTCCTCGCAGGCCGCGAGAGGGTCGCGATGCCTGGTTGTACAGCCACTAATCTTTTTCTTATTATTGACTTTGTTACACAGGCTTGAGAGGCGCAGTGGGGCTGAAAAGACTACTTCGACGCCTGATTTTTTACCAATTTTTTTCAGATTGTGTGATATTTGATGCAGGTACGGCACAACAGCAACCCTTTTGTTCCGCGGTCGGGCCTCATTTGGAACGTCACATTCGTGCTTCATACCTTTCAGGATTATTTCTGCTACAGATGCAAGGAGAGATTGCGGGTAACCTGATTGCGTCAGCCTCAACACTTGGTTGGAAAAACTAGCCTGCAGCTTGTGTTCACAGGATTTTGTGAGTGCGTTTTTAAAGGTTGACTTTACTATGTTTCTTTTGACCAGTTTTGAATGTGCTGAGTCGTAGGGCAGAATGGGTTTTTTGGCTCTTGGTTCAAATGACCAGCACACGTGGTTCTGTCCGAAAAAAACTTTTAACTCCAAAAACCTGATGGCGTTGTGTTCTGGGAATTCATGCGTAACTTCAAGAGGGGAAATAGTCCTCGAAACAACTTGGAGAACTTCATCTGCTTTTGTTTGAAATGCTTCAGGGATGCAATCTAAGAGAACCAGGAAGTCGTCAACATAGCGGAAAATTTTGAGAACGCTTGAAGACTCGAGCTGGTCCTTCAAGGATCTGTCGTGCATGGCCAAGAAAAGGTCACTCAAAATGGGGGCTATGCATGAACCTATACATATGCCTTGTTTCTGAATAAATCTGCAGCCGTCCCACTCAGTAACTGTCGATTTTAGGTAAGTGCACAATACTTCAATGAAGCCGTCCACAGTTGCACCACACTCATTTTGGAAGGCCACCACACCGTGTCTATCTATGGCATCACGAACACATTCTATGAGGTCAGCCTGCGGGATGGAATAAAACAGGTCTTTTATATCAATGGAGAAGCCATTGAACGTCTTTGTGCTGTTCTCATGCAGGAACCCGATTACTTCTGCGGTGTTTTTTACAAGGAAGGGGTCATCAACAGTGAGCCGCTTGAGGTTGCCTTGTAGAAACCTGGCAACTTCTTTTTGCCAGGTCAATCTTTCGGACACAATCACACGCAAAGGGCATCCAGCTTTATGCGTTTTTGCTGTAAAAAACATTTCCAGACAGCCTGTCTTTTTTCCCTGTATTGAACGAGAAAGGTTCTCTAAATTCAAGCGTTGGCATAGCTTCTTTGCATTACTTCTTAGTTTTGTTTCAGACGTTCTGCATTTTACAAAATTTGTTTGGACTGCTTCCGCGGCCTTTGACATGAATACGCGTTTCGGTAGGACGGCAAACCCTCCTTCCTTGTCAGCGGTTAACAATGACAAATTCTTCTTAATCAGGTGTGAAACAGTCTTCTTAATTGGGAACCTATGCCTATCGGCGTTACAACGCGTGACCAGGTCCACTCCGTCCGCGGTACAACGATCCGCTTCCGCCGCCGGGGCGAGGCGAGAAACTTGCCTGACCATGGTCAACAGTTCCGGTGCTGTCCTCTTGGGCTCCACGGCGAACTTGGGTCCGTGACTAAGACAGCACCGGAACTGTTGACCATGGTCAGGCAAGTTTCTCGCCTCGCCCCGGCGGCGGAAGCGGATCGTTGTACCGCGGACGGAGTGGACCTGGTCACGCGTTGTAACGCCGATAGGCATAGGTTCCCAATTAAGAAGACTGTTTCACACCTGATTAAGAAGAATTTGTCATTGTTAACCGCTGACAAGGAAGGAGGGTTTGCCGTCCTACCGAAACGCGTATTCATGTCAAAGGCCGCGGAAGCAGTCCAAACAAATTTTGTAAAATGCAGAACGTCTGAAACAAAACTAAGAAGTAATGCAAAGAAGCTATGCCAACGCTTGAATTTAGAGAACCTTTCTCGTTCAATACAGGGAAAAAAGACAGGCTGTCTGGAAATGTTTTTTACAGCAAAAACGCATAAAGCTGGATGCCCTTTGCGTGTGATTGTGTCCGAAAGATTGACCTGGCAAAAAGAAGTTGCCAGGTTTCTACAAGGCAACCTCAAGCGGCTCACTGTTGATGACCCCTTCCTTGTAAAAAACACCGCAGAAGTAATCGGGTTCCTGCATGAGAACAGCACAAAGACGTTCAATGGCTTCTCCATTGATATAAAAGACCTGTTTTATTCCATCCCGCAGGCTGACCTCATAGAATGTGTTCGTGATGCCATAGATAGACACGGTGTGGTGGCCTTCCAAAATGAGTGTGGTGCAACTGTGGACGGCTTCATTGAAGTATTGTGCACTTACCTAAAATCGACAGTTACTGAGTGGGACGGCTGCAGATTTATTCAGAAACAAGGCATATGTATAGGTTCATGCATAGCCCCCATTTTGAGTGACCTTTTCTTGGCCATGCACGACAGATCCTTGAAGGACCAGCTCGAGTCTTCAAGCGTTCTCAAAATTTTCCGCTATGTTGACGACTTCCTGGTTCTCTTAGATTGCATCCCTGAAGCATTTCAAACAAAAGCAGATGAAGTTCTCCAAGTTGTTTCGAGGACTATTTCCCCTCTTGAAGTTACGCATGAATTCCCAGAACACAACGCCATCAGGTTTTTGGAGTTAAAAGTTTTTTTCGGACAGAACCACGTGTGCTGGTCATTTGAACCAAGAGCCAAAAAAACCCATTCTGCCCTACGACTCAGCACATTCAAAACTGGTCAAAAGAAACATAGTAAAGTCAACCTTTAAAAACGCACTCACAAAATCCTGTGAACACAAGCTGCAGGCTAGTTTTTCCAACCAAGTGTTGAGGCTGACGCAATCAGGTTACCCGCAATCTCTCCTTGCATCTGTAGCAGAAATAATCCTGAAAGGTATGAAGCACGAATGTGACGTTCCAAATGAGGCCCGACCGCGGAACAAAAGGGTTGCTGTTGTGCCGTACCTGCATCAAATATCACACAATCTGAAAAAAATTGGTAAAAAATCAGGCGTCGAAGTAGTCTTTTCAGCCCCACTGCGCCTCTCAAGCCTGTGTAACAAAGTCAATAATAAGAAAAAGATTAGTGGCTGTACAACCAGGCATCGCGACCCTCTCGCGGCCTGCGAGGAGGGCGTCGTTTATTCAATTCCTTTAACATGCGGTAAGGCTTACATAGGCCAAACAGGGAGATGTTTAAATGAGAGATTAATGGAGCATAAGAAAGATTTATCCGGGGCCCTTTTAAAAAACTTACCCGCCCACTGTCGGGGATGTGACAGCAAAAAGAAATGCACCCCCAGTTTCAAGAAGACAACCATCCTGAAGAAACATAAGAATCAACTGACGCGCGAAATTGTTGAAGCCGCCTACATCTCAGGTCTTAAGGAAGGCTGCGTAAGCACCCCATCTATCTCACTATCTGAAAAAGAATTCACCTTTCTCTCTGGCGGCATCTGATCTCACCTAGATTTTAGAAGCACACCCCTCACTTTTTTTTTTTTTCCTTTAGCCGTGTTAATTGTTGGCGCTCTTCCTTCGTATTGCTAACCTTTGTTACCGCTTTTCGCCTTCCCATGTTTTTAATAAAACGCGCCCCTCTTCTCTGTTTTTTTTCCTTTGTTTCCTTCCGTCATTGCCCGCCCCCAACCCTGTTTTTCCATTCTTGTTTACACTTGCCCGTAGTGCGTCATTTCACGAAAAGGTTTGTCTGCGTGTTTTTCATGATGCTCCTCGTGTAATCTTTTGATGTCCCGGACACGTGTGTTTTTATCAGTTCACTCGTGCGCCCTGACGGTCACGTCGCCGTGATAATTCCCCCTGGTGGGTGTTTTCTCGGTGTGCATATAAGTGCGGGTTTCAGTTTCCTCTAATAAAGTTGCAAGTTCAGCGCTCTGTCCTATCTTAGTCTTCTTTTCCTCTGATTGTGTTTGCGCTGCTGATACATATCCACCACCTCTTGACTGCCGATCTTGTCGGAATGATCGATAATTTTGTAAATGAAAATGTTTTTCAGTTGTAAGCCAAGTTTCTTGCAAAACAATTATGACTGGATTCTGTTTTAAAGAAAGATAAACTAAATCGGTAGTAGCTGAAAGGAGAGATCTACAGTTCCACTGAAGAAATTTTAACGTTCCTATGGTTATGTAATCCGGGCAGCAGCAACAGCCTGCCCCAAAATGGTTTCCTTTGGTTTAGAACCTAGCTGTTGCTTTTTTTTTATTTTGCCTGTGGACGAGGTGTTGACCGGTTTGACATCGGGGATCCACTGCGTTTTAGGATTCGCGTATCTGTCTCCCCCATATCTGCATCATGAGCCTCGTCTGACTTGTCAGAATTTTGCATAGGTGATGCGGAAAGAGATTCAATTTGCGAGCAAGACATTGTAGCTAAGGAGTGCTGCACTGATAATGAATGCCCAGGTGCTGTAGGAGAAACCGTAGCAGTTTGCACAGCCTGAGAAATGTGAGCTGCCAGAAAGTTGGATATGCACTCTGTGACTGTTGTCACAATCCTATCCACCATTTTGGCCATAGTTGCTTCCACAGCAGTTATTATGGCTTTAGACATCGAGGAATCTAATTATGCTCCAGAACGGGCTGATACACCTGCATATCCATGAACTCTCTTTTTAATTTCTTGAACTGCCTCACGTCTCGAGCAACGTTTTCGGTCAATAATCTCCAGAACTTATTTCATGCGCTCTAGAAGGACATTCCAAAGAATTTGCTGAGTGACGTCCGCCGCAAAGACAACTATTGACATTTTGATCAGAGCATAAATGTGATTTATGGGCATCGCCGCATTAGCAACATCGCAAAGTGGATTTGCAACCTCCAGCAGTATGGCCATAACGCCAGCAGTTGTTGCATTGCAGAGGCTTTGATGTTAGGGGATCTACTCGAAATATTAAAGGCCACGCTTTAATCTCTGATGGACAGACTGTATCTGCAAAGGTAGCAATTACCGATTCTGTCGGCACACGAACATTATTGACCTCCCAGCTACAGCGATAGACCGCAACAACGCCTGCCGCGGAGAGAAGGGCAAGGGTTTCTTCTGGACGTAATAAGGAATCCACACCTCGGACTAGACCTTTTGTGCAGGCCAGGTGCGAAGGGATAAAACTGCTAAAAAGAGATAAAGATGCAAAAGTAGAGCAGTTTAGAAGATCCTTTATACATGACAGGTCTGGTGAAGGGCAAAGAATCCTGCCTCGACCAAATTGGCGTACCTCGGCTATTCCTTCGTAGAAGGAAGTGGTTTCCTGAAGGGCAGCTCGAACAGCTCCTGGGTTGTTCATTTTAATGGTGCCACCATCCTTAGGAACGAGCGCCACAGGGATGTTGCGGACACCGTATCTCTGAAAAGCTTCCAAAGGCAGATCATCGGTCCGAAGGCAAGCCGACCAGGGGGGGGGGGGGGGGGGGGGAGTACCCTTGGCCGGGGGACTGCGTCGACAGTACCTTAAATTGACAACGTCACCGCGTGCGTTAGTCAACAGAGAGAACAAAAGACGCAGAGGGGAAAGACAAAACTAGGACCAGCGACCCAATACGTAGCCGATCGGCGTGTGAGCAGGCCACGAACACCTTCAGCTATTCCTCCATGGCGTCCGCCCTTCAGCGTCTTTTTCTTCCAGGCGCCACCTAAGAATCTCGGGAACACAAGGTGGCAATATGCAACATTTCTACAACATTAGAAAAAAAAAGAACATTAACAACATCAAAATAACGTTCGACTGAAACAAAAATGTAGCATCGCTCTAATGTTTCGGTGCTTACTTCACATTTTCAGCGGCCCGTGATCTTTCAAAAAGCTTTAGATCGTCGTCTGATTTTATGTGCCCTCTCCATTATCCGCTTTCGAGATGCGAGTCTTGAAGGTACTTTTGGAAAATTAGTTGCTGTTGATCAGGCGAATCACTCATTATAGTTCGATAGGTCACCGAGGCCGCCGTGGACACGCACTCCACGATGAACAAGATGTGATGTGAGAAAGTCGGAGAGTGTCGGTGAACGCGCACGCTGTCAAAACGAACAGAGAGCCCGAGCGCCGGCTATCTGCCCAGCTAGGACGCTGGAACCAGGGTGGTCCTTTAACACCCCCCCCCCCTCTTTTTTTTTTTTTTAAGGGAGATAACGGAAGGGTGATGGAGAGACAAAGTTCATTAGCTTTCTTCCGCACAACATTCTTAGAACCGGTGAACGGGGTGACCGCTCTTTCTTAAAATAGCACGGTGCAGCTTGTGGAGCAGTGCGAACATGTGTGTATGCTGTTCCTTTCCTGTCCCGGCGCCTCGAAGAATCTCCACACGCGACCACCCATAAGTATGGTACCTGCCTTTCCTTTTTTTTATTTTTTTTTTTGTTCTGTTTCCGGCTTTGCGTGTTGTGCCATAGTTCATGTCACCGAACAAAAGCTGAGGTCTTCGAACCAAACTAAAGGAAGCGCTTCTCAACACGCTTTCTGCAACGGTGCTGCGGAGGCGAGCCACTAAATGCGCACTGCTCCTGCTGCTCAGAAGTTCCAGCGACTACATGAAACCCAGGACCGGCTGGTAGTTTTCTTTTATTGTATTTCGTTTTATTTAGCAGCAAATACGTGCGCATAATAGGCATGGAATATTTTTATATTCTCTTCGGTAGTTTAGGCCCTTTAGCAAACAAGTGTACATATGCATGTATATATACTGCACATGCAGGCATTCAGAAAGTAAAATAAGTTCCATGCAGAAAATTTTCTCCCATGAAGAATATTTTAGGAGTGACATGATCGCGTAAAGGGAATCATCACGGATTTTCACAGAACATTTAGAACAGATGTTTACTCGTTCTTTCCAAATTATTGTAGAAAAAAGGACCCGGAACAAAACCTTGTTCTGTGTAACTAAGGGATTTTTGGTTACTGTTGCAGGTAACAGTATTAAATAATTCTCATGAACCTGTCCGTTCGCAATACATAGAAACAATATGAGTAAAAAAGAAATGAGACACAAAAAAACACCGTAAAATAAGTGAATACATTCTTCATTTTCTGAAATGTTCAGAAAGTGCAGGGGACCAAATTAAAACGGAACGCAACGATCAAGGAAACATTAATAGTTTGTAAACTACTAGACGCCACGGTACCGGCACGATTGAAAGTATTGCGCTCACAGTCACAACCCACCAAAACGGAACGAAAGACGCAGGTGACACAAAACAACCAAACAAACAAAACAAACCGTCTTAGTGCACTGTACTCGAAATGAATACTTCACTCGCCGAAATTTCTGCTTTACTGACTGCTACTTCGTGTGGCCTACAAACCCAAATAACACTTATATTTAGTGCCTGGCGTGGTGATTACAGGTTGTGTTCGATAAATGTGACGTAATTTTCTGGAATTGACTCATTTATTGCATAGTGCTCATTTTACATGGTAACTCTACTTAAGCAGAGTGGCAATCATTTTAAAACAGCGCTAGAACACGGACAGAGTGTAAACAGTGTGAAGCAGTTGTGTATAGGATTCCGCTGACATGCGGAAAGACATACGTTGGTCGAACGGGACGCTGTTTAAATGGTAGGATCCGTAAGCACAAGAAAACGTTAGAACTGTATAGGGGCGGGAATCTTGTCGACCATTTACAGGACTTGCTTAACGCGTTAAGCGTGCAAACTGTTTTCATTATACGTAAAAATGTCGTTTTACATAATTTCTGTGACGGATGGAGTGGACGATTTCTTTGACCTGAAACCATGTTGAGATTATTTCAATGAAGGAGCCAGGAATGAACGAAAAAAAAAAAAATAACAACGGGCGCACAATCAGCGCCGCAAGGTACATGCAAGGTCGGCTTCATCTCGGTAAGTGGAACCAGTGGTATCAAATTGGTCGATACGTCCTTGTTCCCCGTCACGAATGCACGCAAAAAGAAAAGAATAAGAACAAAGGACATTGGAACCTCAATTAGAGTACCCGGCGGAGAAAGGTTAGTTAGTCTGTTACGAAAGGTCCTAGCTTGAGCTTTGCCCTACGCTGCGTTGCTGCGCGCAGCCGTACAAGCAGACGACAATCGCACTCCGCTGGAGCAGCCACCATGCAGCCACCGCCGCGACCGTCGCGCGCTCAGTCTAGCGGTGACGTCACGTGACGTAGAGGCACGTGACAGCAGCAAGAGACCGTCCCCGCAGTCCCCTGTGCAGGATGCTGTGAAATTTGTGTTGCCCAACCTACCCCTATATTATGACGCATTCGGTTGGGGGGACGAGAGCAGAGGCGCCGAGCATTGCAGAGCAGTACAGGAGCCACAGGAGCACGCCGAGCGAGCGTGTCCTCCCACGAGAACGCTCTCTGCGTGTCGAGAGCAGCGCGCCACGACCATGTGACCGCAATTCACTCCCAGCATTCTCCGCCTGCCCGCAGTGGCGGCAGTTGCAACCCGAGGAGAGGCCAACGCTCCGTGAAAAACCGCTTGTTTTGTATGCCTTTGTTCTCACAGCGAGGCGATCTGCCTCCTTTGGCCCTTTCGACGCCAGCAGCGACTCTCAAACATGCATACAGCACCTGAGCAATGCTTTCCGCTCGCCGAGCGCCGAGCGCCGACGCTATGCAGCCGTCATTTTAAGCGCCGCCAACTCAAGAACGTAAAAAAATCACAGTGGCTTAGCTGTAGTTAAGCCTAGGAGATTCCGAAAGCAACTGCTTGGCTGGCTTGAGAAGAAGCACGCATTCGCCGAGCCGCATCTTGAGAATGACGTCTGGCTCGACGCTCTTCACGTTGTTCCTCTGTCTTCGTAGCTCGCTGTCGCTTCCTGGCTTCACACTGGCGAGCCTCCTTCTTCCATTGCTTCTCAGACAGCATGACGAACTGTCTTACAAGCGCTGAAAGGCATGCTTTATACAGCGCAGCCTCCCCTCCTTTACTTACCGAAGAGAGGAGAGAGGCTAAGAGTCTCTGAAGACGACACCATGGATAGATGGATGGAATATAGGAACGTCCCTTTGAAACGGGGTGGTAGTAGTTGCTAGCATGCTCATTTCCTCCCTATATCCTAATTATTGTTTAAATTTGTTAACTATGCCATCATTCTATTTATTGAATTTTTGTTTCTACACTACTAACATTATGTCACTTTTCTGCTTTTAAGCCACCAATCTTCCAGTCGTTTTTTGCTAGCTTCCACCGCAGGTTTATTCACCCGGCCACTGGTATCTCTAAACCCAGAGCTTCAGTAAGAGTGACAGCGCCTGCATCGACTTCCGGATGGATACCATCACATTCGAATATAATATGGTCAATTGTTTCAGTAAAGTTACCACATGCTGCACATGCGTCATCTTCATTGTTGAATTTCTTTTTGTAGCTGCGTGTACTAAGGCACCCTGATCTAGCTTCAAAAAGTAGGGCACTGCCTCTTGAGTTACCAAGGAAAGCTTCCTTCCTGATCTGCCTTTCCACTTTCGGTATAATTTCACATATAATGCCACCTGTTAGACCCCAGCGCACCTAGTGGGAGAAGCTCGAAACGCCCGGCGTGGCTACGAGCCACTCTACGTTGAAGCACAGCCGGTCTCGAGGGAGAGCGCGCTTCTCTTCTGTTACGGCCCTTCCAATGGGGTCTGTTTCCACCGCCCGCTGCGCCTCGGTGGGGCCGCCACCAGAGTCACTGGCCGCCACCACCCCACTGCTGCTCTTCCGCTACAGCAGTTCACAAAAAAAGCTTTTCAAATAATGCAGTCCACTAGAATACTTTTCTCGTAGAAGAGTGTACTTACATGGGGCTGCTTCTTTCGCTAGTTTCAAGAAGAATAGCACAATCGTCACACCCGAAGTTGATTAACTTAACAATATATCCATCGACGTAAGCTAAACCGGAATATGTGACAGTGGAAAATGGGACGGCAGGAGATGCCATCACTTCCTTCAGTTCATTACTGATTGCGGCACAGCAGAAATGATTTTTTTTTGGCATCGACGCAAGGTGCCTTGATTTCGCTCTCAGATGAAACGTCCGTCTTGACAATGTAGTCAAGTGCCGCTAGCTGTTACGGTCTTCGCATCTAGAATGTCGTTCCCTTCCGCACATTAGTCTTACTTTCCCGAAGAGATCCTCAGTGGGTCGCTATATAGGGCTTGAAATGTGTCTTCAGTGAGAGTGTCCTTCTTTCAAGCTTTAGAAGTTTCTTGCATACTTTCGATATAGCAGGTGAACTCATTTGTACGTCACTGCATCGAATATCACCTTCATCATTTATTGGCCTCTTTTTACCACTTCCAGCACAAGTGGTGTCATGAATATCAAACCATTTTTTGTTTTCATAATAAGCATAATATCATGTAAAAATTTCATTAAAACAATGTTTATTTGCAAAATTAAAATATAGTTTATAATACAACACATTGCCTAATATTGAATTGTAATAACATTTATAACTCAACCCTACAACGTTTACTTTGACTGTTATACTAATACTTTATATCATGCAAGCATTTTGCAATTTACATTACATTTTTATGAAATTATTTTCATCTTCGGTGCTACATGGATGGTTTCGCATCTAGCGCTGAACGATGGTTTTGCTGTTGCAGACGAGTTGCTGTCATGTTAGCCTTGAAGAAGCTTCGATATGATCACTGCTCATTCAGTTTTTGTTTATTCCTATTCTTGTACAGGCTTCGGAAAAATTCGGACTAAAATGGACAAAAGTAGCTACCATGCCGCAGTGTATGTCATATGCTTGTCGAACGTTTGCTGAGCGACAGTGCAAACATAATAAAGACTCCGTTCACGTGTGTAGTAGATGACGACATGCCGCTGCAGCATCTACCTTCTGTGTTCTTTCACTTCTGGGCTGCACTCACCTCGAAACCCGCGAGCGACAGCGCGAAACCAGGCAAAAGCCACCCGCCGCCGCTGAAGCAGACGCGGAGCGAACAGTGAGCAGGTCACGCCCCTTGAGGCGACGGAGAGCGTAACTCAAGGAGAAACGTTCCCATTGCTCCCGCGGCGATTGAGAAGGCCGTTAGAGAGAGCGCGCGCTCTCCCTCGAGACCGGCCGTGCCTGAAGAGGCGCTGGTATGACTTCAGTAGTCACATGGTGTAAAGCGTAACTACCGGACCACGCTACGCTGAAGGCTCGAAGCCTGGCGTAGTATTGCTTTCGCAATAATAAAAAAAAAAAAAGGATGGCGCGGAGAAGCTTTCTGACTTTGTGCACAAAGTCAGAAAGCATTGGAAGCCAGTGGGTACATTCGATTATCTCTCCTGGACTGCTTGCTGACAGCTGTCCGGCGTTCGGTTTTCCTCGGGTAGCCCAGAAGCCCTGCTCACCAGTAAAGCTCCTGGGCCAGCGGCCATTTTGAGTTTCACCCCGAGCGCATTCTGAGTACTGTTCGTGTTCCTCTGCGTACGATATTGTGCGCTAAACAATGACAAAAATCTCTCTTAGCAGCTGTATGACGTTTGAATGTTGCGTCTTCGCTTTTAGTCTTGAATTTCACTACACACGGAAGCATCCAGAGCGAGCACGGATTGTTTCGCTATCTTTTCAGCTCGCAATTTGTGAAAGCGTCGCAAGCGAACCACTTTGTGCTGGAGCAGCTAACGCTTATTGCAAATGCTTTTGCAAACAACTTCTGCTTTCGAGCACAGTGAGCTAGGCCCTTGGAAAAAACTTTGTGAGCAGCGACGGTAAGAAAACCCTGCCAAACTGAGGTCTGCAAAACGCTTCCATTCAGGCATGTCACACTCTACAAGAATGCTAAATTGGGCGAGTTGGTGCATTCGCATTTTAGGAAACGTAGCGAATGCAGCCATGTGACCATAAGCGCTCGTGTGTGTTTCCTTCTTTTTTGTCCTTGTCTTCTTTGCGCTACGTTTCCTAAAATGTAAAATGTCACACTCTGTTCGCGAAGAGCACCGATTGATTCACGCCTCTGTTATTTAAAACATGCGCGCGGCGTCATTGCGAAAGAGCTGAGTCGTGGTGACTGATGGTTGGCATCGTCTGTCAAGAGCGGCAAGAGTAAAGGTTGCAGGGAGTTCGCAAGGCCATGTGACCATCACGCTGCTTCCTGTCAGAGCGGAAGCCGAGACCTGTCAGCAAGCAGTACGAGACTGGAAAATCGAATGTACCCAGTGATTCTACTCCTGCTCTCCCAATGGAGGGCGCCCGCAGAGCACCCTAGAGAGCACTCTCTGTCACATGTTTTCTCTTTCTTTGAGAGAACGTCTTGCCTCAAATCCTGACGTGAATGCTAGTTTTCTTTCGTTTTTATTTTTTTAACGATTTTTACTGCCTCTTTAACGGTACTTTCAAGTACTCGGCCACAAAATTAAGTTTTGACAGGGGAGGGTAACAGGTGGCAACGATGCCGCTCGACAACTTGTTTGCAGCAGGATGGCGTGTAATGAATGCAACAAATAAGTAAAAAAAAACGACGTTTATTTTTTTTTTACTTATTTTTTCTAGTGTCGATTGAGCAGTATGGCAAGAGAAACAGCTCATCATTCGAGGCTCAACAGCTCAGTAGACATCGAAATGTCGTTAACACAACTAAATAAATAAAGCGTAAAGTCACTCAAACGAGTTTCCTACGTGGTAAGGAAGTCGTGGCGAACTACATGCGGCGTGATGGTGTCGCTTAGGTTACTAGAAAAAAAAACAAAAAATGCGCCGCGAGCTCCTCATGCACGTGGTCGCCGACGACACATGGACAGCAGCTATCATATGTCGGAATCCCAAGGAAATATGGCTAGCTAGAGGCGCACAGCGGAAAACCATCTAGGCTAAGAAAACTGACAGGGCAGGCAAAGTGAAAAGTTTACAGTTAAAAGTGCTTATACTTCAGTGGGGGGCGGGGGGGGGGGGGGGGGGGGGCGGAAAAGCGAAGGATGGTGAGGGAAAAAACAAAAAAACCGTCAGGCTGGGGGACGGACAAATGAAACCGCCCAAGAGGAGAAGGGAAGTAGCGGCATAAGCGTGTAAGGGTGTGGAAAGAAAGAGGAACGAGCTGAGAGGGAAGAAAAAAATGAAAGCAAGCAAGCAAAAAAAAAAAAAACGTTGCCAAGCCAAATTCGCGAAACTACCCAATCGAAAAAAACTACGGAACTTTGTCAAAAATACGACAAAATATCCTGTAGTTCTGTCGTAACCAGCAGATTTTTCTGTAGTTCTGCAGTACTGTTCTATATTTCTGTAGTTTTTCTGTAGTATATTTCTGTTGTCTGTAGTTCTGTAGCACTTTTCTGTTGTAACTACAGAAATTTCTGATGTTACTACAGAATATTCTGTTGTCACAACAGGTTTCCCGTCAAAAACCACACAGAAATTCAGTCGTAACGTCAGAAAATTTTCTGTAGTTTTTTCCGACTGGGTAAGTACAAGACATAGTAAATGCGCAATTCAAACGCTCCATTCCCGTTGATTACTCTGTATTGTACTGGTGCTTATGCAAGCTGTCGTAGAATGGGAATTATAGACCACAGGACAGCTTAAATAAAAATTATGCAATGAACAACTGCATCCACGAGCGCGGCCCACTGGGCGCGCACGGCGGTACCAGTAGACGTGCATTCTATTTATCGGGCATGCCAATTGGCACCATGCAGATAGCGCTGATGCCTATGCGTTGCCCAATTTCTTTCAATAAAATTTTGTTTTCCGGGTTGAGAAATGATGCTAATGCAGGTGAAGGTAAGTTTGTCCTCTTTCGGGAAAAATGCTTCGCGGTAAATCTGGACGCGGCAATACCCGGGCATGATTGCCAGCTTACTGCTCGTTGGACGGCAGCGATCCAAGTTTAGCGTCGTTTCGCTTCGTAAAGCTTATTTGGGGACGTGAAAAATATTTCATCAGGCCAGTGAAAATGTGTGCAACAGCAGCAACCCAGGGACTGCAACCTAGCAATAAATTGTTACCGCTGAGTGCCGCGAATTGAAAGAACGAACGGCGAATGCGCCCCATGCACAACAGATCCGCCGCGTCTCCGCTGCACGGCCAGGCGCACGGGCCACTACGAAAATCTCCTTCCCGCCGCGAGGGGCGCGCGCGTCGCGCCGTGAGTAGTAGGGAGCCTCGATGCAAACGGTTTGCATCGAGGTTCTCTAGTCGCGAGTTACTCCTGCACGGTTTAAAGGTGTGAAGGGTGCTGCCATATTGGGGAGCTGCAGCTGCTATCACAGGAAAGTGTTGACGACTTTCCCCCTTAACAGCCAGTCAAACCGGTTTCTCCGAGGGTCGTAAGATGGTCTATACAGTAACTCTAGTTTTCCCGGGCTTTAGTTTTCACGAGCTCCGTCATTGGCTGAAAGTTGTCCACTTTTGCTCACGACTGTACTTACGTTTTACCTTGACCACCGCCGCCTCTGATTAACAAGACTGAACCCGTCTAAAAGAGCTCTCGCGCGTTTCAGCCGCGAAAAAAAAAAAAAGAGAAAAAGGTTGTAAGGTAGCTTATTGCTCTCTGAAATAAAACATGCAGTACAGCGCGCAAGCGATTCCGTTCGCGATGCCTTTCTGAGCCTTGCGTCCCCCCCCCCCCCCCCCCCCCCCCCACACACACACACAGATGTTTCGCGAACTTATTTTATATTTCTTTAGCTTCACTTCCGGGCTCTACATTTTGGCGCATGCAGATCCTCTGCCAGTATAATGCCACATGCCTGAAGGAGTAAGGTGCTGTTGCTCTCGAGATCACATTTATTTCGTTCTTTGAAGGGATAGAAACATTACATTCTACGATGTACGCCTAGCTTTTCTAACGGCACCCCGTCTGTGTAGATATGTTTGGGAAATTAGTATAGGGATGGTCAAAACGCCTCTGGCGACCATTTTTGTCTCAATTTATGCTCAACCCATTGCTGCTCTGCTTAAAATAAAAGGAAAAAAATGCAGTTACCATGCTCTGAGGCTTACTACCCTAGCAACTCCGTAACATTCACATAATATATGTAACCTATAAGAGCTACACAAGAAACGGGAATTTATTTGCAGTCTTTTGATGGAAACCTTCCAGTAAAAAAGTCTGCATAAAACAAAGCTGTCTAGTTTATTTGGTCTAAGTCTTCTCATTTCATAATGCTTCGGATCGAATGTGACATTGCGGAGAAAAGAGCGCAAATAAACTCTCGTTTCCTGTGTAGCTCTTATAGGTTACATATTATGTGAATGTTACAGGAGTTGCTAAGCTAGTAAGCGTCATTTTATTTTGAGCAGTGCGACAATTAGTTGAGCAGGAGACAACAGTGGTCGCCAGAGTTGAGGCGTTTTCATCGTCCCTATACTAATTTCCAAAACATCTACACCGACGGGGTCCCGTTAGAAAAGCCAGGCATGCTCGTAGAATGTAATGTGATCCTGAAACAAATGTGATCCTGAGAGCAATTGCCTTCAGACATGTGACAGTATACTGGTGCTTCTTGTGGCAAAGGATCTGCATCGCCAAAATGTAGAGAGCCCTGAAGTGAACGACTACTTTTTCTTTAGGCGAATTCTTAAAAACTGCACCCCTTACCTTCAAAGAAGCATTCTGTATTACTAATATATACTCCCTATTCTAGAATATGCATGCCCAATCCGGGACCCACATACGCACAACCTGATTAACAGACTTGAATGTATTCAAAAACCGCGCCGCACGTTTCGTTGCCAACAATTAAGACTTTGACTCCAGCATAACAAGCCTTAAAACCGAGCTTGAGTAGCAGCCCCACACTGTAAAAAAAAAAACGTAATTTTACGCAGACAACCTCCTTAAAAGAACGTCAAACGGTTCTGTTTTCCTCAATACGTATTGAACATCCGAGAATTGGCGCACGGATGAAGGAGAATGTCCTTATAAGCATTTCAGACACTTTCGTTTTACTCAATAAGTATTGAACATCCGTGAATCGAATTTCAGGCGCTTCCGTTTTATTCAATACGTATTGAAAATCCGTGAACCGGGCATGGATGAAGGAGGAGTTCACGCCACTGCGACGCCCGCATGCCCAAGTATGGAAGATCCCCAAGCATGCACCCTGTACATGCTCCCACGCCTTCCCGTCGGGCTGGGCTTCTCGAACCACCTGCACAAGAGCAATATTCTAAAGCCGCGCATGGTTTCTCCTCTGGCCGGATGCTGCTGCTGTCAAGCATAGTACACACAGCAGCATCACCTAACGCCCAAAGCAATGCGCTCTCGGCCGGTGATCGGAGAAGCGCTTTCATCGCGGCCGCGGCGGCGGTATTGCAATGGAGTCAAAATACAGGTGCGCCTGTCTGCTATGCGGTCTCAGTGTAAGTTGAGATCGAAACCTCCGCTGGCGTACTTTTTGTTTCATTCTTTCGTTCATCTCTTCCCTCCCGGCGCTGCGCCCACCGACAAGTGAGAGGTACTGTACATAGACCTTGGGTACTGCGCCATTTACTATAAAAACAAATAGAAAACTGCTCTAGAAGTCGGCGTTCCCAGGCTCTTCGGTAGTCGCCGTGTTGGCCGATTCGATGTAAGCCAATTTTTTCTTTTTTTTTTTTTAATCACGCCTTGTACGTGTCATCTCCCAGCGGAAAACACGTTCTCACGCCTTCGCGCTTACTCCGCACCGTCTGCTGCATAAAGCCGCCCGCGCCCGCGCCGACGACTGCTTCGTCCCCTCGTCGCTAGGGCAATGACGCATGCGCCGTAGCGGTTGTGCACTGCATTCTCGCGCCTTTTTCAAGTGAGCACAGGGCGTGGACGTGTGGAGCTGAACGTCTGGACTGCGATACTGCATTGCAACTTTTTATCTTTGACGACCCAGCCATCTTGTGCGCTTGCGAATACATCTGGATCACCGACGAGCAAAAAAAGACAACGTGTTCGCCAAACAGGTGAGAACAATCTTACAATTGTCTTTGAGGTGCAACCCGTGACTGGCTTCGTACGGGTGTCTAAGAGCAGTGCTGCGCGCTTCGCAAAGGCGCCATTCAGGCAGTGCAAACATTTTATTCAGTGAACAATTTCGATACAGGCAGTGAGGCGCGCTCTCTTTACAAACTTGTTTATTTGCATTGCTCATATGATTTTCGTTTCTCCGCATGATGAGTCCAGACAGAGGAACTACTCGGACCATATCGAAACTATTTTATAGCCCTGTCCGACTAAACGAACGTCCGGGGTTGAGCGGTACTTAAGCAGCACACAGCAGCACCTTGGCTTCTATTTTGGTAAGCTGCGGTGATCAGATTTAAGGAGGCATAAACCACTTGTCAATCCCGAACTAAGCCGCTCGTTTGTACCGTGGAAGTTTGTTTTCAACTGGAGCTGTTCGACCGCAGTATGCAATAATAATGCGATAGCGTTAAAGTTGCCGATTAGCAGAAAATCCGGCTAATTGTCAGCGAAAAATCACGGGCGTGCTTTGACAGGTGATAAGACATGGTGCTGATTGTTCAGAGGGTTGTGCGCGGGGTGGTCTTCGTATGACAGCTTGTTTGTAAATTATATGACAAACTATTTTTTATTATAGCGTTATTACCGGATGGTGCTGAAAGATGAACAGATGCCCGAGATGTGCGCAGAGCTTTTCTACATGGCTGGCCTACTTTGAACATTTTTCTTATCATAGTAGTGTACTCGGTGGAGCCTTATGTCCAATCAGTCCGTGCGGTGCTACGTTCAAGAACTACCGAACCTTCAGAAGCCATGTCTTCAGGCACCACAGAAACCATGCTGAAACAGAAAACATTGCCTTCCTGTGTACTGTGCCATCCTGCGGGAGATACGAGTCATTACGGATGAAGCTTGTGTCACATATTGTGGACCATTTCAAATAGAGAACAGAGTAGAAAATTAGCATCGTGAAACACAGGCACTGCAGCAGACCAAAAAACAAGTTAAGAAAAGTAAAAGCAGCAGCTATGGCTGTCAGAACTGGCAGCCTGTTCAAAAGCCAATTGCCGAAAATGACCATGAAAAAATTGATTTTTTGAAAAACGAAGGAAGGAAAACATTCAGAGATATAGACGTGCCGCTTGCAATGGCGTACATGAAAGAAACATATTTTTACCAAAGGGTGTTCATCAACTCGGCTAACCCTGTGCATACCACAGCCCTAGTGAAAGAAGAATGGCCATTGTTATTTCACAGACCATTCTTCTACAGTCACGCACATAACTTTCTTGGGAAAGATGTTCGGGTAAGATAAGGAGAATGGCTGCAGTGTACAAGTTGGAGTTGTGAATATTCAGTTTTGCTGACTGATATGTGAGGAAACCAAGCTATTCCGTGAAAGATCTTGCTTTTGCGAATGAAAAATTTGAGCATTACAAGCACAGACCTTGTGCAGAGCAGCGAAAGTTGTGGAAATCCTAGGGTGGTGAAGATCTGCAGCTAAATTTAATCAGTAAGATGTAAATGGGCATCATTATATGAGAAGTTTTAAATGTTTATTTTTTTTCCCGATAATTTGTTTCTTTGGTTTAGGACTGCCAGGCCAGCATCACATTCAATGGTGATACTGTGATAGCCGTAGAAAATTGGCAGCATACTGCAGTGTTTCTTGCTGCAAATTTAAATTTCTGCATACATGTCAATGCAAACATTTGCCTTTTGCCATTGAAGCCTACCAATAATCTTTGCTTAACAATGATGAAAAAAAAAAATTTAATTTATTCCAGGCCACATTTCAGGACAGTATTGCAATATGCGCTCCACTCCTTGTGAAGTACCTTGACAGTGCACCTTCAAGGAAATCATGTACCTGCTTGCAGAGCGGCAGCTCGAAGAAACAAAAAGCTACATCAGAGCTGAGGCAGATGTGGTAATGCATCTCCTCGCCGCATACTTCAAGGACGACCCTCGTGCTCTTTACCGTATCTTTGAAGTGAGTTATAAACCCCACTGTACCTCAGTAGTGAATCCTGAGCAATCCATTTTGAAGATTGTAAAATAATGTGAAACTATTGTGGTGTCAGGTATAACCTAACAGCCTTCATGACCTTATTCATTGAAACTTGGAACTATATGAAAGAAAGAAGAAAGAACTATAATTATTAGAAGCCTTGATTATTGCAGTTTGACTTCCCTTACGTATTTTCAGTATGCTTGTTAGGTTCGGTAGCTACCATATGCTGGCACCACTCTTCTCTACTTGCAAGACTGATGCTTATGGCTATACGGAATAGGAGCGTGGAACCCATCAAAGAAAGGAAACTTCTTAGTTGTAAAAAGAAAAGGTACACCTCTCACCGCCGTTTTATTTTTGTTGAAATGCTTAGCATCTGTAGTATGGAATAGAGAGCTGCACCATTGAAGTTAAATCTGCAGGTGACTGTCGGAATATCCGCAGCTGTATTGTTTGCCGCGTATGTGTTCCTAGAAACCAAAGGATTCAGTGCATCGGCTCAGTAAAGAAGCATGGCTATAAAGTTAGTCAGTTATCACTGTTTTGGAGCACTATAAACTGTTCTTGTTTGTTACCACATGAATTTGATTTTACTCCCGTCTCTTATCAGGAACGCACGAGCATTACATCCAGGATCTCCGATTTGCCGTCCACGCCAGTTATATTTGTACTCGGTAAGCTTGATGATGGTATTTATTATCATGCTTTGTACATATAGATGCGGCAGCAGATTGTGTGATTGGACTAATTGTAGTCATCCATGCCTTTTCCTGGATTGCTTAGCTGTTCATTCACAAAAAGGCTAACTAAACAAATTAAATTACGGTTTAAATTTTGGGACGCTGTCTTCATATGTTACGAGATATTGTCATATATCTAACCAATGAGTATGGGTATATGTTCTTGTAAACTGTAGATATGCGAGCATTATACAAGACCACTATGTGTTCCTATTTCAGTCAAAATGACCATTTGAAGGCACAGACTTCCGAAAAAGAATGGGACAAAGTTGCCACTTCGAGTATTCAAATAATGATTACTATATAATTTTGCGCGACAGGCACATCTTTCTTTTTTTTTTGTTACTACCATTTTTTATGGCTTACAATACTGAAGTCAATATTTATGTTATTAAAAATTAACAAAAAAATTGTCTTCATTTTTTTTTTTTGCAAATTACCTGCTCCTTTCATATTGACAGCACCAGTGCGTATGATGCCTTCACTTTTTAGGCTACTTTAAATAAAGCACTGGCATTGTGTTGCATTAGAAGTAAAACAAAAATGTTTATTCTATTTCAGGTAGCATATATGGAAAGCAGTGCGTGTTTTGTGAACAGGAGGCTGTATTTATAGAGCCAGCATCATTCAGTGAGGCAGCTTGCGCCTGTTTTTTGTGCTGTAATAAGTCCTGAATCTTGAGTATGCAGAGCCAGCGGCAACGACGCTGGAATTTATCCAGAGGTGAGGCTCTTATCGTTTTTTATTTTCTGGTTGTATCGTATATATGGGATGAATGTCATTTCTCCATTTAACACTTGATTCTTCGTTTATTGTACTTGTTGAGGCGAACCATTTCAGGATAGTTCCTTTAAAGGACCATTTGAAAATATCTTTCCTCCTGGCCTTACTTTTCTTGTTGCTTTTAGAACTGATTTATAATTATGTGCTGTATATACTAATGCATGTAACGCTACTTTTCTAGTCTTGTTTCCAGTACTCAACTTTTTCATTAAAAAAATAGTATTCCCTATCTTGTCAATTTCAGCAGTGGTGCAGCCAAGAAAACATAATTTCTGTGCACTTCTATAAGCTGGCTTACTACTAGCTTGCCTGCTCTATTGTAAACCGGGTGCTGAGGCTCCTATGGACGAGCCCACCGATGGTGAATGCAGACGGTGTACAAAGCGATAGGCTATGAATAATGCACGCACCAGTGATTTGACTCAGCTAACTTGCCACTTAGGACGCCCACCCTTATTGATCTGTGAAAAGTGCATCCTTCAGCAATTCCGTCTTCACACAGCAGCCAAACTTTATTTGTACAAAAACTCTTCCATGTCACAGTGCCCTAGCTGTTCACATATATAAGCAGATATAGAACATTGCCTCACACAACGCCATACAGACTTCTAGTCTCCCACTTATTCTTTACCTCGAACCCCACCATGGCTCATTTTGCTTGCCTCGCGGGACTAGGCCGCACAACGTGCCCTTATCACTTTCGTCAAGAGCCTTCTAAACACCTAGCCCAAGGGCTTTTTAATAGACACGTTACTGACATGCACCGATGTGATGGCCAGATCTGTTCCTTACTGTAAGAAAAATCTACGAAATATTTTTGCACATAATTTAAGCTCTATTAGTGTGCAACCTCTCGTAGCTCCAACAAAATGTACACCTGTGACTTTGTGCGCGTTTGCAATTCCCTTTTGTTGGGGGTGTTGCAGAATACGTGAATCTACGCCACTGTACATTACGATTTTATTTACTTATATCCAGAGATATATAAATAACTAAAAGAATTTTTACAGGTTGTTTAGCCGCTATTTCACCTTTTTCTGCAGCCGAAGTTTTTGGAATAGTAAGCAATCAGCGATACACATCAGTGTTCGAGAATTGCATGAATGTTAAATAGTTGCACTGAAAAGTTTGTTCGTCTTTGAATATTCTAGCAGAACTACTTAACCAACTATTCAGTGTTTCATACGGTTTATGAAATACTAAGCAACAAACATAACAAGCATGTTGCAATGTATTCTTTGGTAAAACAAACATAACTAAAACACGTCATTTCTGTTTTACAGGCAAATATTTTTCATCTGTCCTTTGTCAGGGAGCAAGTGGCGAGGCGGAAAGAAGTCACTCACCAGCGTCCATTCGACAGTTATGAAGTTGGCGCAGAAGCTTCGTTCTATCTCCTGATACACTAAGCATGTATGTCAATTTTCTCATGGTTCTTGACTGCATGCCTTCATGGCTCTCTTGATCTTTTTTGATGAATTCTTGCTACGTTAAAAACAACTGATATGTGTGTGTGTGTGTCTTTAACCATGATCCTGGCAAACAGTGTAATAATTGAAAATTCTGCGTTTCCGTATCACTTAAGCTTTTTTCCCATTTCATCTCGTGCATGACTTTAAACAAATATTTTACCTTTTTTACATAGAGAAAGTAAAAGGCATGGCAGATTTAGCATGTAGTAATACATTCGAAACATATGTGCCACTTTGTTCCCAATATTGAGTACAGAGAAAAATGAACGTCCAGGGGTAACATTCAAATGCCAGCGTCCCATTTGTCGAAAGTTTGCTCATGGAAAAACTGAAACAGCTGACCTACCAAAGATGGTTCTGACTTCTGCAATAATTTTGCCCTTGTACAGTGGTACATTTAGGACCACTGATAGTCACTCAGTTTTTTTTTTTAAGTTTAAACTCAAGTCATTTACCCTATCTAAGCGTGCAAATTATCAGTAAAAGGTTTTTATATGTCTGACATCCCTTCTTTGCATGTTAGTTTCTACAATATATCCATATATTTCATAATTTATTTTATTTCTTGTGTCGAATTCTAGAAACTCAGGTGCTAATTTTATCACTGCCTTAGAAGTGCTGAAAACAACATTTTGCGTCTTTTCGTTAAAGGTGAAAAGCAAGGCGCCCGTGTGTTGTGCTATGTCAGTGCACGTTAAAGAACCCCAGGTGGTCTAAATTTCCGGAGTCCCCCACTATGGCGGCTCTCGTAGCCTGAGTCGCTTTGGGACGTTAAACTCCACAAACCAAACCAAACCAATTCTCCATCCTTTTCCAGTGCCTAGAATCTCATGGTTCTGACAAACTATCTTTTTTTTGTGCTTTTCAGAGGATCTCAGACAGAATGGCAGATTACAAAAGAGGATGCATGCCCCGAAGGCAGTTTAATGTACGAAGGGAAATAAACCGTATGTACGTGTTCCATTGAATGGGTGTTAAATATATTTGCATACAAAGTCCTACACAATTTGCATGCGTGCATGTTTCTTCTCTAGATAAATCGCAAAATTCACATGTGGTCACCGACGCTACTCTCACTTCGACTGCATGCTCAAAGAACACCAACATTCTTCCTAAAAAGAAATCAATAATCATATCCCATCGGCTGGTACAAACTGTACCAGCCGATGCTGTACTGTCGGTAAAAGAACAGATTTCATTTTTTGTTGATTGTGCGCGTGACTCAGATAGCAGACAGCTTCATAATTGCAAAAGAAGGTCTGTATAACAGGTTGCTTAACGTAATTAGAAAAAGGAAAATTCGGTCATGCAGAAATGGACTTGATGCTGTATTCAGAAGGCATAAATTCTGTAAAGCAGAAATGAACTAAATGCTGTATTCAGAAAACAGAAATCCTATAATGTAAAAATGGACTTGATGCTGTATTCGGAAAACAGAAATTCTGTAAAGCAGAAATAAACTCAATGCTGTATTCAGAAAACAGAAACCCTATAATGGAAATTTGGACTTGATGCTGTATTGAGAAAACAGAAATTCTGTAAAGCAGAAATGAACTCAATGCTGTATTTAGAAAACGGAAACCTTATAATGCAGAAATAAACATTATGCTGTAATCAGGAAACAGAGATTCTGTAACCAATTAACAGAGTCCGTTTTACGGTTTTACGTTATATTAGGAACGTCCGTTATATGAAATACGGAAACAGCTCGGCAATAAATTACCTCCATGTTTCTACGTAAATCGGCGACATTTTTTTTACAGTGCATTACCAAAGGAGAAAACTCCTGAGATTGAAAATCTTTCACAGTGTATTCTGTGGAAGAAATGGTTACACTGGAATAGACAAAATATTTACTTGATGGCTCCACGATAGGTCTCCGCTAGAAATGATCACCCAAAGAAGTTAGAGAGAATTGCCGCACGAATAAGTTTTTGCTCATTCATATTTTTCCCTTTTACGGTAAACTAATGGAATCGACTGTCCGAAAGTGTAACCAATCTCCCATGTCCACCACCTTTTCATCAGCCGTGGTTTAAAAGGGTGTTTTCTGAGTTTCTTTGCATTTTTCATTGTTTATTATGGTTTTCATTGTATGGGATGCATTATTTTTTTATAGTTGTTCTTATTGTGTTTTCTTTCTTTTTGTCCCTGACTTTTCTTATTTGTGAGATGCAATATCTGCAATTACTCTGCAGTAATGCTCCACGGACGATGTAGGTATATGTATAAATAAACAGATATAATTGATCTCTTACCTTTAGTGTCATGGCGCTCAGGACATCAATTATATTTGCGAGCATCGCGCAGAACCTACACTGGGGAAATGTGAAAGCATGAGCGTTACTGCTCCTGCCGTTGCGACACTAGACGCATCGTAATGCTTTATTTTTGTTTTTATTTCAAAATTTTTTGGTAATTTTTACTTTTTAAAAGTTATTTTATTATGATTATTTTTTTTAATGTCTTTATTTCCGTATTTCTGTCAACGCCCTCCGGCATCTTTACTCTAGCACGGCCGGTCTCGAGGGAGAGCGCGCTCGAGACCGGCCGTGACTCTAGATAAGAATTATAGACGTGCATGCAAAGAATTTATTTCTACTGAAGCCTGAGCAAGAATTGAATTCCTGAAGAGGCATATCACCTTCATGAGCTGTACTTTCATTGAGCTATAAGAACTAGAGCATTAGCCCTGGTGCCTATGCAGAAGAAATCAATATACAATAAACAGAGCTTCAACGGTTTGCAACTCGGAGATATCAGGGGACCATAATAAGGTCTAGATCCAATAGGCTTCTAGACGATCAACCGTGCCGGCGGGTCCCGAGTGATTTTGCCGGAATGCAAAATACCGACGGCCGGGCTGCCACCCGCCCAACAGCGTAGTTGTAGATTGCAGGCTTCGAGTCTCTGAAAACGTATTCCATGGCGCAGAACTGAAAAGACGCAAAGCTATCTCTTTCTCGGAAGCGCTAAAACGAGCTCTGTAAAAACGTTTTGTTGAAAAATACAGAAAGTTTCCGGCAGCTGTCCTGCCACAAATTTTCTGTTCTTCTATGTTTTCTGTTTTAAATTTTTGTGATTTTACAGTTTTTTCTCTTTGTAACAGATAAAAGTTTTTTTTTTGTAAAATGACAGAAATTTTATGTTATACGGTGTTTTCTGCTTTTTTTGTCGCAGAGTAAAGAATGATGCAAAAAAAATTTGTTTACTCGTCTTTCATTTGACATTTTTCTGCCTGTAGCCACCATAAAATTGCGTTAAGCGCCATTCTTCAATGAGCACCATTTTTAAGGCGAAAGCCTTGCCAACTCCATCTCACGAATATCTCTCGGCGCTGGCAATACTCGATGGCACCAATAAAATTGGCCGGGCAACAGCCGCGAGCTAGCCATCGAAAAAATGCAAGTGGAAAATTGCGTACCAGATACCACTGTAGCAGGGAGCCAACCAACAACGAGCCTCAATGTGGCGCCACTAGTTACCTTCCTTCAAATCGAAATTGTTACGCAGCCGATCGTCGGACAGCGCCTTCGGAATTGTCAAACCATTTCGCTATCTATTCAGAATTTACCTACTATTCAAGTAAACATCAGCTTGCTTTAGACAATAGAACAGACAACAAAATTATGTCGATTTTTTTGCCTTTCAATCAAGGTTTCGGCAGGAAAATAGAAAATTACTGTTCTTTTTCGTGAACATATTTCGGTCAATGAAGCTGAACAGATATTCTGTTTACGGAGACAGAAATTTTCTTTCAAAATACCTGTAATTTCACACATTTTTTAGAGTGTGCCTTAAGAGGGGAGGCGCCCGGCTGAAGCAGAAATGACGGCGAGCGCGGTATGATGTGAAAAGAGATGCCACAGTGGAGGCCTGCAAAATAATTTCGAATAATGTGCCATCAAATTAGAGGAGAACAACAACAACAACAATTTCGACAGCCTGGAGAATCTGACGTGCACTGCATGCATCGCACAGTCAAGGACGCCTTTGCGTTTCGCCTCTGAAACACGACCGCGGTGGTAAGGTTTCCGCAATAATCGCACATACAGTGGGCACAGAGTGGCCTTCGAACTGTATTCTGCTGCGGAGCAATCTGTGAGCAAATTAGGTCAGAAACCAATTTTGGTCAAATTGGGGAGCAAGTATAATCTTGTGGGCCAAGGTGACCAAATTTTGCGGTTGGCCCCCTTAGTTTGGAGGTGCCCGCTGAATTCGCCATGCTAAAATCAAGGTGAACAGCAATTTTGGTCAAATTCGGAAGAGGTAATTTTCTGAGGATGCAGAGGTCCAAGAATAACGGCCTGAGGGCGGGCGAGTTGGTGCATTATGAAATGTACGGCAGCGCAACAATTAGAACGCTAACGCGAAAGAGACACCATGCATGCACGCATGTGGTGTCCCTTTCTTGTTAGTTTCCTTGTTGCGCCGCTGTTCATTTCTTCTTCGCAGAGGTCCAAATTTAGGGGGTGCAGATCGACATGTACTTTCCGAGGAAAACTCGGCTCAACTTCACCTCAAGGAGTGACGGGAGCTAAAAGCACCTCATGCTTAAGCATCATCAAATCTGCCACAAACCAATGGAAATACGTCCAGCTACGGTCAGAGCTAACGTCACCGGTGACAAACAATGCTCGCAGAGAACGGTTGCCCGTGGAGGCACCCAAATTGTGATCCACGGCCACCTCGTTAAGGCATGACCGGATAACCAGACTATAGTGCACTGGGCCGTTATTTTATGATAAAGCTGCCTCTATTTATTAAATTATACCTGCATTCAGAAGTGCAGTATACAGACTACTGAAAATGCCAAAAAGCCTTCAATGCCTTCCAAAAAAAGCAAAACATAAACATCAAAATTAATAGGGGGGGGGGGTGACAAGCTCGTGGCAGTCAGTCTTGTCGAGCCTGTCTTCTGCGTAGCAGGAAGCAACAGTGCGAGGTTGAACAAGTGAATTGTGACAGTACAGAAATGACACCAACTATTATTAATATACATTGATGTTAACCTTAAAAATGGCTTGAGCATACCCTGAAAGAACTAATATGTGTATTTAAACGAGTCTTCAGCCAATTTCCTGTTATCTGGATGCTGTGCATGGTGGTGCACTAGTAATTCTGGAGAGGCCAGTGTGGAATCTGTTGCCTGTTTGAGGTAATTGTGTTTATTTCAGTGGTGCCCAAATGCTCATGACCACCGTACAAAAATTAACGCTTTCTTCACACTTTTTTTCGTTCCCAATTGCAATGCAGCTTTAAATAAAACAAACTTATGTTGCTTTTATAAACAGATGGCTCCTCTACAGAATATTAAGTAATGCATAAAGTACACAATGAAAACAAATATACATACAGATAGCATATCAAAGATGAAACAGAAGCGTGAAAAAAAAAAACAGCTGTAAATAATAATAGAAGCATCACTTGCAAAATGAAAGGCCTGTTTGAACATCAAACAGTAGGACAGATGATCAGTTCAAAGACAAATATGTACAACTGAAGCATGCATCCATCAAGTGAAGGTATGCAGTTTGAGGTAAGAAAAAGGTAGCTATGCACCCTATTTTCAATGGGCACTTTTTGTATCACCTACCTGCAAGACATGGAGAGGAACTTGAATTCATATGCCAATGTTTGTAGCAAAATTTCCAGTGGATTGGCACTTCATAGGAATCCATGCAATGCCAATGATTAAACACACACACATACTCTTTAAGTTTTCACAAGGATGAGAGATTGTGCTTTGCGCGGGTTCCTTCAGTTTTTCGTTGTAGTGCATGTTGAAGGAGTACTACATCGCTGATTTCCAGGGCATTATGACATTTAGTGATCTGCAGTGTTTGACTTTTTAGCAGACTCTGGCATTAATAGGCCTCTTCCATCATAACAATTATTACCTTGTTAACAAAGGCCGGTTTCAAACATCATTAACATCTTCACTCACAAAATTGTGAACCTCTTCTTAATTGCTAAACTTAGCAGCAGTATTTATAGAAATGTTTGCTCATGCAGCTCAAGGCACTGAAAGGTAATGCGATTGGGCGACAGGATTTCACTCCAATTATCGTGCTGCGTTCACACAGATGTCACACTGGTTGATCGAACATTCGTAGTTTGCGCTCAAGGAGACTTGTTTGGAAATTCACCTTACTCGGTTACGGCTTGCTATTTGACATCGCTGTCCCTTGACTTAGTGTGCTCAGCGGCTCTGCCCTGATAAGTGTCCAAGTACCTCCATAGTTGTATCATTGCAACCAGGTGAATGTTAAGCCTACTTGACCCATTCAGACTGTAAAATGTTTTTTTTTAATTCTGTGCCTAACATTTTCAATACATTTCAGTAGTATTATAACAGACCTTGCCATCTTCCTCAACTGTTTATGTGGTGGTATTTTGATCTGTTGAGACAGGGATCTCACTTCTTGTTTTTGGCTCAGCTCTAAACCCTTGATAATTAATACCTCATCATGGATATGCCCAATTTCTAGAGGCCAGAAAAATAACAACAGTGTCATCACCATACCATTATAATGCCAGCACCTATAACACAACGATTAATCAGAATAAGAAGCACCACAGAGAACACGTAGGTGAAACCTCAATAATGAGTTATCATTACAAGAAATATGCTTTATGAAGAATGAAACCGCTGAGTGGTGGCGACACTTCTGTAGTCACGTCAGAGAGCAGATGGTCAAGCAACTAAGATTATTTAATGCATTCAAAACAGTTTCCAGTAAGATTACGTCGCATACACGGCTGTTATCAAGCATTGTACGTACACCAACAAGCAGTAAAGATTGGTGCTGGCTACATTGCAGGGACAATACCATGCGTGCATGGTCAATATAAGAAAAGGAATGAATGCGACTACTGCACATATCAAGGTTAATTTCAGCATTAGGAGAGATAATCATGCATAGCGGGTTTTCAGATGTAATATATACTTGCAGGCGTTTCTATTTATAAAAAAATCAAGAAGTAAAACTGCACAACAAAAAAATACATCATTGGGGACATGAAGTTGGTGGTAAATAACAGGTAGTACATGCTGTGGCCATTATGATAGGCATTTGTTTTATTATTGGGTATCCACAAGACATGAGGAGGGAAACTTATATTACATGACAATATATGTAACCAAATTTCTTGCCACTGAATTGGCTGCTCACACGATTTTGAGTGATGTCTGAAGGGCTTGCATATGCAAACTGCCTGTCTTGAGAGTCCAGAAGATTGTGAAATGCTATTTTCTGCGGGCCCCTTGGGTTTTTCATTCTAGTACATGTGAAAACTGTGGTGGAACCAGGCATTGGGGTATTTAATGGAATACAGCAGCCGATTTCTAAGCAAACTGAGTCCGAGTCCACCTGCTCCATCTTACCTACGTAACAAGCTTCTGCTCACCGATGCCTGTGTCGAATATCAATGTAAGCATTCATCATTATTATGAAGCGTCAGTTCATGCACCCCAAAACATGCCCGATTAAACACTGCTCTTATGCCATGAAATTGCATTCCAATGTTTATTTATGGTGTTTAAAGTTCACACAATCAGTTGTGAGCCATATGTGATAGCAAGCTGAATCCATGGACCACTATACGCTCTCAAGTCAGTAGTTTGCTGTCGAGAGTACGGGTTTAGAGGTTCTCTGTTATACGAGTTTTGGTTTTCTCTCCTTTTTGTGCAAATATCATGAGGCCTGCCCTGCGAAAAGTGCAGAGAAATCTCCATCCTTGTGCTGCTATAATTGGGAAACAGTATGGTTACCAGATAACATGGAATTACATTTCAGATTGTTTCTGCCTATATATAATTTTTTCCTTCTGTATCATAAAGCTGCCCAGTCTGTTTCACTAACCTTATTAATCTGACAAACCAGACGTTCCTGGCTTCCCAAGCCATTTATATCTACAGTGATCATTTCATTTAACAGAACAAGAATGTAAAGGTTAATATTTCTTTTCTTTTTGCTCAGCACTAAATCTTGGAAACAATTGGGAAACTATGGTTAATAGATAAATATGAAATTTAATTTCAGATTGTGTAAACATATTTTTCATTCTGTATCATAAAACTGCCCAATCTGTTTCACTAGCTTTATTAATATTACAGACCTTTATGACTTCCTCATGCCGTTTCTACAGTGATCCTTCCATTTAACTGAAAAGGAACGTAACGGAAAACAGCGTTAGCAGCGCTAGGACACACAACTGCGCTGAATAACAACTTTTTTGTAACGTTTTTTTTTCTCACCACTAAATCTTGGTAACAATCCCCCGTGGATATGTGTAACCCACGGCTATACAGAGACCAAGAACATTAACAACAATCCCGTCGGCGCCCGGTTGTAATAAGAGCTCTCATAACACGATTAATTAATTCCAATAAAGCGCATCAGACAATTGCTACCATCGCAAGCCACAGAATGGTGGCGACAGAAAGGTCGCCACCATTCTGTGGCGACCCACGACAGATGTGAAGCACAACACATACAGCCACACGAAACACAATCAGTCATCGATACGTAACAGGAACACCGAACGTTCGGACCGCGACTCAAACTTAATTCGTTCGGAAACCAAGGAGTGCGCATTGAACTTTCACTTTGATCAGCTTGATGAAAAAACAATCATTCCGAACGTGATCACTTTCACTACACTCGCATATTTGTCACTGCTACTATGCTTAACGTAAAGGGAATTCATTGTGGGGAGCTTCGTGCTGCTGTCCGCGAATAACCTCGCTGGAATCAGAAACACTTGTGATACGGCTCCAAAATCTAAAAAAACAAAAACAACAACAACAACAACAAAAAAAAGCACGTCAAGGCACCGCCGCATCTTGCGTAGGTTTGAAGGCCACTTTTCAACTCGGAAACTATCCTTGATGCCTTAACAAATAACTCGGTCAAATTACTAAGAATAGAATAAAAAAATGTTGAATAGTTCACGTCTGTGCGTGTCCGAACGACTCCACACTTGCGTGTCAGACTTAGCCCAAAACCACAGGCAGCAGATATAACTGTTCACGGAATATATGCACTTAAGAGTACGGCCATCTGTCCTGCATCGGCCTATTTAAAGTCAGACCTTACACCCAGCCCATGAGTACAGTTACAGTGAGCTGCGCTTGACACTCCGCAATTACATTTGAATAGCATAAATTTTCTTATTTTTATTAAGACAATTATGGATTTGTTATATTTTTGCGTATTTCGTTTAATGAGCTTTCTCAATTTCTTGCACGGTTTATTGAAAAAGTTCGTTCGAATTACAAGAAATAAATGGTATCACCGCATGGATAAATGGATGGATGGATGGATGGATGGAATATAGGAGCGTGATCTTTGAAATTGGGTGGTAGCAGTTGCTAGCATGCTCGTCTCCCCCCCCCCCCCCCCCCCCGCTCCCCTCTATATCTTAAATATTGTTTTAAATCGGTTGCCTATACCATCATTCCATTTTTGTTTCTACATTATTAACACTATGTTACTTTTATGCTTTTCAGCCACCAATATTCCAATCGTTTTTATTAGGTTCCACCGGCCACTGGTATCTCTAAACTCCAGGAAGAGTGACTGCGCCTACATCGGCTTCCGAATGGATACCATTACATTCGAGTATAATATGGTTAATTGCTTCTGTGGATTTACCACACACTGCACATGTACGTGTCATCTTCATGGTTAAATTTTTTTTGCTGTGGGTTCAAGGCACCCTGATCTAGCTTCAAAAAGTGGGGCACTGCCTTTTGAGTTATCATAGAAAGCTTCCTTCCTGATCTGACACTGTTTCTTTTTCATAGAATTTATCCAATTTTTACCTTCTGTGTTTTTCACCTGTTGCTTAACGCAACGTTGGCTTAACGGTCTATATTTCTTCATCCTTGTGACCAGTATACTTACTGGCTAGTTTCCTAGTTCTTTTCCTCCATTGTGAGTCAACGCTTTTCAGGTATAGGTATTTAAATACTTTAGCTGCCCACCTGTTACTGTCCAATTTCCTCAGGTGTTCCTCATATAATATTTTACTCTGAGCTTACTTCGAAAGATGCCCAGCCCATATACTTAGCCAGCATACTTGGTCTATGATTTGTCCTCTGAAGGAGGTTATTGCAATTCTAGCAAACTACGCGTGTAAATTAAAAATTACTTAGTACAGAATCTTAAAAAGAAGACCACCGGAGAATTCTCGAGTCTGTGCGTCGCTGTTTTTCGCGCTCTGCTTTCCATGGGATGGGAAAATGCATGGTACTCCGGTTCAGTAGCCGAACGTCTTGACTCTTGACCACTAGGATCCACCGCGGAGGTGCTGAGTGCAGCACGCCTTTCGTCCAACATTTTCATGCGTGCACCTGCTCTCGATGACGAGATTGACCGTGACAGCTAAAACAACAAACGGCAAATATAAAATCATACATTCAATCGTTTCGTCAAATATACGAGCGCTTTTTAAGAGACAGCTCATAAGTTTGTAATCATCGGAGACTGCGTAAAAAAATTGTATCATGGTCATTTGGGGTTTTAATGATTGATGATTGATTGGTGTGTGACAGCAGATGACGAGCTAATAAAATCATTGTAATTAATTGCTTAATTAATGAATTAAAGAAATGAAAAAATTGAACATTAAAGGGGCTTTAAAGGTGCCAAATTGCTCAGAATGAAAAGCCAGTGCCTAATGAGGATTAAGAAAGTTTAGCGCGTGTAACTGATAGAATTATAAATTTAAATAATTGAAAAAAGGAAAAAATGCGCTTTGTCAAACTGATCAGAATGGGAAGCCGATATGTTTGCTGATGATAATTTGTTTTATTGAAGAAAAAAAGAAATATTGGTGCTATTTTGCTTAAGGGCGTAAGGCTGTGTTATAAGGAACCCTTAATAAGGCTAATTGTTACCCAGACGTTGCGGCCGAGCTCGGCGTCCACCGGAGTTTCGGTGTACGAAAGCAGATGGTCGAATCTGTACGCCCAGCCAGCGCATCCTCTGCCCAGCGAACAGCCGCCGTACGTCGGCCACTGGATTCGCTTTTACACAGCTATGATATAGTTTGTAGTCGTCGTTCTCGTCTGAACTGCGCATACATCAGTAATGCCGTGGAATCTGCATTATATGGTGCCAGAGCGAATCAATGCGGTAGAAAGCTTCCATTAAATACTTTTCTTTTACTTTCCGCATGTTTCATCGTTGAATTCTTTGTTCAAAATGTTTTGACGAAAAGTTCAATGACCATAAAACATTTTTCTAATTATGATGCATCTGTGAAACTTTCATCGTAGGCTGAGTAGACGCAGCAAACAGCAAGCCCAAAAAGAACGAAACTGAACCCACTCTCAAAAAAATTGTAGTCGTTACAATGCAGTCGCTACAATGTCTCGTTAGGTATATTGGTAATTCAAGACATTAGTAGTCATTTTAGTCATTACTGGCCACTTGCGCATGGGTGGCGCCCCTGCTCTCTGATCTAATATTCTGGACCCCGTCGACGTTGAACCCATCGAATTCTAATATGGAGAGGCATTGTTCGCGCCAAGGTCGCCTACGTGGGTCTAAGTTTATCAATATTACGTCGGTTCGAGCTGTCACGACGCCGCCGTCGCGCTAGGCCTCGTCTTCAGTGACAGGTTACGACTCCTAGGCTCTACAGTGGGTCAACATGGAGACCTCGACCACAGTTCCCCTCAGTGAAGAGGACTGCTCCGTCTCCGCCAACAATAGGCCAAAGTTGCTTACCGGGAACGCAAGATGACGCCGCCAGTGCTATGAAGCCAGCTGCGTCGGCGCTCGTTCCCACTGGGGAGTAGCGCATGGGTGGCGCACCTGCTCCCTGGTCTCTGGTCTAATAATTTCTGGCGTAATAATCTGGACCCCGTCGACGTTGGACCCATCGAATTATAATATCAAGAGGCATTGTTCACGCTAAGTTCGCCCACGTGGGTCATAGTTTATCAGTATTACGTCGGTTCGAGCTGCCACGCCGCCGCCGCCGAGCTAAGCCTCGTCTCAGTGCGACGCGGCTCGGCAGCAGCGCGTATGGCCCAAGCCGCGGCTTCAGTGACAGGTTACGACTCCTCAGCTCTACAGTGGGCCAAAATGGAGACCTCGACCACAGTTACCCTCAGTGAAGAGGATTGCTCGCAAGTTCTACTTCGTCTCCGCCAACAATAGGCCAAATGTGCTTACCGGGAACGCAAGATGACGCCGCCTGTGCTATGAAGCCAGCTGCATCGGCGCTCGCTCCCACTGCGGAGTAGCGCCTGCCACTTCGCAAGGCACGGCTATTGGTAAGCGAGTGTCTAAGTGGAAGCCAAGCGCCTTTCCACGGCCTTCGCGTGACGACTTCGTTGGGGTTCTCAAGCCAAGAGTTGCACTGGATATCTGGACAGAGAGAGAAGAAACTTTTATTGCCAAATGAATGTGATCATTAAGGCATGTCGATCTGGTGTGGCCCCCAGGTGGGGGCGACGCTCTGGGCCCACGAGACAAGCACCAGCCGTGTCTTCTTGTCTTAGCAGGTAAGAAGTTGGTCCCAGCTCTCCTCGGAGAGAGCTGGCAGTAAGATACGAAGGGATGGTCTTCCCCTAGATCCCCAAAGGTTGTGTGACAATGTGCCGTTACTGCACAGTCGCAATTGGAACAAATAGGGTCGTATTCCCCGTCCGTAATCAGTGCCAATCTCGAATAGCTGAGAATGAAATGTGTTTGAAGTTTACGCAGCATGGTGGCCTGCGCTCTGTCAAGGTCAGGATGGGTAGGCGGGAAGCGTCGTCTCGTCGGAGACGCTGCGCTACGTGATCTCCGAGTGGGGCCCGTTTACGATGAAAGCGTCATTGTTTGCGGTTGTCACGAAATCGGCGCACATTTTCATCAAGCCGGCACGGCGCGAGGCCCGCGCGGCGTCGCGTGGAAAGCATGTAGAGAAAAGCCCCCTTCCCCGCGCGGGGGAGCGCGTAGCTTTGTACGCGTTGCCGTCACCCTCTTTCCCATTGCCCGGGGAGGAGGGTGGTTCATCGGACTGGAATCCGCCAGAAAATTCCAGAATCTCCTATGGGACCTAGCCAATGACGACGCGCGGCTCGATGGGAGGAGAAGGGAGCGCTCTAACCAACGAAGCTGAGTGTGTGTGCGCGCTGCTTTGGCGCGTGTTAACAGACAGACGCGGCGCGCCCTATTTAAAGAGACCGCGCCGCTTGTGTAGTCAGTCAGTCAGTCAGTTCGTCAGTGGTTGCGACGTGTTCGCCAGTGCTTCGGCTGGACTCCCGGGGATCACCCGCTGCTGGCAAGCCCACGGATCTGCAAGGGAGCGGCGCTCGTCTCGTATGGCGGCCACATCGTGACTCTTGAGGCGTCGAACTGCAACAGTGCCCGGTGAACAATTTGGTGTTTATTTATGTAGCTCTCTCGTGTTTGATCTGTTGTAAAGCCTCTGTGTTATTGAATACCTGTGTAATTGCATACTTAGCGTTTGTTATTCTGTGAACCTCTCGTCCGTGTATTTCAAGTGATCTTGTGTAATCCTTTGCATCGTCTCTTGCTGTACATACATTGTGTTTTGTTTGTTACTTCTGACTCCGATCCTTACTCTGGTTTGAACCGGCGACCGCTGGGCACCAAACGACCACCCCCTTCTGTCACTGCAAGGTAGTTGAATTCCGGCTGAGCTTGCCACGCAGGTCGAGGGCATCTCCTTTGCGACCGGAACAGCTACCCCCACTCACTGTAAGGGTGTCTGGGAGTGTGCGCACCGTTAAGGGCGCATCGTTAATAATACCCCTAATTATTAACGGGTGACAGCGGTGCGAAAACAGAAGGTACTGCTCGAAAACTTCTAGGCCCTCGAGAGCTGGAAGTCGCAGGAAGCAAGCTACTTTCCCAGTGAAATCTCAAGGTGGCCAACGGTTGCTGGCAGGAAGTGATCATTGGGCTCGCCAACGAAACGCATACGTAGCTTCATTTGTGCCTAATAAGGAACGATGGTAAAATCGTGGACGTTCGCAATATCGGGAGTTTCACTGATGCGGTGGTGACCTTTGAAGGGTCGATGGTCCACTGCGAAATCCGAGATGGCATCGAACTTATTCGTATTCGGCCATACAAGACAGTTCCAGAAAGCATGACGTGCGACATGGTTAGATACTGCACAGACGCGTGCTCTAGCCCAAACGCCGGTATATGGCCACGTTGCGGACAAATTACGGCTCCAGCTGAAGATGACTGACACGCTCTTGCGCGCAACCCACATATAACGGTGATCTCATTACGGGGGCCCCGGGATGCACTGTCAAGTACCGAGAAACAACCCAGCCACTCCTGCCGGCGTCCTCTACATGGGGAAGCTTCCAAGACAATGGTACACTGTCGGCGCTAGTGAAGAAAGCAAAGAAGAGCAAGTGCCAGCTGTCCGACCAGCCACCGCCAACCAACACTGCAGACATATGCTACCACCGCTTTGCGTACCCAACTTGATTCCACCTCACAGACCGGCTCACTTTCCACCTCTGGCACCTGCGGCACCGAAGGTGAGTAGTCGAGGATAGGGGTCTCCCGGTGCTATGACTCTTTCTCCCCCTCTTGCTGCTCCATAACTTGAGATACGTCGACAGCGGGGAGGTAGAAGATTGCCCGTTATAACCCTCAGCGGCTATGGAGGCCGCTGTGGCGTCGGATCCGGTCGCGCAGCCATTCGTGCTAGAGGTCGTGTTCAAGCCATTCAAGCCCGACGCGAGGAGTTCGCTTATCGGATCGCGGCCCGTCCCGCGCAATTCGAAGCTGCTATCCAGCAAGCACTGGCCCCGTTAATAGCACGAATCACACGAACGGTCCTCACCATGGTTCATGACTGGCTCAGACCCAAACTCGATAAGTTCTGATAACGTCGTGACTCCCGCCATCGCAAAGTCATATGTTCCATTCATACCCAGGAAGATGCGACCATCTCCATCCCTCCAGCTACGGCTGAGGGAGGTCTTAGTGGTTCTGTTGAACTAGGACGAATTCAGTTCTGAATCATCTACCGATAGCCATGACAAGTTCCAACACACGTAATTATTCTCTTCAAGCCGAACCCTCGGATATACAATGAAACAATCAGTTTTGTGTGGGTGGCCACTGCGCGGCGCTGCCGACTTTTCTGGTCACTAAGGGCACCTCCGGTTGTTTTCTTCCTTCAGGAGGAAGCCCGATGTCTGTATCTTAGGGTATTGCACGCCCCAGTCACACAACTGAGCGTGCATTCTAGTTCCCCAATTGCACAGAGCACTCTCACATGACCTCGAAATAAACGACGACTACACCGAATGCTCAATGGTCCAAATCATTCCTTTGCGCTGCTTGGACCATTCCCTCTGTGTGCTCAACGTGTACGTCCAGCCCCGACGACCCCGGGTCACCTTTGGACGAGATTCTCTCCAAAGCGATCCGGCTGGCAGGCAAAGATCCACTCGTTCATTTCAACGCCCACAGTACCTAGTGGAGCGACCGCGAGGACAACGCAAGAGGCCGATGCTTGGCCGAACTTATTTCCCAGTATAAACTCACGCTCTTTACAAAACAAGCCTTCTCCAATCGCGTCGGTACGTCCATAACACGCGACACATGCTCTGACCTCACCCTCAACAAATCTATTGCACACGCCACCAGGGAGAATCTTAACGATACCATGGGTAGCGACCACTGTATACCTTTCGTCACAGTTCACACACGCGCATCCAGCAAGTGCTGGGATCAAGCCCAACTGACACAGTGCCACCACTTCCGCACGGCTCCGTTCGCAAACGTCCTGCTAAAATAGGGGTATGACATCTGGGCTCAATACACCACTGGTTTGCAGTGCGAGCACATTTAGACCCTTCATCTGACTGACGGAAGGTGGCGGTCGGCAACCACTCCCATCTATGGGAGGCCGGCCGCGGTCTCGTTTGTCGATGGCAGCGCATGCACAAGACGAACCGCAGTATCAAGATACGCAATGCACAGTTCACTTCACAGGCCGAAGAATATGGTGTCCGTTTGGTTGACTCCTACTGGACCAAGCGTTGCAATTGAGCTGCCGGACAGATGAGGTCCAAGACCTTCTGAAAGTTCTTTCGCGCTCTCCTCGACGCGTCCAACATTCGCGGCGAAACACAACGTAACCTAAAGCGGGCTCTACACAACTACTCGGGCACCAAACGTCGAGCTAGCTGAGTACCTGTGTGAGAGCTACCTACGCCGCACAGATGACCCACAAGGTCCTGAGTTCCAGTGTGCAGGGTAACCCAACATGTACCTCGATGCTCCTTTCGTGCTGCGTAATTTGAAAGTATAGTCAGTAAAAATGAGGTGGGGTACGACTCCCGGTCGCAATCGCCTTACAGTTACACTGCTTGCAAACCTACCCGACCAGGTGTGCACCAAGCTCCTCGAATACATCAGACGGATATGGGACGGGCTCCCCCTCCCAAGTGAATGGAAGACCTTCCTCGCAACTTTCATTCCTAAGTCCAGCAAGACAGTACATTTTGATAACTTGAGACCCACTTAGCTAATGTTATGCTCTAGGGTAGTCATGGGGACTATGGTTCGAGACCGGTTGTCTCCCTATCTCAAATTCAAGGGCCTGTTTGCAGACACCACACACGGGCTCCGCTCGCGCATGTAGGCCCAAGACGTATTCTTACAACCCCGCGAGGACATCATCTCTCCTAGGACCACCACATGCAGACATCGCACTAGATCTTAAAGGCGCGTTTGATAAAATAAAACATGGCAGCATACCGTCCAATCTTAGCTGAAGCAGTTGCGGTGAAAAGGCAATCAACTACGTGCGGGACGTCCTCTCCCAACGGCAGGCACTGCTCCGGATCTTAGATCAGGAGTACGGACCTTACTGCATGGGGACCAGGGGTACTCCTCAGGGCACTGGGCTCTCGGCTTTGTTGTTCAAGATCGCTCCCTCCTCTTCTGGCGCGTGTGGGGAGGGAGCACAACCCAATGTGTGTCGACGAAGCAACAATCTGGGCTAGTTAATGAAGCGTTGGTGAGATGGAGGACGACCTCCAGCAAGCCCTGACCATACTCGAGACGTACGCCAACTCGTGCGGGCTCACTTGTGCTTCAGGCAATGTGTACAGCCCTCCGAGAGGGTCCTGTCCGCGAAGTTGACGAGATAAGTCTTGGGCTTACATATTCATGAATGGCTCAAAGCCGACACCAGTATCCCTAAAATCAAGCATGTGAGGGAGATGTTAGGCCGTGTGCTAAGACGCCTGTGTAACCGACCCGATGGTTTGCGCCGACGCGATGCGCATGGTCTCGCTCAAGCTTATCTCACAAGTCGTAGCCTGAATTCGCCGCCGTACTTTCACTTAAGTGCAGCTAACCCAAAGTTGTCAGACGTCGTTATTCGCAAAGTCGTGAAACGAGTTATGGGCCTCCCGAATATCCCCTTCATGGCCCGCCTTACAGCCCATGGGGTGCTCAACACCTGCTCAGAGTTACAAGTGGCACCACACACATGAGGGTAGAACAGCGCGTACTCGGGCGCTGGATACATTGGGTTCCAAACTCGACGCGTTCTACGTTCACGTCATAGCCCAGTAAAAAAAAACCACTGGGTTCTAATTGGAAATGATCAATTGGAACCAATTGGAAATTTCCAAATGCGTTTTTGACACCATTGAAGACTACCATTTGGAAAATACCAATTGGCCAACACTAAATGAACCATTCCGACTGACAGACACCCATTGGTTTGCTCCGATTGTCACTGATGCTGACATCGCAGTTTTTTTTCTCTGGTGGACCAAAATCAATGTTCTTCAATGTGCCTGCGGATAAATTCAAAGGGCGCGGTAACAATGTCTTGATAGAGATCTCAAGCATACTGAAAAGCAAACAAAAAGCAGCTGAACTTGTGGGCAAGGGCCATGACGCTAGCCTAAGTGTTAGTTTCGATGCCTGGGTGCAGCCATGTTAGTTTGATGGTGGCGCCCCGTATGAGCCAAACTGGGAACGTCCGCTCCGGTCCTCTTGACGCCATCTTGGGCAAAGCTGTGCGTGTTGATGCTGCGGTGCGGCAGTGTAAAAGTGCTGTTTCGCGGTGCTCGTGAAAGCTATCCGACACCTTGGTGCTATTTGTGCTTTGTTTGACCTCGCCAGCAAGCCGTATACCATCCGTTTGACATAGAGGCAGCAGTTGGAAACAGCACTAGCGGCCGGGGTGACTGCGAAGGACTGAGCTCTTCCGCAGTGAGGATATATCTGTTATATCTTTCACGATACATGTATTTTCAATTATATTTTATAATCGCAATGGTAACTGTACACACAAACACGCAGCGAATGAACCGTACGGGCAGCTACCGAACGCGGAATGCAGATACTGCGAAATATGCTAATTTCCCGTTATCGCCTCATTGATTTAACATGAAGTGCGACCCATTTCGATATACGATCGAGCTGTCCTGCTTCAAAATGTATACTTTCAAGTTAAACCATGGATCAAGACCAGCACATAAAAGAAGTAGCGTCTAAAGTACCATCCGTCGACGTTTTTATAAAGCCTTGGTGTTCGTCCTGCGCCGCAACAACATCGTATACCCCCGTCCCGTACATCGTAGCAGCATCCTTTGCACGACGTATTGTTGAGCAAAACGTCGAAAAACGTATGCTCTCAGCTGCACCATGAAAGAAGACGACAAATATTCACAGCACATGCAGCAGCGCTTACGAAAGCGGCGCTGCCCGCTGGCGCGGCGGACTACGGCACTCTTGTCGAGCGCTACTCCCAAGTCATCGCTAAGCCTAAATTGTTTCGCATCGAAAGTACATCCAACGATGCTTTGTAATTGCTTAACGTTAGAGTAAGTGGCCTCTCATGAAACTGCCTTACTGCCGATTCCATAGTATCAGTAAAAGAATGATGTAAATTTCGGTGACGCCTTAGCAGCGGAGCCAGCGTGCAAACGATCAGACGAGCGCCACACCAGCGGCAATGTGTTGCGTAACTTATTTGTATTGCAAACATCGATCACACGGTATGGGTCAGAAATCGGAAAGATTTTTTTCTTTTGCGGTCGGCTTATTGTTTAAGTGAAGAACAGATTTTAGCATGCTCTTGCGTTGGCGGAAAATATCTACCGTATCGTTGGCGCGGAGGGCTTGCGGGAGGCAGGGCCTGCCCGGCGTGCGTGGCTACTACGGCGGAGGAAGTGAAATGGGCATCATATTGGTGAGTCCGTCATTGGTACTAAGTATATCTGGCTTACATGAAACGTTCATAGGCGAATTAAATAAGAATAAACTGGAAAGCGGTGAACCGGAAACATATAACAGCCGAACTCTAACTGTCGATGCATGCTTCCCGCATATACGCTCTCGGCAATCATCTTGCGATTTCATTTCTTTAATTCTTTGTGCATGCAGTCCACGATCACGCATTGCTGTCCCGATGACATTACCACTAAAAGGGGCGCTAATGAAGGTATTTAAGTCTCTCAAACTACAATATATCGAGGTGCAAAGCCGCTCCTATACATGAAGCATGCGAATGCACAGCCCACTCGGTACTGACAACAATGGGCCGGCGCAAGGAATCTGGTTAGAGAGTATTTTCCTCCTCTCCTGCTTGCTCTCGGTAAAACGCTAGGAAAACTGTGCAGGCGCGCCGTGCTGCGAAGTGGGACCAAACCATCGCCGATCCGGCGTGAGTTGATCGCAAAGCGACCGCTGTGCCCCTCTCACCCAATCCTCTCACCCGTTGCGGTAGATGGGTGAGGCCATTGTGCAAATACACAGGCGGAAATTTTAAAATACTACTAACCCTCTTCTTTCAACAATCCAACAGAAAATAAAATCGCGTTTGCGTTTTTAACACAGTTTTGTAAGCATATGAAAGCCATCACGTCTACTGACGAGTTTGAAGCAAGGAGGTTGCAGATACAGCTCAAGTGTGTAGTCTGCTACCTGTCTGCTTGAGGTACGTCTGCAACTTCGTGGCGTTTCATGCGTACAAAGATGTGTTTAAAAAACACAAATGCAATTTTATTTCCTGTTGCATTGCAGAAAGAAGAGGGTTAGTAGTATTTTAAAATTTTCGCCTGTGTATTAGCTCAATTGCCTCATCCATCTACCGCAGCAGGGGTGAGGGGCGCTACGGTCGCTTTGCGATGAGATCACGCCATATCGGCGATTGTTTTGGCCCCCTTCGCACCGTGAAGTTTTCGAACGGTCTCTAAGAATGTTCAAAAACGTTGGTGTTGGCATCATGGCAGGGAGAATGTGTGGAATGTGTGCTGAATGCTTGCCTTGGAATAGGGCTCGATCACTAATAAGCTATAGGCAAGCGTCATGTTTGTAAACAAAGGCGGCGCTGCGTTAGGCAGCGACATGGGATGTAGGCAAAAACGAAGCGTGCCTACACTGCATCAAGCGACGACGCCTTCCAAACCAGTTCGCGCGTGCATACATTCTGAAGCGTAAGCTAAGCTTTTGCGTAGAAATAGTTTGGTCTATGTCTTGAGAATAGTTCAGCACTTTACTAGCCAACTATACTGCTGGAATTACCTGGAAACAGCACTGCATGCATACTTCCTTCTCCATGGCCTCAACAGCACGCGGCTATGGTGGGCGACTGTAGCAACGTTGGACTGTACTGACTGATTAAATTAAATGAAAACGAAAAATCGCAGAAATCGCACTGTCTAAGAAAAGCTAATATATGGTCAAAACTGTCCAACTTCCGTCCGGGCTTATTGTTAGCGCATGCAAGGATGGTTATATGAATGATGGGAAGTGTGTGTTTCATATGACAACTATTTTGATAGGTACGTTTTCTGCTGCTCCAAGCACTTTAAAATAACAACAATACCGGCAACTATACTGAACTAGAAAGCACATTTCTAGCTTATTGTACTTGCAATTTAAGTCACAGAACTTCATTGAATAAGGACTCAATCTTTTAGTTGTTTGCAACATTCGCCTAGTGGGCGCTGCCAACTTGTTTTATCCTGCTCGATAAAAAGACGTTTGACATCTGTTTAATCGCACAGAGGTAGCCAGGGTCATTCACAGGTTAATATTGCCACACAGCTGACCATCTTCTGGCGCCACCAAGTGGCCGAATGTCTCGGCACGTGGCTGAGCGTCGTCCTCGTCTCTCTCGAGCTTCGCTTGATTAAAAAGGGCCAGCTCGGTTGTTCTGCTCCTTGCTACGTGTGTTGGTGACAATATATACATGAAGGCTCGTAAGAATGCTCTAATTCTGTTTATTTATTTTGTGCTATGAGCGAAAATGCAATGTTCTCCAGGGTGTCCACGATCGCTCGCGGCTCAATTTGCAGGATCTGCTGAGTATTATTTATTATATTGTGAAAAATTTTATTCAAATCAGCGTCATCTTATTCTGCTTATTTTTCATCCCTCATAGCCAATTCCACTTTGGGATATAAAACTCAATGTCCCGTATATACCATACTTAGATATCTCGCTCGATCAGAGCTGGTTGTACTGGGTAATTCGTTCATTATGATCTTAATGATCTTCAAGAAGAAAAATTAAAACTCTGGAAAATAGCGCTGCTTGACTTTTTGCGGATCCTAACGATGTTCACTCGATTTTTATAGGACCGTGGGTGAAGAGTCACTCGTGAAAATTTGGGAAAGTGAAAACAGAAAAGCTACTTCACGACTGGGTCTGTTTCGGCAATATCGCGCTGGATTGATCACTCATGGTAACTGCAGTTACCTTCGCAGCAACTTTTGTGTCCTTTTCTATACGAAAATATACACGGGCAGTACTGCAGGTGAATGGAACTCACCGCGCGGTTTCCCTGCTCTTCGATTAAGATCATATGCACACAGAATATCACGTCTAAACTTATGGCCTGGTAGTGTATACATCACAACGTGCACGAGCTGCAGGCGTTTTTTTTTGCTCTATTCGTCGTGTGGCCGAATAGAAATCCCAACAATTAGGAATTGCAAACGAACTGATCAAGTTTCAATGCAGAACTACAACGCATGTTAGCTGCCAAGGCAATTCGTCGCCGAAGGGTCTACCATTGTCGCGCTCAACGTCTCTGCCATTCGCTCTCATCTTTATCCGACCGCAAGAAACAAGTGAAAACAGATACCATTTTCGTTTTTTTGTTTGCCTTGTGGCGCAGCGAAACGCACCACAGCTTGCAAGAATATTGGGAATTATGCACGAAAACGCAGCAAGCGCCGCGCATCCAGTGCAGACAACCCATGCTTTTGCCTACACCCCGAAAGTCACTGCTGTCGGCAGCGCCGCCGCATCTGCACTGACGTCATGGGCTGACGCTTGTCTATAGGAAAGAGATTTAATTTTTACACTAAAGAAAGGTGGTTGACTTTGGCTTTGTTCATGTGGCAGATGAGTACGTCCCGGTGATCCAGTTATGTGTACCTACATGCAAATGCACTTATTACCCTCCATTTGGAGAGTGAGCTCGTCACAGTCTAAAGCATAGAGACTATGAGGCCTATGTTGCTGTAAATTTTATCCACGCAGGACGCACAGTGTGATCCTGGTGGACGCGAGGGGCTGCGTGGACTACATCGAGCGTACCATGCAGCAGCCCATCGACCGCAATGGCAACGAGCTCTGGGTTACGACGCGGCTGCAGTTCGGAATCCAGGAGTCCTGGCTTGCAAATTTCCAGGGTCTGAGTTTAATGGCCACAGCACTTTTTTTACACACGTTTATGTGGCGTCTAGTTTGTTTGCTCGCCGGCTGCTACGTAAAAACAGTGACCACAAGAAGATAGTGCAGTGCAACGTGCAAAGTGACGAAGCAACACTAAATGCTAGCTAAGCAATGCGAAAAGCTAAACCAAATATACACCAACTGCAGCTGACGTGTCACATGAGAAGAAAACAAATGAGGTCACCATTTCGAGTTTGCGAACTCTTATTTAAACTTGCATATGCACACAGGGACTGAATATTGCCTTCAGGCTTCAATTAACTACATCTACTACAAACCAGAACATCCCTGCAGGATGTAGTGTGTACTCGACAAGTGCTACAATTAAATCTCCCTTGTGCCGTTGAGTGAACGACGACAGATTTAGATTATATATTGGAGCATAGAGAGGAAACATCCTTTTGACAGATATCTCGGCTGACTTGCCCCAAGTATTATGCAGAAGTTTTTTGAAATTGTTTGGAGGAGGGATCCCCAGTCCATGACCCCATTAGGTGTAGATAGAGTTAAAGAAATATTTTTACACAGAATGTGTACAATTGGTCAGTACTTACACAATCCCAGTACTGAGGCCCAATATGAGTCAAGATACTGCCTTCACCACTTAGATTCCAGAAACTGAAGAGCACTGTTAGAAATGTTTCAATCGCAGTGTTCAAAAGAAAAGAAAGTGTTCTGTGATACAGCGCGTTAAAAGTGCATTACAATTTCGGACACCAACACAAAGCTCTACCTTGGGCACCACAGGCTATGTAAAGTTTCCATCTCACCAGATTGTGTAAGAAATGATTGCAGCGTGAGCAGTCGTGCTTTCAGCATATTTAAAGGTTTGCGGGCTTTCTCACCAACTGCAAATGTCTCCTTTCAACTTCTCTAACGACGCTTTAATGACACTATCTGCTCCTGCTGGCTTGAGAACCAGGCCTCTCCCACACAGCTACAAGGTTTGGTTGTGCAACTCGTCACAATCTTGATGACAGCGGAAGCCAAGTAATGTTGCTGTTACTTTGCAGCACTGTCAACAAAAAAGCAGAATCCGGTGAATTTTTCAAGCACCTATCAAGTTACAGCTTCTGTCTCAATTACCCCATTATACCTTTTTGTTCCTGTATTTTTCATCATAACACCATTGTTATTAAAAAAAAAATGACCTGGCATCTGCAAATGCCACTAAGTAGCTACTGTTGCCAGAACGTCCTTTCCTAGTTGCGTGCATGACTGCCAGTAACTAATACACATACAAAGAGTCCCTGCACAGAACCTGGCTCATACTTACCTTCAGACTATAGAATAAATAACGAAAATGAGGCCTATAGTACAGCAAACTGCACCCCCATGCAGTGAAGTATTGCAAACACTGGTTAAAATGCCGTTACAGTGCAAGCAGTGCCGCTACCTGCTGGTCATGCTTTGCTTATAACAGTGCAAAACCAGAAGCCAAATGAGCCTGTCAGACATGCTTACCAGTCCAAGAATTGTGCAAAGAACCTGAATGATAAGCTGATATACATTGTTGTTGCCCATTGTGCAATAAACATTTCACAGTCAGAAACTTTGCATCTTTTTTCTTTATGTTCATGAAAAATGAAGCCAGCTTTACTTGAAGGCCAACCTTGTCACCGAAGCTTGAAAAGCATGAAGCTAGATGTCATTAACAGTTACCAGCTTAACGCTCCCCCCCCCCTTCTTTTCAAAGAATATTTTCCAAGCAATAATTATATTTGCTTTCAGAAAGTCTTTTGTAAATAGAAAGTTTAATACAGAAGTTTACATACAAATTGAGTTGTGAACCAGTCAAATGTGACAAAAAAGAGGGATTGGACTAGTACCCTGCTCGTCATGAAAAAGACAACTATACAAATTATTCCAGGTGTGTTTAGAACAAAACCTGCTAATGAAAAAAAGAGAAGACTGGAGGGAGATGTGGGCCTTCTATGACAACAGTGGGTTCACATAAGCAACGCCGGGGCGTCCATCAATCTCTATCTGCTCGAAGGTGTAGTTCCGGTTTCTCCGGCACTCATCTCCGCACTTTGATGAGCCACACTTGGGGCACGGAAAGTGGCAACCGGGGCACTCCAATCGTAGGCAATCGCACATGTCCTTGTTGGTTGCAATGTGGGTCCCCCGAGCATTGTAGTGGCGCAGGGGACGAGAGCTGCAATGGCGACATTCCCATGCTGTTTCGCACAACTGCACTGAAATCCAGCTGATATGCAAGCTGGAAGCTTGACACAGAGCTTTAAGCTAAGCTGTCCATTCACCACACCATCAAGCAATGTCGACTTAACTACATAATTTCCTCATGGAGACAGAGGTCCCTTGTCCATAAAAAGCATGTGCCAACAAAATGGAAATATTTATATGACACAAGACCTTGACACCTCACTGTTGCACACTGCCAGGCTGATACTGTCATGTATTCACAACAGCAACAGCCAAAATTGAGAATTCGTGCTCCATATAGCCCAAAAGCTAGAGATTTTAAACAACCGTGAAGAGTGGAAAACAGTGAAGTCCTTTCTAACATTCACAAAATGCTCTTACCTGACTGGCACTCAATATAAACTGAACAGTTGGTGCATAGTACAAAATTCACAGGTTGCAGTACGCCCCAAGTGGCAACTGGACGGTTACAATACCTCTGCTGACAGTCTGCCTGAGCTATTAAATTCTGCCGGTACTGGCGGCACCTCCGCACCTTGTTCGTGCTAGGTATTGGCTCCCCTCTTCTTCTGGCCCAAGCTCCTCTTTCACCTCCACTGTCTCCTACTTCACCTGCACAGTCTCCACAGTCTCTCTCATCTGCACAGCAGTCTCTACAGGATCCTTTTTCACCTCCCCAGTCATCACAGGCTCCACCTCCATTGCATCCACAGGTTCCTGTTTCACCACAATGCTGCTGCTGGGGTGTCGATCGTTGCTGGCAGATAGGCTGCATTAAAAAGAAACACCTTCACTCCAACTTCGTGCCCCTTACCATCCATAACTGCAGCTTGTGTGAAAACAGGATGCTCAATGCAATTGCACTCATTCCACTGTGATATAAGGAAACGTTCTTTAATAGAGTTCCAGACAATTTTGACAACGACGGCATCCTGTGGACAATTGTAATAATAAAATCAAATTGCAATGTATGTATGTATATATATATATATATATATATATATACATACATACATACATACATACATATATTGCAGTTTGATATATATATATATATATATATATATATATATATATATATATATATATATATATATATATATATATATATATATATATATATATATAGGGAAGCTGGCTCCTCATCTTAAGCTCTTCCGTCAGCAATCAATTGGACTCCTCCTCCCCAGCGTGATAAATATCTAGATCTCTACATTAGGGCTGTGCAAAACGACATTCTCTCAGAATATAGACGACAGTCACAATACAGGAAAAACCTCTCAAGCAAAGAAGAAGTGGCTTTAAAATCTCTTGGAACACGTTCCGATATCGTTTTAAAGCGGGCGGACAAACGAACAATTGTCATGAATGCTCGTGACTACAAGAATGAGGCGCAATGACAGCTAAATAACAATTCTTTCTACAAGCCTGTAGCTTCAGACCCAACTATGAATTTCAAAGATGTGGTTCAAACTACACTAGAAGACCTCTTGAAGGAGAACAAAATAACTGATAAAATCGCGAAGTCTCCACTTCCGTTATCACTTGTCTCCGGTAGGTTGTACCTTCTGCCAAAGATACATAAAGAGAATTCGCAACTTTTACAGGCTATAGGCGGCGCCACTGGAAATTCAATATGGCTGCCCTTTTATTGGATCCAGCTAGGGTGAGTCCGGCAGTCACGCTTCAAGTTCGTTGTGCTAAGATACGTTTTCTGAAGCTGCATTAAAATACTCGCGCGAGTTTTCTGTGGTGCGAAGGTATGCGCGGTATTATCAGTCAGCGTAGAACCCTTGTGTGAGCATGCGTTGCAGAGGTGCGATACAAAGGACTCCTCGAGTGTGGCTGGTCAGGTATGTGAAACATATTGCTGCTGACTGTGTTGTGCGGCAAGCACGACAGGTTCCCAGGCGACTCTAATGCTACGGAGAAACGTTCGATGCAGACAGAATAAACATGAATATAGATAAAAGTTTCAACTTTTATCCAGGGATCACGGGCACTCGCGAACTGCAGCATTTCAAGATGTTGCGCTGTGCATTCACGCGCATAGCACAGGCATGCCGAGCGACTAACCCAGCATTCTACATGGCCTAATTTTTTCCTTCACTTCAAAATATACGCCACCGCATCGAAGTACCTACTTTACCTAGTTTGGGTACAAGATAGCAGCCCTACAAGGTAATAATGATGGTCTACAGCGATCACTTTAACCAACCTGTTTTTTTTTTTGCAGAATATAAGTGATGACCCAGTGCTGACACTTTTTTTAGGGAGCAGTAACTTGACAAGCAAGACAGCTGGAGTTCCAGCTTCGAGAACAAGCCGCATATGGACTGTGAGTGTATGCTCCCTAGCTTTATATACAAGCTCCTAATCTAACGTTCATCTGACAGCTGCTGACTGAAAACACTGCATTCACTCAACCGGGTAGTAAACAAATGTTCTTAATTTCTCAAAAATGTGCGGGCCATGAATTGGTCGGCAATAAAAATGTTGCCATCACATATGGCTCGCAACGTCTGTCAAACATCTCGTATCTGAAATGCGCCCTGAAAACCGTCATAGCTTTAGACGCAGTCTTTTTTTTTTTTGCGAAACTTGGTTCTGCTCAGAGTTTAGAGCGACAAGAAAAAACGGGACCAATGCATAACATCAGAAATAAGACAGTTACGCCGCTCTTACTGTCACTAAGGGGGTGTTTTTTCGTCGAGCAGGATTTAGCACGATGCTTTTCACGGTAAAGTAATGGTCTTAATCTTACCGAGATATTACCTTAATTATCATCTCCTTCCTGGGCATATAATCTGGAGGTAACATGTGCAAGTTTATCCCGCCTTTTACCGCACAGTCAGAGCACATCGGTGTTTAGAAGAGTGGACTGCTTTTATGCTTTCCCTTCCTACTGCGTGCCCCTACACACCAAAATAGAAGTTATATTACTAATCTATTATCATGGCTGCGAGCCAAAGCAAACTCAAAAAGAAGTTACGCACTACAAACGCTACTCGACTGTGTTCCACGCAAAACGTTCCGCAAGAGACGCAGCCCCAAGCTGAGAAACACGAGCCGTTCTCCGAGTATCCCCACAAGGGCGGTACTGGAAGCGGCCGCGTGGCGGCGGTACTGTACGTGAAAGTTATGAAAAACCCCGGTGGACCGATAATTTCGGGGATATGAACCACCACAGAAAAAATATCCAGTTTTGTCGACAACTTAATCTGCAATATCCCATCCACTTTCCCTTCGTTTGTCAAGAACTCAACTCCCTTCCTTCAGACATTGTTGATCTATTCGTTCCAGAAAATAGCCTGGTTGTTACCCTCGACGTTGTCTTTATATACTAACACACACCACTCGGATGGGATTAGGGCAGCCGTAAGTGCTTACAGAGATTCTAAAGTTGAGAAATTATTCGACGACATGACCCTTGAACGACTACTACGCTTAGTGTTAGAAATGAATAACTTCGAATTCGACGGCCACCATTATGTACAAATAAATGGAATGTCGATGGGCACTAAGGTTGGTCCTAATTATGCCAATATGATTATGGGCATTCTGGAAACTGAATTCCTTGAAAGTTGCTTCCTCAAGCTTCTTTTCTATAGGAGATTTATAGACTACATTTTTCTTATATGGTGTCATGGTGAAGAAGAACTACTGGCGTTCATCGCTAAGTTTATCACTGTTCACAGCAGTATTTCTTTCATACTTACTCCACCTCGGTAATTAGTTTTCTGGATGTCACGCTTCATGTGTCGTATAAACAACTTATAACATCAGTGTTTAGGAAGCCAACGGACAGACACCAGTACTTCCATTTTGAAAGTAGCCACGTAAAGCACTGCAGGAAGGGCATCCCATACAGCCAGGCTCTAAGATTCAAGCGCATATGCTCTCGTGAGGAGGACTTCATTTCCAACTGTGAGACGCTCCGCAAAGAGTTGTCCCGACAGCGCTACCCGAAGCCCATTATTGATGATGCCATCAAAAAAGCTGCAGCGCAAGGCCGCCGTACCATCCTAAATCCCAAGAAGCCAGCGCAATCTGGTTTTCAAACTAACCAAATCTTAACCTACGCAGCGTAAACCCCAAATGTACATACTATTCTAAAAAAGCACCATAATATTCTTCTCCAAAGAGAAAAAATGAGGAGTCTACTTTCTGAACCACCCCGTGTCGTGTACAGAAGGACGAAAAACATCAAAGACATAGTGACCTCATCGAAATTAAACAATGACGAAGTCTAAGGATGTACACCGTGCAATAAACCTCGCTGTAAGGTTTGTCCAATACAGCCACAACGGTCCGAAGCACAGCCTCCTCTTCTTCACTCAAAATTAGAGGAGGCTTCAACTGTGACACAAGTAATGTGGTCCATCTTCTTGAGTGCGGCGTGGGCCATAAGGAATATATTGGGCAAACAGAAACGCCTTCCCGAATAAGAATAAACAACCACCGGGCACATATACGATCACTGCCAGGTCTTCCTATCTCGAGACGTAAACACAATGACATCCGATTGACTCCTTCAGGGTGGCGCTAATACAGGCAGGCTTCCAAACACATTATGACAGGGAAGCTTGCACTTAATTTACAAATTTATTACCTTGAATGCTGGCATTAATGAGAGTGCTGGCAAGCTCTCCTGCCTTTCCACGTAAGTTACAACCTATGTGATCATTGCTTCTGGTGGCTGTTCATGTGCTTGCTTATAGTCTTCATTTTTATAAACAGTTATTGTTGCTGCTTTTTTTTTTCAAAAATTTATTTATTCATTGACGCATAACACTGCCTTGTGGAGTGCATATGTATGTTTGTCCCACATTATGAATCACTGCCTTGTCGGGGCGGAGGGGCTTGCGAAACTCGACGAAGTCGTGAGCTCTGCTGTGTAGGGCCACCCAAGATAGACAGGTCACGGCAGAGAGTTATGACAAAATGTATTCACTGGATAAGGTAATGGCAACCCACTGCAGTATTTCCTGCCAAGAAAACCCTATGATCAGTCACAATAGCATTAATGATATGGCGTCGGAAGATGAGCGCCCCAGGTTGGAAGGCGTCCTACATGTTACTGGGGATGAACAAAGGCTGATTACTAGTAGCTCCAGGACGAATGAAGCGGCTGGGCTAAAGCCAAAAGGACGCTCAGTTGTGGATGTGTCGGGAAGCGACCGGAAAGTCCGATGTTGCAAGGAGATATATCACATAACAACATGGAATGTAAGATCTGTGGCGCAAGGTAAACTGGATGTCGTAAAGCGAGAAATGGACAGATTGAACATTGATATCTTGGGTATCAGCGAGCTCGAGCGGACCGGAATGGGAGAATTTAATTCCGGCGACCATTATGTCTTTTATTGTGGGCACGAATCCAGAAGAAGGAATGGGGTCGCTCTCATAGTAAACAGAAGAATGGGCAAAACAGTGCTGGGGTACAACCCCCCAAAACGACCGAATGATTTCACTTCGGATCCAAGGTCAACCGTTCAGCATAACAGTTATCCAAGTCTATGCCCCAACCACTACTGCTGAAGAAGCTGATGTGGAGAGATTTTATGCGGACCAACAATGCCTTTTAGACCACACTCCATCATCAGATGTCCTTTTTCTCATAGGAGACTGGATTGCTAAGGTGGGGAGTGAAGAAATATCCGGAATTACAGGCAAGTTCGGTCTTGGTGCGCCAAATGAAGCTGGGCAGATTCTAGTAGAGTTTTGTCAAGAAAACAACCTGACCATAGCGAATACTCATTTTCAACAGCACAAGAGGCGCCTGTACACATGGACTTCAACGGACGGTCTGTACAGGAATCAGATTGATTATATTCTTTGCCGGCAGAGATGGAGAAGCGATATACAAGCAGTAAAAACAAGGCCTGGGGCCGATTGTGGCACCGATCAACAGCTTCTTGTTGCCAAAATTAAGCTTCGATTGAGAAAAACGCAGAAAACTAGAAGGCCTTTCAGGTATGATCTGGATCAAATTCCATTAGAATATGCTGTGGAAGTGAGGAATCGATTTCAAGAATTAGATCTAGAAGACAGAGAGCCTGAAGAGATGTGGACTGATGTTCGTGATATAATACAAGAAGTTGCTACTAAGGTAGTTTCAAAGCAAAGGAAATGCAAAAGCAAGCTGGTTATCTGAAGAGGCTTTGCAAATAGCTGAGGAAAGGAGGATGGCAAAAGTTATGGGGGAAAGAGAAAGATACAAAGTTCTCAATGCGGATTTTCAGAAAATAGCAAGGAGAGATAAGAATGCCTTCCTCAACCTACAGTGCCAAGCAGTTGAGGACAACAGACAGTTGAGGAACACAAGAGCTCTGTATAAGGCAATCAAAGATATCAAAGGAAGCTTCTGTGCTAAGCTGGGCATGATAGAGGACAAGCTTCTGGCTCTCTTTGCCAGAAGCAGGCGTCTCCAATTTCATGGCTGCAGTCTCCCTCCGGGGTAATCTTGAAGCCCAAGAAGAGAAAATCTGTCACAGCCTCCACTTCTTGTCCCTTGATGCTCCAGGACTTGATAGGGCAAGACGCCATGATCTTTGTCTTTTTAACGTTCAGTTTAAGCCCAAACTTCTCACTCTCTTCTTGTACGCGCATCAGAAGTCTCTTGAGTTCCACTTCACTTTCTGCCATTAAAGTGGTATCGTCCGCATATCTGAGGCTGTTGATACGTTTTCCAGCAATCTTCACTCCAGCTGAAGACCCGTCCAGACTGGCCTTCATCATGATGCACTCAGCATATAGGTTAAATAGGCAGGGCGACAGTATGCAGCCTTGCCTCACTCCTTTTCTCAATCGGAAACCAATCAGTAAGACCATGCCCAGTTCTGACTGCGGCCTCTTGCTCTTCATAGAGGCTCCTGAGGAGACAGATGAGGAGAATTGGAACTCCCATCTCTTGGAGAGCTTGCTACAATCTGCTGTGATTTACACAGTCAAACGCTTTCGCATAATCAATACAGCAGAAGTAGATGGGTTTCTGGAACTCTCTTGCTTCTTCCATGATCCAGCGAAGATTGGCAATCTGGCCTCTAGGTCCTTCGCCCTTGCGAAACCCAGCTTGCACGTACGGAAGCTCCCGATCCACATACTGCTTCAGCCTACCTTAGAAGATTTTCAACATCACCTTGCTAGCATGCGAAACAAGCGCGATCGTGCGTTAGTTGGAACAATCTTTGGCACTGCCTTTCTTTGGGATGGGGATGTAAACTGACCTCCAATCCTGTGGCCACTGCAGGGTTGTCCAAATTTGCTGACTTAATGTATACATAACGTTAACAGAGTCGTCATGATTGAGGTTTTGAAGCAACTCTGCTGGAATGCCATCAATTCCGCTAGCTTTGTTCTTAGCAAGGCTGTGCTTTCTTGCATTTCTTTTGCTTTGGAACTACCTTAGTAGCAACGTCTTGTATTATATCACGAACATCAGTCCACATCTCTTCAGGCTCTCTGTCTTCTAGATCTAATTCTTGAAATCGATTCCTCACTTCCACAGCATATTCTTATGGAATTTGATCCAGATCATACCTGAAAGGCCTTCTAGGTTTCTGCGTTTTCCTCAATCGAAGCTTAAATCTGGCAGCAAGAAGCTGATGATCGGTGCCACAATCGGCCCCAGGCCTTGTTTTTACTGCTTTTATAGCGCTTCTCCATCTCTGCCGGGAAAGAATATAATCAATCTTATTCCTGTACAGACCGTCCGGTGAAGTACATGTGTACAGGCGCCTCTTGTGCTGTTGAAAATGAGTATTCGCTATGGTCAGGTTGTTTTCTTGACAAACCTCTACTAGCCTGTGCCCAGCTTCATTTGGCTCACCATGACCGAACTTGCCTGTAATTCCGGATATTTCTTCACTCCCCATCTTAGCATTCCAGTCTCGTATGAGAAAAAGGACGTGTGATGATGGAGTGCGGTCTAAAAGGCATTGCAGGTCAGCATAAAATCTCTCAATGTCAGCTTCGTCAGCAGTAGTGGTTGGTGCATAGACTCGGATAACTGTTATGTTGAAAGGGTGAGCTTGGATCCGAAGTGAAATCATTCGGTAGTTTTTGGGGTTGTACCCTAGCACTGCCTTGCCCATTCTTCTGTTTACTAGAGAGCGACCCCATTCCTTCTCCTGGATTCGTGCCCACAATAAAGACATAATGGTCGCCGGAATTAAATTCTTCCATTCCGGTCCACTTGAGCTCGCTGATACCGAAGATATCAGTGTTCAATCTGTCCATTTATCGCTTGTCGACATCCAGTTTACCTTGCGTCATAGATCTTAGATTCCATGTTGCTATGTGATATAGCTCCTTGCAGCATCAGACTTTCCGGTCGCTTCCCGACACATCCACAACTGAGCGTCCTTTTTGCTTTAGCCCAGCCGCTTCATTCGTCCTGGAGGTACTAGGAATCGCCCTTTTTTCATCCCCAGTAACATGTGGCACGCCTTCCAACCTTGGGGGCTCATCTTCCGGCGCCATATCATTAATGCTATTGTGACTGGTCATAGTGTTTTCTTGGCAGGAAATACTGGGGTGGGTGCCATTACCTTCTCCAGTCAATCACATTTTATCGGAACTCTCTGCCGTGACCTGTCTATCTTGGGTGGCCCTACGCAGCAGAGCTCACGACTTTATCGAGTTTCGCAAGCCCCTATGCCACGACAAGGCAGTGATTTATAGAACTACTACACAATACGTAAACCATTTCAAACCAAATATAACCGGCCATTTACATTACTGAACAAAAAGCTATTGTATTACTACATTATTTACCATGTATACCTGCATTATTACCTAGAAGATATGTTGTGTATGACATTGTTTATTGCCCCCTAACTGTTTTTCTTCTATATTCATGTATTTGTAACCTTTGTATCGCATTATTACTTATCAGATATGCCGTGTATGCCATTGTTTATTACCTCCTAACTGTTTTTCTTCTATATTCATGTATTTTTACCCTTTGTATCGCCATTATTGCCTAGCCGATATGCTATTTCGTACTAACTGTTTTTCTTCTATATTCACGTATTTGTAACCTTTGTATCGCCATTATTACCTAGCAGATACGCTGTGTATGACATTTTTTATTACATCCTAACTGTTTTTTTTCTATATGTGATTGTAACCTTTGTAATGCCATTATTACCTAGCAGATATGCTGTGTATGACATTGTTTATTACCTCCTGTTTTTCTTCTATATTCATGTATTTGTAACCGTTGTATCGCCATTATTATCTAGCAGATATGCTGTGTATGACATTGTTTATTACCCCCTAACTGTTCTTCTTCTATATTCATGTATTTGTAACCTTTCTATCGCCATTATTATAGTCTGCGTTCAATTATAGGCCCACCCTGTAAAATTCCCAATAGAGATTGACAGTATATGAAATAAATAAAAAATAAAAAGTACCCTCGTTCAGTTTTGATTTAGCTTCCTTGCGTCCCCACCCTGCATGCTATTGAGTCGCCAATCTTACAAACGCCTCTTGCTAACTTCTAGCGCCAATTCATTCAGGAAGAAGAAAAGACAGGAGACCAGCTTACCGTTGAGGCTGAGCCGCACCAGACAAAGACTGCTCGGCAGCCGAGAGCCAGGCTGCTTTGCGCCTGCGCCAGCTCTCTTTCATGATGAGCGATCGTTGGCTCGGTGGGCCCTCAGCCTTGGCCGCAGCTTTTGGCTTCTTCGCCCTGTAAAAGAACAGCAGCCATTGTGCAAACAGGTGGAGTGGGCAAGGTATTCCGCACTTGCGCTTTTATACCCTTCGAACATACACCAACAAGCAAATATGACCGGTACAGGTAGCTTTCCAACACCTCACAATTCATTCATAATGCATATCTGCACTGTTAGGCTACAATAAACACTTCATGGGCTGGGGAATTCACTTGAGCCTAGAGTATTCCCTTCAATTCCTCAGACTAGAAAATTTAGTTAATTCTTTTAGATAGCAGTTGCCGCGGCCGGCAATACTCTTTTCCTTCTTTTTGATTATCTAAAAAAATAATAAACCACTACCACCATCATCTTTAGAAAGGAAAAATTCAGCACACACAGGACAGCCTATGTGCATGAAGGTAAAAGCTTGCTAAAGGGTGTCTAGCAAACAACTATTTTCAAAATCCCTAACTTGTCCAGGTTTTCCCTGGCTAATTCAGTTCAAATTCCCTGACGAATGAAGATGCTCAAAAATGTTGCTGCTGGTGATAATGAGCGTAGACGAAAATTCCCAACAGAACCTATTTATTAATCATATTCTGCATTTTACAATAGTGAAAGGCTGATATAGTGTTAATGGAAGGTAAAAACGTCCAAAAGGTTACAAAAAATTGAAAGCGCACTGATTTCAGCCTCAGCACAGCTCTTTGATATTACCAGTTGGGAAACTTCCTATAGGCCCCATGTATAAAAAAACAGCAATTTTGATTGGTCAAAGGGTGCCTGGTGCAAATAGTGGCGGCCATTAAAGGAAACTGCATCTAAGTTGCAAACTTTCAGATTGTTGATAAATGCTCAGTCATCTGGAAAATAAAGTTAGTTAAAGACTTGCAAAGACAACCGCAGAGTTAATTAAGAGAAGACGCGACTCCCGGGCCTTAGAACGATCGTAAATGATCTAAAACCGAGTTTGAGAAAAACTCATTTTCAGAACGTCTATAATTTCTAGCACCTACACTCAAATTATGAACGCTGAATTCAGCCAGGAAATGCGATAAAATTGGCTTTCACAACGTCACGGCAGCCATGAAATGCCCCCCGAAAAGTGGAAATTGGCACGAAATTCCCGCGTGTGTGCGGGCGTTGCAGCCGGCCGATCACCGCAATCTTGGCTTGGTTTGAAGAGAGAGAGAGAAAACACTATTTGCACCCGTCAGAGAATATGGATGAAAATGTCTGGGTGCGGAATTGGCGCCATCTCAAAATGGCTTCGCTCAAGCGGACTGGCTGCGCGCCAGTTTTCCGAAGGCCGTTTAAGGTCTCTGACTGGCTCTTACGCGGCGCGCTTTTCAAGCGCGCCGTTCCACGTCTCCCATTGGCTGGCATGAGCGGCGCGTCATTTTTTTTTTTTTTTTTCTGTTTTGCGTTGGTCGCTGCCGCTCCATGCGAGTCTCCGTTTTCGCTCGTGTTTCTTGATGCACTGCTTTCTTCAGCTTTTGTTTTCGCGATCGATATGCCGGAATTGGATTGTAATCGTTCATGCAGCGAGCCTTTCGAAGCCGTAGAAATGGGCGTGGAACAAAAAAAAAAAAAAAAAAGACGCAGGTCACAAGAGTGCCGTCGGTACCTAGGTTACAGCCGATGCCAGATATGTTAGATGTGCAGAGAACGACACCGCGGGTTCAAATTACAGCGCGAAGTGCATGCCGGATTAAGGCACACGTCGAGTTGACCCCGCCGCCGCGTACTACTACACGGCGGAGCCGGCGCACTGTGTTGAAAGGTCAGCGCAAACTGCGTTCTCTCAGGAAAGTCAGCGACCTAACGAGAGTTTCACCTCGCCGTCAGAGCGGAATGCGACGCCAGTACTGAGTTCGTGCTTGTAGACATGGAAGTGTTAAGCAATTTTATCGTGCACACGAGGCGCGGGACCTGCGGCGAGATCGCGAGGACGTGGGCGGTTAACTGCTGGTGCGTCACAACAGACCTTTTCAGGACCATACAAATATTTGTCACGGTGAGGCTGTGGCCTCCTTGGCTGCAGACCACTAGTTCCCACAAGAAATCGTTTTCAGGCCACAAAATACTGTCCTTGCAACTGGGCACCCTACCTAGCCCTGCGCTGCACGCGCGCGCTTGGCAGCACAGTTCGACGATCGCTTTTGTGCTGGCCGCTGTGGTTATCCCTGATTTTTGTCGCGTACTACTCTCATGCAGCGCTTCCGCATATTTTATTGAGTTCCCAATTCACGTGCGTATTGGTTCTATTGTGGCAGCTTAGCCATGGGTTGGAGTCGAAGCGCTAGGGCCTCCCTTCTCGCCTTGCGGCGTGGCCGCGCGCTCTGCACCCACTCACACATAAAAAAAATCTGCATGAATTTGCTGTGCGCCATCTTAAAATGAAAATGCACTGCAGAATATATCGTGTCATTTTCCTGACTTGGCGAAATGTTTGATGGTTTCCCTGACATTTCCCTGATTTTTTCCGATCCATGAAATTTCCCGACAATTCCCGGTTTTCCCGGCTGCTAGACATTCTGGTCAGGCACCAGATGATCCTAAAATGACAGGAAGCAATTGTTAGTGGTATGATCAATTTATTAAGAAAGATTATAAATATAGAGTCTCATCACGGCATCCAGCTCAGTCCTTGGCAGGTCCCAGCTTGCTCACAAGGCATCCAGCTCCTAGGCGAGATCTCTGCAATTATAATTAAACAGTGTTACTACAGTGAGAATGAATATACAGCAGTAGCCACGAACAAGATGTATAGTGCACACAAAGTAAACCAGTATACACAGCGCTGAAATTTACTGCAAACTTAATTTCATGCACGAAGATGTTTTATACCTGTCAAGTTCATGGATAAAGCTGTATAGGGAGATCCGATCAGACCACTAGTTGGTGATTCATAAGGATTTACAGCCCACTGAACAGCTTTCACAATATTGCCTCCATCCTCTATTGCACTCTTCGCAATTTCTGTTTAATATTAGTACTGAACACGAAACTAAATTGCTTTATCCCCAGACCTAAAAAGGAAACAAGATAAATAATTACATACAAGGGAACTACTTGTTTTTTTTTGCGGAAAGCATGCAGCTCTGACTATAACAACCAAATCCAAACAGTATATGAATTGCTGTTGCGATGAGAAGAAAAAAAAATCAGCTAACCTAAATTACCTAAATTAAAATAAGCTGATAATAACACGCGCTTCAATAATTTCAAGCACAGAAAAGGCAATCGCTATCTGAAATGCCTTTTTTTTTTTTTTTTGCGGTGGTGTACAACCACTTTCAAGCTCGCGAGCTTGGGTGATTATCGAATTGTACAGGGGTAGTTATGCATTTAGTTTTGACTGTAATGCGCTGCAGCGGAGACTGTGCCCCCGCAACCTGCATTAGGCAAAACGAGAACTGAGCACGACACTTGCGAAGAAAAGAATATGAAAAAAAAAGCTTAGTTCTTTGAAAACCGTCTGTGTAACCAACGCCTTAGATTACCAAAAACATGGAGGTTGGTTATAAGCTTCGCAAAATTGCAAGAGTGGAACGCGATAGTACTTTCTTTATGGTACTCGAAATATACGGACGCCACCGTGGCGACTACGCCGGGTTTTCGCTGTAACGAGCTCCTTAATGCTCTTGCGTTAAAATGTCAGCAGATTCACTGCTATGTCATGCATACATATTCATGTAATCTCCGCTGTGTAGATTTTTACGAAGCTCGATCGCTGCACTCACTTCCAAATGCGGTCGCTTTCGCCGGGGTCATCCGTCTTGATGAGCCACTGTTGCGCAAAGGGTGGCAATCCTTTGACACCAGGAACGGGCACAACTGCGCAGTCGTTGTCCTTGCAGCGCACACGGGTTGGTGAAGGTATCCGAGCCTACTGTGCGTACTCGCACACGAAAAGAAAAAACTGCTGCCGCGAGCCGCTGAAGGCACCGTGCGCTGACAGATAGTAGCTGCCAATGGCGGCACCACGTGCATGGTATGAAACTACAACACAAACACTGAGATTGACGCGCAGAGCAACAATTTGCTATGATAAATTAGCACTATATTTTTTACTGAATATTGTTACCTTTTAATAGGTTACACTTTGTCGTGAGTGTATCTAAGCGAAACCTACTTCAAACTCCCCTCCCACACTCTGTGATGAAATACGCAACTTTCAACAAAACCGCGCGTCCGGCGGGGAGGAAGGAAAAGAAGTTTTCCCATGGCTAAAGTGAACTGCAATGGCGGCCAGTGCCAGTTCGCGACGCGTAATTGCCGCTCCGCTCCTTACGACTACAGCTCACAAATCGGGTTTTGACAACCGCCGAGTGACACCAGCTCTCGGCCACTACAAGCGGCCAAGAGTCTATATCCATTCATAGGTGGTACATGTACAGGGTCGTCCACTTCTAGCTAGAACACGGCCACTGCTTTTAAAGCAACATTGTATCTGACGCAGGCAGATATCGATGCAAAGCGATGCAAGCACACAGAGACACGGATGTGCTGCTTCACATGGCCAGCCACTTTAGATTACTGCGTGGCCGGGTCGGATGCAATGACACCTTGAAAGCAGTGACCGTGTTCTAGCTAGAAGTGGACGAGGCTGTACGTTAGGGTCAACTAGCGTAACAATTGAAGTTTCCACGAGCGCCGCCGCTACCAACAGATGCAACGAATTGTGGCGTGAACGCTGAAAAATGAATAACAATCAACCCATACTGTATATGTGCCATAGTTTTTTAAGCCAACCAGCTAATAATTTGGGAGATATATAATACAACTCACTATCTCAGGGGCCGATTGGATTTTGCAAACCTTATTGGAATATGGGGAAACCCAATTGGGAGATCATTACCCATTGGAATTTTGAGTACAATTTGGGAAATCTGAATGGGATTTTGAACCCAATTGGAACGATTTCGAAGGCCCAATCGGTATTTGTAGATCCATTTTGTTAATCCAATTGGACTAAGCCACTGGAAAGTGATGTACATTTGAGTCCAATTGGATCCCATTGAACGTACATTTGGGTCCATTTGAAACCAAATGGAATCAATTGCAGATCCCAATTGGACCCAACTGTTCTTTTTGATTGGGAGGTGCCACTCTATCGGGTTACTACACGGCAGCCATATTGTACCATAACTTTCAAACCACCCGCACGGCCAATAATGTCCGTCGGACGTCCGGTTAAAGTCCGCATGTCCGAAGCCGGAGCGGGACATCCGCCGGAAGAACGAAATACATCCGAAAACGGTCATCCGAATTGTGACATGAACCGGTATTAATGAAACAGCCGAAAACAGACATCTTGATTGGGATTTCCGTAGGGTTTACGAGGGGTCACCTTTTTTTCGGATCAACATTTAAACAATTATTTCAGAAAAACAGTCTCTCGATACAGACATCAAAAGCACCCGTGCTTATCAGTTCGTGTGTCGGCGCTCATTAGTGGGATTAGCTACCAAGGGAATTCCGATCTGAGCACACTCATTATAACATCAATGTACCAGTAAAAACCAATAGTCCCTGCCAGTCATTGCAATTTATATCAAGTTAGCAACGGTCGTGTTTTCTCGCGAAAAGCTATCCATTTAGGAAGCTGTCAGTTCTGCTGGGTTAAGCAGTTCGCTGGCCTTTTCGCACCGCTTCTGGGACGCGCTCACAGCGCCCTGATCCTAATTACAACATTCATGATGTCACTAACCGCAAAGAAACGTCCTCAGTTCATGAACTTCAATCGCCAGCGCTTCAATGAGCCAGCGCTTCGAACGCACTATAACTACGGTAATTGAATATATTCTAGTTCATTATAACTAAGGCAACGAACCATCGACGTTTTATCCGTCATGTTCGTTTACATATCATAGATGGCTTAGGTCTCGTCTTGACTCTAAGTGTACAAATAATATTAATAAAGTGATGTTAAAAGCTGTTTTAATAAAAAATGCTGCATAATATTCATTGTGACACAATAAAAACTTAATTCAAAGTTTCATTTTGGCATAATGCGATAACACGCTAAATATACGTTAGTGGCGGCTCGGCCAAAGTCTCAGCTAAGCCAGCCTAAGCCTACGCCAGCCATAGCCACTAGCCGTCAGCACAAGTGGCCATGGCGGAAGGTGTGGCCGTGATTTCAAGGAGGGTGAAGGGTGGGTGATCCTGGCCCTGATGAGGCTGGGACAGGTAGGTCAGCGCCGCTTGCGGCGGGGACCAGCATACCACCGAATTTTATCTGTTGTAGGCCGTCATTGCAGCCGCCACTGCTGCGGTGATGGACGACGGCTGTTGTTGCGGCGCGCGTCTTTCTCTTCCTTCGTTTTCTTTCTTCTTTGTCTTCTGTCCGCACGAGGCAGCGGAGGTGGCTCAGCTACACAGCCAGTGGCAGGCCCGTGCATTTTCTCTTCCTTCTTCCTACAGCCACAACAACAACAACAACCCGTGCTTTCACAGTAGCTTCGCTCGTCGGCGTGCGATTCATAATCCGGAGCCTCTAGCCGTGTCGTGGTAAGTAAATATCTTTAAGGCAGCCATCAGGGTTATCTAAGCGCTCTTCAACCTGTCTAGTAACTAACGGGTTGGTTGGTTGGTTGGTTCATAGGAAGGGAAAGGCGCAGTATCTGTCACACTTGCTCTGTGGACACCTGAACCGCGCCGTAAGGGAAGGGATGAAGGTGGGAGTGAAAGTGGATAGAGAGAAAGGGGAGCCGTAGTGGAGGGCTACGGAGTAATTTCGACCACCTGGGGATCTTTAACGTGCGCTGACATCGCACACCACACGGACGCCACTTCGTTTCACCTCCATCGAAACGCAGCCGCCATGGTCGGGTTCGAACCCGGGAACTCCGGTACAGTAGTCGGGCGTCTAACCACTGCACCACCCCGGCGGGGCTAACTAACAGCGCAAATTTTGTTTTTGGAAGTGGTCCATTTGGTATGAGTGCTCCAACAGTCAGCACGAACCGTAAAATGCTTCTGTCGGTTAAATCGCTCGCTTATTCATGCTGAAATTCGGCACACGTATAGCATACAACCATCTGTCTTTTTAAATACCAGTTTAGATTATGTACTTGCCTAATTCGACCACAAATCATTCGAAATTCTTGTATTCTGCAACATCGTTCCCGCGGCGACCCATAAGCAGCCAAGCCTCGTTATCTGGGTCGCCGACCACCGATGCTACAGACACATGTTTCAGATTGATTCTAATCGTATCCGGAAAGTAAATTGCCAAAACTAATAATAAAAACGCTACACGTATATGCGAGCGGAATAAGCGAGCGGATTAACCGATAAAAACATGTTACGATTCGCGTTTAGTGTTACAAGTTGCAACAGTTAGAACATAGCTCTGGTTAAAATCGCATACTTTCCCACTGTTTGCTTCCAGCGGCACTGCTTTTATCTTTTTGGACAGTAGTGGTAATCTTATCCCATGATTATTGTGTCATTCGCTGTGCAAATATTTTGCGCAACCAAACAATTTAAGTTCTCAGTGTGGTATTTTGAACGGTTTTTTTTTCTAGCTGCAGTGAGCAGCCTACTCCCGGACTCAAGGGGCACCACTGAGGCTGTCGCGAAATCGTGGCTGAGGCATTCATCGGAACGGTCTGCTCAACCCGCAATAGGACATCTGACTAAGCACGTTCTTGATGTATGTACATCTCGTGAAATAAAACATTCATTTCACTTACGACTAGTTCTTTTAATAAAAACAGTGGCCTGCCATCATTTTACAAACAAATGCATGTAAAAACCACGCGGATTTGCTAGGCATGCATGTTACTGTGAAACGTCCGAGAATGGTCTGTATATCCGCGCTCGGACGTCCGCTGGATTTCCTGTGCCTGTTCTGCGGTCTTGCACGTCCGAGAGACGGACTTCGGGACGAAAACCGGATGCCCGACAGATGCCCGTCCGTCGGATGTCAAATGCCGTGTGGGCAATGGAATCTCCTATCTTGCCGAAAGGGCCCACCGGGCTGAATAAGTCGTTATCGCTTTCGCGGTACCAGAGCCAAAATGCAAGCCCTCATTAGACCCAAGGTTGTGAATTCGGGCTCGCGTTTCGCTTACGAGAGCTACGCCAAGTGCTAGGTATGTCCTCAAGACTGTAACATACTCGGCAATGCCGTTAAATACGCCTAGACGTATCGTGCGAGCGCCGGACCCCAAGAAACGAAGCTACGAATGAGGCTGCATGAGCGCTTATCGTCGGACACCTACCTCCCCGTCCTCCCGAACCGATGAACACTACAAAGACAGGCATCGCCAGTTTCCTCTATCGGCTAAGGGGCTGTCGAAGGAACGCATTCTGCGACAGCTATATACAGATGTACACCTACTGGCGTCCCGCCAAGGCTTGATAGCTATGATCGAAAGTGCATCCTTTGCACCTACGATGTGACCTCTGTTCTATATCCTACACTGTGTGCGCCTGTCAACGCCAGTCTCCACTTCCCTCCCTACCCCACCCGCCCCTAAGAGGCTTGAGAGACTTTCCTCTTGGAGTGCTCGAGTGCTGTGTTGTGTTGGGTTTTATGGCACATATGCAACTAAGGTCATCATGCTCCAAACTCAGGGTAAAGCAGTTCTTGTTAAAAATAACTCCAGCTTATTTGGTTTACTTCTTTCTTACGCAAGATATTTCTCTCTCTACTCATTACAAAGAATTTTAGTGATTTCTAATGATTTGTATTAGTAGTTGTCCTAAGGCATATTGGATATTACAAGTCATTAGTAATCATTTTAGTCATTTTAATCAGTTGTAGTCATGTAGAAGGCGTCATAAGAAGTATTGGTCATTGCAAGAAAGTGGTAGTCACTGCAAGCCATTAGTAGGTCTTTTTAGTCATTACTACTCATTACTAATCATTTAGTCATTTCTAATAAATTGTAGGCGTTACAAGTCGTTGTTAGACATATTTTGTCATTGCAAGTCATTGGGAGCCACTACAAGTCATTATTAGGTCATTTTAGTAATTACTACACATTACTAAACATATCTACTTTTAATCAGTTGTAGTCAATAAAAGCCGGCATTAGACGTATTGGTCATTGTAAGTCATTAGTAGGTGATCTTAGTCATTACTACTCATTAATAATCATTTAGTCATTTCTAATCATTGCAAGCCATTAGTAGTCACTGCAAGTCATTAGGAGTTATTACAAGTAATTTTAGTCATAATGAAACATTACAAAGCATTTCAGTAATTTTTAATCAGTTGTAGTAAGTGGAAGTCGTTGTTAGACATATTGGCCATTGCAAGTCAGTAGTAGTCACTGCAAGTCATTGGTAGGTAATTTTAGTCATTACTACTCATTACTAATCATTTTAGTCATTTCTAATCAATTATAGTTGTTACAAGTCATTGATAGACATATTGGTCATTACAAGTCATTAGTATTCACTGCATGCCATTATAGGAGTCATCACAGGCCAATAGTAGTCATTTGTCATTACTACAAATTACTAAGCATTTTAGTCATTTTTAATCAGTTGTAGTCAATAAATGTCCTAAGACATATTGGTCATTGCAAGTCATTGGTAGGTCATATTAGCTATTACTACTCGTTACTAATCATTTTAGTAATTTCTAATAAATTGTAGACATTAAAAGAAATTGTCAGACATATTTTGTCATTACAAGTCATTAGTAGTCACTGCATGTCATTAGGACTCATTACAGGTCATTTTAGTCATTACTACTCTTTGCTAGTCACTATTTATTTCTAATCAATTGTAGTCGTTACAAGTCGTCATTAAACATATGGGTCATTACAAGTCAGAAGTTATTATTAGTCCTTATAACCTTTACAATCTCTATTATAATTTCTGGTAATTGCTAGCTATCCCTATCAATCGTGTTTCCTTCTTTAACCCTTTATAGGGCGCAAGCAAACCACAAAAGCAATATTGTTTTTTAAAGGAAGATGTGTTTATTCAACTCAAGAAAAGAAGCTTGAAGCAACTTGCAAAATTCTACTTGATTCTAATAAAGCACAGAAGGTGGGACAACCTATGTCCCACTGTACGGATAGGGGTATAAAGCAGGGTGGGACATGAGATGTCCCACTGAGCATGAGATGCTGTCATTTGTTGGAAGGTTTCGTTCAAAAAGCGCTCATTTGCCTGGATGGAAAGGCGAGAAACACTGGACACATAATGACACATTGCAACCGGCGCAGAGGAACTTTGTGCGCACCTCCGATCGCTTTGTGGAGCACCAGCGGCACCTCCACCTTGTTCCAGATGATTTGGGAAGTGATCCTTGTTGGCTTGCATAACGATTTGTCTCTAACTATCATCTGCCATACTTCTTCATCAAAATACAAGGTGAATGCATCACACGCTCTGCTTTGCGGATTCAAGTTTACCGAAAATGTCGGGGGCTTTTCATTGATGTCAGGAATGTCGGTCGGCAATCCTGCAATCCACCCTGTTGATTGAGGTCCTTCACTTTCATCTGATGTAGGATCATTATTGATGCCTTTATCAAGCACTTTCTTATCTTGTTTTTCTTTTTTCGACATGTTTTACGGATTTTAGGCCCTGGCTCGTCATTGCTATCACTTTCTGATGTTTCGATCGGCACAAGGGCTGATGAGGACGGCACATTGAATTCGTCGCTTGAGGAATCAGTGAAAGAATCACTACCGTAGTCTTCCGGGAGGCTGAAAAATACCTCTAAAGCCTCTTCAGCAGTAAGGGTTTTCTTACCTAAGGTAAAAATGAATAGATCGGATTTTTTCAAGCAAGTACAGGTACTAGGGAGTAAACGTGAAGCAAACAATAACACGTGCTGTATCAGATTTTCATAAATAAATCACGGTTCGCTGTATGCAAACCGAAATGCTTGTAGTGACACAATCTAGACACGTACATAACCACGGGGAATGGAAAATAAGTCTTACCAGCCATTTGGGAAGGATCATGCGGAAGTCCGAAAATCACCGAGAAAGAAACTTCACACCTCGAAAAAAGCGGCACATTTGAGCGCTTGTTGGACTGTCTACGCCACCTTGTGTGGCGAATATAAACTAGGATATAGTTAACTGATCTATTCATAGATGGCACAAATAGTACTTGACGTTCCAGTTGACTTCAGATTTTCGCTATCATGTTTTTTCTAAAACCATTAAGGTGGGACACGGGTTTCCCTATGAGGTATAAAGGGTTAATCTGCCTTCATACGGCGGACATTTCCTGATGACGGGTCCGGCAGTCACGACTGCCGGTCTTGTCCGGCAGTCTCTTTCTGCCGATGCACCGTGAGCCTAGAGGACCTAAAAAAAGGCAGTGGTTTAACTCCGGTTAAACCTAGTTGAGTTGTGAAAGCAACAGCTGCATAGCTACTTTTAGGATGCGCTTAGGATAGCTTAAGCCGCTTACGTTCGCTTTTCGACCGGTTCCGCAAACCTGCAGTCCACACGTTTTCCGTCCGCTTGCAGACGTGGGGCGGAAGGGGTGTTGTATGGTTCGTTTTGCCGACTACCGTTCAGCCGGGGTTCCAGCGTCCCGACTGGCGCGCCCAGGCATCTGTCCAATAGCATGCTCCCTCCAATGACATTCAAAGCTGGAGCGCAAGTGCTGCGGGATGCTACCGATTTCAGCACTTCGGCGCAGTTCGCTTGCCTCGGGATTACCATAATCTGGTTTTTGCTGTGCTCATGGGCTCTCTTCAGCTGCCAAATGAGTAGCGCTTCAGTAGAGTTCTTGAGTGCCTACATGGCCACCACCGTAAATTTGAATTGGCCTTTGCCCTCACGGTTCGTAGCTGCCACCGCCGCAATCGTTTGTTCACTTTTCTGACTTTTCTAGTATGCCTTCGCTGATTTAACAAGATGTTTCTACGGCGAATTTAAATTGAGCGCTGTCGAATGAACGTGCATTCATGGTTCGACAACTGATGAGTCCGACTGCTGCTATTGACGAAGCCGTTTTGCTTTATTGTTTTGTTATAGAGTTATAGTTATAGAGTCATAGTTGCAAAAGTAGCACGCACCGGTCCCGTTGATGCCAATGTATATGTGTGCAGTGAGGATAAAAGACGAGAATCTGCAATGGCGATATTTACCAGGCGTTAAAATCACGAAAGCTGAAAGAAACAATAAAAAAGGAATGATATGATGGTTCCGGCATACAAAAAAGAGCTAAAAAATGCAGTGAAGCCTGACCCAGCGCAACCCGGGAAAGATACCAATTATGGAATAGGATCTAACATTGAATAGCCTCAAGTATGAACAAATGCAAGCTCTATTTCGTCTTCCACCCCATCCCCCTAAAGGAAAATTAAAATGAAATATGGGACAGATGTGTGAGAAGGACATGACATGTGCAATTTGCCTCTTTCACCGAAACTGGTCATCTACGCTGATGACACAAATATTTTTTTCTCCGCACGAACCGTAATCCAACTTACCCTTGTCATAAATAGTTATTTGATCATACTTGAAGAGTGGTTGCATAAAAACAACCTTGAATGTTAAAAAGACTAAATATATTATTTTCAAGCCTTATAACAAAGCCTGTGACACTGAGCTAGTCCTAAACTCTCAAGGTACAGCGCTGCAGCGTGCAACTTCAGAAAAATTTTTAGGCGTCTGGTTTGAAGAAACCATGTCGTGGAACGCGCGCATGTTAGCAAGCTGGCGATAGAATTAAGCAAAACAGTTGGCTGTCTCTATAAGCTGAGATAATTACTTCCAGTGAGGCTCAAAAAAGCAATATTTGCTAATTTCTACTCTCGTTTTTCATATTGCATTTTAGTTTGGGGAGTTACAACCATCCATAATTATAATAAACTCGAGCGACTACAAAAAAAGGTGCTACGAATTCTTGAAAACTTTTATGGAAACCCAAGCCAGCTATCTACTGATCCCTTGTTTACTAAACATATGCTTAAATCAACTGAATTATATTGTTACCTGGAAACGAGCCATTTCGACTGAGCCATTTTCTCGTGTTGGCCTTGACCTCCTAGGGCCCTTCCCCGAGTCCTTGTCAGGAAACAAATGGATCGCTGTGGCCACCGATTATGCCACTCGGTACGTGATCACTCGCGCCATTCCAACCAGCTGCGCCACAGACGTTGCTGACTTCCTTTTGTACGACGTCATACTACACCATGGTGCTCCCCGTCAACTACTTACCGACCGTGGCCGCTGTTTCCTTTCCCGAGTTGTTGAGGAAATACTTCGTTCTTGCTCCGTTCGGCACAAGTTCACCACTGCGTATCACCCTCAGACGAACTGCCTTACGGAGCGTCTTAACCGCACACTCACCGACATGCTCGCAATGTACGTATCCGACAGTCATCGCGACTGGGATATTAGTCTGCCATTTGTCACCTTTGCATATAACTCTTCGCGTCATGACACTGCTGGGTACTCTCCATTCTATCTTCTCTCTGGAAGAGACCCCTTACTGCCCTTCGACACTTTGCTTCCTGCCGCTGGCCCCGTCACAACCTATGCCCGCGATACCATCGCCCGAGCCGACGCTGCTCGCCAGATTGCTCGTCACAATCTCACCATCTCTCAAGAAGCTCAAAAAACGCCGCTACGACGCTCACCACCGCGATGTGCACTATCCTCCCGGATCTCTGGTGTTGCTCTGGCCTCCGTGCCGTCGTGTGGGGTTGTGTCAAAAACTTCTGCCCCACTACACAGATCCTTACCGTGTACTACGCCCAGTGACCGACGTGACCTATGAGATTTCACCGCTCCACCCAAAGGCACCAACTGCTACACCCACTTCCGAAATCGTACATGTCGCCCGCCTGAAGCCATATTACTCCCCCTCCACATCGCACGCCTAATACGCACCGGGACGTTGCCTTTTGCCGCGGGGGGGGGTAGTGTTACCTGGAAACGCGGGGCCAAAGTGATGTGCTCACTGACGAAGACGACGACCGAGGAACACGGGCACGACAAAGCGAAAAAAAAAAGAGGACGACGCTGACAGAGTGGACACTGCACGGCTACTGAAGTCTCAGCGTCAAGTTCAGCCTATCGCAGTGCTGATACATTAAGTACATCCCCGTAACAATATGATTACAAAGTGTCTCTTTATATGCATAAACGTAACCTTCCCAATGATGGCACACCATCCCTTGCATGCTTACAGTTTAGGTAGGGAACTAAAACCAGTGCCACACACGAATAAATTATGGCCGGGACATTCTTGACTACCGCATACCGTCACTTTAAAATAAACTTGAAGCCCACATTGACTTTACTGCCCCGCTTAACACATTTAGACACGAATTAACAAATTTTATGATGAGGCAATAAATATTACTGCGATGTTCATATTCATTTCTGAAATATGATCTGTGCATAATTCTTTTGCTTTTGATCTCATGTACATATCCATTTCTGATTGTGCTGTGAAATCCACTGCGAGATGCTGCCTGTAGGCCCCCAGGGCCCAGTCAAGCTGTCTGTGACAGCTTTTTCCCTGGAGGACCCCCAACTTGTAGGTTGGAAATAAAGTGGATTTGGATTTGGAAATCGAGTCTCAGCAGCATTACCTGAAGAGAAAAACAGCTCACTCAAAACTGATTGATTTCTTGGATGCAGTTCAGGGTTGTAACATGCAAGCTTAAGCATGAGCATTTCGGCATTAAACATGTGTAGCTATTGCTATATGGGACAAGAGCCAGGGTAATTATTGCCCAGGATGGCAATTAAGGTATTTACATTAGCTGCAGTTTGCCCTGTTGTTACTACATGTTTGTTTCACTGGGCTCTCTTTGTGCTGCTGCCTTATGAAAGGATTGATGTTGGGTGAATGTAATTTATTTTCATTTGAGAAATGCTTGTGCAATAAAACACATTCTTTTTATCCTAGACTCCCAGAAATCAAATCCTAGCATATTGTGTGATGTACTTAAAACAGAAGGTGGCTGTTGCATTAAAACAACTAAAAAAAAGACAATGGAGTGTGCTATATACCTGGTGTCCTAGCTTTCAAAAAGTCGATGTGCCCTAGCCCAGTGAATTAATCCAGCTGTGGGCTGTTGGGAGTTGCCTGGTCTAGTTTAGTTTTTATAATTGAACCTTATAATGATTAAGACTATATAGTTAGCATTCAAATTTTTGGCTTCAAGAACAATTAGTATCATTAAGGAAGTAGTCAACTGTCTTCCAAAACAGCTGACAAAAATGTTTGCACCAAGGTGCCTTCTATTTTGCAAAAAATGTTTTTTTTTCATGGTCCTAAATGGCAACAAGCCCAATAAAGAAAGCGTCTGCATGACAGCAATTCCACTTCAATGTCCCGAAACGTAACTCAGATCCCAAAATCTGCTTTTGTCAGAAGTGCTCTCCATGGTTTGGCTTTGCATGATGTGAGTGAGAGATGTGTGAGCAGCTAGTCATATGGTAGCTTGATTTGGAAGCCAGTGAATAAAGCTATGGAAATCATACCTTGATGCAAACATCGCGGGTGGCTGTTTTTCAACACTATCTAAAACTTTAGAGCTGATGCTTTGCTTCTGGGGCCATTCACATAATTAGTTTTTACTAACTGCAGAAAAACCAAGGCAAATGGGAAACCACGAGAGACTACGAAAATCAACTCTGAATAGCTCTCGGTTGGTTTCACTACCCTAGACCACTCTACCTAATTTAATGTTTGATTACATTTACCCGGGATACTTTTTATGCATAGTTTGCTGGCATAAAGACTGGTAAGCTTTCTTCTTGGGGCCGCCTTCAAGTGAAACGGTCGTGACGCAGCTGTGGTCTTAACTGATAAGGTGGAAGCTTATTTGCTGCCCCCTCCCCCTCCATCTCCCTTTCAGAAGCCTTATAGCAAGTAAAATTTTCCTGTGGCCATTTTTCAAATCAAGATATAAAGACCTTGGAAGCAGAACACTATTATTCAAGCTATAATATTGTAAGCTAAATATAAAAATGATTATATATGAATATTGCTCACAGAACTGTTGTGTGCAAAGCATGAGTTAAGTTAAAAAATTTACTTTGTTTGTCATTTATTGCTCAACAACAAGCACATGGTATTGTTTGACAAATAAAAAGTAAACAAGAAAATCGTTTTGCTATTCTTTTTTGGTTAAAAGGAAGCCTTTTGTTCCCCCTAGAACGAAACCCTGGGGCTGCCACTACACTGATATGAAAAGGATTGGTTACTCGGCACATATTTTATTAACGTGTTCTGCATGTCATGCACCGTGTCATGCTTTGCCAGGTCATATTTACTTAAGGTGTAGATTTAAGGTTGCTATGCAAGGAAAACAGATGTCCACTTTGGTCACATTGCATATTGGAAACACATACAACAGCATGTAACAATGTTCTCCTGAACAAACTATCGGAAATTCTGCAGCCTTTTTATCCGTAATGACAGATCCTTTGCTTCCTGCATCTGCTTGCACTCTAGAGAGGGGCCTAAAAATTTGGCTTCATCAAAATTACTATTCAGAATTTTATTTAAAATGCCTCTTCAGGGATGTGAACAATATATGTTGCATTTGTCACTGCTGTTACATGGATTCAAGATCTACGCCAGTTGCAATTTTATCTCTAGAAATCTACTGCACAACATTCATTGTGCTCAATATGAAATGAAGTGCCATTCTTGATTGCCAATGTAATACATTCTTTATATAGATTGGTAATGCATTGAGACTATGTATGTAGGTAGTGTCAGTATAAATAACGTCTGTGTCATATGCAATGCTTAAATATAGTCCTGCAGTCTTTTATCAGATGCTTTACATTGGAAGGGGGTGCATGATTTTGGGATAATGATGAGAATATGCAGCACTCTGAGGCCTAGTGTATATGACGTGGGTAGCTACAGTGTGCATTACATGTACACATACGCATTGCTTGCTCCCTGTACTTTGTCGTGTCATCACAACAGCATCATGTCAGTATAAAGCCTACATCACATCATTTGTCTAAACAGTTGTCCAACGAACTTAACTTACCAAAGTTATGCAGGAAGAAAACAGATTGGTAATCACAATATTTTCCCAAACTTCTTTCTTTTTAACCGAATATGTTTTTGTGCTCAACATGGCTTAGGTAGACATATGGTGACATATGGCTTAGGTAGACATTGCATATGGCGTGCTTTTTTCCTTAGCATAACCTCCCGCCATACTATACTGCTTTTGTTCTTTTTTTTTGGGGGGGGGGGGGCATCGCGTCAAATTAATATTTTTTTTTTAAAGACCTGATGTGGGTGATGACGTGTTTAGTTCATCACATTCAGAAGTTGTGTTCAGTCGACCAATTCATCGCACAGATACTCATTCCAGACACAGGTACACATAGCCAGCATTAAATAAAAATAAATAAACAGGAAAGTACTCTCAAGGTGACAGCTGTCATGAAAGTACGCATATATTTTCACAGTTTATACACTATCGTCGAGCATCCATATCCGCACAAAGAACAAACCGCAGAATAGTGGCAAGTAACCCGACAGCAGTGTAGCTAACATCGTTTTGAGTAGAATGTCGTTTTTGAAGGGCTCGGCGCACGCACGGCATTTTTCAAGCACAACACACACACGAACCGCGATCAACACAGGTGACTGTCACGTCGCGGAAGCAACGTCGCGGACTAGTTTGTCATGGTGACTGCGACCAGCGAAACGCGGGTGCCAGACCAGCTGTCACCAAGTTGATTTCAACATTAGAAAAACACAGTCTGTGACGAACTTTGCAAACATGGACAGTACTCTTCCTTACTAGGAGTCAGTCGCTCAAATCGTAAACACTTTCGAATACATGCACGGGCACCTTTCGATGCGCTGTGGAGCCGATTCGTGCGCACGAAAATTCCTGTGAACTACTGTTACTGGCCGTCGGCCGTGAAGATCCTCGCGGGCATTAGAAACACTTGCGATAATCATAAACACTTCGTGACACCGGTGCCACGTACACTTCGTCGGTTGGAAGCTCACTCTCTTCAGCTCAGCGCAGGTAACACTGGCGCAGATTATCCTAGGTTTGGGGGGAAATGTTCACTGTCGATAGGAACACTAGTATGAGCCATGCGCGCTAAGTATTATTGGTTTTTGCTGGAAAGCAACAACCACGATCTACGCTTCGCTTGTCACTTCACACCGCTGGTGGCCATGTTCCCTGGCGAGATCGAGGATGGATGTATGGATGGAATGGAATATAGGAGCGTCCCCTTTGAAACGGGGTGCTAGCAGTTGCTGTCATGCTTATTTTCCTCTCTACATTTTATTTATAGGAGAAGCCGGAGACGTCGCCTAGCGGTAGCCCTGCGGATCGGCACGTGCGGGCGAAAAGTTGAGATTGAGTGAACTTTTCTGAGAACGACGGATGCGGGTGAGCGCGATTCTGGCCCATCCGGACCGGTCACCTTGGTGCGGCCGCCGCACACGTGGGGAGCGGGTGCTTCAAGTGCTTCAAGACGGAGGCCTTCCCCACCGCGCTGCTTAGCTGCGAGACCGTTTGTGATTTACTAGAATTGTGACAGATACTGCGCCTTTTTTTTTTGCTGTCAATCAACTTTAAACGCCGCTGATGCCTGCTGTACTGCGTCGATTTCTATGTATGCTCTATGGTGCGGAGTTCGAGGAGGAGGAGGAGGAGAAAACATTTAATTACCATGGTGTGATTAGGCAAGGGAGGTGCGTTTTGTTGTGGAGCTGAGTAGCAGACCCTATTCGAGGACGCCATTGGCCGCCGCCGCTACCCGAGCTCTCTGGACCAGGACACGCTGGGCCTTCAGGTCCGAGCTGGACAGGGCCGCTTCCCAGCCCTCCCTAGTTGGCTGTTTTATAGCTTTTATTTTTGTATTTTGCTGGCAGGCCCACACCATATGGTATGGGTCAGCATACTGTCCGCAGAATTTGCACCTACCCGTGAATGTTGGGTCCATGTGTTTTAGTATGGCGGGATTTAGAAAACATCCGGTTTGGAGCTGTCTAAGGTGGCACTCCTCAGATCTGTCGAGACCTTTGGCGGGTCCCGGGAGTGCCCTCCTGCAGAGGCGTGTATAATTTGTAATGTCCGCATGATCTATGAGCGGGATCAGTGTGGTTGCCTTGGTAGAACCGGAGGATTGAGCGGAACACCGGGGAGGAATGCTCGGGCAGCCGCGTGAGCGGTCTCGTTTCCCTCCACCCCCTGGTGACCGGGCACCCATATAACCTGTTTTTTACTAGTAGCCGAATCTGAATTTTTCGTATGTGTCAATAATATTCGGCAGGCGAGTGGGGCTATCCTACCCCGCATGTAATTTCGGCAGGCCTGTTGTGAATCCGACATTATGTAGGTTGCGTCTCAGTGGGTGGCGGCAACTTCAATCGCCACTTCCTCCAACATTAGCGCGTCGTTAGTTTTTAATGAGAGCCCGTTCACATGCCTTCCTTCGTGCACAACAGTAATGGTGTAGATGCCATCCTCGGTGGTACCCGCTGCATCCACGTAATATGTGCCTGTCATACTGCCATAGTTATTTTGTATAAATTTTGCCCTGGCTTCACGCCTCCCCTGATTATACTCCCAATTCATATTTTTGGGGAGCGGCTTAAGGGTCAAAATATTTTTACATACTTCCGGGATGTCCACTCTGTTTTCTGTGGTGGGGAGAAGCCCTAGATTGAGGTCTCGGAGGACTTGCCTGCCGGTGCTGGTCACCGACAGCCTAGCAATTTGGCTTGTTCGGTGGGCCTCAATCAGCTCCCCTATTGTATTATGGATCTCAAGTTGGAGCAGGCGCTCCGTAGACGCTCTGGCTGGGAGTCCTAGAGCCTTTTTACCGCCGTCCAAATCATCGTGTCGAGCGTGCCACGGTCGCTGTTTCTCAGCTTGAGGTAGGGCGCCACATACACCACACGACTAACGAAGAACGCCTGAACTAGACGAACAGTTTCTTTTTCAAGTCCACCGTGCTTGCCGGATATCCTGCCAATCATCCTACTAATTTGTTCGCAGGTGGACTTTAATTTTTTCCAAATGAAAGGCGCCGCATGGACACCTGGGTCGAACGCTCGGCGATTGGTTGGTTGGTTGTACAACTTTTAATTCCATCGGAAACGGGGAGTCGTGCGCCCGCGGATTAGAGGCTGGTAGGTAGCCCTTGGCTTCTTGCAGCCTCTTCCACCAGATGGACGGTGCGGTGCTGGATCGCAGGGTCCGCGCTTCGCAGCAGGGTATCCCAGGCTTCTCTACTTGTAATATTTTGCCCTATCCCTGGAGATTGTCCATTCATGACGTCATGACCGGATGTGACATCATTATAATTTAAGATTATTAAACATGAACGAATGTGACGTCATAATGACGTCACATTCGTCTAACCATTATTATCGGTTACTGATAGTTAACCATGACTTGCACTTTTTTAATATTAGTCGTACATTATCATGAAATTATCTTGAAAATGCCTCAAATCATGTTTCGATATCATTCGATTGCTATTGATTAGGTATCGATTCAATGGTGATTGGCCTAAGCCCATAAGCCCGAAACGCGGACACATTTGCTAACGACAGTTTGAGGCATTCGTCCTTCACCTTAAAATTGGCTATCTCGAGTAGAACTGCGGAAGCAACATCTGCGGCGAACGCGGCGGCGGCACCTATGAGTCACCGCTAGCTGTGCACCATGCGACGTCACTCCCTCCTGGCGCATGATCAGCTGGCGTGGCGGCGGCAACACCTCTGAGTCACCCGCGCAGCGGCGGATCCGACGCGGCTCTCCAGCTGTGCTCAGCGTCACTCGCTCCTCGCGCATGCGCAGCTTGGCTCATCCGCGGCTCCGCGAAATGGCTCAGCGACTAGCGTAGTGCTGCTTTTGCAGCAAAAAGCTGACCCGCATCTACACGAACGCCTATGAATCGAGAGCAAGGCACGTGGAACACTGGGGTGCGCCTCGCAGAAGGCTCGCGCTGCACTGGGGCATGGGCTCGTGCTGACCGATTTTCTGACGCCCATCTACACCAACGCCTGAAAATCAGAAGCTAGATACGTGGAACTTTGAGGCGCGCAGAAAGCATGCGCTCCGCCGGGGCATGGGCTCATATTCTCCGATCTTTGGTACAAGATATTCTAATTGCAGAAAACAAGCGCAGATTGTGGTGCTAAAGGCCGAAGCTCCAACAATTTTTGCAGTAGAGAAATGAAACGGCATATTAATTGAAAGCAGATCAGTGGCTTAGTCTTATGTTTTCTAGGACGAGACGTTAGGTCTTCTTTTTCCTCTGCATTGTCGCTCGACTAAAATATGTAAGCATCCCGCAGGCAGGCCTATACCTCAACAGCTGTTACGGTACGGTTGGCTCCGCTATTAAGGAGTCCAGCCGCGGAGTTTGCGAAGTCGGATGACCTATACCCGCAGTTATCAACAAAAACACGCCTCCGACCCTTCGGGATTCGCGCTCACAACGGCGTTAAGTTGTGCGTAAATTATTTTGGGTCACTAGCATTCAACTAATCACTAGAATTCACTAACTAATCAACCGCCACTACAGTCTTCTACCTACTGTCCTTGCACCAAACAGGTTGCACTAAGCAGGCTGAGGAACCAGCCTGCCGAATAATACCCTGCGGAAGTCGCCTGCTCCCGGTCTACCTAAAAGCTGAAAGGAAATTAAGGGCTAGTAAAAACGCTGCTCAGCAAGAAACCGCACTTACGTTATGGGAGACGAGAGCACCTGGACGAGCTGACGTCCGCAGACGCTGGCAGTCCTTGCACGCTGTCACGAGCCGCAATTCGAAAGGTTCTTCATTATCTTCGCGAAAGAACCACTCGGTGGGATTCAAGGGATACTCCCGGACTCTGCTCAAACTAACCTAAATAAATAAATAAATAAATATGCGGCCTCTTTATAACTATGAAAAGCGCAATTCACAAAAATAATAAAAAATTGTGTCAGTGTAAAGAATCTAACTTGAATTGGGTGGCTCTTTTTCCACATCTTCTTTTTTCTTGTGGTGTTGTTCTAAGGCCGTGAGGAGTAAGGAAGTAGGACGTTTTTTATTGCGAAAGTATTACTTCGCTATGTTCAAAGATATCTGCCCGCAGAACGTGTCCGCAAAATCGTGTCCGCAGCAGTCGTGAGTAATTGAGAAGGGATAGAGACTAATGAGTGGTGTCAATCGATAAAGGGTGAAGTAATGTTGTGTCCGAATAAATTATTTAGGCCAATAAGTTACTTAAGCAATTAATTAGAATAACTGGCTCACATGAAAAAAAAAAGAGGCAGTATCTGTCACACTTGTTCTGTGTACACCTGAGCCGCGAAGTAAGGGAATGAAGGAAAGTGGAAGTGAAAGCGGAAAGAGAGAAACGGGTGCCGTAGTGGAGACCTTAAGAATATGACGTCACGCAACCGGAAGTAAAAAAAGGGCATAGGAAGGGATTGGCGCGCAATTGGAAAGTACTAAAGACTAAAGTTGGCTAGCAAGAAGTGAATTAATGTGTTGTAGAAGATGTTGTGACGTCACGCAACAGGAAGTAGAGCCGAAAAAGGGCATAGGAAGGGATTGGAGCATAATTTGAAAGTACCAAAGATTAAAAGGCGTAAACGAGAAGTGGATTAAGCAACTATATATAAGCAACCAACAGCAGCATCCGTGCTTTCGCATTACTCCAATGCAGATCTGCAGTGTTCTTTAATTTTTTTAGCTAAAGTGGCTATACCAGCATATCATTACTCTGTTTTATTTTTTTTAGAGAGGAGAGTACAATTTCGCCTAAATACACGAAAGCGTGTCTTTTACGCATAGAGCTAGTAGCTTGACAAAGGCCGCTTTTTTCGGATATGTATAGGGTGGCAGGTGAAAACGTTCACAGGAGCATTACCACCCACAGCATGAATTCCAACCAAAGCTGGCTGGCAGGAGAGGGGGGGGGGGGGGGGGGGGGGGGAGCACGGATTGGCTAATGTCGCGAATAAGTAGTTTTGCTTTGATGTCGAAATCATGTATAGAGCCGGTAAAAAGGTCCAAGGCTAAAATGTGTACTTTTGAGCGCTTTACGCCCCGGGCAAAGGGAACGGCCTCGCCACTGGTGGCGAAGATGAAATTAAAGCAGGAAGAGGGGTGGCCGTCCGCGTCGTCTGCTAGCCGTGTTTCTATGCAGTGCTCGCTTCAGGAATTCGTTTCCCTGCGGCTCTTGCATCATTGCATAACAACATTCGCTGCCAATGCACTGTAACACAATCTACAGGGAATCTCCAGCGGTAGCTTTTACTTATGTTCGGAAGCTATAAAAAATGGGCTAGAGATTCTATTTACACGTCCCAAGTCGGAAAGCAATATGACCTAGAGCGTACTGTTCGAGTCAACTTCACGTTAACAAATCACTGGTCATTCCTGTTTCATATTTCGATATGAAAGTATTTCAAACAATATTTACGCATCATCGTGAATTTTCTGAATATAGCTATTATTCGGGGTTAGAAAAAGTAAAAATAATATATATTGTTTACTGAGTAAACCTTTATTCTTTCATTTAATTACTATAGTGCTGCATATTTTTATGACACTTAATTTTTGAAGCCATTAATAGGTCCTGACGGAAAAGTAGACAGATATGGTGAGCGTCAGGTACGAAATTTAATTAATTAAACACGGTGCTCCAAGCGCATGGTACAATGACAATGGCCTAGGCGGTGCTCGCTAAGAGCAGCATCTCAAATATTTTGTTCTTTTACCTAAGCGCATAAGCTTTACGAAGTGGAGATTGCAAGCGCCCGCTTTCTCGTGTTTTACGCATTTCCATCTGTATACGATAGAAAACGTGTCATTGCCGCGATCCAATACATCCATACAGCTAAGCCCCTTTTACCCGTTTATTTGTAATATCGAATAATTAATAAAAGGTTTAAAAAATGAGAGGTTGCCCGCACCTTCAAGAGCGTTACCGGCCTTGAAGCCAATTAAAAATAAATAAAATGGAGCAAAAGCTAACGCTCAAGGAAGTCTTTTCAAGACAATGAAATCAAAATAATAATCACAAAAAATAAAAAGAAAACGAGATGCGAGTCGCATGATGGCCTCCGCTGGCCTAAAAAAGAAAAAAAAAACAAAAAAACTCCAGTAACTATAAAATACACTCTATTCTTTTCAAAGAATTATGCATCGTGGCCATGCGGTCCTGGCTCCCGTGAGGGATGCTTTAAACATCGGGGAGCTTATTTGAGCACCCCCAATTAATATCATTTAATATCAGAACGCTATAACGTTGTCGGACCCCGTTCGCGTGGCGAATTCAATAAGCCTACCTTTATCCACTTTGAACCAGCAAGCCTTCGCGACCTACGAGCGTGTGTCTGTCTCGCAACACGAAAGTCCTGTGTTTGACTTACATCCCCCTCAAACTTGACTCAGTTTTCATTTCCGCTCAGTTACCTCCCTTATTTACGGAACTCAAGAAATTTAGCGTTATTCTGAACATTTCAAACTGCTCCAGAATTTTCGACCAAGATTTTTCGTTCACAGCGAACGACGACGACGCCGAATTTTCTGCGATATACGATACTGTTTCCATATTACATTAAAGTCTTGTGAATTCGGCCGCTTAGGTGATATGCCTATAAGAGAACGGTGCTGGCACGATGTAACGGTGGATGGCGCAGAATGCCTCAACTATTCTATTGCAGGGTAAATGAAAAAAACAAAAAAACAACGATTACTCTGCTAAAGTAATAGATCAGTCGATGCAGCATACTCACAAAAATGCAAGGCTCAAAAGTGCAGCTGGTCATTTAGCGCTGGTTTGTGGGAGGCACATAGCGCGTGTATCTAATGCTTTCGCTTCACAAAGGTCAACCTTAACTTTATGCTTCAGGCCACCATAGAAAGAAAAGGCTCGAAATGAAAAAAATGGCCCCACGCACATCGCCCAACCCTCGGAGCGGCGCATCAGCAGTCACAACTCGTATCCCAGAAAGGCTTTCGAAAACGACCGCTAGGCAGCTTTCAGTGGCGCCTCCATAGGCGGTGCAAGGAGCATATAGTCCAACACTTGCGACACCTGTGAAACGACCGATCTTCTTCGTCGTGAGGCGTGAGGATGAAGATCTTCTTCGCCATTTTATAAATTTTATCTTCAGAATCGTCCGAATGGCTCACTGTAAACCTAAATGCAAATCCTATGGCCACGATAGCGCGATTGCAACCAACTTTCCTAAAGGTGTTTTAGTCTCGCACCTGATTGAAAACGAATGTCTCCCTTTGGCTCCGCTATTCTCAGACTTTCAGTCCTGGCCCTTTGGTCTCGCATTGCCGAAATTGGCATTGTTCGACTCACCTTGATGAGTGGTGTCGAGAGGCACTAAGGTTTTGCAACAACCGTACGTTTGACACCTTTCATAAACACCTAAAAGCTCGAAGCGGACCTTGAACCCGACTATCACTAACGGAGTCACCTCGAATACGAAACAGCATTGCCTCGTCTCCATGCAACCTGGACAAGGAAGTGACCGAAGTCGAGTTAGGCCCCGCTATTACTACCTTAACCAAGGTTGATTCCTTTGTTCTTCTGCTCTCAAGATGAACCCTTCAATATAGCCAGAAATGGCGGTCAGGTAGTACGCCGGGACGCACCTCGCCGAAACGAAAACAGAGAAAGAAGAGATCATTTACTGTATTTTGTGTCAACATCCGAGACGATAGAAAGTTGAAGCTCTGACCACGATGCAACGCACCAGCAGACTGTGAGGAAGACGAGCACGCTTCAACCACTTCTCCCAGTGAGGGGCTACAGAAAACATAATCCGCCTCCAAGAAGTATTTGTCCCAACGGACTGGCGGATGTGCATTCTCGTCAAGGCAAGTTACGCCGCGACCTGTGCCCGCAACGACAGGAATGATGTCATCCGCGCTGAAACAAAACTGAATTCATTTGTTGCAGAAGGGCACGGATACGTACAGAAATGGACAGGGCGAGTGCAGCGGGTTTTACAATATAAACCGCCAAGTGACTGCGATCCTACATCAACATCCCCTGATCCACACGAGGGAAGAGCGCAGATTTCTGATACGGAGTTGTCGGGAGGTCGCGCTACAACCGCTAACTCTGGAAATGCATAGCGCGTCTAACCGAGGACTCATCGCTACGGACAGCAACTAATAATAATAATAATTGTTTCACAGAAAGGGAAAGGCGCTGTATCTGTCACACTTATTTCAGTGGACACCTGAACCGCGCCGTAAGGGAAGAGAGGAAGGTGGGAGTGAAAGTGAAAAGACAGAAAGAGGAGCCGTAGTGGAGGGCTACGGAGTAGTTTCGACCACCTGGGGATCTTTAACGTGCGCCGACATCGCACAGCACACGGACGCCTCTTCGTTTCACCTCCATCGAAAACGCAGCCGCCGCGGTCGGGATCAAACTCGGGTACTCCGGCACAGTCCCCAGTAGCACAAAGTGATGGGTCGATGTGGATCCCACATAGGCAGTGTGGGCAAGGGGCTGCCTATATCAAACAACCCCCCTTTTTTCTTCCTTAAAAGGGTAATGGCAACTATCAACTGAGCATAAACATATTATTGCATTTCATTCCTCACACGTTAAATTATAAATCCTCAAAATTTGAGCTCATTCCGTGCAGTAGACAGTTTTATAATTAATTTTTACTATTAATATCGAAATCAGCTTCCTGGTCTGGCAACCATTGGCCGTTTACATTATAGGGCCAATGTTGATGTCTCTATGTCGTCTGCTATTCGCGCTGCCGGCTGCACTCTTGCGTGCACGTCGTGGATTGTGGTCACTGAGCGTTTTTTTTTCTTCAGCAAAAATATTTTATTCACATATTCTCTTTTCTTTGAGAAGCCTTCACTATAATATGCGATCTTGATGATCCTCGGACTTGTTTTGGGCTTCGTCTAGGAATTGCCGAGGAGGCCGAAATCACCGGGCTCATGCTGTATAATTTATGCATGCAATCAGAAGCGTATTCTTACTTTATGAGAGTTAGCTTGTTTTAGCAACAAGCTCTAATCCGCATATAAAAAGGTACTTGTCCAATGCTTCCTTCAGCTGTGTACTTGTGCTGCGGAAGTGGGGAGGGGATAGCGTTATGTTCCTGATTGTTGAGCTATTGCCGTCCCTCTTTGGGTCCAAAAACTAGGATATCTCAAACAAGCATACACTGACGCGAGAGCATGCCTTGAGACATTAGAGGAGCAGCCAGAAGTTTTGAACGAATCGCTACCTCGTGACTTGCTGTTATATAGGCGTGTTAGTCAGGCTTAATTAGTTTCGGCTGGTAAAGCATTTTTGGAAACTATGTTCAGTCTGGCCACGGCCAGCGCACGAAAGAATGCGCCACCGCCGCCGCTTGTCCTGTCATCGCAAAACCCAACGCGATTCGATTGCTCTTCACTGCGTGCCCGCACCGAACAAGAGCCTCCCAGTCGCCACCGTCTCAGTCTCGCCTCCACCGAAGCCGCGCGCGCGATTGCAGCGGACTCACGAGCCTCACCTTCTGTTTTTCTAGTGCTTCTCTAGCAAATGACTCGTGAGTGCTTCAACGTAAGCATACACCATTTAGTATTTAGTGTGTGAACCCTAAACTCCCGCAGGAATGCGCCGTTTCGCGGATTACGACTGCGCCGCAGCGTGTTTGTTTACATAGCTTTTGCAATGACTGGTGTTGTCCCGGTGGGGTTATCACACAATATCCCACAGTCAACAGGGTTATGCCAAGGAGTTGGTTGCGTAGCGCTCGTCACCCGTTTCGTGAACGAGGGCTGTCAGCTCCCTAGGCGGTAGCGATGGATCCGAGTCGGCGCTGGTGAGATGAAGAAAAGGCTTTATACACTATGTACAGGCATTTACACAACGAGTTCAGCTCTGGGGCCGAAAGCTGACATAGTCATACGCGACTGTTCTCGCGCAGCGACGGCCGGGAAGATTCCGCCGCGTCCGCACTGTCAGGGGGCGAACTGCTCCCGATGGAACCCGATGGAACTCCGTCGCCGAGAACCGTTGACGCTCAAAATGGTCCAATCTGACGGCAGCACTTTCGCAGGGTAAATGGGATAGCTTGCTGCGCTCTCGCTTCAAATATGCCGCGGGGCGAGAAGGGGTTCACCGTCAGGGCCACGGCGCCGTGCTGTCTGGACGCTCAGCTCATGTTGAAACACGTCGCTTCTCTCCCCTTGGCACGGCTCGCCTCCAGTGCACCGGTGTCTTGCAGAGCAGTATCCCAATTTTGTGAAGGAGGCGTTCACCGGAGAAGTTTGGCGTCCGGCTGAATTTCTGGGCAGCTTTGGCCGGGCACAACAGCACCCCCGCCATCAGACAATGCGCCAGGAAGACGAGCTGCTCGTATGTGGCTCGGATGCCGGGCGCGCTCGTTCGCCAGGTTCCTCCAAACTCACATTCAGGGTCCGGGCGCCAGGTAGCCTGAAGTGCCACGGGTTCCACTCGCCAGGTCAGGAACTCTGCCGACAGCCTTGTTACCTGGACACGTCGACCAACTTTGCTCCGGTCGCTCTCTTGCCTCTCGCCACTGGTAGTGGTAGAAAGTTCTGCGGCTTGCAAAACCGACCGACAACAGCAACACCCAACACAAGCAAGTACCCTCGGTCACCCGTCAAACTTTAGACAGAGGCAAAATGTCACTCAGTTAGCTACACTGTTGTCCACTTTTTGCTTCCACTACAAGAGACACGTGTAGGATGCAGTACACAAGGTTCAAACAACAATCTTGCACATTGACGATACATTAAATAGCAGGGTAAGTTAATAATCAGTAATGGAAAAGCGAGTGCCCTTGAAATCACTTGGACTGTAAACCACAACTGAGGAAGCAAGGAGGCCATTCAATTTTGCCCCGATCTGCCTACAACATTACCGTTAGCGACGAAACGCTGGTCGAAGGTTGCTGTGTCTAGAATACATGACTCAAAACATCCGAGTTCGCATGTGCTGCTCTCCTCCGCAAGCGGTAGAACGTCTAGCAGTATTCGGGCTGTTTGGCTGTCCTCCCTCCGCTACAGCCTCGGTTGTCCATTTCTTTGAGACCTTTCTGTCCACTTTGTGCGTGAACTAACAGACGAGCACACGTTACTCGATTGTTGAACGATCTGTCTCGTTCCTTACTCTTTGCGCAACAATCGTGCAATTTCTCAGCACGGGTGCATTTGTGCCGTTGGGATTGCCGCTTCTTTTCCTTTCACGATCGTTTGCGTTTTCTCACCTATCGATGACAGCATTCTTTCATGCATCTGCCTTTCCGCTCTTTTCAACAACAGCACCTGAATGCCTGCTTTCTTTCTTTTGGTGCCAACTCTTTCAAGCTGCCGGTAACCGGAGCGAGTATGGCGCCAGCATCCTCGCAGTGCTGCGCCGCGCCTGAATCGCGGCCAGCAGCGCATGACTCACTGCCTGGCGCGTCCGAACAAGGCTCGCTCAGCCAGCCCCCAAGCTAGGCATATCCTCTGCAGGCTCGCCACTCAAGTTACTCTGATCCGCCGGTGTGCGCGCATGCTGCAATGTTGCATCGCTCAGCGCTACCCGGCGGGAGGGAGCGCCGCGGAGGAAAAGTGAAGCCTAGTCACAAAAAATATAATGGAAATCATCATGGGAAATTAGCCGTCACGTGATACGGCAAGCGATAGCCGGTAGCTGGTTTCGGTTGCGATTTCGCACGCTTCGCTCTGAAGGAACGCCTTCGCGTGGCCTTGCTACTCGACGCCTGTGCTAGAAACCGGAGGCGGGCGCTGCGAGCAGGCTTCAAGTGGAATCTTCAAGTGGAACTTTGGAGTTTTAGACGGGCCGATCCCGTAGGGGCTGCCGCCGCCGAGCAGTGCACCTGTGTATTTCGCGAGGTACGGCTGGGTCTGCTTAGCTGCGCCATATGAAATGCTTGCGGGGTTCTGTGCACAAAGACGAAGCACGAAAAGAGGAAGGACGAAGGGACGAAGCGCTCATCATCGCTCCGTCCTGTCCTCCGTTGTGTTCTTGTGCTCCGACTTTGTGCGCTGAGTCCCGCAAGCATGGAATCAAACCAACTAGCCCAAGAACAAGTACTGCCATATGAAATTCTGTGTGCCGGGATGCTAGAACTGCACGGATATACCTCTCGGGCTGTCGCTCCAATGGTGAGTATCCTGTTATGGCACTCCTCGAGAAACGAAACGTTTTTTTTTTGTCAGGGCATGCGCATTTATTGTTCGAGACGAAAATCGCTTGATTCATTTAGGAAATGCAGACGTCAAATACACATTGTTATACTGAAGCCAGTTCCCCAGGCATGCAACGTTATGTCGAATTCGTAGTCACCCTGACGAAACCAAAAAATGAATTGTAAACAAAGTAACTTATATGTTACGACGAGACGCACAACTTTCGGCAGTGCACTCCAGTAGGCTTTCCGAGGCGGGCTTCCAAAGTCAATAAAAAATACCTTGTACCCTGCTGCTTTTGAGTCTGGCAACATTGTTGGCTAAATTCCCAAGAATCGTTGCGCGCAAGAGAGAGAAGGGAGCGGCGTCAGAGGAGGTTGGCTTGCGGAAGGTTGCGCACGCTCCCTTCTAGTTTTTTTCTTCCTCCATGCCGGCGCACGATGAAGTTCGTCCGACAGCTGGGGTCTTCAGGCTTCGACGTTCTGCATTTTCTGCGCAGTTACAAATAACTAGGGCTGTTATGCACTGCTAGCATTGATTTTGTTGTGGCTGGTGGGCTGGCACACTTTATTCACAAGCCGATCCCAAGTATTTCACCAAACTTTTGTTTGCACTTTCGGGTACGGGGGCGGTAAGGAAACAGCTCTGCACAGCAGCTGAATGGTCGAGTGTTTTAGGCGAGGCTGAAAGAATGGCTCCGCTCCGGCTAACTTAAGTGCAGCGCCATGTCAAACAGCCATTCTTCTCGGCATTGCTGGACACCACGCCAATAAGCGGCGCAACTGTCTGATAGAGTAATATCTGCCTGAGCTTTATATCAGGAGCTAATATGTAAACCATGCGCAACGTGCTGTCGTGACGCTGGGGCTAAGTCGACCCGGCCTTCACTTGGTAGCGTGCAGAGACTCCGGGTTGATTAAGGATTGAATCTTCGAAGTTGGTAAAATATATACAAGCAGGTTTAATGGCACTTTGAGAAACCTTATATACATAAAAAAAAGGGTATATCAGCAAAATGGCAAGCGTTAAGAGTTCATAGCGAGAAGCGTCTGGATGAGCCGTTTACCCAGTGCTCAGAGCCTCATTTCGTGCTCTGCAACGTCCTTAAAACCCCCTATGTCCAGCCCCTCTCTGAAGATGCTGACCAACCAGTTCCAGGGCACGCCCCTCAGATATCGGCATCCAATCGAACACATCACTGCACTGATGGTCTGATGCACTGACTGGTCCGGTATTGTTTCGTTGGGCGTGGTCACTTGTTGGCGGGTAGAGCTTGGGAACGGCGAGGAGGTACATTTCTATTCTTCAGCAAAGATCTGATAAGGTGGTTCCGGCAAGCGGATTTCCTTCTCAGAAACCCAAGTGCACGTGCGCGCCACATACTGCTCCCAGCATTGTCCCTTTCCGACAATTGCAAATATTTCCTGCATTCCCGGGAATTCCTCTAATGACCGTATTCGTCATGCTCCTTTCTTGTCCTGTTCGTCAGCGGACGTGTCACTCTGTCGTCTCCTTTGGACAATAGGCTTCTCGACGGGAAGGGTGAACAATTGAACAAAAGCACATCCGGCTATTTCTCACAGGGTGACGTTTCTTTGTATTTTTCTTGAGGTTCCCTTGACAGGGCCAATTTGGCATTTGCAGGGTCTCGACAAAGCAAAGCAGGCTCACACAAAAGTATTCATGGAAACAGGCTCACTTAGAGACCTTGCACCAACAGCACATATCCACAGCACATATCCATACCCAAAGGCGAATAGAGCGCGCAAGTGCAGACCATGCACGGTCATAACAGCCTCCTCCCCCGCCAGAAGAGTCACGGAGGGCAGCAGTCGCAGCTGCTGCATGAAGAGACGACTTAATGACCTGCACCCGAACGCTTGAAGCTCGCTGTTGCTTGTCGCGTTGTCTTGATTGTCGTAGGCCAAATTGCTTGAGCTGTCTCTGAAACTCAACCACATGTCTAAGCAAGCACTCGGCTCCCGTCTGAAGGGACCAGGTCAAAAGAAAACTGCATTCGTTGTCCGAGAAAAGCCCACACTCAAGATGCTCAGGACCCACGTATGCCTAGAAAACCAAACATGCTGCTTTACATAGTCACATATATTCAAGCGCACGAGAAAAAAAAAAGGAACTGAGTATCAATTTGGATACATGGTGAGGAGCACCTCGGACCGCTTAGAAACAGCGGCTAAGCGCGTCCGCATATTTAACTTCCCCTTTTTGTATGTTATTTCAAAATTGTACTGCTGTAAAATCAAGCTCCAGCTCAGAAGGCGACTGTTCTTCGATGTCGCAGTTTGCAGCCAAGCCAGGGGACAATGGTCCGTCTCTACGGTGAATTTGGCCCCTCCAAGATAGCACTGCAATTTTTGAATTGTCCATACAATGCAAGCGCACTCTTTCTCTGACGCGCAATAAGCCCTCTCTCTAGAACTTAGTTTTCTGCTCAGGTAGAGCACGGGGTGCTCATTACCGTCGTCATCTCTCTGGCAGAGAACAGCACCTAGCCCTCGATCACTTGCATCACACTGGACCGTGAATTCTCGGTCATAGTCTGGAGCTCGCAATACCGGACGGCTAATCAGCACAGCCTTCAGGTTTACGGAGGCTTCCTTTTGTTCGTCCCAGACTACATTTGTCGGTGCTGTCTTGCGGAGAGCGTCGGTGAGAAGGCTAGCCAAAGCTGAATAGTTAGGGATATAGTGATTGTAGTATCCCGTCAGCCCCAAGAATGCCCGAATTTCCGTCTTCGGGCTCGGCCGCGGGTACTCTGCTACCGCAGAAATCTTAATCTCGCTGGGTTTCCTGAAACCTTGACCTACATTGTGACCCAAGTAGACCACGGTCGCCCTTGCCAGGCAGGTATCCCATTCGCGCTTGTTTTCATAGCACAGTCCCCTCAGGACGCGTTTGAGACCAGAATGCCATCTTTCTACGCTGTTGCTCTGCGGATGGTGGATCGAGCTGTGCACTACCTTAATGCCGCATCGCTCGAGAAATGAAGTGGTGAGGACACTTGTGAAAACGCTACCCTGATCATTTTGGACCTCGGAAGGGAATCCAACTCGTGCAAACACTGACAGCAGCGAATCCACTACATTCTCGGACGTCACCTCGCGCAGCGGAACAGCCTCTGGAAACTTTGTGGCTGGGCATAACATAGTGAGGATATAACGGTACCCTGACTCTGTCACAGGAAGTGGCCCAACTACATCTATTACTAACCGGTGAAACGGCTCGGTAATGATTGGTACTAACACCATCGGAGCTTTCCACTTATCTTGCGCCTTTCCAACCCGCTGGCACGTGTCGCATGACCGTACAAAATTTTCCGTGTCCTTAAAACATCCAGGCCAATAGTATTCTTGCAACAGCCTCTGCTTTGTTTTCCTTATTCCAAGGTGACATGACCACGAGCTGCTATGGGAAAGTCGCAGTAAGTCTTCGCGGTACTTTTGGGGAACGACTAATTGGTCCCGCTCAACTCCGAGCTTATCCTTGAATAAGCGATGCAGCACTCCCTTTCTCATCTCGAAAGAAATATTCTTTGCTGTCTTAGTGTCGCGGTGGCGCTCCCTTATCTTCTGTATCTTGGGATCATTGGCTTGCTCCATAGCTAAGTCCTCTCGGGTTCCACTTAAAAGTCTTGTGAGATTACTAGACACTGGCGGCAAGAGGTTACTCTCAAGAACGTCATCATTCCGCGTGTCATCAAGCACACTTTCAAGTTGACTTATCTGAGATGCCTCGCTCTCAAAGTTTTCTGGCCCGCTATCTTCCGCATCGACCACTGTTTTAACTGCCGTTTCCTCCGCTGCGGAATTTTCTGGAATGAGCAGTGTAGCTAATTCTCGCGCTTTTGAACGTGTTAAGGCTTGCACAACTCTGTCTCCGTAAAGGATGTCCCTCTTTCGCAGTAGCATGCCCGATTTGTTGGAAAACAAATACGGATAGCACTTAGGAAGCTTTCCTGAAACGGCAAACTCGGTTGTTAACTTGCCGAAAGGGCCCTCGATGACCACGTTCGCGATTGGCAAGCACACTCTCTGTTCCTCCACTACCTGGCGGATCCATGCACACTGTCCTGTATAGTCGGAAGGCGACACATACGCCGGATGGACAACATCCATCGTTGCGGCCGAATCGCGCAGTACCTTGCAAGGCTTCCCGTTGACTACTATAGGTTACACTAGGTCATGCAGATAGGGTTCCAAAAGCTGCATATTTTCATCGCAGTCACTGACATACGAGAAAGCAATCTTTTCTTTCCGGCAGTTGACGGCAATGTGACCCTGCTCATTACACCTAAAGCATGTGAGCGGCTTCCTAGCCTCAAGCTTATTCTTTGTGTTCTGCGTGTTGGTCACATCCTCACTTTTCTCACTGCCGTCCTTTCTAGGGAGTTTGCCTGAAGAAGCCTTCCTTTCTTCGTTTGCAACTCTAGCAAAGTGCCTTTCCTGACGGTTATTCACACTCAACTTGGGATTGCGGGGCCTATCCACTGCTGGGTTGCTGAATTGTCGGCGCGAAGCGTACTCCTCAATGAGTTCGGCAGCTTCAGTTGCCGACTTAATGTCGCCTCGGGCCTGTAACCAATTTCTGTCTTTTTCTGGGAGGCAGTTATAAAACTGCTCCAAAAGAATTCGGTCGGCTACAGCGTCCCTATCACTATAGGAATCAGTGCTCTTTAGCCACTCGTCCAAATGGACTCTTAAATTGTACAGGAATTCAGGGTAACTCTCGTCCCTGGACTTAGTAGCGTTCCGAAAACGTTGTCTGAACGCCTCGGCGCAAAGCTTATACTTTCTCAGAGGGCAAGCCTTGACCTTCTCGTAGTTGTCCGCGTCCTCCTTGCTTAGCCGCGCGACAACCTCCGCTGCCTCGCAGGGCAGAACCGTCAATAATCTCCGAGACCAAGTGTCTCGCTGGAAGGAGAGTTTTTCGCAGGTTCGCTCAAAGTTAGCCAGATACAGACCGATATCCCCTAATATCACATATGGCTGCATGTACTTTGACATCTTGAAATCTGCCTCCTTGTTGAGAAGAGGTACCGCTAGCTGGGGACAATTGCTCGACCTCTTGCTCAACTCTAGTTCTAATTTCCGGAGCTCAATTTCTTGCTCCAGCCTTTTTGCTTCTGTCTCAATTTCACGCCTCTTTGCCTCTTTTTCCCTCTCAAGTTCACGCTCACGCCTCTTTTTCTCTTTTTCCCGCTCTTTCTGTTGTCTGAGTTGCTCCTCCTTTTTTTTGGTCCGATGAGGTTCCATGCTTCACTGAGCTCCTCATCATCGGCTCCCAAATCAGTGATTGCCTTTATAATCAAGGGTTTTCGTGCCAAACCACTTGTATCAATTCCCAATTTCTCACACAATAGCAACAGTTCCGGTTTCTGCAGCTTTTGTAGGTCCATGATCGCTCCGAGTGTCGGCTACTTCCAAAACAACTGTGCAAACTACCGAACCTAAAGGCGTTTCAACACTCTTTACCAGTTCTAAAATCTAACCCTGTTCTAGAACCTGGTCCACATCAGAAGAAAAGCCAAGCACTCACCCACAATGCGATCGATGTTCCGAGCTGCTTTCTTGTTGGCCGATTGTTGCTCCTGCTTGTTGCTTGAGATGCCACCTCCGATCACCAGATGTTGTGGCTTGTAGATTCTGATCCACCTCCAATCACCAGATGTTGTGGCTTGCAGATTCATATCCCAACGCTGGTCACCAGTTGTCGTGACGCTGGGGATAAGTCGACCCGGCCTTCACTTGGTAGCGTGCAGAGACTCCGGGTTGATTAAGGATTGAATCTTCGAAGATTGGTAAAATATATACAAGCAGGTTTAATGGCACTTTGAGAAAACTTATTTACATGAAGAAAGGGTATATCAGCAAAATGGCAAGTGTCAAGAGTTCATAGCGAGAAGCGTCTGGATGAGCCATTTACCCAGGGCTCAGAGCCTCATTTCGTGCTGTGCAACGTCCCTAAAACCCCTTATGTCCAGCCCCTCTCTGAAGATGCTGACCAACCAGTTCCAGGGCACGCCCCTCAGATATCGGCATCCAATCGAACACATCACTGCACTGATGGTCTGATGCACTGACTGGTCCGGTATTGTTTCGTTGGGCGTGGTCACTTGTTGGCGGGTAGAGCTTGGGAACGGCTAGGAGGTACATTTCTATTCTTCAGCAAAGATCTGATAAGGTGGTTCCGGCAAGTGGATTTCCTTCTCAGAAACCCAAGTGCATGTGCGCGCCACATACTGCTCTCAGCATTGTCCCTTTCCGACAATTGAAAATCTTTCCTGCATTCCCGGGAATTGCTCTAATGGCCGTATTCGTCATGCTCCTTTGTTGTCCTGTTCGTCAGCGGACGTGTCACTCTGTCGTCTCCTTTGGACAATAGGCTTATGGACAGGAAGGGTGAACAATTGAACAAAACCACATCCGGCTATTTCTCACAGGGCGACGTTTCTTTGTATTTTTCTTGATGTTCCCTTGACAGGGCCAATTTGGCATTTGCAGGGTCTCGACAAAGCTAAGCAGGCTCACACAAAAGTATTCATGGAAACAGGCTCACTTAGAGCCCTTGCACCAACAGAACATATCCACAGCACATATCCATGCCCACAGGCGAACAATAGAGCGTGCAAGTGCGGACCATGCACGGCCATAACAGTGCCGACTTGTAAAAACTATAGCGCAAAACTTTTGCACTCGAGTCTATCGCGCGACATGCCTACAGTTGTGAAAACGTCGCGAGGGTGATTTTTTTAATGGAAAGCCGGTAATCTTTTTCTCTTGAGCTTTACGGCAAGCATAGAAGGAATGGCTGTATGCACTGTGCAGTAGCTGCTAAATAACTGCAGGTTTAGTGCTCTCCTTCAGTTTTGGCAAACCAGGACAGCGCCTTGAGCATATTGGTTACGCATATATGTGACCGTACAGCGCAGAAAAAGGGGACAAGAAGGAAATAAAAGACAAAAAATTAAAAAGAAAATCGTCGCTTGTGTTTTTCTTGACCCGTTGTTCTGCGCTGTTCTGGCATGAACTTGACATACTGCCGCCGTGAAACAGTTTGGCTGTGAGCTTTGGTGACTGCAGCGCCTTCTTTTATTCACAACAGACATTCTGGCAGGTCACGCAAGCCGCAGGCTCTAAAAAAAAGTGAGCTAAGCAGAAGTAAGATGAAAACAAAATTGTTGTTGCTGTGTCCTTACAGATATTCATAGGCTCCTCATAACTTCACTGCATTATTGACAGCAAGATAATGCCAAAGCTACACTAGAGCAATGCAGCACCTTATAGTATGATACTGAGCGTATGTCTCGCACTGGAAGCTCTTATCATGTTCTTAGATCCATGCTTGGTATTACAGTGATTCCCATAAATTGAATCTATGGCATCATGCTCACATGCAAGGCTTCTGATAGCTGCTGGACACATATGTGGGGTGTACCTGGTCATCTTACAAGTAGAAGTGCAATTGATACTTTTAGTGTGCTATGAAAGTTTTTGCGTTCTCTTTCTGTATGGCAATGCTTTTCTTATTGAAGGCTAACATTTTGCTTGCTACAGCAAAAACCTGTATCTAGTCATTCTAAAAGCAGCTATGCAGTTGGTGCTTTTAGTGTGCTGTAAAAGTGTTTGTGTTCTGCTTCTGTATGGCAATGCTTTTCTGATTGAAGACTAACACGTGGCTTCATAAATTGTTTCAGTTGCCATTTGCAGTAGCCGATTTTATAGGCCGACTAGAAGCAGTACTTTGAGCATGTAGGCAAAAGTTCCGTTGACTGAACTGTCGTCCATGGTGAAAACAGCAACATTCCTTTACATTATCATTTCTTTGACATGGCTAAATGCGAGTGTTGTACTATTATCTATATTATTAGTATTGAATCATGATTATAATTGTTGAAGTTGTTTGAGCAAAGATTTTAAACACACAGGACTTCCCTTGGACAGTAATGTTTCTAGCTTGTTTAAATGTAGCATGTAGCACTGGCTTAAACAATTTTTATAGAGCAAATTCTTTTCACATTGTCCTCCATGTAACGTTTTGGCATTGTCCCTTGAAGTAAATAGCTAGTATTTTAAGTTTGCATGGTTGTCCACTCTTATCCTGAATATATGAATACGAGCCATGCGCTTTGCGAAATGCCATTGCATCCGTCGCAGCCATGCATTAAGGCTAAATGGGTTGTGGTTAGAGGGACTGGCAGCTGCAACTTCATGTCATCTGCCTCATTGCTCCGGTGTGCAGGTGCGCGTCGAGGCAAATTGGTTTATGCGTAGAGGAACCAGGAGCTGCTGTGTCACGTCTGTCTCTTTGTTACGGTGTGCATCGAGGCAAAATGGCTTATGTGTAGAGGGACCAGGAGCTGCTGCCTAATGTCCTTTGCCTCTTTACTACGGTGCACAGCCGTGCATAGAGGCTAAATGACTTGTGTATGAAGGGCCCAGGAGCTGATGCTTCACTTTGTCTGCCTCTTTACTCCGGTGTGCAGATGCGTGTTGAGGCCAAGTGGCTTATGCGTAGAGGGACCAGGAGCTGCTGTGTGACGTCGTCAGTATATTTGCTATAGTGCATAGCCGCGTATCAAGGGAAAGTGGCTTATGTTTAGAGGGACTAGAGGCTGCTACTTCATGCTGTCTGCCTCTTCGCTGTGGTGTGCGGCTGCGATGTACGCAGCGGCATCTCGAAAAGTGCATGCCACGCACTAACGTGTTCAACCTAAGAGTAGACAACTGTGTACATGCTATAGCTGTTATTCATAGCATGAAGCTAGGCTAAGTTAGATAAATTATAGCGTACCTCATATGTTGCCAGCAAAAAGGAAAGCCACTCCAGAAAATCAGACGCATTCAATGTCATAGGATCGTTATTCATACACATGCTACTTACAAATCAGATTCTTCACCATCAGAAATGCCAGACAAACATAACCATGGGTGCGCTGTGATAGTCTAGTTTGCTCTTTCTGTGCAGACTTGAGTCGGGTGTGTGTTCCATTGCTGTGGGTGAGACAGGTGTGAACCTTGGGATTTTCTTGCAACAAGTATGTTATTGTAGTTTAAAGGCAAAATGGTACTAATAACCGTAGCTTTATCCCCTTATAATAGTGTTGCCAGACATTCAATTATTAGTTTACTCTGCATTGTTTCTGTCTAGTAAATGTTGGCGAGCACTTTTGTCCAATCCTACAAGAAAGCACCAAAAGGTTCCCAAATCTTTCACAAAACTGTGTGATATTTTTAATGCTAACTGAGGCTTGATATCACAAAAAAATGGTGGTGGTGGTAACTATGATGAGGGGGGATGGGTTACTGGAAACGACGTATCCCAGCCTGAACGTGCGGCGGCACTCTTGGTATCCAGGGCATTGGATAGGGGACGGTTGGGAGGGGGGGGGAGGACGCGCGAGCAAAAGACCGCAGAGTCACAGGGGCCGAAGCACGGAAGCACCGCGAGGAGGTCCACAGAACACAGATGGCTATCCTGATGGGGAACACACACAACACAAGCGCAACCACGTCCGGCAGTCCGAGCCCAGTGCAGCGTCGGCTTAGGTGCGAGCAGCATCCTGCTCGACAAGCGTCCTGGTCCGATGAAAGCTCAAGACGCCCGTATGACTGTAGAGAAACTGTAGTACACTGTCATGTCGGTAAGTCCGGGCGGCAGTTGGGGTGACCGCTGGGAGACCGCTGCCTTGGCAGCGGCGCGGCGGGTAGGGGTCATCTGTGAAGATGGCACCCCGAGGACCGTGAGCGGGAAGCACATGGGACACTGTCTCTGGATAAATCCTGGAGGCAGCTGAAGGGACCGCAGTGGTACCACAGCCGAAGCAGAGGCGTGGCGGGGACGCTGGAGTAACCGCCGGGTGGGCGGCGCGTCGAGGCCATAGAGCACGAGGTTCACGGGGCTGCTGCCGAAGCAGCAGGGAGGGCCGCAGAATTAAGCGGCAGGTGACGCTGGATGCGTCGAGGCCCACGAACCTTGCGGTCCGCGGGAAACTGGCATAGGACAGCAGGACTATGCCCCCTAAGGAGCAGCAGGTAGCCTAGGTGAAGAGCCGCGAGTCCGCCCCGGACTCGCGGCTCTTGCGAAGTCCGCAGTGCAGTGCGAAGTCCGGGCCAGCACCAAGGCGGATGCCAGCACTGGGACTCGCTTCGAGCGCGGGCGACGTCGGCGCGCCACAGGGAAAGTCCAAGGTCAAAGGGGCCGCACTGGGAAGCTCCTCAATGGAGGAGGGTGTGCTGGCAGGGCAAAACCTGGCATCCCCCGCAGCACGGGACACACTCGCACGCCCAAGGGTCGAGGGTTGGGCTGGGAGACGGATCTGGGCTCCGCTTCGGCTGGAGGGCTGGGTGACACCAGCGAGGAAGGGCCAAGAAGGACCACCGGAGCGCAGGAGGATTGAAGGTCGCGACGGCATGGCGGAAGTAGAATGGTGGCGAAGGCTGGGCCCAAAAGCGGTTCAGCGGTACCGCAGCACAGCCACAGGTCGGGGGGTTACCACTCAGATTAAGAATTTATACTACTACAAATTAAAAAGTATCAATCAACATAAAAAGAATAGGCATTTTGATAACTTCGCTTGTGAATGAGGTAAGGTAATTTATAAATAAATTCTTTATTTTTTTTTAAATCTTGCAACACTCTTATCGCCCCACCCCCTTGATGTTGCATTGGTCAGGAGGCGCTGTCAGAGGTAACCAAGGCAACGGAGATAACAAAGGTGACGAAGCACGAAACGGTTGCTTATCGCTGTCTGCTGCTCGTCTGCTGTGGTGCGGGCCTTGGTGCGCCCGGGAAAGCGTAATTTAGTTCGCAAGTCTTAAAATGTCCTTTTTGCGAAGATTTCGATGTCCTTGCTGGTCGCTGTTCTGTCGTCGTTTGGCGAGATTTAATATTCTCCTGTGGCCATGTTTTTTTGGTTTCGTTCCCTTTGTCCCGGCTGATTTTCACCGGTGAGCAGATCTGGAGGTTGCACACAGACTCAATGTATGCTCTAATGCTCCTGTGTTAAGCACGTTTGTTGATGCTAAAGCTGTCTGGACTGGTGCAACCTTGAAATTGCCTTGAAAACTGCTGTATACTTTCTGCCGAAGAATTTAAATGTGAAGAGTGATCCTAGTGCTGTATGGTTCACGTATGTTTTGATGCACCTACTAATTGAAAACATTTTTATCTCAACTGCAGCTGTCATAGCTTTGTTTTCTGTACATGCATGTTTCTTATCTGGTGATGTTTTGTGGCAGGCCATTCAAGCCCTTTCCATGCCTCGGCTGTGATCATTAAGATGATTAGCCCGCTTAAACAGCGCTACTGTTTGTGTTGTCTGCGACATGCATTTTTATTGTTGTGATTTGTTGCTGTATTTTATTGGTTGATGCAATAAACCATGGATATGAAAACCATAATTGTTCACTTGGTACACTCTGTTGCGAACTGGGCACGACTGCCCCGTTGCACCAGTGTTTCTGGACCGCACCTTACTGTGATGAGGGACAAAGTAAATGACCATAGTACTTGCATGACTTGCAGCAGTATTTGTATTATGAATTTGCATGCGTGGTCTCTATTTGGACGTGTTGCTGCCTTTCTATGCCGCTACCTTTGCCAACCACATTCATTGTGCTGGAGCAGCTGCTTATAAACATGGGCGTAAACAACAAAAACTCGAGTTCTTTTAGATGGCTAAGGTTGGCGCGCGCTGAAAGGCAACAACCTTCAAAAGATGCAGGCTCGTCAATGCAACGCGGCGGTTTTTTATTTTAAACTCTTTTTATAATCCGCGCCAAAGTAAACGTTTTCGTGACGTCATTGGACACCATGGCCCCACAATTTTCATTGGTCGCTGGAGCCCACGAGCCACCATGTTTTGTACGTATGGGCGCCTATGGAGCCTTCGCTACCATAGTACACATACTTTGGCGACGGGGCGAGCAGGGCGAGCCAACGCTGAAGGGAGGCGAAGGCGAGCGAGCCCTCGGCGAGAGCGGGCGCGCGAGTTCGCCGGAGCGAGCTCCGCACACATCCCCTCCCGCCGAGAGCTGAAAGGCGACTGACGCGAGGCGAGACGTGCCGAGTCGACGGAGAACGGAACGAACGTCCGCTCCCCTCAAAGGCGAGCGAGAGACTGAAAAAAAAAGCAGTACTGCAATGTCAATAGCATTATTATAGCTATGTCTGTGGCACAGCACTCATGTCTTTTATACACGTCTTATCACTAATCTATTACCCAAGTGGTGGCTTATACTATGGAGGCAAAAGTCTCGGGACTGTACGTCTGGAGATTTTGGACTAAAATCGCGATGTAAACGAAATTTCACCTTATTTGTCTAGCACACGTGAAAGAAGTTATGTTCAGCTTTCACATCGACAAGTATGGTCCAAGACTCCTGGTCGATGCGAAAGTTATGCGCTTTGATTGCAGTTTGTGTGGTCCACACACGTTTGTCCCCGCTATTACATAGGGGCAAATTATTGGCCGTGCTTGGAAAGGGGCAGTTCATTCGGCCCCCACTACCTTCCCCTTTAAATCAGGTACAGTGTTTCTTGTGAACAGCTGGCAGAATCCATGGAGACCGTAATTTTTTATTTTATAATTTGTGGTGAGTGGTTGAGAAATCCATGGCATGCATCCACAACTGGTTGCCAAAATTATGCGACCATATTTCAGTAACTATTCAACATTCATGCTATATACTGCCGGTAATACATCAGGAGCTTATGGTTGTCAGCTTTATTTTTGCGTTTTGTGTAACTGTAAGCCTTGCTATTGTAATGCCACATACAGCACTGTGGGTAAAAAAATAACTGCTTTTAACTCTTGTAGAAGCATGAAAACTGCAAAATCACTGCGGCGGGCCATGCTTCCACATTGGGCTTTAGCCACATGTTAATTATCTGTCTTTATTCTGGTGCTGCGGCTTGCATATTATCAGTTACACTAACATAGGTTACTTCCTCACAGCTGCTCTAAGGAGACTCTTGCTAGATGCTTTCGCTAGCCTACATGTTGATGTCGATATACCCCTGACACGCCCTGGGAGTGTCTTCTGGAAGGGTACATGGAAACCAGCAAAACGTTGAGCAGTTTACAGAATAAAAAGGTGACAGTTTTAAATGATGTTATTATTGATCACTTCTTTTCAGACCTGGAACAATAACTTTAGGAATTTGCCTGTTAAGCCACTCAAAACGAAGGTTTCTTCCACCAATGCGTAGATGTGTAATACTGCAATACTATGACTGCGCTTTAGGTAATATACAGCATCCTTTATGCCTAGTTCCTCTGCATGTGCACGCCACGTCTTAGGCATTGCTGAGGGCGCATAGCAGCAAACATTTATAACATGCTATGTTTGGTCAGTGGCATGGTGAAAATGATGACATAAAAACATTAAAATAATGAATGCCAGGTTCTGGTGAAACTACGTTTGTATCTTTTGGTATTCTGCATAGGTTTGCTGCATTTACATGACCTTTCTATATAGTATATGACCGTTTTGAATGGAGATGCACACACACAGTGCCATCTGAAAAAAGCAATTGAGGGAAACAGACAGTTGCCCTTGGAGATATCTAATCAAAGTTCAGCAGCGATAACTTGAATTTCATTTGCCCTTCGTTTGCAAGAGGAGCCCAACCTGATTTGTCCAGCTAGACCTGCAAGACCAGCAACAGCTGATCGAGCGAGGGCGCCAGAGAGTAGTGGCTCCCGGCATCTCGGTCTGAGGAGGCTGCCCGCATAGGACTCGATCATTTTCTCACCAGTCACCAAATATTAGGTTTCAATAAATACCTTTTTCTCCTCCACCTCTCCAAGGGAAGAACTTGCGGCCAAGGAATTAAAGGGTATTTAGCTGGATCGAAGATTTCCTTACTAACCACTCCCAGTTTGTTCTCGCTAACGATTACTCTTCCAGCTTCACCCCTGTTCTTTCCGGTGTACCTCAAGGTGCCGTATTTGGTCATCTTCGTTTTCCTTATATATATTAATGACCTACCCAGCTGCATCTCTTCTAATATTTGCCTTTTTGCCGACAACTGTGTTATTTACTGTCCCGTACATAACCCTACTAATAATCTGGCTCTTCAGGCCGATCTGGCAAAAGTCGAGGAATAGTGTCGAAATTGGTTAATGACCCTAAATGTTAACAAAACGGCCCTAATTACCTTCCACATACGCCAACCTTATTCTTCGTACAACTACTTACTAAACTGAACTACTATCTCCTCGGTATCTTTTTTGAAATATTTAGGTGTCACAATTTCCAGTGATCTTACATGGCATTCTCACGTTACATCCGTTACTAACGATGCTAACCGCACGTCGGCGTAACCTAGATCAGGCACCTTCTTCTGTTAAACATCTAGCTTATGTAACTCTTGTAAGGCCCAAATTAGAGTACGAATGCGCATTGTGGGACCCGCATCTTCAAAACCTGATATCTACCATTGAATTAACACAAAACCGAGCAGGTAGATTTATCTTCTCTAAACTATTCTCGCAATACTAGAGCCATTAATCTAAAAGCTAATGCCGGTCTCCCAAGCTTGCAAGCACACCGTAAAATATCTTCAGTTCAGTTCAGTCGTGTCCGACTCTTCGTGACCCTATGGACCATGTCACGCCACGCTTTCCGGTCTCTCAATATCTTCCTAACATCACATAACTTCATCTGCAGTGCCTCGAGGATGCCATCTAACCATCGCGTTCGCTGCCTACCACTTTTCCGGCGACCCTCAACCTTTCCCAACATCAAATCTTTCTCCAGCGACTCCTCTCTTCTCATCAGGTGACCAAAGTAGCTGAGCTTTAACTTTAGAATTTGACCGTCCAATGAGCAGTCAGGGTTTATGATCGACGATGTCGACTGATATGATCTTCTGGCCGTCCAAGGAACTCTCAAGAGTCTTCGCCAACACCACAATTCAAACGCCTCAATTCTTCGGCGGTCAGCCTTTTTCACAGTCCAACTCTCGCATCCATACATCAAAAGTGGAAAGACCATAGCACGAGTTATACGGATCTTGGTTGGCAGACTAATGTCTCTGCTCTTTACTAGGCGGTCAAGGCTAACCATTGCTCTCTTTCCCAGAAGCAGGCGCCTCCTAATTTCATGGCTGCAGTCTCCTTCCGAGGTAATCTTGGAACCCAAGAAGAGAAAATCTGTCACAGCTTCCACTTCTTGTCCATTGATGCTCCAGGACTTGATAGGGCAAGAGGCCATGATCTTTGTCTTTTTAATGTTCAGTTTAAGCCCAAACTTCTCACTCTCTTCTTGTACGCGCATCAGAAGTCTCTTGAGTTCCACTTCACTTTCTGCCATTAAAGTGGTATCATCCGTATATCTAAGGTTGTCGATACGTTTTCCAGCAATCTTCACTCCAGCTGAAGACTCGTCCAGACCGGCCTTCCTCATGATGCACTCGGCATATAGGTTAAATAGGCAGGGCGACAGTATGCAGCCTTGCTTCACTCCTTTCTCAATCGGAAACCAATCCGTAAGACCATGCCCAGTTCTTAATGTGGCCTCTTGTCCTTCGTACAGGTTCCTGAGGAGACAAATGAGGTGAATTGGAACTCCCATCTCTTGGAGAGCTTGCCACAATCTGCTGTGATCTACGCATTCAAACGCTTTCGCATAATCAATAATACAGAAGTAGATGAGTTTCTGGAACTCTCTTGCTTTTTCCATGATCCAGCGAAGGTTGGAAATTTGGTCTCTAGTTCCTCTGCCCTTGCGAAACCCAGGTTGCACGTCCGGAAGCCCTCGATCCACATACTGCTGCAGCCTTCCTTGGAGGATTTTCCACATCACTTTGCTAGCATGCGAAATAAGCGCGATCGTGCGGTAGTTGGAGCAATCTTTGGCACTGCCTTTCTTTGGAATGGGGATGTAAACTGACCTCCTCCAATCCTGTGGCCACGGCAGGGTTGTCCAAATCTTCTGACATAATGTATGCAGAATGTTAACAACGTCATGATTGAGGTTTTGAAGCAACTCAGCTGGAATGCCATCAATTCCGCTAGCTTTGTTCTTAGCAAGGCTGGCTAAGGCCCATTCAACTTCACTCTTCAGGATGCCCGGCTCGAGATCAGTAATCACAACCGTCTTATGTTGGGTTTGCACATTCGGGTCCTTCTTGTACAGTTCTTCTGTGTATTCCTGCCACCTCTTCTTTATCTCTGAGGCTTCAGTGAGGTCCTTGCCTCGTTTGTCCTTTATCACGCCTAGCTTAGCACAGAAGCTTCCTTTGATATCTTTGATTGTCTTATGCAGAGCTCTTGTGTTCCTTAATTGGCTGTTGTCCTCAATTGCTTGGCACTGTATGTTCAGGAAGGCATTCTTATCTCTCCTTGCTATTTTCTGAAAATCCGCATTGAGAACCTTGCATCTTTTTCTTTCTCCCATAACTTTTGCCATCCTCCTTTCCTCAGCTATTTGCAAAGCCTCTTCAGATAACCAGTTTGCTTTCTTGCATTTCTTTTGCTTTGGAACTACCTTAGTAGCAACTTCTTGTATTATATCACGAACATCAGTCCACATCTCTTCGGGCTCTCTGTCTTCTAGATCTAATTCTTGAAATCGATTCCTCACTTCCACAGCATATTCTAATGGAATTTGATCCAGATCATACCCGAAAGGCCTTCTAGTTTTCTGCGTTTTCTTCAATCGAAGCTTAAATTTGGCAACAAGAAGCTGATGATCGGTGCCACAATCGGCCCCAGGCCTTGTTTTTACTGCTTGTATAGCGCTTCTCCATCTCTGCCGGCAAAGAATATAATCGATCTGATTCCTGTACAGACCATCCGGTGAAGTCCATGTGTACAGGCGCCTCTTGTGCTGTCGAAAATGAGTATTCGCTATGGTCAGGTTGTTTTCTTGAAAAAACTCTACTAGCCTCTGCCCAGCTTCATTCGGCTCGCCAAGACCCAACTTGCCTATAATTCCGGATATTTCTTCACTCCCTACCTTAGCATTCCAGTCTCCTATGAGAAAAAGGACGTCTGATGATGGGGTGCGGTCTAAAAGGCATTGTTGGTCCGCATAAAATCTCTCCACGTCAGCTTCTTCAGCAGTAGTGGTCGGTGCATAGACTTGGATAACTGTTATGTTGAAAGGGTGACCTTGGATCCGAAGTGAAATCATTCGGTCATTTTTGGGGTTGTACCATAGCACTGCTTTGCCAATTCTTCTGTTTGCTATGAGAGCGACCCCATTCCTTCTCTTGGATTCGTGCCCACAATAAAAGACATAATGGTCGCCGGAGTTAAATTATCCCATTCCGGTCCACTTGAGCTCGCTGGTACCCAAGATATCAATTTTCAATCTGTCCATTTCTCGCTTGACGACATCCAGTTTACCTTGCGACATAGATCTTACATTCCATATTGCTATGTGATATATATGTCCTTGCAACATCGGACTTTCCGCTCGCTTCCCGACACATCCACAACTGAGCGTCCTTTTGGCCAGCCGCTTCATTCGTCCTGGAGCTACTAGGAATCGCCCTTTGTTCATCCCCAGTAACATGTGGGACGCCTTCCAACCTGGGGGGCTCATCTTCCGGCGCCACATCTTTAATGGTATTGTGACTGGCCATAGGGTTTTCTTGGCAGGAAATACTGGAGTGGGTTGCCATTACCTTCTCCAGTGAATCACATTTTGTCAGAACTTTCTGTCGTGACCTGTCTATCTTGGGTGGCCATACACAGCAGAGCTCACGACTTCATCGAGTTTCGCAAGCCCCTCCGCCACGACAAGGCAGTGATCCATGGACTCTGTTTATTTCATAAATTTTATCATGCCTTATCACCTAGCACAACAGTCATCATGCCGATCCATCGGACGTCCAGTCGCATCAGCCACACCTTGGCCGTTTATCCGTCACATGCCCGAACGACAACGCACCTCAACTCATTTTTTAAAAGGACAGCCATCGACTGGAACAATCTTCCCGCTGACATCGTCGTTCACTCTAACCCAAGCCATTTCAGAACCGCCACTGAAAATGTGTTTTGTTAATCGCGACAATACTGTAAAGCCTACCCCTCATGTAAAACCTCGCACGCCTTCGGCCTTTGAGGTATTGGAAATAAATAAATAAATAAAGAAACATTATTCTAGTAGTCTGCAGTTGGCCTGCATTTTACCATGCCATTTCGTTTATTATTGCATGTAGCTCTGACTAGCCATAATTGATATTGTCAAGGAACGCACTGTCAGTATGCAGTGCATCAGATTAGTTATCCACTGAAGAGAATTCTTGAAAATATTATATGGAATTGGGCTTGTAAAATGACAGTAAGGCCCAGAAGGTTCAGAAGTATCGATAGCCTATGGCATGATAAACACGAACAAGCTGCTACCGCCGAAAACGGAGAATTTTGTGCACTGGAAAAGTTGAAGAAAGGAAATACAGTTATCGCCATCGGCGGCTGATTTCCCAAGTGAAGTGCGCGCGTCAACAATGAATTTCGTTTGCGAATTTAGGTTACGCCGCTATTTACTTCAAAACAGCGGCAACAGTCATTCTCGCTGTGGATGTCATCATTAAAAATTTTGTGGAGGCGAAATTTTCGAACTCAATTTTCTCAGCTGTAGTGCTGTCTTTTATTGCCGGAAAAACGTCTACATGTCTGGAAGGAACAAAAGGATTTTTCTACCGAGAACATTAATTTAATAGAATCGTCCGCAGTGCCTATTGAACGATATGCGCGTGTATGTGTACGTATGTACTGTATGCATTAGGAGCAGATTCAGCAAATTAGTCCACGTGCGGCATAGATGTCTTTCAATGTCCCCTCAACATTTTGTTACCACACATGTTCTGGCGTTCTGACTGTTCAGTTGCTTCATGAAAGAGTTCTTTTTTTGCCTTTTTTTGGGGCACACTACTTTGAAGAAGCGCGCGGAATAAGTAGGTATGGCAGCATTGAGTGAAAACATTTTTTAAGACAAAAGTATTTCAGGCTCATGGAATGAAATCGCGATATCTGTGCGCGGATGTGCTACTTGCTAATAACGGGTGTGCGAGGAAAGAAATTGCCTGGCAATCAGGCAATTATCCTGATTTCATCAACAGAAAAATAAAGATCTTGACTCCACAGCGAATGGAACCTCCATCCCTCTACCCACAGCCGAGCGCTTTAACCAACTGCGCCCCGCCCGGGATCGTGAAACGCACATCATAATCATCCTTGTCTACCGTGAGGATGATAGCAGCGATGACAATGATGCTGCAGTTTTAGTGAAGAGGAAGAGGCAAACGAGCGTAATTCCGTTCTCTCAACCGCAGGGTCCGCAACTTCTGTCTTCTCATTGGTTGTTTCTCAGCGAATTATTGCCAGAAGAGTCTCTGAACGGAACCTAACGGTAACATACACTCGCTGAATGCATGAAATGATTACGGTGAAGGTAACTGCGTAACGTACCCGTTACCATACCGTCACCTCCTGGCTCGGTTCGCGGCTGGTTTTCCGGCTATTAAGAACCAATAACATTACATAATGCAACCTAAAGGGGAACACACCCCAGGAAAGACCTTAGTAATTTATTTGTGTTGCGAATTGTAACAAATTTTTAAAACATTTTTCTCAGAGGATTCAAACAGATGTTCTGTGGGCTGAGATATATTGCCCCACAGAATGTTTTCTGCCTTTGCTGCCTTTATTTCACAACCAACACACGTGCTACTGAAGCGACGGGAAAGGCGGGCTTTAAACGCGCTCTTATTCATTATGACAATTTTTCCGCTATTTGTCGCCAGGTAACGCTGCTCAGAGGAACCTAACCGTTGAGAAAACGCTATCAAGCGGCAAACGATGCGAGTCAAACGATAGGAGAGGAAGGGCAGGCTTTTGCGGTCCTCCGCTTAGGAGATATCTAAGAGACCCTCTAATCTTTTTTTTTTTCGTCGTCCACAGTGCTGCCTACGTTCTCTATGGTGTCATCATTATCAATGTCGCCGCGACGTGAACATTTGCATCATTTAAAAAACCTTGTGCCAGAAAATTCTGGCAGCAATGACACAAAACTACCTGCGGCCTTTTTTGTTTGCAGTATATCAAAACCCAAAACAATTTCCCGGTACCACTCAATTCGTTGCTATTCGTATCACGGTTATTTCATCTGTTTTTGCCAGCGGTCGGCCCGAGTTTCGCTACCAGAGACGGTTGGCATATCTTGTTATCAACACTGATGTCACGCTGGCAAGACTAACAGTAATAGCGGAAAGAGACAGCTGATGAACGAGTCGCTATATATATATATATATATATATATATATATATATATATATATATATATATATATATATATATATATATATATATATATATATATATATATATATATATATATAAACAGGATGTCACACAACTTTCCCGATTATCTATTTTATTCCAACAGTTTCGGACGGTGGACCGTCCTTCTTCAAGGTAGAATTGAGAATTCTATCCAGGTAGAATCAATTCTACCTTGAAGAAGGACGGTCCACCGTCCGAAACTGTTGGAATAAAATAGATAATCGGGAAAGTTGTGTGACATCCTGTTTGAATTTAACTCTGGCCCATTAGTAACAAGCAATCCATGTCTGTCTATATATATATATATATATATATTATGAAGTCGATTTCATTTTTAGTTCCCCGTTCGGACTTTTCCATGTCCATTTCCGGTTCTTCCGTTTGCTGAAGAAGGTATTCATGATTCGTAAGTTATTGCGCTCTGCAAACTCAACTAGTAACTCCCCCCTGCTATTCCTAGAACCAATGCCATAGTCACCTACTGCCTTGTCTCCTGCCTGCCTCTTCCTTACCTTGGCATTGAAGTTTGGTTTGGTTTGGTTTGGTTTGTGGGGTTTAACGTCCCAAAGCAACTCGGCATTGAAGTCGCCCATTAGTACAGTACACTGCGTCTTTACGTTTCGAATTGCCGATTCTACATCTTCGTAGACGCTTTCAACTGCCTGGTCATCAAAACTACATGTAGGTGCATAGGCCTGTACAACCTTCAGTTTATACCGCTTATCAAGCCTAATTACGATGCCTGCCACCCTCTCATTAATAATATAGAATTCATCTATATTACCCGCTATATACTTATTGACAAGGGAACCTACTTCTAGTTGTCGCCTCTCTGGTAAACCTCAATAACACAGTACATGCCCATCCTTCAGTACAGTATATGCCTCATTCGGCCTCCTAACCTCACTAAGCCCTATGACATCCCATTTCATACCGTCTAGTTTTTCTAACAGCACTGCTAAACTAGCTTCACTAGCTAGGGTTCTAGCATTAAACGTTGCATGGGTCAGTTTCCAATGGCGGCCTGTCCAGCGGAGCCAGGAATTCTTAGCACCCCCTGCTGCGTCACAGGTCTGACCGCCGCCATGGTCAGTTGTTCCGCAGCCGCAAGTGGATGCAGCTAGCACAGAACCGGGTTAAGAGAAGAAATATGGGAGAGGCCTTCGCCCTGCAGTGGGTATAGTCAGGCTAATGATGATGATGATATATCTTTGAATAGCTTATGTTGTGTATAACTGTACCCCACTATCAAGAAAGATCAGTAAGGATTACAGCATCTTCATCTGAATTAGGCTAAATCTGGCGCATTGTGGCGACCTGTGTCTATGACGATAACAAATTAGCGATAAATAATTAACCCATATTATTATTTATGTGCAATAATACTCAACATAAGCTATCCAATGATATGTATCTTGAGGTTGTAGTGTAATATATATATATATATATATATATATATATATATATATATATATATATATATATATATATATATATATATATATATATATTTATTTATTTATTTATTCGCAATTAAAAATCGTGATAATTGATTAACGCCTCCCATTATGTACCTGATATAATACTTTATATAAGTTTTGTAATCATGCATATTGCATATTTAGGTACGATTAAAATGAGGGCGATAATTATTTAGAAAGCACTATTAGCTGGTTCAGTGCAGTTATTATCCAACAATTTATGACTTGAAGGTGTAGCAAAATATTTATTTGCAATTTACAAATTAGTGACAATTCATTAGTACCAACAGTTAGTACAGTGTAATCATACTTGACGTAAGCTATCCAGTTATTTATCATTAAATGTAACATAACGTTCAAATTTATTCACACTGAGATAATTCACAGTATATGATTAAGATTATGATTATGAGATATGATTAAGTAGGTGACCCACGGTGGAAAAAACAACACTTTATTCCGACGTTTCGGCCGGGGTCCGGCCTTTGTCAAGGAATGTAGAAAGAAGCTGTCGGTTCCCATTTCTTATATACATGCACAATCGAAGAACACGTGACCGGATACTATCAACAAATAAACATCAAAATATAAAAAAACAAGATTTCACACGCGTGATGTAATGGCGGTGCAAGGTATATAGACAGAATGACACGTGTTGCGCTTAGGTCATGCATCTTAATATGTTGCACAAAGAAAGGAAGATGTATCACTTAAAATATTGTTGTCACTATCAGCGCACAAAACAAAATATCACGAGGTTAGAATGGGTGGAGTACATGTCACACTTAATCCTGCAATATTCAGGAGGGCGCGGGGAGGGCGGGGGGGGGGGGGGGGTTCATCTACTGAAATACCATTCTCATTGGTAGGCGACAGTAGCAGATAACACGTCAGTAGAATTTAACAGTGAAATATAACTGTTATTTAGCGCGGTACACACACAAAAAAAAGTAAACAGTCACTCAAATCGTGGCATGTTGACAAAACTCGATTTTGTGCTCAATGCTATGGGGACAAAGAGAAGCAGTTAAAGACGTTATGTGTTCGTAACAGTGTTGATTACACAAGGAATCGTGTGCAAGGTTGTTGGATAAGTTGTAATGATCAGTGCATGTTACGGCGGGAAGCAATATGATTGTGAGAAACTGGCAAACATGAAAAAGATCAGTGCAAGTAAAGCATGACATCCTGTGAGGGGCTTTGGGCTGTGACCGTAACAGCGCAAGCGAAGAGGCAAACAGTGCAAAATGGAGCCAATGTCGATTAAATATAATATCTTTTAAGAAGCTGCCAAAGGTGCTACCATTTAGTTAAAATGCTACGACGAGAGACAAGTTAGCTTGTCAATGTTTTCATTCAGACCACAAGAAACCGAGTTAAACTTGTGTATTAAAAATGATTCGCGAACTTCGCGTTCATGGTGGGTTCTGAAACCTGATTCCAGTAAAGTTACTTGCATTTTTTCAAAGGGGTGCTTGGTAATGTTTACATACTTAGAGATAGGAAGGTTAGGCAGTGTATTACAATGAGCTTTATGATTATTAAATCGGTACCTGAAGGGTGTTGCGGCTTGGCCAATGTACTGAATTTTGCAGTTAGAACATTCAAGCATATAAATCACGTTGTCCGTATCGCATGAGAAGTTGCCTCGAATCTTTAGATTAAAGTTTGATGCAGTGCTGAAAGCTTTCAGTGATGTAGTCATTTGTGCACAAACTTCGCACCGTGACTTGTTGCAAGGATGGCAGCCGATTGGGGCAATGGGGCTAGTTTTAGACGAAGTTAAAATATCACTGAGGTTCTTGTTACGGCGATAGACAACACGGGGGGCTTGCTGATAAATTTCTTTTAGACGATCACTTTGCATGAGAATACTATGATGTTTCTTTAAAATGCCTGCAAAGCTCTCCTCAAAGAGGAAAAGGAACCATCCGGCCAATCACGAATCAATCTCGTGCTAACGCATTCAGCTTCGGTCCCCAACGTTGCAGGCATTTTAAAGAAACATCATAGTATTCTCATGCAAAGTGATCGTCTAAAAGAAATTTATCAGCAGGCCCCCGTGTTGTCTACAGGACCTATAGGGCAGTCTGTGCAATGCAGCGGTAGAAATGTGCGACAGTTTTTTTTAACTCTGCTGTCAGCACGGAAAGAAATCAGGGGTTGTCGTCGTACCACTGATACGCAAGCCCATGGACAACTGGGGACACTCAGTTCATGCCTTTCGTCGTCGTCAGCGTGGCACGTGGACAGAGCTGGGAGTTCGGCGCTTCGTCCCGCGGACGAAAGAATGGAGCGGTCTTCCGGAGGGCTGCTTCGCCCAACGCGCGTCTGGAAGCCCGATTGATTGACCGGGCTCGAGGCTCATCGAGGATCTGGCTGGATTTAATGGCAAATAAAACATATAATTTCATTTCTGACACCCTAATCCTCTTAGCTAAGGCTTTCTCTGCCCGCTCGCTTTTGTTCTTGCTCCTTGGCCGGGCGTGCGCGTTAGAAATCAATAGAGAGCCTCGCTATAGAGCTCGTTCCTTCCTTCGTTCCTTTGTCCTCCATCCCAGTGCCCTTTCATACCTCAGAGCCGCATACCCTATTAGGAGTCCGTAAAGTGGCATTTCCACGGTCTTTGTCGTTTCTTTGAGCAAAGAATATGTACCTTCGCGGTCATTTTCGTCTTTCGTTATCTCCCAGTTTGTTCTGGGGGTCCTCTCTGTAAGCATTACAACCAGCTAGCTGCTGCTACTGCCTCTCTGGAAAGCCCTATTCGAAAATCAAGAGCTCACACCAAATCGGAAACGCTGTCATCCCGACGCAATGCATGCACAGGGTCACCTTTGTTCTGCCGTTTTTTTTTTCGCGCCACATCCTCTTGCAAAATCATTTTATTGCGTCCTTGAACTGCATGGTAGCCTCGTCCCTTACAAAATGACCCTTACGTAGCACATGGAAGCGTGAGGTGAATTCTATCTCGAGAAATGGAACGAAAGAAAAAGCAGGCAACACTAAGCAAGTTACTTGCAGGTTTGGTGCGCTCCCATATTAGTTTCATGCGCTTTCGAATGGTCGGCTGCCATGTGTGGGCAACAGCTATTCTACCTAGAGATCCAACGCGTTAACGAAAAGACAGAAAAAGTGGTGTGATGTCAGCTCCAAGAGCAGGTGTTATAAATTAAATTACTTTTTTGCGGGCATCTTCGAAGTCAGCCTGTGGACCTAAGATTGAATATTAAAGGTGGGAGACAGCATGACACCTGACCCGGGAGCAAAGAAAAAGTCCTCTGTGCGCCAAGCACACAAAGGGAATGCATTAGTTGTTAAGTCACATATCCGGGGGTCTTTACGAACGTAGGTCCCGCTTCAAGGTGATACTAATGAAGATTCTGACTACCTGCGTGTCCTTACAACAATCAAGAGCAAACGGTCTCTGACAATGCTTAATCGAGTTTCCTCTCTGTAAACTGAGTTTAGCTGCGTTGAACCCATGCCATTTTTACTTGCAACCAGGAAGATCATGTACCCTATTCATCACACAACTGTTTTTGCATTGCCATTTACTTTCCCCAATAGAAGGCGAAGAAAGTGAGCTACACAAGTCATGTACTCCCCTATTGTCAAGGATGCTGCAACAAACGTAAGAACTGAATGTCTAGCTACTGTAGGTGGGTGGGAAGAGGGTACACAGTCTATTTATTAGCATCACCATACTCTTGTTACTCTCTTTGTAGCCTGTGGCTGTTCTGTAAAAGTGTTAGCAGTGTATGGGTCTTCAGATGAAATGAGGAGCTTTGGCCATATGTTACGAAGGGTGCTTAACGCTCTGTTCGATTGCCATCGCGGAAGTTGATATCACCCAATGGAGTACCTTATCTACAGGTACCACAAAGTGTTGACGGTATAGTCTAGCAGTGTCGAATGCAACGAAAGGTTTCGTTAGTAAACCCTTTAGTCGGCTTCCTTGCGCCCATAAAGAACTAAGCAAATCGGAGGCTGCGATAGCATCAAGCGCGCTTTGCAGTCGTGCAACTACGGAATGCTCGAGGCTCCCGCCCACGCTTTATTTAAGGTTGACAGGGTAACATCGAGATTACGCGTCAAAGACAGCGGCATCATTCTGGAATAGTGTAGAGGCAGTACAGAAGGCCTGCGGTCATTCGTGATAAATCTCGGCTCATCTTGCGTGAGAAAGTGAAGCCGCGACCCCGGTGGCATTGAGCGTCAACAAACAACCCAAATCAGAGCAATAATAGCTTCCACAGGTACCTTTGTTATTGAGGAATAGGACAAGCGAGGGCAACTGAATATGAATCTTTAGGCCTTGCCCGTCTCTCATGTGTCGCATTCATTGGTGGCGCATTTAGTGTCTGTTATTTGCGGGGTGGGGATTCGCAGTAAGTATAAGAGCGAAAACAACTTATTATCCTCTGTACCCCTACGTTCCCTGACAAAAAAAAAAAAAAAAGAGAAGAAAATAACGAATATGGGTTGCCACCTTGCACTTGCTAGAAACAATCACGTAAGCGAGCAAGGAGCAATGGTTTGTACGCAATTAGATTTTTTCATCAGAAATAATAGTATTCTCTATTTATAGAGATGTTCGATCAATTTACCACATCTCTGTTTGGACTAAGTAAATAAGTAGAAGGACACTTAAGCATCGCCTGAAGGATAGATGCGATAGCGCATTTAACACCGCCTTTTTCGTTTTGCGATTTTGTTTATTTTTTCTGCTTAAACATCTTTTTTAAATTTATTATAACCGTAACATCAGTGCACATCCAAAATATATTTCAAGTCGTACGCACCATTACGCTTTCATTATTGGCGTCCTTCTAATGCACTAGTTACAAACGATTCAGGCTGCTCTGAAAGAGCCGCCTCGCTGGCTACCGCGTGTCTTGGTCCTTGTGTGCGCCTCCCGCAATGGTGGGCAATTTCTGGGGTATGGCGGGCTTGCATGACGTCAGCCGGGTGATTTAAAACACGGGCTATTCGTGTTTTCCTTTTTAGAAGCTTTTCCAAGCAATATTGAATAATAAGTGAGCCTTCGCGGCCTGTACGTTGCGTGCCTGCCTGCCATGAAGAGGTCCTGGGTTCAAATCCTAATTGCGACAAATTTTCTTCCTACATGTTCTGGGTTGCGGCTATGAATTTTCTGTTACGGCGATGGTTGTTCGGCTGAACGAGCCCTATTCGCTATCCCGTATTATAACTAAGAACACAGTCGTCCGATAACTACGGGGCTGGATGGAAACTAGCCTGTGTAATGAGCCAGCTGGATAATCACTGGTACTGTATATTGCTCTGCAGTATAACCAAGACTGCATGCTGCAGTCTTCATTATGGAAAACGAACTAGTCAACGCCAGCCACTATGTTTAAGGAAGAATCACTGATGTCTAAAATAAAAAAAAAAATACTGGCATTGATGTTAACGAATTTGGCATTTTAGCATTTTCTGCAGCCTGGCAAGTTAAAACTGCATTAAGGTTGCGTTATATATGTATATATATATATATATATATATATATATATATATATATATATATATATATATATATATATATATATATATATATATATATATATATATATATATATATATATATATATATATATATATATATATATATATATATATATATTGAATATACGGATTTACTACCTTCTCGGTTAATATATGAAAGGATATTTTGAAGAATTATTTAGCACCGCGTCGGCACTGACGTGATGGGTAGATGAGACACGGATAACGCTCAACTTCATGCTGTGTGGAGCTGTGTGGAAGGTTTTAACTAGAAACAGTTATCATGATTGTCGCAGGTCAAATCCGACGAAGCTTCTTGCTGTCAAAGATTAGATCGGAATCAAGTAGAAAATTAAAGAAGAGAAAGCTTTCTAAAGAAAGTAATTTGCCAGTTTTTTGTTCGGATGAGAACTCATTACAAGAAATCAGTGCAATGTACATGCTATACAATTCTGCGAGTGGCTAAAAAGGCGGACTCATACGTCGCTTGACTTTGCTGAAAACGAAGACGAGTTCTTAACGGTGAGCTACAGGCCATGATAATCGCAGTATCTCCACTGTGAGCTACTAACGCGGAGCACGCGTTATGAACAGTTTCACGCAATAATACTCAGAATATAGAAATAATGGTCTTCCAGATAAACATACGTTCGAAAACTAAGCCGTATGTAAGTCTTCCAGCTTAAGTGCAAGGGTGCTCCATATAATCTGGCCGTTTCCAAACCCCTCAGGCCTACTTACTTGAAGGATCTATTTTAATGGTCTGCTTAGGCCTTACTTATATATAGCTGGAATCAAAATAGAACCCAGTTAAGAGTGGCACTGTCCGTTCAACTTCGATTCAGCTGACATTATTCGGAATCCCTAGCGCTCATTGCATGTTGTCATAATGATAAGACTTAAAAATGGATGCTAAGTGTGGGCAGCGGTACGCGACGTATGTGTTACTCCGCTGCAGCGGCAAACAGAATCAGTTTTTGATATCTGACTGCACCAAACAACCCAGATGAATCAAAAGTTTGAGCTAAACATTTGTCTGATGATTGGCTATTTAGATAGAAAAAAGCTTTGATCACCCATTACCTTCTGTCATGAAGGAATTGTGTGGTGGTTGCTGCAGACACGTAACATATCCGACTATATTATACCAGTATCCTTTCAGTCATCATGGCAAAAGTTATTTACTCACGTAATGGCAGTGAGATCAAGCGAAGTTTCGCTGTTTGTATTTGACTTGCGTGCGCAGCCTATCACATTCAGCGCGTTTCCTTTTTTTTTTTTTTTTTTTTTTTTTTGCCGTTGCCTGATATCGGCAGAAATAAAGCTCATTGCACCAAGAAAACCAGGACAAGCAAGGAATAGAAAAACGTTCGTTTCCTTCCTTTTTATTCTAGATATTTCGGCATAGAAGGCGTTCTTTTGATCCAGTATGGAAGCTAATGTTATATTGCATGGATTAGTTCATTCGCTTTAGCGTGCGACCGCACAGACCAACGCGCAGCTCTCGCCGAAGAAGCTCGCCAGAAGAACGACACTTTTTCTCTTACTGTTTTTCCTTGTTTTTCTTCTTTTTTTTTTTTTGCGTAGCAGAATGCGGCACTCAGGCTTTCGCCTTTCACCACTTTAGTCGCCAAAGTGTCTCATAATTTTTCTTGCATTGCAATAGTAGTGGCAGAAATCGATGCTTCGTTATCTCAACCTGCACGACTGCAGGTTTTGCGAGAACACTCATATATTTTCCGACGATGAATATATTCTCGTTACGGAGCATGGCGGGTGCAAAAAATTGCAAATGAGGCTCTTTGTCGACTATCGCTCTTTGGGCGATAAAGAAATTACGCGCAGAATATCGCGATGCATCAGCGAATACCGTAGACTGGAGGAATTGGTAGCCACGTAAACTATCTTCGCTCTCATTCGCCTCCAAATTCTGCTTGCTTTCTTCTTTCGGCTCTTGTATAAGGGTACCACATAGCATCTGTATGCCGATCTCAAAAACATCGCTCTCTGCGCTTGAGGCCACCTTCGTATTTCATCGGTCATCAATTGCAACGTGCAGGAGCTGTTAAGTAGAAATCAATTCTTGCGAAAATGGGAGAATATTCCAGGAAAAGAATATCAAGGCGAATGCATTCAAATAATAGCCTTTATATTTTAGAAGCTGTTAGAAATTATTGCTCCACCGCCGTGTTAGTACAATGGTTAGGAGGCTCGACCACTGTGCCCAAAGATGGGGGATTTAATCACGCCGCGGGGCCGTTTTCGATGTCGGAAAGCAAAGTGCCTGCCAGAACCATTTGCATTCTCTTTACCCCTGCGATACGCAGGCACGTCCATACGGCTTGGTTGAAGCGTGACTTTAAATGTGGGCTGGTAGCTTACGCTCTCGCGTCATACCCTCAAAGGATGAGTTTAAGGGTCCCCAGTAATGTCGCACCTTACACTGATATATGGCTTGACAGGAGAATAATGTAGCAGGCGAAAGAAGCTTTCGCCGTTGCTTTCGCAATTCAACTAGTGTTACCCAGAGCCAAACCGCAGCCAAATTTGTTTCATTATAAAACGAGAGGGCATGATGCCTTGTTAGCAGGTGAGCTGGAGCCCTGGACGGTTGTGGACGACCGCGCGTAGAAGGAAGGTGTCGAAAAGGTAAAATGGTGCCTTCCCGCACAAGACGCTGTCTCTAGCTAATCCCCACTAGATAAACAAAAGTAAATTAGAGTGTATTATTGCTGCACGGGCTTCAAAGACATCGTAATGAATGCCGAATCGCTCCTCGCGGTCCCCTGACCTCTACCCCCCCCCCCCTCCCCCCACGACCCCGCAGTATTTATTCATTTCCGCAGAGCAGGTTTTCCTAATTCAGTATGTGAACGAGGATTTATTTCCATTTATTGGAATAAATATTTGCGCGAAAGATGACTTCAAGCATTTGGCAAACACTCACAGATTATGACTAGCAGCTTACCGGTATCGCTAAAGAGGAAAGTATACAACAGTTGCAGCTTACCTGTACTCACCTATGGGGCTGAAACGTGGAGGCTAACCAAGAGAGTTCTACTTAAGTTGAGGACAATCCAGAGTGGGTCAGAGAAATAACTCAAGTTACCGACATTCTAGTGGAAATTAAGAAGATGAAATGGGCAAGACATGTAGTGCGAAGAGAGGATAACCGATGGTCGCTTAGGGTAACAAACTGGATTCCAAGGGAAGGAAAGCGTAGCAGGGGGCGGCAGAAAGTTAGGTGGGCGGATGGGGTAAAGAAGTTCGCAGGGGTCAAGTGGATGCAGCTATCACACAACCGGGTTAAGTGGAGAAATATGGGAGAGGCCTTCGCCCTGCAGTGGGTATAGTCAGGCTGCTGCTGCTGATGATGATGATGATTTTTTAGAAATTGTCTGTGCTCACGCGGCAGCGCTTGCTGCTTTGTGTTCGCGAATTTTTTCTCTGCGTCGCACCGCGACCTTCGTTGCCAGAACCTGTGCAAGAAAGCAGTTGAATATCCGCTTCTTCCGTGCTCTCACCGGTGGAGCTTTCTTCGTCTAACGCACCTCGACGTTGGCTTAGCAGTGCTCTCCGCCGCCGCTTCTTCCTTCCGATGATCCGTGGGCTTCTGGTGGGTGAGGTGGATGTTTTTGTCATAAAAACAAAAAGGTTGTCAACCTGAAAAGAAAACGCGTCTAATAATAGAGCTATAGAATATTGTTAGCGTGCTTACGCTACCATTTGCACAGGCTGGCTGGCTCTATATACGTGAATGCACCACCGCCTTCGTTAATGGCCACGCATGCGCAGATGTCGCCAGTGTAGCCTGCTGGACGACGACGCAAAACACACTAACGATATTCTATATCCCTTCATTAGCAGAATATATTGTGTTTCAAGTATTTAAAGGACTTAACATGTAATTTCTGTGCACGACATACGACGTCACTGCCTCGGAAGCACCACACAACGCCTCCAAAGACTTTTTTTTCTTAATTTTGGATAACGGCGATGGGTTTTGACCTAGCGATCTGTATACGCTTCCCGTAATAATCGTGCACAGATTCATTACCCATCTATACTTTAATACATGCTGAAGGAAAGAAGCCAGCAGTCGGCGAGGCCAAGGAAAGCATTGGGGATGGTACTTTATGTCTTTTTTTTTTACTGTTTACTTGGATAATCACAGAAATTAGTAATGTAATCTGTTTAGGGGAAAGATAATTAAACACAAAGTAGAAGAAAAAACAACTTGCCGATGGTGGGAACCGAACCCACGACCTCCGAATATCGCGTCCGGTGCTCTTCCAACTGAGCTACATCGGCCGCTGTCCCCTCTGCTACTTGCTTGGGTATTTATGTTGTCTGTATACGAACCTTGAGAGTGTTCACCAGCGCCATCCTGAACCATAGCGGCGGACATGGAACGTCCTTTGTTACCGCCAGCTTCACGTAGAACGTGATCAAGAGCGAGGGCGAAAGCTGTGAACCCTCTTACGCTACCTATGGCTTCATGACTGCTGAGCCTATATAATGATTACAGGCGCCTATACCTCTCCGGAAATAACAGAGCCGGCACAGAGCTTATGAAGCGTGCCGTTTGTCCAATCAAATAGTTCTGGAGTGAAATTAACAGCACAGAAGCGTTCTCCGCCTTTTGCGTGCAAGCCCTCGTGGCGAAAATCTCATCTTGCTAAATGTTAACGCCTCAGGATCTTTTGGAAACATAACAGAAAAGAAGCAGCCGCTATATATATGCAAGCACGTACGCGCCACACTGCAAGGAGCACGGCCAGTTCGGAATGAGCTATAACGAGTGCAAATTGTGAAATCAGACTTCTGGTGTCGTTTTTGCACGGTTCGTACAACCGTAAGCCACGTACGAACCGACAATGTTATTCTTGATCATATATTACTTGTCGCGCACTTGAACAACTTCGACTTCTCCATGCGCTTAGTGGGTGTGCTCTGCTGCAACTGGCTCGCTTTCCTGCACGCAAGATGACGTCGCGGAGGCTTCACTCGACTGGCGCTCCTTCCACTCCAGCAGTTTTTTATAACCTCCTTGGTCAAACCTCCGCGCAACGCGGCCGCGTCGTCTGCTCCGCGCTGCATTCAAGCGGGTGCTTAGGTGCGCGCGCGAGCGGTCGTTGCTCTCCTCCTCCTGCCGCGTTCTGTACGGCGTCGCGTTGCAAGACAAAATAAAATCACAAGGCCTACCTGGGTCATCTGAACCGGGTTGGCCGAGCAGCCCAACGTCTTCTTGCAGGGGGCAACGGCTGCTCCACATCATGGGCAATCCGGCTGTATGAGGCGGCCGCCACCTCTTCCATACTTTATGCCCTCCTTTTTGTTTCCCTCAGGCCCACCAGAGTGAACATCCTGGACGGAGCACGCAGGAAATGGATCCGACACCTGCTGGGAGCAACGCAGTGCTCTAGGATTGCGGCAACACTGGCGGAAGCCGGTGTCTACCCCCTGACCCTGCAGCTCCTCCAGAGAGGCCTCACTCACGTGGACCGCCTTCACCATGCCCCTGACGGAGCTTCCCTCCTGGCACGGCTGTGCAGCGCCCCCCATTCACGGATGGGACAACTGACGGCTGTATACAGGGACTTCATCGGAGATGCCCCAGGGTATTCCATCCTCCCTCCTCCACCAACACGTCCTCCTTTGCAGGTCGCCCTTGACCTGGAGGGGGTAAGCAAGCGCCGCTCCCCAGCTGCTGCCCTGGGCCAGGCTGCCGCAGCCCTGATTGAAGAGTGCAAAGGGAGCACCCTCCTCTTCACAGATGGCTCGGTCCTGCCTTCCACGGGCCAGGCTGCAGCGGCTATGACGGCTCCACAGGTGGGGGTGTCCAGCTCTTGCAGGCTCTCCTTTCCAGGTAGCTCTACTGCAGCCGAGCTGGCGGGCCTCCATCTGGCAGCGGACTTCCTGGAGGCTGGTCAGCCCCCAGGCTTCTACACCATCCTGTGCGACTCGAGGCCGGCACTGCAGCTCCTGCGCAAGCCGTCCTGCTTCCAGCTATCGGTTTGCCACCTACGAGCGCGCCTCCAGGCCCTGGAGGATGCCGGCTTCGTCATCTTACTGCACTGGATCCCGGGCCATGCGGGCATCCAGGGCAACGATGAGGCCGACGCACTTGCCAAAGCGGCCCACTCCGACCAGGTAAGTATGACTAATCATGTATCTGCCTTTGACTTTTCCAGGCTCCCCCTCAAGAAGGCCGTGAGGGCCCTGCACCCCGATCGGCGGATCGCCGAGGGGAGGACTTTCCACCGCCTGTCCGACAAGCTCGCCCGCAGGGAGCGAGCTCTCCTCCTACGCCTCCGCACCGGAGGTTCCTGGACGCCCACGGAGATGTATGTCCGTGGCCGGGCCCCCACCCCAGCATACCCCTCCTGCGGTGATGCAGGAACGCTGGGGCACCTCCTCTGTGTGTGCCCGGCACACGCCCACCACCGTCGCAAGATGGAGGCAGGCTACCGGGCCCTCGGACTTCCTGCTGCCACCGAGAAGCACCTGCTCTTCCCGGCCAGGAGCCCCCTGGCAGCCCACCGGCTCCTGCTGGCCTTCCTGGAAGAGTCCGGCTTGGCTGCAAGACTGTAGCCCACCACCGGGCCTGCTGACCTGCTGGCCACAGCGCTGGCGACGGAGCCAATGACAAGGACGACGAGAGCGACTCCACGACGACGATGATGACCCCCCTCCCCCTCCCAACATCCCATCTCCCCTTCCCCCGGACACCAAGAGTGCCGCCGCGAATTAAGGCCGGCATAACCCGTGTCCGGTATCCCCCCCCCCCAAGAATAACCCAAAGACCCCATCCATCCATCCATCCATCCAAATAAAATCTACAATGATTAAATTACGGCGTGCCTTTTCGTACAAATTGTGTAGTAAACGGTAACAGGATGGTTGCCAGCCATTTTTGTTAAAGTATCTCGTACCTCTCGAATTTCGCACCGCACTTTGTCTTTGGCGGTGCCGCAGCGGCCATTGCGGAACCGAGTCAGTCTCGAAAATCAGGTGTGTCAGTCGTTGTATTGCCGTATGCAATCCTGTTTATCTGAACTGTATGTTATTTTGCTGTTCTAACCTTTTCTACCATGTAAAAAACGTTTTCTTAACAAAGAATTAAACCTGTTTGTTTCCGTTTTACCAATTTCGAACCTTCAGGTCTTTCTCAACCCGAAGTCTCAACACGTTACCAAGTGAAGGCCGGGCCGAGCTAGCCCCAGCGACACGACACCCTTAGTATATTCAAAACCACGTGTTCAAAACGAAAGACAACGAACAAAAAGGATCAGAATAGAGGCGTTGCAAGATGGCAACATCCTTCTTACCATCAAAAACTGACATTGCAAGCGCTTTCATAAAAGCATATCAAGCGCGATTTCCAGAAGAAAACAAACTGCGCTATGCAGAAAATGTCTCGTAATACGTAGCAATGCTGGGAAAGATAAGCGACGAGCAGATGAACAGAACATTCAAACTAAAGCAGATTGCTACACGTAATCTTAAGCCATAAAAAGATCCAGGAATATATATAAACTCAGTACAGCCTTTTATGAGAAATTCGCTTCGCAATTAGTTTCATTGCTGCGTGATGTATATAAAGACATACAAAATTGTGGCCTGATCCTTCCTTCTATGTGACAAGGCCTCACAGTCCTGCTACCAAAGAAACACACGAATACTGTCCTGTCTGTGAGCGGTTTTTTATCCCTTTAGCCTTCTATAAACTACTGACTACCAAGTCCTCGCGAAACGTTATCACTGAGAGGCTTGACCGTGTTCTTGGTTCAGTGGTGGGTAGACACTAGACATACACGGCGTCAAGGGGCCGCGAATATAAGAGCACCCGCACGCCTTGCGTGTTCTCTAGATGTGAGCGACGTCGTTCTCCAAGTCACCGGCTGCTGTCCTGCAGGCAGGTCTCAGCAATGCGTTTGATCGGGTAGAGAACTCGTTTGTTATCGAGCTCCTCAAGAATTGCAACGTCTAAGACTAGTTTCTGAAATGTATCGATATCTGCTAGAAGCAAGTGATCACGTGACATGTAATCAATGGAGAGGGAACACCTGCTATGCAACTAAAAAAACTGATCACGCAAGACTGCTCCATGTCGCCGGCGCTGTTCGCACTTTCAAGGAGCCCCTGTGCCAAGCTCTTTTCAAAGACAATGAAATGAGTGGACAATGAAATGCGTGCTGGAGGTGCTTCCCTATGCAGACAACATCACATTTGCAAGTGCGTGTCGCGAGAGGAAGTTCACCGGGCCGTGGAGCCCATGAACAATTCGTTGCGGAAATACGACAAATTCATCACTATGTAATTATTGGAGGACATGACATCATCTTCCAATGGCTTCCAGGACACAGCGGCATAGCCGGCAATCTCCGGGCGGACGAGGTAGCACGAACAGCCCACCAAGACCGCGATTGTGTGTTGATTCCCTATTCCAGGGCAGACGCAGCGGGCAGGCTTCGCGCACTTGCGCGGGAACACACGCTCTCCTTGTGGAATTCTGGCCAGTTTGCGAACTGCCGCTTAAAGTCCGTGGATCCTGACCTGAAGCTCCGGCTTCCACCTGGCCTACCCCGACGCGAAGAAGCTTTGCTGTGCCGCCTATGGGTTGGTGTAACATTCACAAACTCGTATTCTTTTATGATAGGTATGGCAAACAGCCCTGCATGTAAAAAATGTGGGTGCGACGAATCTATGGGCCACATTTTTTGTGAGTGCCCCATATACAGTGAGGAAAGACAGTGTCTATGCCGTGCGCTGGAGCATCTAGATGAACGCCCATTGACTGAAATTAAGATTTTATGTCCCTGGCCATGGCGATCGTCTGCAGTGAAAGCCTCCCAGGTACTGCTCCGCTCTATGAAAAGCACAGGCCTAATCGAAAGACTATGATTTTGCTGTTATGTTACGTGTATGACTGTGACGGGATGTGATGTGACATATCTGTGATGTGACTGTACTAACTTGACCCATCCCTCTCTCACAACTTTTATATCCACTCACCCATTTCCCCCAGTGCAGGGTAGCAAACCGGTTTCTTTTACGGGTTAACCTCTCTGCCTATCCTCCTCACTTTCCTCCTCCTCCTCCTCCTTCTCCGGTATAAAAATGAATGCGGAAAGGTGCGCGGGCGCTTGGCTGGGAGTTTGGGACTCTAAACCATCGAGCATCTTAGACATACCAATAACCAACCAATTCAGCAGTTGCCTTGGTGTCTGTTCTGTGAACGATCGACAGCCTGCGAACGGGAGTGCCCAGAACAGCCTTACAATGAAAGTGCACTACTTTCTGGAAGAACCATCCCACTAGCGAACACAGCACTTGTGTGCAACTCAGTGTTTTTTCCAACTGTTTACTACTCACCACAAGGGTTGCCAGAATGCAAACTCATGTAAACAGAGTGAACCCATTTTGCGCGATATTTATATGGCAGCTCCGTTTTGAAGGAAGGCGGTGTAGTAATCTGTTTCAATTCTGGCTTAGGAGACTATTAGTCCAGGGAACATTGAAGTGAAACTTGAAGTAAAGAGATAGCTCTTTTTCTTTTTTCGGAGAAATAACAGTATATTTTTTATAGCTATGAGGTGCATACTTGGGAGAATGGCTCGAAACTCTGGAAGAACAGCCACGAGAACGAGTCCTTAGGCTTTACAGGGAGATAAGCATACGGTTCGTTTTATTAACAAATGTTTTTCTCGAGAATACAAACACACGGACAACAGCAAAAGACGAGTGCTCAACTGTATCTTGCTGTTGTCCGTGTGTTTTTATGCGCTTTCCAGGTTTAACATGTCTAACCAACTCGCCCAAACGCTGCCATTATTGAGAATACAAAGTTGAAAGAAAACCTCTTTACTGGGATGACATCGACATGGTTTGTTCAGCTTTACCCTACTGGACCCGTTATGAAACCCCACGATCAGAAATGTTCACATGCCTTCCGCAGTACGCTGGGATTTTTTTTCATCACGTTCTATGTCGAACGCCACTGGCCAAAATGTGGCAGGCAAACAAGTGGCAAGCATTCCTTTGCAGATCGATAGGTCTTCGGTTCAGATCCGGTGATGATGAATATTACAGTTTTTTTTCTTTTCACGCTATTTTATGTTCTTCATAAAAGCGATAATAAGTATGAGTAAGTACAATCGTGATCAGTAACCGCTCAAGATGGAAGTTGAAGTTTGTCGCCATTCGGGGCACTGTCAGAGCTAGTGCGTGGCCCGAGACAGCCCGGAACCGGGGTCGCTACCCTTTTCATCTCAGCTCTGCACTGAAGTTCCTAAATCGGCTTATCATTTCTGCTTGGCATTAATACGTCTTTTTCCATAATTTTAAAGCTCTTACGTTAAATGACAATACATGGCGAAACAATCAAAGGCCTTTCATGTAGCAGTTGGGTGATGTTAGCGTCGGAGCATGGGCCGGTGGCGTAGATTTGTTTTCATTGTTAATAGGAAAAGTATTCATGAAAATGGGAACCTAATTAACTGTGACAAAAACTTGCGGGCGTAGCGGGGCTCCTTGAATGTTGAATACATCGCATTTGAGAGAGTGTGGTGGTTTAGAAAACCATCCAGTTATACACGGTTATGGCACCTTCACTTGACGGCATGAACACGAAACAAATAAACGGACTCAGTGGGTCGCGCTTCGTGTGTCCATTCGTTTTCTCATTGCTCGTACGGTGAAGTGTATGTGGCGCAGTAAGCATCGTGCGCAACCAATGGGGCCCCGTTGTCGCTTTATATTTCAATGCTGGCTTTGGATGGGGGCCGGGAAAACGATTTACCATGGCACATTAAAATCGATGAAATGCGGGCCCCAGCTGGCACCCGATCAGGGCGTAAATTCTTTTCTTTTGCAAACGCTCAATAACAAAGGCGTTTCCGGCTGCAAACATAAGACCAAGTAGAGCTGTGCGCAGCATGGCAGATGTTTATAGTCTTTAGTACAAAAAGCTGCCAAAACAGGTTCACGGAGGCGGAACCATATTGAGGGATGCAAAGAGATGAAAAAAAAAAATAAAACGCATACAATGTGCAACTGTGGGACGCTTTTAAATAGGGTGCGTTATAAAGATCGAACAGTCAATAACCTTACCCTTCGAATTTGTGGAGCAGTTAACGTCGAATGCAACATAACCGCAGTAAATGTTGCTTACTAAAACAACCGGCAGAAAGAGTGCTCAAGATTCTTGGGGAAATAACTGCTTTCTTTCGAGCAAAAAATAAATAACTTCAGGAAGTTAAAGCACGTGCACAGTAAGCGTAGAACAAACTATTTCTTTGATGTGTTACAAAAGCAGCGGCGCATTGCGTTGGTGCGCGAACAGTGCGACGCAAACGTTCGATTGTGGGACCCTCATTCTGCAGAAACTGTTGGCATGCAGGGTTAGTGAATGCATATAAGATCACTGAAGACGACAAGGCTGCACTGGCAGAAGTCAAAAGCGGGTAGTGTGCACTGTGGGCGCCCATTGCTGATGTTAGGGGCGGTTGCGTTGCACGGATTGCAAGGAAAGAGAAGTGAAACGTGGCCGTAGCGTAAAGGTAAGGACGCCGGTTTCGTTGTCTAATTGCTTGCCAGCCATACATGTTGCTTTCAAAGTCGCGAAAGAGTGTTCGTGATGCAAGCACATGAAACAATTTTTCGCTGTAGCCACCTAGACGACTAATTCACATTTACATGAAAATCGTGAAGTCAATTCACTTCGCAGTGGTGGCTCAGCAGTTAGGGCGCTCTACCATCGATTCCGAGGACGCGGATTTGATCCCGGCCTCGGCGGCTGCTTTGAAATGGAGACAAAAAGCAAAGCTTCCGTGTGCAGTGCGATATCAATGCTCATCGACCAAAGGTAACCCTTGTGTTCGAAATATTTCGAGCCCTTCAATACGGCATCCCTCATAAGGACAGTAAATCCCTATAATCCAAACCAAACCAAATACCAAGAATTCTGCTGGGAACGGGGCTGCAGCTTTCTTCACCGGCACTGTAGTAAGTTCCGAAGAGTAACTGCGTGGGGAATGGAACTTAAGTGATTCATTTTATTTTGATATGTCGCCAGTTCTGGGCGTTGCGAAGCGCTATCGATTCCGGCGCATGTATGCAGAATGAATTACCCAGGCTGCCTTAACTAGAGCGCCAGCTTAGCCCCCTTTACTTACAACCAACACCAACATAGTGGCAGCACCTTAACGCGCGAACTTCAGTGGTTTATTGCCGCCCTTGAGAACCCAATTATCCTCGGTATTAATTTACACGCACGTTAGTGTCTTGCCGCCGTGGAGCGCTTTCTAGGAAGATGGCCCTCTGGTGACTTAGGCGCGTAGAAAACACCCTGACCGTTTTGGGACAGACTCTCGTGGGTTCATTAACTCAAGGTAATGAGCCTGCCACGCGTAGCACAGACACCAATTAATTATTTTTTTAGGGTTGAAATGGAGGCAGAAAAAAAAAAGAATTCAAGCTTCCGAAGACAGTACTTCATTCAACACATTGAACAGCGTGGTCTCCTGCGTTACATGAAGTGGACGCATGCATACAGACGAGCTGGAGAGGATGGCATAGAAGTGGAAAGGAAAGAACCTGTGAGAATCTGTGACGAAATGTTCGGCCCTCGTCTGTGCGTCTTTGAGCCAAACAGACGCGGATAATTTCTGGCGTCCCGTAGCTACGAGTGCACGTACACTTGCCCTTAAAGTTACGCCTCGACGTTACGAGCTTGAGGAAAGCACAAAAATTTCACGCGAGTAATAAAATTTTTCGCGCGATCATAAGCTAATACAAAGAAACACCAAGAAAAAAGCAAATCCATTATAAACATCGTCGGCCTCTTTGTTATTTTTTACAGAGTCTGTTAAGAAAACTCTTGTGCATTGAGAGTCAATGCTAACTCGCGACACAAGTTTCGATGCTAGGGTTTACGACACGTTGTAAAGCTCAAAGGGCACGCGTCATATCTCACAAATTTCACCATGTAGTCGTGCTCTCTATCATCAGTCGCGCTCGCCCTGGGGCTTAATTTTCTTAGTCTAATAATACGTCATTTAATTCTCGTCCAGTCCTCCATCGTACTGTCTCAGCACCTTCGCTTGGTCGAAGATGTTCATGCTGATAATAACGTCGGTAGTTAAGTCTCTGGTGTCGAAGTATTGTGCCGATGGTCTATTCCCAAATACGTCCCAGTTCCTGCACTTTCTCTCTTACTGAATCGCAGCGCTGTATAAGGGGGCACAAATAGATGGAAATAGTTTTCTGACAAATTCTAGGCATTATTGAAAGATCGTAATGCAATAAGTTGTCGAAAACTGTCCGTATTAGTACTTAGCAACATATCAAAGCCCAAATTACTTGACATTCTTTAGAATTACTAAACAGGGAAGCAGGACTTTGAGCATGACTTATAGGGTTGTGATAGGTTTTTAGTTAAAATATAGATCAGTTCAATGCTGATACATCATTGACGACATTACCACGTCAGCATTAAAGCCTCCTTTCTCCAGAAAATGCGGCGTCGGCGTCATAAGCAAAAAAAAAAAAATAATAACGCCGGTGGTAGCTGACTGGTAACCTGGCTGGACCCTGAGTGGTCGGCGAAGTCTATGACATCACGAGACCACATTACATGGCTGAGTCGACCGAAGTCGCTTGCAGCTCCTTGGAGATGACTTTTCAATCCATGACTTTTGGATCCCAATTCAGACTCGTTATCCCCATGACACGCAGACGCGTTCGTATGGCGTGGTTGAAATGGTGATATCTATTTCGGGTGGCCGCTAACTTCATGTCGTAGCTCACGAGTGCATGCTAATGAGTACATGCGAAATAACAGAGGCGACAACTATGGGAACATGTAGTGATTAAACCGGTAGAAAAGTGCATGTATGCGAACGAGGATGCGTGCGGTCTTCCCTAGAAATTCAAACTCAGGAGGAGGTTTTCATAATTTGAGGGGAGGTGGAATATGGGGGAGATCAGAAAGGGTTGGGGACAGAGGAGAGGCCTTAGCTATTTTTGGCAGTCATCCATGTAAAAACCCTTAAGGATCTACGAAGGTTTCTTCAAAAATAAATAAGAGGCATGTATACCTCACCGGCAATGTACAGAAAAATCCTGATAGCCACAGACGGAAGCAAATAACGCCGTCGCGTCATGCCGTTGAAGGCGAAGTACAAGTGTCCCCCAATTCTTTCCATCTAACTTGCGAAAATAATTTACTCAGCAATTTCTAAAAAAAATTAATACCTCAAAATTTGACATATACAATGTGGTTCAAGAAAATCGGTGACTAATGTTTAAAGAATAAGCTCTTAGAGATGTGAGCACGACGTATGCGGCGCAACTGTATGAATGTTAGCGGAGTGAAGGGCTCGGTAAGTTTCAACCAAATGGGGCTCTTCAACATGCCCTGATCGCATTACTAGGGTGTTTAACAATTCCTTCGCAGCCTCGTCATGCTTGGAGTGCCTGCCGATCCGAGCACATCAACGCTCCGGGGTTGATGCACTCATAGTAATAATTGTACTCATAGTAATATGGTTAGGCATAGTCATGGTTATGTATAGCCATGATTCGCTATATATATAATCATGGTCAGCCAGTCAAAGCCATGTTGAGTCATAGTTATCGTTGGTTGTACTCATATATTCATGGTTAGTCATAGTCAAGTCATGGTTAGTCAGTCATAGTCATAATCACAGTCATGGACAGTCAGTTATAGTTTCAGTCGGTGTTTTTTTTTTTTTTTTTTTGCTATGGCTTGATTTGTTCACTTCCCTATTTGTGCCACAAGACCCTCTAAACTATAAGGGATGCAGCTTCATGCTGCCATACTAGATGGCGCCGCCGAGGCCATCGATGTGACAGCAGCGGGTGTCTTATGCAGGCGCACATTGCTAGATTACTCGCCGACGAATATGCTGTGCTATCGCGCATGTTCAAAACAAAAGATTGTGCTGTGACGAATGTTATGGAAGGCTTCGCTTAACCAGTTTCCCCACGAGGGCCCTCTTAAACCCTAAGAGATGCAGCTCTACGTTGCAAAACAAAAACAAAAAATTAAAAGGGTGCGCTTGAGCTTCGCCTTAACAGTGGACGCCCTAACAGCAATAACACCACCTTTTCATTCCGCAAATTTATGCATTGGGAGACTGGCTGAGAGTATGGCATAGTGTTAACGTTTCTTTTATTTTTCAGAGAGAAAGGGGGGGGGGGGGCGAGGGGGCATAGGGAGAAAGGAAGATGCAGAATCTGTCTCGCATCTCGGAGTACACCTACAATTAAAATGAATGGCATAAAACTGGAGGTGCATATCTTGTCGTTTAGATTCTCAATTCGAACCTCTAATTTGGCCATCAGATGGATGCTAAATGGGAAGCGTGACGGAATGACACCGCCTTGAACGCTGCGAAATTAACGCTTGCGTCACTGTTCCGAGTAAATATTGCCAAAGCGGGTGGCGATAATAATTTCATGTTTTTAGTTAACGACAAAATAACCGACGAGAATGTGATTGGTGGTATAGCATGCTCTATCCTGGAAGGTGGAAGTGTCGTTTCAGTTCTGTTAGCAACGGCCGAGGAGAAGTCGGCATTAAACATTTTAGCGCACAAGGCGTTATTGCTAACATGAATCACTAATAACAGAAGTTTCCATGAAAGAAGAACAGCGTGCTGAGCGATGATGGCGGCTCAATTTGTTTGTTTTTTATCCCGCTGTATTTAACTAGGCACTGCGTGTTCCCAGAGACTTAGCTGTGGGGAGGACATGTTAATTTTTGTTTTCAAGATGTCTAAGAATTGCAGTAATCAATGGTTTCTATGAGCTGGCGCGAAAACTGAGTTGACTGATGAATTTAAATATCTAATCGTCTGGAAAGGTTTTGATTGCTAACAAACCCATGATGAGCATACCAAGAACTAACACTAGGCACAAAAACCTAAATATACAAGAAAGCGTCAAGTTCAAGGCTTATATTATAATTTACTTTGCCGTAAAGATCTTATTGTTTTTTTCTATGATAGGTCAGTGTAATGACTGGGTAAATGAATGCATTGATGGCCATTTACATCAGCAAGACATATAACGAGTTGAAAGGTACGTGATTCATTTACGTACGATCGAAAATGCGCGAATGATTTTCACTATGCCGGTAGGCTTCACAGTTACTTTAGTAAAATGAATTATGTGCAGAAAATATAGAAATTATTGGCTACTACACTGCTAGCTGTCCGTGCTCTCTGGTTATGCGAATCAACACTAGGATAACCAAAGATTAAAGAAGTTAATAAAACCAAAGCCGCAAGAAATACATTTGTGTAGCTAATAAGATCATGTAGTCCATATAAAGCACCGCACAACTGTGCCTGACTGCAGAGGGAAGTTTCATTAAGGCGATTCTCAGAAGCATTATCTGCATGGTCAGGGCCTCTAATTTGAACACAGAATGCAAATAAGACCCGATGTATGGTCACAGGTCGTGAAAGCAGGCTCAGAGCTGAAATTATTCGTTAAATAATCAATGAAAAAATGAGGCGCTGTGCATTAATTGTACGGCAGTCTGTAGGGGGAAAGAAATGATTAAAAAGGGAAAGCACCGAGAAATTGACGACTGTCCACTAAAGCCCGGAGAGGTAAAATAAATGCGAAAAAATGCTGAAGGTTAGCTCTTCTAAACCTAGTTAGGAAAAGCGAAAACATTTCACTTGCTGACGAAATTTCATGGTATCAAGTTTGCGTAACGTTTTGAGATGGCCCAACTTCGTTTCTATCCATAGACAAGCGCCTAGGCTAGCGGTGCGTTCCTCTTGAAACCGCGGCCATGCGAGCGACGAGTGATACTGTCTGATGGTGAATTACAATCACAAAACCAGAGCGGCCCGCACACTCCGTGACAGAGCATCCGAATCCGGCGGAGAGCATGCGTTCCGACTCTGCGTTTCGAACACTCGTGTTCCGGCCGGAGCAAGAAGGTAGCGCTCGCGAACTGACGGAGGAGAAACCCGTCATTCCTTGCGCTTGTCTGGGCTCCATGTACGGGCCGAATCGTCTTTTTTGAAACCAGGAACCTTTCTAAGTTGCCTTCGCTGGTTCTTGAGATTTAGACATCAACAATATACGCGATAATTTCATTCATGGTCGCACAGTCAAATGCAGGCGCACACGGTAAGAGTTCCTCGGCAATTTTTCGAATAAAACAGTCGCGGTGCGCCGTTTTCAGCCGACCAAATTATAGCAGTAATTGAATGGCTTGGAGTTTACGAAATTGTAGCACATACAGACAGTTTTGCTGTCGCCCTTTGAAATGAGCCTGCTCTTCGACCCGCTATCCCCTAATTCGCGACGGGGAATTTACATCGAAAGCAGCGGCTAGTACCGATCGTCTGCTAAAAAGCACAGAGGGCGGAGTCTGCGCGGCCGAGACGACGAGCGAGCGGAAATGGAGAGCGCCGTTGAAGGAGTACGTCACGCAAACTTCCGCCTGGTTCCGCCAATTTCGGCGGAGCACTTTCGACTGCTCCACGGAGCGACGTTGGCTCGACGATTGCTCCTTATCTGCGTTTGGAAGACGCGATCCGTGTTCCGGATCTGCGTTTAGAATACTTTTGCTGAGCAGAAAAAGTTGCTCTGGAAGTGTTCCAGGCTTGCGATTGGAATTCACCATGAGAGCGGGCGAGCGCATGCGCGGCGTCTCCAGCTGCGGCGGTAAAGACAGTGTGGGCGCCGGCTTCGGAACTACTAATGTAACTACCGCCACGGGTGACGTAGATAGTCACATGGTCCAGCCAGCGCAGCCCCAGAGCGGCTGAAGTGTTGCTGGAGGTCAAAGCGACTGAGTATAGGTGAAACTCGCGAAAAACGGTGTGGTAAAGCTTTACCATACACAAAATCAAAGAACAGTTGCAGTGGCGCAGCTGACGTAGTGGGGCAATAAATAAGAATACACTAGGTAGCAGCAGAACCTGTGAAAGGAGCCGTCTGCTTTAAACCCCACAGAAGCCAGCGCAGGTCGAATCAGCAGATGATGGCCTCATTCTGGGCTGCTCAGCGAAGGAAGAACTAACACAACGGTCTACGGTACAGCCAGTCTCTACATCATCGACCACTTCTTAACTAATCTTGAAAGTGGAACTTAATGTGTACAGATTCTAATGTGACCTTCATTTTGGTGCACTGCTGCTGTAACTTGCCCACTCCTTTTTTTTTTTTTTTTTGTCGTTCTGTCTCCTTACATCTGGCTCCCAAGATCCACGTAGCTCTTATTCGCGTTAGCCACCCACATGTCAAGTTGCCAAGCAGAAGGCTCATCGTTATATGAGGAAGGCCCGCTAGCTGTTTCTATTGTTTCATTCTGCAAACCTTTCCTTTCACGTATTCTCATCGTATGTGCCGCTCTTGGGGTACCTTGCATGGCCCTCGTAATTCATAATGCACAGTAAACACGCCGACTAACGGAGCTTGTTTAGCTCAAGACATAACCTTATTAGTTTCCTTCGCGCGCAGCGGTGTGGCCGAGGCGTTTTCGGTCCCTTTATGACAAGACAGGCACAATTTCGCGCGCCCGTCCTGCGGCTACATGGTCCATGCCCGTCGATGTAGTCGACAAAGAAAGAAAATTCGCACGCGTCATTTCTACGCGGAAAGCAACACATTTTTGCTCCGCGACAGGCACGGCAGCAAACCGCTACGTGACGCTCGGGGCCCCTCATGAATATTTCACGCCGCTAATGATGTTAATGCAGCAAGGCTGAGAGCTGAGGATAAAGCTGCCTAAGAGGCTCTTGTTGCGTTTAACAACGCGCCACGCTGTCAAGATCTGCCTAAAGAAGCTTCATCGCTCTCTAAAACTTTGCACCGTGGTTTTATCTTTAGGGAAAAAAAAAAGCTTAAGATACAATTTTATTCTGTTTGCAGTCCTTATGTCGTTCCGTTGCTCGTCCTAACTGCTTTTAAGCGCAAATTTTTGGCTGCGATCTTTATCAATTTCCTTTCGATAATTCACACACACAAACACACAAAAAGAAATGGCAGGGATTTTCTCTATTAAACCGATAATAGTGCGAAGAATCTGCTTTCTTTTGTCTTATTTGTATTAATTCACTGTAAGGGCTGTTATTTCCATGATACTTACCTGTTACAAACTTTCTGTGGCTTTGAGCCTGGTCTACTGGAATTTCAGCTTAGGGTGCATTTCAGCTGCGCATGAGGCGCCATCTAGGAGCCGCCGCATGAAATGCGCTTTAACCGATTAAGACGCTCGGCTGCTGAACTGAGTGCCTGGCTTGGAAGCCGCTCAGTTCGATATGCTGAGCTTGTTTCTTTTTCACTGTGAAAGCACTAAACGAAATGATAGTCAGTCATTGATCAGTCATAGGCCCCATCCCGCTCTCTGTTGACTGGTGAACTTGAAAGACACGTCGAGAAGACTCGCGCGTTGCAGCCGCTATACGAGACTCGGTTTAAATTCACCCCTCGGCGCCACGTGGTTGTGACCGCAAGAAACCGCTTAGCCAATTAGACTGACGGCACAAACAAGATCGGAAATGCCTCTTGGTCGGTCGGTAAAGATCAGGGCATGAGTGTTTTCGCACCAGTTAGGCTGTGGATTGTTTTCTCCACAAGTTTCCCCAGCTTCTCGTGGGATGTTAGGCTTTGAATTTACTTTGTGCTCAATACCTATCGCCGCTTTGTGCCATGTTTTTGAGCGGACGACAACAACTTTACTGAATGTGGGACTGATAGACGAGCATGCAATGAATTAACAGGCTTGAGGGAAAAATAACCTTTTTTTAGGCATATTCCACAGTGAGAAAATGAAAAAGGTCTTTCATGACGTCTTCCTTGAATGTTCACTTTACTTCAAAACACGATTGGCAACGGAGCTCGGAAGTAGTTTAAAGAGTAATGATAAACTGTTTTTTCTTGCCGATTAGTAGCATGGGTGATGAGCTAGTTGGTTCTTATTAACCGATACCATTAATTATTTATTTTGTGCCTTAGATAAATTATAAGTTGTGTCAAGCAGTATTGTGCGCCACAGTTATTCACGGAGCTAATTCACCCCTAGTAAAATTTTGAATATTTTGCGCTCTGTGCCGGGGATAACACAATTACTAAAAAACCAGGTAAAGGACATTACTATAATGTCACTGTTGTGCGGTCCTTTAAGTTCTTTTTTTTTTTGTTTATAACAGACTGAACATAATTATTGGTGATGAAGAGCGTGGCTCGCCTTGTCTTGGAATATTGTTCCGTCGTCCTCAGGCTACTCGTAAACGAACGATTGTCACTCAGTCATTGTTGACTCCGGCTTACGCTGTCGCATCATTCCAGAAATAACACCTTCTGATCTGGACAACTGTTCTGCGTAAGGAAGGTAACACCATTAAGGCTATTCAGGAACGCATCGCGTTTGGTCTCCCATACACATGGCCATGTTTCCGGATAACGATGCCCAGTACAGCGGTCGCTCAGGGCACACAGGCTTCTGGGTGTGTATGAGCACATGACTGATGTACCCTGTATCTTGGGAACGGAGGATATTGTGTGCACTTCCGACATGTAGCAGACTGCTTGAGTGTAAGTGTAGGAAGTCCGTTTGGCATAGAAGGTGAAAATGCGCCCACCTACCGTATGGCCTCAATCATCTTGAGGCCCATCCTGACGCAAATGTAGGTGTGTCTTGGTCTGGACACTAAAAGTTCCGACACGCTGTAGTAGCAGTCGCCAAGCATCTTTATCCGCATGCAGTAGTTCTCCTACAAAACACTACGGCACCACAGCGGTGGCTGGTACGACTTCTCGGTCTTATGAGTGACCGTCAAGAGAACCGGGGAGCGCAAAGAAAAAAAGAAAAAAAAAGGAAGCTGGGGAGGTTGTGCGTCTCACTTTTTACACGCTGCAAGAACCGTTGTCTCTTCTTTTTCATATAAGTCAATGAAAACGACACGAGAGATGAGCTTGTCTTGTACCCTGTCTTGTGTGTGTCTTTTTTCGCTCAACTATATAATGTCTGAAGTATTGCACCAATTGGCCCCACAAAATATCCTAGTGAATAACTTCACTGAACTAATGACCATGTCACTGATACTGACTTATGTTCAATGTAATTATGTGATAATCATTAAAGAAGCCAGGAATGTACATTGACTTGTGTTTAGCACCTTGCCGAAGTGACCTATTTTTATCAACATGTGAAATAATGCTGTATGACTGCTTTCGCGACCCCGATGGTATAAATATTTGCCGATTTGTTGATGATAGTGTTTTTTGGAGCCTGTGCAAATTAATGTTTTTTCTGCTAACGATAGCAAGCATCTAACCAGGTTTTCAGCGTTTTGACGCACGAGTTGCCACGGAAAGTTGACGCACGAATTGGTGGAATTTTATCAAGAATTGAAATGTAATACTTCATTTTTAAACTGAACATGTACATCAGGCCTTGGAACCCAGAGGCAACAAACCCTTACTTGATCTCTTACTGCTCGACCTACTCTGTGTTGGTGAAAAGAGTCATCGTGACGTCGTAAATATTGAGCGCTCTGAACAAGTCCTTCCAGCTTCCGGAGCCAATTACAGTGCCTTTCAAGCGCAGGTTATTAACGTTCCATCTTGGCATCAGTTGCTGAGGAAGTGCTTCACAAGTGGATGCTGTTGAGCTAGTTGTTTCTGCATAGTAAGCATAACACCACAACGTGGACGAAGGCATGGAAGAGACGACGACTCATTCGTCGTATGTGTTTCTTTCATAACTTCATCCAGGTTTTTTTTTTGCGTTTTGAGTTATACTTCATCTTCTATGCTGTGCTGAACAAACCAGCTGACAATCAGCCCGATCAAAGGAATCGAAAAAAAAAAGAACAATTACAAGGGTTCAACGCTGCTGAACCAAATATTGAGCAAAACCATCAGCTGCGGGTGATCGAGCGTTCTTCTTCTTCTCTTTTTTTTCTTCCTCAGCTCACATATAAAGCCCCGCTTTAACCAAGCCGTATGAACGTGATTTAGTGCCCTATAGCGGTAACTTGAATGCCAAGGTCATAGCAGGCTGATTGTGACATAACCGTCCCATGTGAAACGAGAGACCCAAGTTGGCAGCTCCTGCCCATCTCTCGCTTTTGTGTCATGTGGGGTGTGACGTCACGCGCTGCGCCGTGGCTGCGACCACGCTACGCCAACCGCTTGAGTTGGTAGCCCATCTCTCACCCTATAGTGTCACGTGGGGTGTGACGTCACAGCGTCACGTGGGTAAGACGTGGCTACCGGCCGTACTACGCTGAAGGCTCGAAACCTAGAGTAGTATTGCTTTCGCAATAAAAGCCAATTATCGGATACTTTAATGGGGTTTCGCGCAACCTTAAGAAGATCAGTGTGAAGACTAGCGTTAATGTTGTTTTTGCTGCACCAGAAAAATTCTCCATAACCGAGGAATGAATGCGAAGACATGAACGTAGTTTGTTCAAAGCGTCACCAACAGCGCTTTGTGTGCTGTTGGAGTATCGTCGCGTATTACATACCACTGGCTTGTGCAAGTTGTATAGGGGCTGAATTTAGAGGGGTCTTAATAAGAGCTTAACGAACTGCGATAAGAACTTTCAAAATAACCCGCGCAGAAAAATGACTGATTCCATGCAAAATTACCGCAATTATACTCCAGAACTTGAAAAACATCGGCGTTCCACATGCAAGACTCAACTAAGAATAAAAATTACCGAAGATGACAAGACTAAGATCCAGTAGGTCGTGTTGTAAAAATCCCCGAGGTTCGGCCTAAAAGATGAATTTAATTATTTCGCTCTGCCATAGCAGCGGAATTATGCTTTCACACATTTGTTGATGCGATATCAGTTGCCTGGATACGGCCGTATGTAACTTCTTGCCTTTATGCGAATTAAAAAGCGCTCTGTCCAATTTTGTTCCGTCGTTTGCTGTATTTCTACGCTAGAAATCAAGTCCAGTAATACACCAACCAGCTTGCAAAAACTTTCCCGCTAATTGTCTTTTTTAACACTACAGTACGAAGGAATGTTATTCAGGATGATTTGACAAATGTGAAAGCGCCACTCCAGTGTCACGTGACAAGTAGGTGTTACGTGAATCAAGATGACTTGCAAAAGGGAATGACGTCCACTCGGAGTCTCGTAACGAATTTTCACATGATGCAGGATTATCAGCCGCAACAACCGCTACTTTCGCTACTGAAGAAGACTTCAATGGCCTCGAGAGAGAGAGAGAGAGAGAGAGAACAACTTTTATTTAAAATGCCTGCAGAATCGGTTAGGCTCCCTCCAAGCAGGGAGGACAAGCTCGGAATTATTTTCGCCCGACAGTCACCGATAGCAAGCTTCCACGAAGAGGAACAAGCGTAAATTAAAGAAATGTCGAGTACACCATCAACAGAGATGTGTGCAGCGCTCAAAAGTATGCACATAAACTGGCAAATATATACGCCGTGTTGTGGTTCTTGACAAAGCTTATACACTACCGCAAAGGCAACATTTTGCTAGCATACGCCGGCGTACCTCTTTACCACTCATTGCTCACTATTTATTTGTAAGAACGTAAGATGGTAGGATGGAGGGGGGGGGGGGGGCGAGATGTACAATAGTCTTGGTGGCTTCAGAAGGCAGGGAAGAGGAGCGACGACATGCTCCTAGTGTTTCGCATGTTCGGCTCAGGTGCATAGAGGCGCCCTATATGTGTCGGGCGTGATGTCGCATCTTGCTCACTGTCGCGGTGGCTGCGCACCTCAGCTTAACGGAGCATATTTGAGAACATTTCGAGGTTGAAGCCTTTTTTTTTTAAATTGTGTTTAGAAAAAGTTTTACTAGACATTAGACATTCACATAAGCGGCGACAAATGACCAAAACAGGAAATGCACATGATTAAGAACAAAGGAAAGTGCACATAAAATACATGTTAACGGACAAATACATCACAAATCAGTATTTACATACAGAATAAAATTTGGCTCTTCGTAATGAGGATATATACAATTTTGAATAGCAATGTACATGAAGGTATAGACAGTGTAGAATAATTTGTCATATAAGATAGATATAAACATATACACAAATCACATGCACATTCTGTATTGCAGATGTGTGTTGCGATGCAAACAGCTGTGAGTGGACATATATATATATATATATATATATATATATATATATATATATATATATATATATATATATATATATATATATATATATATATTTGCATTATATTGCAGGTACCAAGGTGTGTTAAAAACCACTCAAGACACGTCCAGCCGACATTTTTGGGTGCACATGTGTGTTGCGATGTATAGAGTAGTGAGTTGACATAAATATTTACGTTTTATTGCAGGTACCAAGGTGGATTAAAAACCATCCGGACATGTCCATCCGACACAAAACCAGAGGGTAAGACCATTGGCGAAGGAACTCTCGCTCCCCAAGATATCAAAGTTCCTCAGTCAGAACGATGTCTTTTCGCTGACGTGCCAGGACAGCGAAAAGCGCACGTCGGCACCGGCTCGATGCGACAGCCTCACAACGACTGCGCCACAACACGAAAGCGCCAGCTACAATCAGCAATCGTGCAAAGCGACCGCGAGGACATCTATCATTTATTTGAAATCGGTTAAAGCCTAGACTTCTGAAACCGGCATGAACTTCTCTCCAAAAAACACGAGCAACAATGCATTGCTGGGCCATGTGACGATTGGGTTTTTGAAGTGGGCAGTTGGGGCACTGCGCTGTCCGCACAATGCCCCATCGTTGCAGCCGATCTCGTGTAGGCAACCCCCCTCCCCTTCCAAAAGCCACATAAAGTCACGTAAAGGCCCTGGCGGAAACGACGCTGTGAGTGGTAACCAAAAAGTGGAATCCGCCCTTCGCCTACGTTCCACAGGCACCAGCGGAAGTATAGTAACGTTCCCATTGACTGTACTACTCTGTTCGCCGAGATTTCTAAGTCCGGGCTGACATGGCGGGCGTGGCGACGAATTGCCACCATACACGAATAAAAAAACAGGCATCCGGAAAGCCTGAGGTCCCCTGTTGAGTTGTATGTCAGGGACAAGCTCCCTCACACTTGTGCCTAAAAAATAGGAGGCAAGCACCCACGCTGGAAACTCATCACCCTGCAGCAAACGAAGAAGGTAGCGCAGAGCCAGCAACCGACAGCAGACAGACAAAGAAAGAAAGGTAAACCCACCCTTCGAACGTGGCTGGCCGGTTGCCGCATGGCATACTAGTTCCGTGCGACCTGCCCGAAAAAATGAACCTACAAGAGACTGAGGGAACACAAAATTCTCAGAGGTGGATGCCTTACATGTGCGAGAAACCATATTCGCCTGCAAAAAAATAGTGTGGACAAGGTAGTTTCTCCAACATGGGTAGTTCAAAGACACTGGCTGTCGTCATCTTGTTGCGCACCTCGTTTAAGACGGATGTCCGCACCGAAGCTGCTATCCCACGTGCCTCATAATCAATGCCAAGTATGCGGATGGTGTCGCTGTGCGTAATTGGTAGGGCACCATTAGAGCGCTTCTGGCCTGCCAATTAAAAGATATTTACTTTTTTTCAAAATTGAGAACAGCCCAAGACACCTTGCTGTATCTGTCAAAAACATGAAAGCAGCGCAGCAGGCTCGCTTCATCACGCAGAGACAACGTAATGTCATCCGCGTAAGTAGTCACAAGCAGCGTCTGACACCCTGGGAGAAGGAGGCCACGGATACTTTGGTCTGTATTTATCGCCTTCAAATACGGATCTAAGCTGAGAGCAAACAAATGAGGTGAGAGAGGACAACCTTGCCGGACAGCGTGGGTCACAGGGAAAGGGGCACTTTCCCAGCTATCCATTGCCAGTGTGTTTTGAATGCCATTGTACATGCTTTTAATTAAACGTATGAAATTTCGTGGAAACTGAAAAGCCTCCAGAACGCCGAATATGTAGCCATGTTCAAAAAGATCAAAAGCTTTTTCTTAATCTAAAGAAACAAGGATGCCACTAGCTAAGCGTCTCTGTGTGTAATCAATAATGTCACGAGTGGTATACGACATCCTATGCATTTCCCTGCCAGGAACAGAGCACACCTGATGGCAACCAGTAAGGGAGGCCATCACACCCCTCAAGCGCCAAACCACGATGGCGTCGAGAGCCTTGTAGTCTACGTTTAGAAAGGCGACCGGCCTCCACTCTTCTGGACGAGATGACCCCGGATCACGTTTTGGGATCAAAATTATTTGCCCTCTCCGAAAACTGGCCGGAAAATATAAATGGTCAAAGCACTGTCGAAAAAAATTGGTCAGTGCTGGACCGACAACGTCCCAGAAACCCAAATAAAATTCCACAGGGAGCCCATCAGGCCCAGGCGCTGACCCGCGCTTCATTGACTCTAAAGCGGTCTTTACCTCTTCTAAAGAGGGAAGTGCACAATGCACATCATGCATCTCCGGGCTGACCAGCGGCAACCCTGCTATGCGTCTCTACAGCTCCCACATCAATCGTAGTATCTGAACAAGCCATGCCTTTGAAGTGCGTCAAGAAACGCATACAATTCCTAGTTTGATAGGACGCAGAGTGGGGCGCTCCGCTCAACGCCGAGCTATGGATGTAAGTTCTCCGCGCAAATCGAAGCACCTCAGAATGTGCAGATGGACTACGTGTTCCACGCCAGGCCGCCGCCGAAAGGGACGTGGCTCCAATAAGGAACTGATACTGGCTATGTAACTTGTCGCACCAGGCGCGCATCAGAGGAGAATGCCAACCCGCTCTGTGTGCGATGCGAATCTTCGAAGCCGTGCTGCTGAGTCACGCGACGACGTTGTACACGACCCTCTATCGAACTGTGCATGCGCCAAAATGACTTCAGCGTGCCCCATCCATTTTCAGCACTGTCAGCAAGCGAGACGCGTAAAGCTCGCGATAAGTTCTCACGCGAACGCGAATTGTGTAGTACGCGCACACCAAAACGCCATGGACGAAATGAGCCAGGACTAGGAAAGGAAAGACTGAGCATGACTGGGGCCGGTGGTCAGAAATATGAATGGGCGTCTGAGGCAAGGTCACAACATCCACAGCCGACACATACTTTGAAAGGGGCTGCGGCACATGAACCCCGACGCCATGTCCAGCAGAAACGCGACCCATGTATGAGTTCGTGCGCATCAACAAGCGCAAAATGCTGAACCAGGCGCTGCAGTTCACGTGCGTTCCAAGTCGGTCGCCCTCGACCAGGCCCTTGAAGATTTACGTAAGAGTCTATAACACAATTCAAATCGCCCACTGTTATTACATGGCGACCGTCTAAAAAGTATATATCCAACCCTTTAAAGAAGTTATTACTAAGGCGGGAGTCTGCCGGAGCATAATTGCACAAGATGCGCAACCTCAGAGCAACAAATAAGCAATCGAACGCTAGGACACGCCCAAACCCGTCATATGTGAAGTGATGATCGCGCAAAAGGGATCTGTTTAGTACCACAATTCCTACGCCACTTGAGCGCGGAGTGGCGAACGAAAAGAAACACTTCAAATGAAAATCGCGCTTAAAGGCCAATACATCAGAAAGAGCAGTAAAATTTGTTTCCTGAAGACACAAGCTATCACAGTCTGTTCTGAAAGGCAAATCTACTATTTCTGTCTGTTTTCGCGTATTACGAAACCCATGAGCGTTTAAAGAAAAAAATTTTCAGTCCTAATGCCATATCGGGTATTCAGTTCGGAACATGCATTAAGGCAGACGCGCGCCCTGAGGTGGCACCACGAAAGTGCTTTGCACTCACATTAAGCGGATTTTCCCGGCCCTCCAGAAGAAGGACTTTTTGGGAGGGTGCTCCTTCGGGTGCTCCACAGCGCTTATTCCCTTCTCGCTGGAGCTTCATGTCCATATCACATTCACTAAGTGTATAGAAAGGGACAGGAAGTGTCCGGCACCAAGGCTGAAAGAGCTGCTGGAATCGTCCACATCCTGTCTTTGGCTCGCAACCCCAGATGGCTCCTTTAAATCCTTCCGTAATGCCGGTAGCTTCTTCACGCGTGCCGTTTGCTTCTCCAAGGTCAGCAGGGGCCGGCGTCGCCGCCAGCTTCATGATACGACCAGCCTGCGTTCCGAGGACACCGCGCATTTTCGGTGGAGCCAAAGCCTTAGATACCGACGGCACCTTCTTTCCGCGAACTCCATGCTTGGCCTGGACGCTGCGAACTTTAGACGTGCACGGAGGTTCCAGTGACGATGTGGCAGGATCTGCCTCGATATCAGAAGGCTCACACGATGATTCGGGAGCCACCGCGGCTGACGCCGCGGTCGCGCAAGCAATCTCAGGCTGGGATGGACCAGTCGTATGCTTGTCCAACGGCACGTCATCACTGCTGGCCGTTCCTTTCTCCAGTGTACCAGGCGTCAAATTCGGCTACGTTTTTTGATGTCGTCCTCCATAGAGTCTATTTGTACTTCCTCTTTGCCTTTAGCCGACTCAGCTGGCTTGGCAGATGGGGCCGGCACTGTAGGCTTCATTGGTGTATGCGAAGGAAACGCACTTGCCCCTGCGTCCGTGTAGGAACGGCGCACCGGGCACGTCGCCGTCGGGTGGTCATCACTGCAGCGTCGGCAGGGCAGGGCGCAGCCTTCGCCTTGGCGACCGTGGATACCACAGCGTCCACAAAAAGACGCTGAACACTGGGCCCGAAAGTGCTCCGAGGACATGGCCGGCAAACACGCTGCATACCTTTGTAGTCAAAGGTTACGCGATGCCCAGCGACGCGTAGATAGTTGGGTACTGGTGACAACGCAGACACCTCCTTTCGCGCATACCGCATCCCAGTGAGAACACCCTTACGGGAGCCCATCTGGCCCGCAGTGACGGACAGGACTTTGCCATGCTGGCTCAGGACCTGGACGAGCGTTTCGTTTGAAACGTAAGACGACAGGAAAAGACAGGCCACGGTGGTAACTTAGGCCCAACAGGGATGATTGGTATACGCTCGCTGCCGATGACGAGGCAGCCGGCGTGAACGATTAGAGACATGGAAGCCATGCTCTTGTTTCTAACTTGAAAAGGCTGGGCGCCCATGTGCTGGACGCAGTGAACTTCAGGTAAACCCACTATTGAGGCCGCTGCGTCGACGACAGTTTCGGGACTGGTCCCCACAGGGACGACTATGTCGAAGACCAGAGTCTTGGAAGGACTCCACGGCGTTGAGGGCGCCATGCATCGTGACGAAATCATGGCACGCTCCTAACTTGAAGCACGCAGGGATGCCCGCTAAGCTTACTAAGAAATAATAGTAGACTTACAATGCAGAAATGGCAATGTTAATGTTAAAGGAATGCTCAAAATGCTTATAAAGGTGCACGCTCAACAACAGTGGCTCAGACGTGATCACATAGGACGCTGTTTGCTGCAGAAATAAAAATGGAGAGTTTCTACCGCAGCAGCCCTTCTTTCAAAAATGGACCATTAAAATATTGTGAGTTCATTTGTTTAGACCCGAGGCGCAGGTTTTTAATCTAACTCTTCCAGGCATCACATATTAAGAGAAAAAATTGGTAGAGCTAAGCTTCGCAGCTTAGCGCATCAGCGAGCGTGAGCTGACTGGTATTTGCCGTCGAAAGGTCTACAATGTCAAAAGGCTGCGGCCCGCCGCCCCATGGCTGCCAGCATCTAGGTAGGAAACGAAGGTGTTTTGCAGTCTCTATCCCGCTCTTCCTCATAGCAACAACACAGCGCTCTTGCAGAATAAACGGCTGCAGCCACGTCACGGCTGCCAAGGCGGCTAGGGTTACGGGTTCGGGCGTCCCCACCGGGGATCTGTCAAGGCCATTGCATGACCTTCTTTCCCATCGGCGAACCTCACGATGAGCGGATGAGCGATAAAGGCTCAGACGATGAATCTGCACGTAAGGACTTTGGTAAAGTGGCGAGAGGACACCACGTGACTCGACTGAGATCCGCTCTCGGTGGTGACGGTTCGGCTGGGGTTTGGCCGCACGAAAGGGTGAACCTCGGAGTGGCGTAATGAAACACAACACCAACTTCTTCGCCAGCCTGCCGGATGATGACGTAACCGGTGAGCATTGAACTCTGCTCTTGTCTTGGTCAAACACCGGATGGCTTCGGATGTTCCAGTGCCCATTCAGGGAAACGCGCTGCTTGCGTTAGATGCAACGCCACAACTATAACTAAGTTATGACTATGTCATACTCATGATTAGTCTCAGTCGTATTCATGGTAACAGTCATGGTTATTTACATATAGTCATGATTCGAAAAATGGATGATTTGATGCCTTCCAGTAGGCGTTCAGTGGAATGCGCTGGTCCTTCAAGATGTAACAGCACGAATATGAGTAAATAGGACTAGGAATACTCATAGTTGGTCATAGCCACGTTTGTGCTCATAGTAATGGTTAGGGATAATCATGGTTATCTGTAACCATAATTCGTTATAATATATAATCATAGTTAGCCAGTCAAAGCCATGGTTAGTCATAGTTTTGTTTTATCATAGTCATGGTGAATCAGTCACAGTCGTAATTACAGTCATATAGACAATCAGGTACAGTTGCAGTTTCAGTCGGCGGGTTTTTTTAAATTTTTGCTTTGTCTGGATTTGTTGCTTCCCCGTTTGTGCCAGAAGGCCCTCTTAACTATAAGGGATGCAGCTTCACGCTGCCAAAGTAGATGGCGCCGCCAGTTCCATCGATGTGACAGCGGCGGGTATCGCGCGCAGGTGCAGAATGCTAGATTACTCGCCGACGAACGTGATGTACCATTGCGCATGTTAAGAGGACAAGATCGTGCTCCGACGGATGTTATGGAAAGCCTCGCTTCACCGGTTTCCCCACAAGGGCCCGCCTAAACCCTAAGAGATGCAGCTTTACGCTGGAAAACGAACCAAAAAAAAATTAGGAGGGCGCGCTTAAGCTTCACCTTAACAGTGGACGTAATAGCGCAATTAACACCGTCTTTTCATTCTGCGAGTGTTTTGCACTGAGAGTGGCTGAGAGATGGCGAAGCGTTGAAGGTCTCTAGCTTTTATTTTTCAGAGAGAGAGGGGGGGGGGAGGCACAGGAAGAAAGGAAAATGCAGAATCTGTCTTGCTTCTCAGATGACCCCTACGAATAAAATAAATGACCTACAATTCGAGGTACATATGTCGACGATTCGAATCTCTATTCAAACCTCTAATTTGGCCATCAGATGGATGCTAAATGGGAAGCGTGACGGATTGACACCGCCCTGAACACTGCGAAAATAATGGTTGCGCCACAGTTCCGAGTGAATATTGCCAACGCCGGTGGCGATAATAATTTCATGTTTTCAGTTAACGACAAAATGATCGACAAAAATGTGAATGCTCTACCTAGGAATATGGAGTTGTAAAATATGTTTGAGTTCCATTAACGACAGAGGAGAAGACGGCGTTAAACTTTCTAGCGCACTTAGCGTTACTGCTGACATGAATTAATAGTGAGAGAAGTTTGTATGAAAGGAGAGAGTATGCACAGCGATGAATAGCGGCTCAATTTTTTATCTCGCTGTATTAACCAAGGCGATACGTATTCCCCGAAACTTGGCTGTGGGGAGGACATGTTAATTTTTCTTTTAAAGATGTTTAAGAATTGCAGTAATCCATGGTTTCTGTGAGCTGGCGCGAAAAGTGAGTTGACTAATGAGTTTGCCAACTTAATCGTCTGGAAAGTTTTTTATTGCTAACAGATTATCATGAACGTACCGAGAACTAACACTAGACACAGAGACCTAAAATACAGGAACACATCAAGTTTAATGCTTATATTATAATTTACTTTGCCGTAAAGACAGATAGCTTTATTGTCTCTTCGATGATAGGCTAGTGTAATGACTGGTTAAAATGAATGCGTCCATTGCCACTTACTTCAGCAAGACATTTAACGAGCTGAAAGTTACATGATTCATTTATAAACGACCTAAAATGCGTGAATAATTTTCACTATGCCGTCAGGCTTCACAGTTACTTTAGTAAAGTCGGAATTGTGGCAGAAAATCTAGAAAATGTTTTGCTATTCCGCTGCTAACTGTTCGAGCGTTCTGGTTATGCAGATCATTACGAGGGTAACCAAAGATTAAAGAACTTGCATAAAAAGCAATGCCACAAGAAACACATTTGTTCAGCTAACAAGATCACCAGATAATATACTGTACAGCACCGCACACCTGTGCCAGACTACCGAGAGCAATTTCGACAAGGCGATTCTCGGAAACATTCCCTGCGTAACAATGACTTAGTTGAGTTTCCCCTTCAGGTGGCCAGGTGAGGAAACACTTGAAGATATCGATGTTGTTAATAGCTTGAAGATTCGGACTCGCAACAATTCACACTACTGATGGCACGACAGAAAGTTAACTATTTATTTACACATAAATAAAACAAGACACAAACAAGGAGAGAACTATTTACAAGACTGACCCGTTGGTCGGACGAAATCAGCCCCGGTTTAATCCAGAGCGCTTACTTTTAAGCCATCTGTCTCCGCCCTTGGCAGTGACAGCAACCAATAACCATTAAGGCAACTTTTCTCACCAATCAAAAACTGGGGAAAGGATTTTAACAACACTTGGGAAAGGAGAGGTCCCACGCAAACATATGAACGGGACTAACGTCACCACATTCCAAAAGGCGATTACAAGCCGGAAATTTCGTGAACCCTGTCTGGTTGTTTCACACCCAGATAGATGAGAGAAAAAAACGATAAATGTAAAGCCTGCGAAGCGAGGGGGACCCTCGACCATACACTTTGGGAATGCCCTAAGTCTCCGGGCGCTAGGGACAACATTAAAAGTAGAGAAGCCTGGGTAACCCTTCTGCGAAGCGACGTCCCCGCTGACTAGCAGAAAGCCGTCCGCCTGGCGGCTGAGGCCGCGAATAACCAATGTATATTCGCCAGTCCTTAGTCGCGGAGGTTCCAGCCCCCGTTCCTCAGGCCTGCGTGCCAGGAGCGGGGAGTAGGGGCCTCCTAAATCTGTGGAAATTAAAGTTTTAATCAATCAATCAATCAATCAATCAATCAATCAATCAATCAATCAATCAATCAATCAATCAATCAATCAATCAACCAATCAATCAATCAATCAATCAATCGATCGATCAATCAATCAATCAATCAATCAATCAATCAATCAATCAATCAATCAATCCTCTGCTTTCCCTTGTTTTCTTTCGCACACGTACATGCGGGACCAATGTATGCCGCGTGAACAGCAGCTGAAGTTCTTTATGAAAAAAAAAAACAGAAAGCTGTCAGTGAGGGCTCAAACGCTATGCGGAAATTCCAACTTGACCAAGCCCTTCTCTTGAGCACTTGTAGCTCAATGACCCATCGTGCACTGGTCAGCCACCGCACACCTGCTACCCCACAAAGGCTGTATGCACATGAGCAGAGGGAAAGACGCGCATATAGCAATACGAGAATGCATACAAAAGAAAACATCCACTGGTCCCCGATATGACATTCAACACTGAACACTGCACAAAGGGAAGGAGCCCTGTGTGCCGGCAACAATGAGCTGCCACCGCGCCTCTGTGGTGCGTCCCTGGTTCCACCAATTTAGTAACCCTTCGACCGGGGACAGGTGCACATCTCAAAGTATCTACCTCGGTTCCTATGCTCTGTGCGAGAAACCGAATGGCGCGAAAGTTCACCGAACTTCACAGACTTCTTGTTTTAACTGAGGAACATAATATGACCCAATTTATGATCACAGGGCGTGAAAATGCTATCAGCTGAAATTATTCGATATTCGATTATTCGATATAACTAATCAATGAAAAAAATGGGGCGCTGGACATGAATTGTGCGGCAGTCGATAGGGGGAAAGCAATGATTACAAAGGGAGGGCTTCAAGAATCGGACGGCTGTCCACTAGAGCCCCCAGGGGAGGTAAACTAAATACGAAACTTTGCTGAAGGTTTAGCTCTTCTAAGCCTATAGAAAACGAAATATGTCACTGGCTGACGACTTTGCAAGGTCTTTTGCGTAACGTTCTGAGATGGCCAGACTTCGCTTGTATCCACGGGGAAGCGCCTATGCTAGCGGTGCGCTCCTCTTGAAACCGCGACCATGCGAGCGACAAGTTACGCTGTCTGAGAGCGGGGGAGCGCATACCTACAGCTGCGGCGGTAGAGTGCGAGTGCCGGCTTCGGAACTGAAAATAACTACCGGGACGAGGAACGTGGCTAGTCACATGGTCCAGCTAGCGCAGATCCAGAGCAGCTGAAGTGTCGCTGAAGGTCAAAGCTAGAGAGAGGCGAAAGTGGCGAAAAATGATGTAGAAAAGCTTTAGCTTTAAAACCGAAGAACAGTTGCAGTAGCTCAGCTGACGTAGTGGGGCGATAAGTAAAGAATGCACTAAGTCGCAGCAGAACCTGTGGAAGCAGCCGTTTACTTTAAACCACGAAAACACCAGCGCAGATCGGATCCGCAGATGACGACCTCATTTCTGGGCTGCTCAGCCAAGGAAGAGCTAACACAACGGTGTACGGTACGGCGGGTCTATACATAATGGACCAATTCTTAACTAATCTTCGAGGGGCAACCGAATGTACTGATTCTAATGTAACCTTTTTTTTTTTGTCCACTGGCGCTGTAACTTGCTCACTCTTCATTTTTTTTTGTCATTTGTCTTCTCACATCTGGCTTCCAAGATCCATGTAGATCGTAATCGCGTTATGCACACGTCAAAATGCCAAGCAGACGGCTTATCGTTATACGAAGATGGCCCACTGTTTTTATTAGTTCATTCAGCAAACTTTTCCTTTCCCGTATTCTCATCGTATACGCCGCTCTTGGGGTACCTTACATGGGCCTCGTAATTCATAATGCACAGCAAACACGCCCACCAACGGAGCTTGCTGAGCTCGACACACAACCTTATTAATTTCCTTCGCGCGCAGCGCTGTGGACGCGGCGTTTTTGGGCCTTTATTACAAAACAGGCACAATTGCGAGCACCCGTTCTGCGGCTACGCGGTCCATGGAAAGTCACACGCCTGGTCATCACGCGCCTATGCGCGTAGGCGATGTAGCCGGCAAAGATTCGCGCGCGTCACTACTACGCGGGAAGCAACACATTTTTGCTCCGCGACAGGCACGGCAGCAAAACGCTACGTGACGCTTGGGGCACCTCATAAATTATTCACGTCTCTAATGATGTTATTTCAGCAAGGATGAGAGCTGAGGATAAAGCTGCCCAAGAGGCTCTCGTTGCGTTTAATAACGCGCCACACTCTCAAGGTCTGCCTGAAGAAGCTTCATCGCTCTCTAGAACTTTGTACCATGGTTTTATCTTGAGAAAAAGAAAAAAAAATAACGACGTAAGATACAATTTTTTTTGTGTTTTCATTCCTCACGTCTTTCCGTTACTCCTCCTAAATTCAGTTTAGCTCAAATTTTGGATGCGCTTTTTTTCAGTTTCCTTTCGATAATTCACAAGTAAAAAAAAAGAAAAGAAACGTCATTGGTTATCTAGACTAAAACGATCATAATGCGAAGAATGCGCCTTCTTTCGTCTTATTTACATTAATTCACTCTAATTGCTGGTTTCTTCTCGATACTTACCTGATGCAAACTTTCTGTGGCTTTGGGTCTGGTTAGAATTTCAGCCGTGCATGAGGCGCCATCTAAGAGCCGCCAAATCTAATGCGCTTTAATCCTACTTGCTTTTAACGACCGAAAGCACCTGCTGTGGCGACTTAGTGTTCAAGACGCTCGGCGGATGAACTCGAGCATCTGGCTTGGAAACCGGCCGGTTCGATATGCTGCGCTTGTTTCCTTTTAGTGCGTAGCACTACCAGCCGCAATCGCGGATTTCGCCATTTCGCTGATGTCTGTCCGGAAGTGCTCACTCTCTCACTTTTCATGAGCTTGAAGTGGAGGAAGAGAAGATGGCGACGCGCGTGTCGCGCGGCTCAGCATTGGGGAGGCGGAGCGGCCGCATAGCTGCAGCAGAAGACTCTCTCTCTCTCTGTTCATCCGCCTCCCCGTGAACTTGAAGAGGAAGAAGGGAAAATGGCGACGCCCGCACCACGCGACTTAGCAAGGGGGCGGAGAGGCTGCATAGAAGCACCAAATGAGAGAGGGGCCTGTCGCGGGTGTAGCGGCCGTTACGGGGTGCGGAAGCGTGTTTTACTCCGGAGTGCGGAGTTGTGTGTCTCTCACAAGTTCTCAACTTCGGCATTAGTCACTCCTCAGCCTTCACGGACAGCAGACGCGGTGCTTCCTGGATCTCGGCTCCGAGGTGCTCGCCGCGTTGTGAAGCAGCTTGTGTTCACCTCCGCGCCCTAACTGGCGCTCGCCCTTCAAGCGCGTTTCCCCATCTCAAGTTCACAACTGTTTGAAGCACAACTGTTACGAAGACAGCGGGTTCGTGAGTGCACTGATTATGATATTTCAGCTAAACGGTGCTAGAATCTAGAAGCACAAAGAATGAGGAAACGTGCCGAGCTTGCTCAGAAAACTGCTCAAGAAAGTGAGCGTCGTCGTGAAACGGATGCCGAAGCGAAGAGGAACAAACAGGCGGTAGCAACTCCAGGACAGCGGGCTGCGCGACTGCAACCCTAGTGAAAAATCCCGTATCGCGACAAACGGGTTTGAACCGGTCCTGTATTATCCCGTATAAATTTGATACCGGTGTGACCAGTCCTGTATGAAGCTTAAACGGGTTTATAGCGGGCAGGTCATGTCCGGTATGAATCTCAATCCGGATGGTCCAGTCAGGTATAGAGATAATACAGGGCAGACCATTTCCGGTATGAATCTTATATATGACATCCCAATCCGGTATTGATATGAAACAGGGCGGACCAGTCCTACATGAAGCTTAAACGGGTTTATATCGGACAGGTCATGTCCGGTATGAATCTCAATCCGGACGATCCAGTCCGGTATCGAGTTAATACAGGGCAGACCATTTCTCGTATGCATCTTATACACGACATCCCAGTCCGGTATGAATATGAAACAGGGCGGACCAGTCCTGTATTGAGCTCATATACAGGACAGGTCATGTCCGGACAAATCCGATATGAATGGAACTGATACGGGACAGAGTATTTCCGCTTCTCAGTACAACTCGGGCGGATCGTGAAGCTCAGCCAGGATGACCACGTCGGAATATGCCTTCACGCTAAATAAGCATGAAACCATACATAATATACGTTAAAACTTTTCTGTATATGTGGAGTACGCGTTGTTTCGTACCTCACTAGAAGATATGAAGCCGTGGATGTGTGCGCTAGCAAGTACATACATGCATCGCGTTTTGTTTTTGCGTGTGCAACAGTCGCTGCAGCTTGTAAGATTTGCGGTGCATCTTCATAATCTGCGACTGAAGATCTGCCACCTTCAACGCGAAAGTGCAAGCAAGAACGTAGCGTTTCGTTAGCGCGGATAAAATACGCTCGAGAATAAATGAAACATCGCTGACCATCGAAATATGCACAGGTCAGCCGAATATCGGGAGTCGCTTCCTCGAGTGTTTACGCATGAAAACACTTGGTCAGAATTAAATTCATTGACGTCGCGGCTCCGCTGGCAGCAGGTGAAGCTAAAACAAGCAGCAGTACAAGTATTGGTGCACCGCATATATCTATATGTAGCAAAAATTGCATGCGTTCGAAGACGATGACAAAACACATCAGCACTAGTAAACTGTGACATTCGGAGGTTTGTCTGCAAGAAAGCGATACATTGTAAAGATGCGGGACAAGGATAACCCTTCTTGATAGCCAGGAAAAAGATGCAGCGTGTTTAAAGGGCGATCGTTCAATTACGACCACAAATTCTACACCCTGCAAAAATACACAAACTACAAAAGAGCAATCTCGACTACATAAGTAGGTATATAACCCCAATAACAGTCTTCTGCTGTGGTGTATTGGTTAAAGTGCGTGCTTGCCGGCCTAAAAGACCGAAGTTCGAATCACAAGTAATTTTTTTTCTTTTCTATTTTCTTTTTGTTTCTTTTTCTTTTTTTTCTTTTCCTTTTTTTTCTTTTTCAAATGTAGTAGAGTTATGTATTGTTCAGCCTGTATCAATTAACCAGAAGCCGGACGAACGCGTCATTTCTGGATCTGATACCGGGCAGAGTATTCTGCTTCTGAACAGAAGCCGGGCCGATCGACGAAGCTCAAACAGAATGACCATGCCGGACACGCCAGCGCACTAAATAAGCATGATACCAAACATGTTATACAACTGTTCTGTATATAAAGGGCGTGCTTCGTTTCCAAAATACCTCGAAAATGCGAAGCCTTCGAAGTGTGCGCTAGCAAGCATATACGCGCGTCGCGTCGCTTTTGCGCGTACAACAGTCGCTGCAGCTCGTACGATCTTGCGGTGCGTCTTCATATCTGCGACTGAAGATCTGCCGCCTACAACACGAAAGTAGAAGCACGAACGTATCGTTTCGCTAGCGATGACAAAAAACTGTTCGAGAAAAAATAGACAAACATCGCTGACCATCGAAAGATGCGCTGATAGCCGCACACCGCGCGACGCGTTCTCGAATGTTTACATATTGAAACCGCTTATTCGGATGTGTATTCATTGACATCGATGCTCCGCTGGTAGCACGTGAAGCTAAAAAGCCCAGTATTACAAGTATTAGTGCAGCGGATATCTCTATGTAGGAAAACTTACAAGCGTTTGTAGACGATGAAAAACACATCAGCACTAGTAAATTATGATATCTCGAGGTTTGCCTTCAATAAAGCGACGCATTATAAAGATACGGCACATTTGTGAACCCTCGTGATAGCCTGCAAAAATATTCAGCGTGCTTAAAGGGCGATCGGTGAATTACTGCTACAAATTCTACTGCCAAGGAAAATATAAAAGTGCGAAAGAGCAAAAGTAGCTACATATACTAAAAAATAACCAGTGTAACCATAACCCGCCGTAGAGTAGTGGTTAAGGTGGCCGTCTGAAGACCATAAGGACCAATTTTCGATTCCGCAATCGGTACTAAATTTTTTTTATTTTTTTAATTTTATGTGTTATTTTAAATGTAGTCGTTTTATTTTATATTGTTGCATGCTTTTTCCACCCTGGCGACGCGTTTCTTTCCGGAAACGAGGGCCATCAACCATACAGGCCATTCCCGTATCAGAGCTCCGCGCTTTTCATTCCGGACTTTCCAGGGCAGTAAAGGAATTTGCTGAAATAGCCCCCAATCCTGTATCCCAGATCCTGTACAATAAACCTGTATATGATTTCCTGTACGAATTTTATACAGGATTTTTCAGAAGCGATGGAAAGGTATAGCAGGGATAAGCAGCGCTACGCAATTACTTCGTATTCGATTAACTATGCAAATTGGCCGTAATTTTTTTTTCAATGTGAAGGCACTAGCAGAGAAGGTTGTCAGTCACTGGTCAATCATAGGCTCCATCCCTGTCTCTGTTGACTGGTGAACTTGAAAGGCCTTTCGGGGAGAATTGGGCGTTGGAACCCCTATATGAGTTTCTGTTAGAATTCACCCCTCGGCGCCACGTGGTTGTGACCTCAAGAAACCGCTTAACCAATCAGACTGACGGCACGAACAAGATTGGAAAAGACTTTTGGCTGGTCGGTGAATGTGAACGTACGAGTGCTTTCGCACCAGTTAGGCTGTGTTTTTTTTTTTTCATCCATGAGTTTCACTAGTTTCTCATGTAAGGTTAGGCTTTGAATTTAGTGTGTCAAAACATGGCCACTATGTGCCATGTTTTTGAGCGGACAACTTTACTGAATGTGGGACTGATAGACGAGTATGCAATGAATGAACAGGCTTGAAGATAAAATAATCTTGTTTAGGCATATTTCACAGAGAGAGAGAGAAAAAAAAAGTCTTTCATGACGTCTTGATTGCGTGCCCACTTTACTTTAAAACACGATTGGCAACGGAGCTCGGATGTAGGTTAAGGAACGGCCTTCCGGACAACATTGCTCTCATCACTTGCAGTCCACAGTTCATTAAAAATGTCAAAACATTCCTGTTATTGTGATTATGTATTGTTACTCTTGCCAAGCCTTATGTAACACCCCTTTTTAGAAGCCTTTAAGGTAATAAAATGAAATGAAATGAAAAAGGAGTAATGATAAACAGTTTTTTTTCCTTCTGACTAGTAGCGTCGGCGATGAGCTAGTTGATACTTATTAACCGGTACCATTATTTATTCCTTTGGTGCCAAAGTTAGCTAAATTGTAAATTGCGTCAAACAGTTATTCTGTACCACTGTTATCAATGAGCTAATTTTCATCTCGTGAAAGTTTGAATATGTTTCGTTCCGTGCCGATGGTAACGCAATTACTAGGAAACCAGGCAAACCAAATTGCTTGAACTTTACTGTTCTGGGGTCCTTTAATTTTGTTTTTTATAACTGCCTCAAAATAATTATCCGTTATGAAGAGCGTGACTCGCCTTATCTTGAAATATTGTTCCGTCGTCCTCACGCTACTCCTAAACGAATGATTGTCGCTGAATCGTTGTTGACCTCTGCTTACGATGTGGCAGGCCATCCCAGAAATAACACTTGATCTGGATAAGTGTTCTGCGTAAGGAAGGTAACAGCATTAAGGCTATTCGGAAACGCATGGCGTTTGACCTGACCGCAATATGTCTGAGGTTTGTGTTACGTTTGTATGTTACCATTGGAGTCTCCGGGAGTATTTACTTCTGGCGTTCGCGAGACGTTAGCACGATGTGGTATTATTGTTCTCGTTTGGAAGGGCATTGGAGTAATTCGTTACATAAGAAGGCTGGAATTCAGGGTTACTCGGCGGCCATATTAAGGAAGCTAGAAGGAGTTTCTTTCGGTTCTAACAAAAAAGAGATAAGCTAAAGGAGGAGCAGTGTGAGGGCTTCTTGGAGCGTTTGCGTTAATACCGAGCTTTCGGACCCCGTGCCATGTGCTTTGTGGAAGAAAAGGATGGAGAGAAAATGTTTATTTCACCCAGCCTGGGGCATGAGCTGTGCATCTGCCGCTCCTATTTTAATGTTAATATAAAGGTGCATCTTTCCTCCTATTTTCCTCACAGCTGAAAGCATGAAAATTTAACAACAAGCTACCAGAACAGCAAACAAACAACACACACACACACAAACATGAAATACTTAAGTACACTCAACTGACGATGACCTTGGGTTTGTTGATCGACTGTAAAATACCAAAATTAGCCCCAGCTGCCAAGGCATAGTCGCCGGTTTTCAAGACTCCAGTTTCTCTGTATGTCAGTACTCGAGAACGTCCAAGTACAATTTAACAACCTCACAGGGCTCCCCTTTTCCAGGAACTCCGTATCTCGTTACTCGAGGCCCGCAGGTCACTTCTGGCGAACGCAAGATATTCGCATTTCGAGTTGCTGGCGACTCGTACGTGTAGAATTCGCGCCTGGAGCATGGGAGAGGAGGAGTCAGGCGCCACGCGACACCACCGGAGCGGGGTAAAATATTACACTCTGACACCACCAGAGCGGGGTGAAATATTAACGTGAAATTTATACTGTACCCAGACTCTTCCGAATTTGATGATGAAGCGATACCAAGATATTTGCAAAAGGGAAACGGAAACATGTCATAAATACGAGAAAAAGGTGATATATTCATACTCTACCAGCAATGCCTTTTATATCGTTCCACAGTTTCGCGCTGTCATCGTCCTTGTCGTCGCCGTACGACGCGCACATTGTTATGAAGACGAAGTGCCAGCCGGGCTTCTTCGTCATAGCCGCCCTGCGACACTTTGACTCCGCCCAAAAGGGGCTTCTTGGTGTGAAACAGCGCAATGAACAACGTCAAAACGAATGAGCTTAGAGTAGCCACACGAGCGCTATCACTGACATTTCAGTTGATAACAGCCGTTTACATCGACCTGACAGTGCTGTGCTGAGTTATTGAGGAGAAAATCGGTTATTGTGTTCATGTAAACGTTGCCGCCCGCCGAAAATAGTTGGCGTTTTGAGCAGCCAACAGTAGTGAACTCCGCTGCAAGGAGTGGGTTGCCTCGCTCGACCCCTCTGCAGGAAGCATGTAAATACGATTGAGTTTAGTCGAAGGATCGAGGTGGAGTGTGCAAAGAAGTACCTCTGGCGATTGAAACTGGTTTGTGCAAAAAAAAAAAAGTTTGGGGGTTTAGTCATGGCGTGAACCTAGAGATAGAGTGAAAGCTTTGAGTGCTGCAGTGATAACCCCTTTAACACTGCCTTTTCATTACGCGCCTTTTTTTTTTTTTTTTCATAATTTATTTTTTAAGTATAGTTTTGGGCTAAGGAAGGTGCCTTGTACATTTGAGTAGACAACAGAATGGTGGGCACCTACACCTATCATGGTCAAGGTCACGTTTTCATATGTTTTCTTTTAAATTGTTAATTATTTATAAAAGAAGATTTGGTTGCGTGCGACAGAGCGTTGCATCGAACATATACCAGCGTTTCGTTGAGCGCATCAAAGTTCACCGGCGTTCTAGGCAGAATTCACTTTCGGGCCCAGCGCTTGCGGTGCCGGCTGACGCTTTCCTACTCCACTCGGTCAGCTTTCCGCGGCGGCGTGCGCATGCGCAGTGCGGAAATTACACTTCTCTTCCTGTCCGCACCGGCGCGCGCATCTGCTGGGGTACCGCTACCCTCCTCCTCCTTTCTGTAGCCAGAGCAGCGGCGGAACACCTGTGGAATGACGCAGCTGTTTGCCATGGTTATGGCGCATGCGCAGTAGCGGCCTTTGCCACGCAGAGTGACCTCGGCTTTACATGGCAATGCGAAGCTTCCGCTTCAAAACTGGTAGAGACGAGCAGGCCTAGCCACCGCACCGTCTGGGCTGATGAGAAATTTCGTTCTCCCTGTATTTGATTACCAAAAAGACAATAAACGAGTCATCTGACTGTACGCGCCAGAAAAACCAGTATTTTTTTTTAGCGCTTGCAAGCGAAAATGGCAGCCATGAGATATAAATGGATATGGCAACTTCAGAGCTTTCAGATGAGCTTTACTTGCTATGCGTTATTTCGGTGCGAAACTGAGTAACACAGCTTTGACAGCTTAATTAGACTACTTCTTTTATACTGCCGTGAACTATTTAAATTTTTTTGTTATTATTCGACAACCGCTGGCATGCGGCGTTATCATTGTGATTCTAGCGCGCTTATCGATTCTGTATTTCATGTTCGCTCGTGCTTGTTGTCGCGAGACGACGCTTTATCATTTTCTTTGACGCGAAAGATGCGTCGGGACGTATCTCAAAGATTCCAGCCCTTCGCTTGCGTTTCTACAATGTTCCAGGTCACGCTAGTGCCGTTTGCGGCTTTATCTAGATCTTTCCTCGCCGACTTTAAATTAAGTGCTGACAAGTGAAACGGGCATTTTTTGTTCGACGACCACGTAGCACGACTGTTGCTATCGCCGCCGCCGAATCGCTTAGTTCTTTTGCGGGCGCAAGTCCGCCCAATAATGAGTTGCTTCACTGCACTCACAGATTTTTCATTGATGTCGTCGACTATGTCACCACCACGTGACATAGGGTGGAGCTTCTACCCTTGATCCTTCAAGCGAAGACCCCAGCCTTGTTTCGGTCGCCCTGGGGGATCATCCCACAGGTCACCGAGCCAGCCGCCGACAAGCGCTCCAACCCGATCGCGGCCTGCTGCCTGACCCCGTTCGACCACGGAAGCCATCAACTTTGGAAATGGTCCAGTCAACAGCACCGGTTGTCTTCGTGCAGCCCCGGGAGCCCCTCATATTCCAAGGACAGCCCACTGAAGATGCGGAAGACTGGATGGACATTTTCGACCGCGTGACAGAATTCAACGGCTGGAACGAGGAAGCAAAGGTAAGGCAAGACTATTTTGTTCTTCCTGCCCGTATATGGTTCGAAAATCACTAGGCAGCTTTGAAGGGCTGGGAAATTTAAAAAAAATATTTTGACTGCCTTTGCAAGTGTGATTCGGAAGGAAAGAGCCAAGGCCATTCTTCAACGAAGACTTCAACTCCGAAATGAGCCTGTCCCGGTTTCCGTTGAGGAGATAAAACGCCTGCTTCGCCGCCACGACCCTAACATGATCGAAGGTGAGAGAGTAAAATTTTTAATGAGATGTTAAAGTGTGGTTTTTTGCAGGACTTGTCCGGAATCCGCCGAAAACTGTTGACGAATTTGAAAGTGAAGCGTCGACCATCGAAAAGACGATGGACACCCGGATGCGCCACTATGATCGACCACTGCAACCGGTCAGCGCAAGCCACTACAGCAGCGCGACGCGGAGAAAGCTTACAGGACCTCATCCGTGAGATCGTCCGAGAGGAACTTCGTCGGTTGCTGCCATCATTCCAACAACCCCAGATTGAGACGGTCGCGGACGTCGTCCGTGAAGAAGTCCAGCAGGCGCTGGATATTCCTCAAGCTACAACTCCGACGGCTCCAGCACAAGAAACAACTGCGATGAAGTACGCTTCTGGACTTCATAAAATCAGCCAACCTTTTTCCATTCATTTAATCGTTTATTCATCCTTCATCTCATAACCTACTGATGCCCTGAGGCAATAAATATCGATTTAAAAAAAAGTACGCTACTCCATTACGTCGTCCTGCGCCCCGACGTGACTTTTCAAGCCCTCGCCGCTACCGTTCTGTTGCTGAAAGCCACCCCTTGGCCCGCGCCCGCCAAGCCTACCCCAAAGCCCAGGAAGTGCGCCGCCTGGAAGACTGCGAACAACTGGCCGGCCAAATTCTACGCCATTGCCCGTACCGACGAATCGGCCGCCACGAATTTGCGTCGACGCCCCACGGCCCCGCCCCGGTGAACGACCGCAAGAAATCAAGAGCTACCTGCGTAGCGGTCAGTTTGCGCCGCCAAGCCGTCGGTTCAGGTCCCATTGCCGTACAGGGCCCGCTTTTTGTCGCCAGCCACAGCTACAATGACAGTGTGCGAGGAAGGTCCCCAAACCCCCATAGGGGCTTGGGGACCTTCCTTTGGAGGTTAGGTTGCTATACGGCGAAGTAACGAAGATTCTCCGCCGCCGACGACGATACCGCTATGACGCCGACATTACTTGTAAAGACGCCCTCGACACGCCCAGACTTCAAAGTGACACCGCCGTTACGCACGTCGTCAACAGCATAGACACCGCGACCAGACTCCAAGCTAACACCGCCGCCCAGCGACGTAACGACGGTGTCCCCCGGCCGCGACCTCAGCACAAGACGAAGCAGAGATCGAACACAGAAGCCAACATTCAATACGAGGACTCGAACGAGTGACCTCGAAGTTTCTGTGGACGGTCGCACGGCTACCGCCTTAGTGGGCGCCGGAGCTGACTATTCTATCATCCGTGGTGCGTTTGCCGCCTAGCTCAAGAAGGTGAAGGCCATACGTGATCAAGTTGAAGAAATGCTTCGTGATGACGTGATCCAGCCATGGAAGAGTGCCTGGGCGGCACCAGTAGTTTTCGTGAAGAAGACGGGACACTTCGTTTATGTGTCGATTACCGCTGCCTAAACAGCATAACGAAGAAGGATGTGTACCCTCTACCTCGCATCGATGACATACTTGACCGGCTCTGCAATGCAAGGTACTTCTCATCGATCGACCTGAACAGCGGCTATTGGCAAATTGAGGTCGACAAGAGAGATAGCGAGAAGACCGCATTCATCACACCGGTAGGCCTATTCGAGTTCAAGTTGATTCAATTTGGCCTGTTCTCCGCACCAGCCACATTTCAACGAGTAACGGACACAGTCCTGGCTGGCTTGAAGTGGCAAATTTCTTTGCTATACTTGGACGACGTCGTTGTCTTCTCGTCAAACTTTGAAGACAACCTAAAACGGCTGCAGACATTGTTGGGACCAATGTTAAAACCAGGGAAGTGCCACTTCGCCTACGAGGAACTGTAGTTCCTAGGTCACATCGTTAGCATAGATGGTGTTAGCCCAGACCCGGAGAAAACAGCTGCAATCGCACAATTTCCACCGCCTGCCGAAAACAAAGCTTTGCGCGCATTCCTTGGGCTGTGTGTTTATTATCGACGATTTGTCAGAACCTTTTCGTCCATCGCCGAACCGTTGCGCAGCTTACAAAGGTTGACGTACCGTTTCAATCGGAACCGCCGTAAGGAGAAGCCTTCGACGAACTTAAGCGCCGCCTGCAGTGCCCTCCTGTACCTGGCCACTTTGATGAAAACGCCGACACTGAAATTCATGGCCTAGGAGCCGTTCTCGTCTAGAAGAGTGCCAGACTGGAGAAAGTAATCGCCTACGCTAGCAGGTTCCTCACAAAAGCCGAAGTCAATTACTCGACGACCGAGATGGAGTGCCTCTTGATCATCTGGGCCACATCTAAGTTCTGTCCATACCTATACGGTCGACCATTCAAGGTGGTAAGCGACCACTACGCGCGCTGGCTGCTGGCTGGCTAATTTGAAGGATCCCTCCGGCCGCCTTGCCCGATGGAGCCTATGACCTCAAGAATTTGACGTGACTGTATCTATAAGTCGGGCCACAAGCATTCCGACGAAGACTGCTTATCCCCCGCTCCCGTCGACGCTCCCCGAAGGACGATGACGACGACGCCTTTCTCTTACCAGTATGCGCCAGCAGTTTTACACAAGAGCAGCGATCAGATCCGCAGCTGAAAGACCTAGCTGATTACTTGGAAGGCAAGACCGCTTCTCCTCCTGCTGTGTTTAGGCGTCAGTTGTCATCGTTCGCCTTAAGCAATGACGTCCTCGTAAAAAGGGAATTCGCTCCCAATTAACAAGACCGCGCAGCTTGTTGTCGTGCCTAAATGCCTCAGGCAGGAAATTCTTCATGCGTTATACGACGAACCAACAGCAGGGCATCTGGGGTTTGCGCGCACGTTGCGTCGAATCCATGAGAAGTACAACTGGCAACGACTGCCTGCCGACGTTGCCCATTACGTGCAAACGTGCCGTGAGTGCCTGCGACGCACGACGCTGCCGATCAGACCAGCTGGGCTACGGAATCCGATACCGCCCCCACCCTGCCCTTTCAACAAATTGGGATGGATGTCCTCGGTCCCTTTCCATATTCATCAGCTGGTAACAAGTGGATCATCGTGGGCACCGACTATCGTACCCGCTACGCCGAAGCAAAAGCACAGGCCAGTGGTACTGCGGCAGAAGTCGCTAAGTTTTCTGTCGAACAAATTCTCTTGCGACACGGCGCCCTAGAAGTGGTCAGCACGGCCCTAGGAACGGCATTTACGGCAGAGCTGACGCAAGCCATCCTGGAATAGTCATACAAGCCATCGACGAACTACTGTGCAACATCCTTAGACAAATGGACTTACGGAGCGGAGCGTCTCAACAAAAAGATTGCGGATATGACTGCAATGCACGTCGACGCCAAATATATGACATGGGACGCCATTCCATCCTACGTCATCTTCGCTTATAATACCGCCGTAGAGGAGACAACAAAGTCGACCCCGTTCAGTTTTGTGTACGGCAGGTAGCCCACGACTACACTCGATGTAATGCTGCTGCACGTAACCGGTAGTCGCCGCCCTTTCAACGTACAGAGGAAGAGGAAGCCCGAAGACTCGCCCGAATGCGCATTAAAGATCAGCAACGAACCGACGCCCGACGTTACAACTTACGATGACGCGATGCTGAGTACAAGCCGGAAGATCAAGTCTGGCTTTGGACGCCGATTCGCCGCCGCGGACTGAGCGAGAAGCTTTTACGCCGATACTTCGGCCCGTACAAGTTGCTTCGCCGACTGGGACAATTGAACTACGAGGCCGTTCGCGATGGCGCGACAGCATCTCAGCGGCGCCGAGTGCACCCAGAAATTGTGCATGTTGTACGCCTTAAGCCATATTACGCGCGCTGAAGGCTATTCATATTTGCTTCGCAATGTTTATGTTAATTCATGTCTGTTTATTTGGAAACATCGAGGCGATGTTTTTAAGGGAAGAGTAATGCCGCGAACTATTTAAATCTTTATTTGTTATTATTCGACAGCCTCTGGCATGCGGTCTTATCATTGTCATTCTACCGCGCTTATCGATTCTGTATTCCGTGTTTGCCCATGCTCGTTGTCGCAAGACGACGCTTTATCATTTTATTTTTGTCGCGAAAGGTGCGTCGGGACGTACCTCGAAGATTACGGATATTCGCGTGTGTTTCTACAACGTTCCAGGTCATGCTAGGACCGTTTCCGGCTTTATCTAATCTTTCCTCGCCGCCTTTTAATTCAGTGCTGACAAGTGAAACGGGCATTTTCTCTTCGACGACCGCCGAGCACGTTTGTTGCTATCGCCGCCGCCATATCAGTTAGTTAATTTGCGGGCGTTAGTCAGTCCAATAAAGAGTTTTTTTTCAGTGCACTCACACACTCATTTGTGTCATCGACCTTGTCACCACCACATGACAATATTTAGGATCATCTAATGCAAGATAATAGCTGAGCAGGAACCTCCGCTTGGAAGAGGCTTGGCCAGATACGTCTGACAGCCTGTGGAATAGGTCAATGTACAAGCAGCCGACTTCTGGGTACATTTCGAGCAGACTTGCCAAGTGTTGATAGTGCTGTTGCTGGGGATGACAGTTTTCTATGAAAGATAAATTTACCGTTTCGAGCTTCGTGCACGGCTACCTTCTCGTGCCGTGTTGGGAATTAGCAAGTTGAAAATTCGCCAGGTCAGTCTCCTCATAACAATATTTTTTAAGCTGAAATGCCTTGCTCATGAAAGACGTCATTTAATTTTCGGGATTGCTTCCATTACTCTTTTTTTTTTTTCATGAATTCTGATACTGCGAGAGAAAAAGAAAACCTTAAGACAGCTTTCAGCATCGCGACATTTCTCTGGATTCTGCATACAAATGAGTGAAAATGTAAGTAGTTGAAATTCGCGGCAGAATAAATCCCATTAACAATCAAGATAATCGAAAAACACTGATTCATTTTCACACGACGACAACACAATAACCGCAGCTTAGTTCTGTGGCAATCATTGAAAGCGAAGTCAAGAGAAACTGAGCAGGAGGAGCAAAGAAATGGCGCGTGAGCAGGCAGGAAAGAGAAGGCTGGAGCGAAAACTGGATCCGCCGTCTGCTACTTATTCGTTTCGGTTGGAAAGGCTTGCTGTAAATCCAGTATCATCAAGTTAACTGAATCCAACTCAACTCGAACCTCGCTGTCGGGTCCATGCAAACATATGGGTGTAGGTAAAAACGTCCCTGGAAAAAAGGTCCCCCGAAAAAACGTCTCCGGAAGAAACGTTCCCTGAAGAAGCGGCAACTAGGAAAAAACGTCCCCAAGGCTGAAACCGGCACTAAAAAAAAATTTCTTCCGGAACTCACATGAAAAAAAAAAAAAAAGAAAACATTTTATGCCATTCTTTCCTGGCTTTGAGTTAAATGTAATCATCATTTTAAACCTACGTCCTCTGGAGGCCCAAATGTTTAGAACTGTGTAAAAGCATGGTGAAAGAGCCATCTGGCTTTTTATACGTTGCGAGGTTCCGAGCTCCGCCACTCGTTAGGCAATCGTATATGGCAGGTCTAATAAGTTTGCTAACACTGCCCACTTAGAAAGGTACAAGCAGATCGGCGTATGGTAGTCTCGGGGAACCGCCCAAAGCAGAAGACGTCACTAGAATTACTTTCTTGACCTTCTGGTGACGAGGTTCAACCGCTCTTCTGGTGCTGGTGTAGAATTGTGATAAGGGTGATGATGGTTAAGCAGAACGAGGCTTAACCGGTCGTGCATTATGGACATATTAAAGCATCGCTCCAAGTTTCTCCGTTAAAGCCGGTGGTCAGCTCCTCTTTTCCCCACAAAGTGAAGACGTGGCGCTGCCACTGGGGGGTATTACCGCTGCCATAATTTTCTGTCATGAATGCCCGCATCAGTTCGATGTTCGCGGTCAATTCCAAGCCGACAGGTGAAACCGCTGTAATAAAGTTAACATTTATCATTCATCATTGCAGCTCGCCACGGGGAAACGTAGTCTACGTCCTATAGCGCAAGACTTCATGCCCCGTTCGGGGACATTTTTTCTTACTTGGCCAATAAGGAAATTTTTTCGAGGGACGTTTCTTCCGGGGACATTTTTTCCGGGGGCATTTTCTCCGGGGACGTTTATTCCGGAGACGTTTTTACCGGATCCCGTTCCATATATAGCTAAACTCAACGTCCATGTGTCTATTCTGTGTTCCTTCTTTTTGTCGTTGATTCTTGCGCTGATTCACCATGCAGTAACAACTGAATTAGTTCAGAGGCTGTTGAATCCTTGGGCTAACAGGTCTACTCTACGAGGTTTATATAAACAAATTTCAAGACGGTCAATCATACTCACGCGGCATAAAGCAGCATGCTAGGTGATATGTTATCGCCTATATGAGAAAATGAGAGACCAATTAATGCGGCTTTCTGAACTATTGATTGTGCTGTTGCAAAATTCTTTTGGATGACATGAACCATAGTGATGTCCAGTGGCCGTAGAATCGCCTTTTAGCTGAAGGTATCGAGTGCAACATGACCATCAAACCCTAGTGGTCACAGAAGTGGACACTTCAAGGCCACACGGGATTTTTCGAGGCGGCGAGGCTTCAAACATGGCTCACGTGCCACATAGCGCCAAAAAGACACGGACACAGCGAGACAAACAGGACGGGCGCTAACTTACAACTGGCAGTAAGTTTAAGTTAGCGCCCGTCCTGTATGTATCGCTGCGTCCGTGTCTGTTTAGCGCTGTCCCCAGCTCGCCCAAGCTTCCATTATCGCAAACATGGGTCACTGTGTGTTCGGGTTCCATGTCCTTCTTCCATGTGAAAGGAGCTCTCCGAGTTGACAGCTGCCACTAAGCCATGCCACACGGTTTCGTGACGTCACACGGCGTGCCCACCAGTCACACGTCCGACGACTTCTATGATAAGCGCTGGTGTGTCACTCCCACCTATCAGTGACCGGCCATGTCACTTGCCAACTGCCGCACGCAAGAGGCATGCTCGAGATTTTTGCAGACTGCGAGGCTTTAAACAGTTGACGCCGCCGACGTCGCAGAAAAACATTTGTAGAGCAGGCGGTGCTAAAGCTCTCAGACTTAAACTGCCGGCCATCTGGAGCACCCGAGTGCAACCCGAGACTATCTAAATCCTTGACAATTATTTTTTTTTCTCTCTCGCGCGCGCGTTGAAATGAAAGCGTTCCAACATTTGTCTTGCACATTCCACGCAACAACGAAGTGCGTTAAAATACGCGAATAGCATCGAAACATACGACAGCACAGTCATGCACAGGATGGAGCAGGTGCAATCAGACGCCTTTCCATTATAGTTTTCTTTCAGCAATTAACAATAACAAAAACTTTTACTAAGAAAGAAAAAATAATCGAAATTGCAGTGTGTTACCAAGAGCACAGTAAGTAAAATGAGAGACGTCCAGGCACGACACGCGAGCTAAATGGTAGCGGTGGGTCGTTTATTTTCTAGCGCCGTGTGTTGATGACTCCGTGCTGCGTTACTCCATTACGGCGCATTCGCGCATTCATTTAAAAAACCTCGAGAGTCTTCACGCACGCCGAAAATGCTTAGTTCAATTTCAGCCCTTGCCGCGATTATGTTTCCCTTCACGCGCACGCAAACCGCAAGAGAACTTCTACGAAGTTAAAAAAAATTATAGATATATCAGAAGTATTTTAGTCAGAAATACAGAACAAAATAACATTGCGGAAAAGGGACCTCGCGATCCACGCTGAAATTCGTAAAGAAAGCACAAGTAAAAAAAAAAAAAAGATGGGAAAGCCTGTGATGCTCTTTTGTTCCCAGGTGCTTCGAGGTTTCTTTAAAGAATAGGGTGGGGAGAGGGAGAATCAAGGCTCTCTGTGAATAAAAAAATAAGAACAGAAAACGACTGCACAACGCATGAGGTAATGATGGAAGCAATTCTAGAATGTCTTCCGAGTAACTGTAATATGTCTCAGAGGGTTAGGCAAGGAACCAATTACGGAGCATGCGGTCTATTCCATCTCATCGATTGCGATGGCGCAGCTTTCGAAACAACGACGAGCACCCGACAGACCAAACACGAAGGACCACGTTAAGCAAAAAGAAGGGGATCCTGAAAACAAAAGTGGCTGGATGGAGCTTTAGGAGCGTGTCACCCGCGGGTGCCTTCTCTCGCTCAGTGGCTGGTCGGGGAACCGGACGCGAGCTTCGCGGCGGCGACGCCGCGCTCCAGCGCGCGTGCCGCCGTGGTCTGAGACGTCCAAGGAGGAACGGCAAGTGTATGTTGCAGTGCCTCGAGCGACCCGCGCACCGGGATTAGGAGGCATAGAATGCGCGCCGTTTTCCGGAGAGCCCCACAGTAAGTACACAGGCGCCCGGCAATGCAGTTACCGCCGCCGACGAAACACAAAAGAAGAGCGAAGGAAGATGTAGCGAGACGCTGTCGATGGGCCTTGCCCGCCTTCCCCCCCCCCCCCCCCTTTTCTTGGCGAAGGGCATGGATATAAATTGCACTTTTGCCTTCGCCCTGAACTCACCGTTGCAGCACCGAGAACATAGACGGGCCCGGATGGTGTGTCGTCATCGCCCAAGATCACCACTTTTTGCTCCATGGTGTAACGCGGACTTGAAAATTTTTCGCCAAATAGCATAAGATCTATCTCCAGAGTTTCTGTCGGATGATGGCGGTTTTGCTTTTTTTTTGTTTTTGTCGAAAACAAGCGACCAGCCAACTGCACTCACTACCAGACAACTTGCTTCAGTCTGAGCTTCGGTACATCCCAGCTGTTTATTATGCAAGGAGTAACCCATGGGAAACCATCTGTCGCTAGCGGTAAGCACAGGGCGCAGTCTCCAAATAGCGAGTTTTGGCCGGATCTTTGCGAAAAATATTTTGTCACTGTGACTCCTTGTACGCTTCAGTGAGCATGGCTCTCTAGTTAGGAATGCAAGAAATGCGCGCTCCCTGAAAGCCCCCAAAATTAACAAACTAGAGGCACTCGCAAGGCTTCGCATAGAGCCACACTCACATACCGCACGCTATTTCCAGCCTTCTTAATAGGAGCAGGGAATACCTTTCTACTTACAAGTCCTATTTCGTTGTGCTTCGCTGCATAGTCAGACTCTGCAAGTAATGTCAGGACCCGGTGGTCACACCATGGCATAACTATCAGTCGTATTCAAGCCAGCTTCATAACAAGAGAGAAACACGCACCCCATGGCGACCTTACTGTCGTTAATATGGTTGGTACATTTGTGCACTGTTTGTCATTTGTCCTATATTGTGAACGTAGGCACAAAATTAGCTTGACACTTTCAAGATCCGTTATATAACGGGCTCTGAATAATTTGATATTATATCGACATCCTACATATATAGACGCCCCAGCACATCTAATAATGCGCAGTCGTTTAGCACTAGCATTGGTTTACACTTTTGACAAAGGCTGAATAAGTTGTTCAAGGGCTCCTGCAAACAGTTCAGTTAGATAAAGGTCAGCAGTTCACTCACAGATCACTGACAGTACTAGAAATAATGCAGTAATGTAACGGTCCAATTCGTACAAAGCACATCACAGGGGTCATGCTCTTTACTCAGTGTAATTTACTCCTTTGGACAAACTTTAAATCTAGAATAACATTTCTTTGTGACATTCCGAAGTTTGTTCCACTTGTTCCGATAAAATAACAAAAAAAAATTTGAAGCAGAAAACAAAACCTGAATAACTCCGCCTAAAATTCATTGACATAAATCCTATTCACACCTGCGACGTCAAATGAAGTCCCTGTTGCTAAGCAATAAAGACATTTCGCACACACTTTTTTTTTTTTATTGTAGCCAGTATGCTGGGAGAAATTCATTTATTTAGGCGACAAACTTAACATGAGTCGCTATCTACACATCGCTATATAAGCGTACGCAGAACATAAATTGTGCTCCGTACAAATACAATAAACCACTTCAGGAATTCATGCGCGTTTTTTAAAGTTCTCATATTCCGTGCAAAAAATAACACTAAGAAGGTTTGTCACTAGTAAATATCATGTGCGCACTTTTCATTACGTCATTATTTAGCAAGCACCCGCGCTGCATGAGCCTTGACACGGCGTGTGCGGCATAGAATCCTCGCCTGTTAGCTGAAACAAGGCGCAAGTACTTGCTTGAATGAGAAATCACTTGTAGTCTATCACGATGGATTTCGTCATTTTTTGGATTCCGTCTGATTAACCAAGTGTGACTATGGCAACAACGAAACCTTCCTTTTCTATACAAGGCTGTAATATCACTTGGTATGAGCGACTATGACCACCAAGGTAAAGGCTAATAAACCATAATTAACACTTGCAAAGAAGAAGTTGCCTGTCAGCATAATCGTAACTTCTCCCTCAAACCCTAAATAAACACATGTGAAGCACAGGTCAGGAAACACATAGATTAGGTTGAGGTTGGTATTGTGAAATGAGGATGTAGATGAGTCGTACGTGGAAGTATTCGAAGATATCTACATAGCGGCTGCACAGAAACCACAATTCTGCATAAAGAAATAAAATCCCCATAAAAAAGGTATTCGCCAAGGAGACGCGACCTTCCCAGTGCTAGGCTGCTTAGAGGTAGTATTCAGAGACTTGGAATGGGAGCATTTAGGGATAAGGATTGATGGCATTACTGATACTGATACTGATACCTCTAATACTGATTACCGATACCTCAGTAATCTGGGATTTTCGGATGGCATTGCCTTCCTAAGTAATTCAGGGAATGCGCTGCAAACGATTATTGATGACCTATAGGCAGGAAAAGTAGAAAAGTAGGCCTAAATATCAACGTGCAAAATACTTAGCGAATTCTCAACAGCCTCGGGAAAGAAAAGCAGTTTACTACCGAAGCACTTGAAGTGGTAGACGAATATCTCAACTTAGGACAGGTAGTAACCGCAGATTCGGACCATGAAAAGGACATAACAAGAATAATAAGATTGGGATGGAGCGCATTTGGCAAGCACTCGCAGATTATTACTAGCAGCTTACCGGTATCGCTCAAGAGGAGTGTATATAACAGTTGCGTCTTATCTGTACTCACCTATGGGGCTGGGCTGTAACGCGGAGGTTAACGAAAAGGGTTTTGCGTAACTTGAGGACAACGCAGAAGGCTATGGAACGGAAAACGATAGGTACATCGTTAGAAATAGGAAGCCTGTAGAGTGGGTCCGAGAAATAACTCGAGTTAATGACATTCTAGTGGAAATCAAGAAGAGGAAATGTGCATGGGCAGGACATGTAGTGCGAAAAGAGGATAACCGATGTTTGGAAAGGGTAACGATTGAATACTAAAGGAAGGAAAGCGTAGCAGGGGGCGCCAGAAAATAGGATAGGCGGATGAGGTTGAGAAGTTCGCAAGGGTCAAGTGAATGCTGCTAGCATAGGACCGTGTTAATTGGAGGAATATGGGACGGGCTTTCGCCCTGCAATGAGTATAGTCTGGCTACTGCTGCTGATGATGAAATACGGCTTCCTAAGCTGAACTGAACGCAGTATTCCTATCGACCTAATAGGCCTAGCTAATCCTAAAGGCCTGTAAGGTCCCATAACAGTAGTATGTTGCTGCCTGAACTCACATTCGTAGTTATTACACCTTCCAAAGCGTAATTAAGCTTACTCAGGCTTAATTCAAGCCAAGAACGTCTAGCTTGCGTGCGAACCACTTCTAGTTTTTGCACGTAAAGCTTGTGCTTAAGTATGGGTGAACTATTGCCATTTTGTTCCTTTTTTCTATTCAATTTTGCGAGGTGTTCCAGGTGAGGCGGATGCAAGCGATCAGGAATTTGACGTTGGCGCAGGCATGCTCATGAACATAATATGCACTGTACAAGCAAACCAGACACACAAAAACAATACCACTTCAATGAAAAAAAAACGTGGCCGATGCATGCCCGTGTGGGCGCGGACATTAACACGCGCGAAACTCCCTACGAATGCATGCTCGAATCCAACAAAGAGACACATCCTTAAGCAAGATGCCCCGTGCGTTCCTAAATAATAAAAAAGTGCAATGTTTTAGTCTCTTTCTTTTTGGTCATCTTGCGATGACATAGAGCATTCTTCCAAGAATTAAAATGTTTCTTTCGTATGGTGTTTTTTGAACGTGTTTGTTGAAGAGTTCAACGCAACTGCGCTATCTAGTCTCTACAGTTCGCATTGAGCATTCACTATATACACCTTTATTAACCTTGAGCCAATGAGGCTTCGTACTGTTTGGTATACTGTGCTCGCCCTTACAAAAATGGATATTGAATTTCTGCTACCCACGTAATGTGTTTTTGATGAGTCATCAACCACTCAAAGGAGATTCAAGATTAGATGTGTTTTAACATCATATCCGCAGCAGACTTTCCTTTGAGATCACACATGAAGTTTTGTGCTTGGAAAACGCAACAGTATTTTTGGGTAGGATCTAATGTGGAAATACATTGACTTTATCAAATGAGGAAATGTATACATCACTAAGTGAATATATATTATTTCTTTGTTAACTGCACACTTTCAGAGCCGTATGTTTTCATTTCTGATTAGCATATGTAGGATGTTGCCTAAGAAACAATTTTTATGTGTTTTAACATGAGATCCGCAACAGACTTTCATTTGAGATTACGCAAGAAGTTTTGTACTTGGAAAACAAAACAGTATTTTTGTATAGGAGCTAATGTGGAAATACATTGACTTTCTCAAATGAGGGAAATTATACATCACTAAGCGAATGTATATTCTTTACTATGTTTTCATTTCTGTTTAGCATGCACTGTAAAAACAAAAACAACTTTTTGGACATTTGTTTCATTCAAAACACGCTACACCCTGCGTCTTGGGTGTTTGTGCCATTGCAAATCACTTCTTGCCAAGCGAATGGGTGCTGCGGTTGGACAATATGCTTGAGGGTGTTACGGGCAAGGATATTGTTGTGTACGCGAACCGACGCACTGCCACACCGCCTCCAAGCTAACGGACGCAAGGCCGCTTCATTTCCAATGCCTCCTTGCACCTGCGAGCAGGCCGTTTTGGAGAGACCAGCAGGGGTACACCGGCCTGCGCCGACGACGACGCGCGGACGTAACCCGAGCCGTGCGTTGAATCGGAACTGGACCGTCCTGGTAGCATGTGCGCGACCAGGGCACGAGAAGCAATGCCTTCTTTATAATGCATCATATTTTGCGTGTTTCTTAAGCTTTCGAGCTCCTTCTTGCTCTGCGTATAGATTAGCCGAGCCCTCAGTCATCGCAACGCTTCCCGAAATGTTTAGATGCAAATAAGATTTAGTTACTAGTCAAATAGTGTTGGCGCTTCTGCGCTGGTCGGTATTGAAGCTTGCTCGCACTTTTTTTCCTTAAAGGTTCGTGCTACAGCTCCGTGTTCAGCGAAAATTACGCCCAAGGTAGCAACCACCGAAGAGCCAGCGCTGATAAATTTGCCAGCGATGCCAAACTCGACATGTTAAAATGACTGCAGTGGACAAAATAGTGCGCATAGGTATCTAGAACACTAGATGCAAGTCTAGTGGTCAAGAAGTTGTAATTGTTAGAGCAGCCGCAATGCCCTGTACACTTCGAAACATGCTTCGAAACATTATGTCCAAATCTTATGAATGCAGTCCAGACATAAGAAGCAAATACATTACCGACATTACCAGTTCCCCGAGTGGCCGACTGGTTAGCGTAGAAAGCTACGGAATAAGAGGTACCGAGTTCGAATCGCGCCAGAGGTGCAGTTTTTTTTTCGCTTAGTTTTAATTTTTTTTTTATTTTTTAGCTTTTTTTAATGTAGTTGAGGTGCTTCGCTACGTTTTAGCTTTTACTTTTTATCCAAAAGTGCTCATTGGTCAACACTCATGAACAACACACAAGAAATGCACACATTAGGTACCAACCAGAAACACGGTGGCCAACTTTCTTGTGAAACTCATCAAAAATGCATCAAGAAAATGTATAGAAATGTTAATGTGCATGATGAGGAATGTAATTACCATTTAATCAGAAGCTCATTAAGCTTTTTTGTAAGGGCGCCTCGCTGTTGAAAGGTCCTGGGTAAACTTGCACGCTAACCCAATTTTCATAGTTTCTTTAGTTTAATTACTTTCGTTTGGTTACATGAACCTCCCAGCAAAAATGTGGCGTCAGTGAAAATACTTTTGACCAGTTACTGAATTTATATGGGCCAGCTGAGATGGTCATTTGCTCACGTTGTGGGAGAACGGATGAACAAATAAAACGCGCATTTCTGCATGCAGGGAGCATACCTGCATAGAAAACTCTAGTGCTAAGTTTAGAAATACTTCTTCTGTGCCACTTTACAGAGTCATCGCTAGCGCGCGACGCCGTTAATGGCATTCTCTTCATCGGCTCAATGCTACGTGAACTGTTCACTGGAATATTTACTTCACTGTATCGCAATTACTCCAATACGTATGGACAGACTCGTATTATCGGCACGCATTTCTCCGGACGGACCTTGCTGCAGCAGTGCCAACCTGCTATGGCTGTAAACAACTAACCGCCACTTCGACAAGCAATGAGCAAGTTGTTGGCATTTTATTTTTTGCACTTTCGTTCACTTCCGTTAGTTGTTCGTTTGAAATATTCTCCTTACTGTAGCCGCCTCCTAGTGCGCACCTGAAAAATTCACGGCAGATGAAAAACGCAGTCGACGTCTCAAATATATGTAAAAGAAAGACCTCCCATTCGAAGAAGGGACGGCTGCGCCCTTTACTGAGTGAGAGCGACAAAAAGGCGGCTCACGCTTGCGAGGTATTGGAACTGCTTGGAGGCGTGGGAGAAGAGGTTGCAGGAGAAAACGCACGGGAAAGCACTTCGGTTTTGGTGAAAGCCAGGTTCAGCAGAAGCGAAACGAGTTTACTGGTGTTACTTCCTTTGGTGCGGCGCAGAGTGCGAGTCGAGTTGGGTAAAAGGCGCTAATATTGGCTGCCTGCGTTTAATGCGACAACATGCAGTATTGCTTTGCATGCACAATTATGGGATACGGCGCGTAGTTAACTCGTCGATGACCCCAGTCTGGCATTTTGGAGCGCGCTGAAGAATACTTTAGATACGGAAATTGTTGCAGGCCGCTTAGCTTGACTGAGATGTGAAGCCTCAATCTTGCTTCTACTCAGTGCTGCAGCTGCTACTGCTATACGGCTAACTGAAGTGCGACTACTGCAGAGACCAGCTGTATCGAATCCTCATTTTACATTATTCGATATATTGAACGTGCAATTTATCCCCTGTGAAAATGCTTAGAAGTATATGAAGGTTGTGAGGACGCTGAAGTCCAGTTATGCCCGTCGTTCATTCCCGCAAATCACGCTTCCCGTAACGGCGCTCTTCTATAAGGCTGCCAGGTCGAAAACTAAATGAGAAGCCACAAACATTACAAAAGTAGCCAAAAAATAACCAGTCTGCAGTCGAGGTGTCGCAAATTGCCAAAAATACCTTAAGGCGTAACCAAGGCGTCCTGAAAAGCGGCAATAACGCGATATTTTTATTGTTCTTGTAGGATAAAGGCGAAATAGCGGCTGCGAGTAAAGTGAGAGTAGAAGAGCATCTATAACCGACCAAACAAATATACACTTGCAGACCCCGGAACGATGGCGCAAAAACGAACGAGGCATTTCTCAAATGGAGGTGAAAAGCATGCGTGTAACGAGAAGAGTTCGTTTCATACACGCTATGGGGAAACACTGGGCTCCTGAGGCACATTATTAACAATTCTAATTCCGATATACTATGTGAATTATACGGAGCGCTCTTCCACAGCCTCCTCACAGCCTGAGTCTCTTTGGAACGTTAAAATAATAAACCCTACGAAACCAGTGCGAGCGGAGACTGTACTAGCTACAGAAGTGTTGCACTCAGGCATTTTATTTGGAAACTTATAAATGTATACAGCTTTCCAAAAAAAAAAAAAAAATGAACGTTGCGTTCCAATACATGCTACGCTTAGACCACTTCACAGCATGAATGCAAGCATGCTGTTCACTGCTTTGATCTCATCCATACATAATGAACTACACGAAGGAGGTTGTCACTGAAGAAACATTCATGGTCTTATCGTTACGCCACTTTATACACCACGTGGTAGCAGCGATAATGAAGCGAGTGCGACACGCCGACTTAACGTTCTCGCCGGTTCTCAGCGTCTTGGAGTCATTGCTGCGATTGGCTTCCCCGTGCATATAAGGCTCTATATTCCCGTTTACTGTGTTTGGACACCCATGCTCCGCCTTCGTTGCGTTTGCGGGCACTGCCCTCAGAGCGCTGGTCTCAATGTTCATGAAGTGCCGGTCCTCCAGAGTTCACTTTAGCCGTGGGATAGATTAAGACGCAATTACCAGCCAATCACAAGCAGCAGCCAATCTCATTGCTGTGATGATAAGTTAATAACATAACATTTTTTTTCTTTACTGTGTGGAAGTTTACCAACCCTGATATGCTTCAAGCCCCAGTTAACTAGGTCCCATCCGGCAATCCGTTGTACACAGTCGCATGAGCATCCAGCTCTCACTTCGTCCACAAACCAAAATTCCGGGAATACATCTAAACATGCATCGACTAAAGGCATCTAGGCAGGAGGTCGATCTTACGCATGTAATCTCCCATGCATCATTCCACATTGTTCCCTTAACAGAGACTTCAATGAACGTAGTGGCCCTGCATGGAGATCTATCATGCGACTCTTCCGCAGGCTAAAAAGTCTCATGAGCACATAAAGATCATATGGAACATTAGATCATTTCAATGAAGGCAAAATTCTTATAGTATGGGGCGTATTATGAATATTTGTATTGAGAGTCCGTTGAAGAACATCTCCAAAAAACAGATATCACGACAATATACACAGCAGTGATCTATAATTTCCGCTAGTGATTGAGGCGACAGCCCACTGAACATAGCACGAAATCAATCCCTTTTGCACGAAGCCACGTTTTGAAAGGTACGGTTGTCATGTAAAGCTTAAAAAGTTTAAAAAGAAAGTCTTTGAGGTCGATGGAATATAGATTCGTTGTACCCGCATTTATACAATTTTGTCTAGAAAGGCCCCTTCATGGATCACTGCCTTGTCGTGGCGGAGGGGCTTGCGAAACTCGATGAAGTCGTGAGCTCTGCTGTGTAGGGCCACCCAAGATAGACAGGTCACGGCACAGAGTTCTGACAAAATGTGATTCACTGGAGAAGGTAATGGCAACCCACTCCAGTATTTCCTGCCAAGAAAACCCTATGGCCAGTCACAATACCATTATCGATATGGCGCCGGAAGATGAGCCCCCAAGGTTGGAAGGCGTCCCACATGTTACTGGGGATGAACAAAGGGCGATTCCTAGTAGCTCCAGGACGAATGAAGCGGCTGGGCTAAAGCCAAAAGGACGCTCAGTTGTGGATGTGTCGGGAAGCGACCGGAAAGTCCGATGTTGCAAGGACATATATCACATAGCAACATGGAATGTAAGATCTAAGACGCAAGGTAAACTGGATGTCGTCAAACGAGAAATGGACAGATTGAACATTGCTATCTTGGGTATCAGCGAGCTCAAGTGGACCGGAATGGGAGAATTTAACTCCGGCGACCATTATGTCTTTTATTGTGGGCACGAATCCAAGAGAAGGAATGGGGTCGCTCTCATAGTAAACAGAAGAATGGGCAAAGCAGTGCTAGGGTACAACCCCAAAAACGACCGAATGATTTCACTTCGGATCCAAGGTCACCGGTTCAAGATAACAGTTATCCAAGTCTATGCACCGACCACTACTGCTGAAGAAGCTGACGTTGAGAGATTTTATGCGGACCTACAATGCCTTCTAGACCGCACCCCATCATCAGACGTCGTTTTTCTGATAGGAGACTGGAATGCTAAGGTCGGGAGTGAAGAAATATCCGGAATTATAGGCAAGTTCGGTCTTAGCGAGCCAAATGAAGCTGGACAGAGGCTAGTAGAGTTTTTTCAAGAAAACAACCTTACCATAGCGAATACTCATTTTCAACAGCACAAGAGGCGCCTGTACACATGGACTTCACCGGACGGTCTGTACAGAAATCAGATCGATTATATTCTTTGCCGGCAGAGATAGAGAAGCGCTTTACAAGCAGTAAAAACAAGGCCTGGGGACGATTGTGGCACCGATCATCAGCTTCTTGTTGCCAAAATTAAGCTTCGATTGAGGAAAACGCAGAAAACTAGAAGGCCTTTCAGGTATGATCTGGATCAAATTCCATTAGAATATGCTGTGGAGGTGAGGAATCGATTTCAAGAATTAGATCTAGAAGACAGAGAGCCCGAAGAGATGTAGACTGATGTTCGTGATATAATACAAGAAGTTGCTACTAAGGTAGTTCCAAAGCAAAAGAAATGCAAGAAAGCAAACTGGTTATCTGAAGAGGCTTTGCAAATAGCTGAGGAAAGGAGGATGGCAAAAGTTATGGGAGAAAGAGAAAGATACAAGGTTCTCAATGCGGATTTTCAGAAAATAGCAAGGAGAGGTAAGAATGCCTTCCTGAACATACAGTGCCAAGCAGTTGAGGACAACAGCCTATTAAGGAACACAAGAGCTCTGTATAAGACAATCAAAGATATCAAAGGAAGCTTCTGTGCAAAGCTGGGCGTGATAAATTACAAACGAGGCAAGGACCTCACTGAAGCCTCAGAGATAAAGAAGAGGTGGCAGGAATACACAGAAGAACTGTACAAGAAGGACCCGAATGTGCAAACCCAACATAAGACGGTTGTGATTAGTGATCTTGAGCCGGGCATCCTGAAGAGTAAAGTTGAATGGGCCTTAGCCAGCTTTGCTAAGAACAAAGCTAGCGGAATTGATGGCATTCCAGCTGAGTTGCTTCAAAACCTCAACCATGACGCTGTTAACATTCTGCATACATTATGTCAGAAGATTTGGACAACCCTGCAGTGGCCACAGGATTGGAGGAGGTCAGTTTACATCCCCATTCCAAAGAAAGGCAGTGCCAAAGATTGTTCCAACTACCGCACGATCGCGCATATTTCGCATGCTAGCAAGGTGATGTTGAAAATCCTCCAAGGTAGGCTGCAACAGTATGTGGATCGGGAGCTTCCGGACGTGCAAGCTGGGTTTCGCAAGGGTAGAGGAACTAGAGACCAAATTGCCAACCTTCGCTGGATCATGGAAAAAGCAAGAGAGTTCCAGAAACCCATCTACTTCTGCTTTATTGATTATGCGAAAGCGTTTGACAGCGTATATCACAGCAGATTGTGGCAATCTCTCCAAGAGATGGGTTCCAATTCACCTCTTCTGTCTCCTCAGGAACCTGTATGAAGGACAAGAAGCCACAGTCAGAACTGGGCATGGTCTTACTGATTGGTTTCCGATTGAGAAAGGAGTGAGGCAAGGCTGCATACTGTCGCCCTGCCTATTTAACCTATATGCAGAGTGCATCATGAGGAAGGCCGGTCTGGACGAGTCTTCAGCTGGAGTGAAAATTGCTGGAAAACGTATCAACAACCTTAGATATGCGGATGATACCACTTTAATGGCAGAAAGTGAAGTGGAACTCAAGAGACTTCTGATGCGCGTACATGAAGAGAGTGAGAAGTTTGGGCTTAAACTGAACATTAAAAAGACAATGATCATGGCGTCTTGCCCTATCAAGTCCTGGAGCATCAATGGAAGCTGGAAGCTGTGACAGATTTTCTCTTCTTGGGCGCCATGATTACCTCGGAAGGAGACTGCAGTCATGAAATTAGGAAACGCCTGCTTCTGGGAAAGAGAGCAATGGTTAGCCTTGACCGCCTAGTAAAAAGCAGAGACATTAGTCTGCCAACCAAGATCCGTATAACTCGTGCTATGGTCTTTCCAGTTTTGATGTATGGATGCGAGAGTTGGACTGTGAAAAAGGCTGACCGCCGAAGAATTGACGCGTTTGAATTGTGGTGCTGGCGAAGACTCTTGAGAGTTCCTTGGACTGCCAGAAGATCAAATCAGTCGATATTGTCGACCATAAACCCTGACTGCTCATTGGAGGGTCAAATTCTAAAGTTAAAGACCAGCTACTTTGGTCATCTGATGAGAAGAGAGGAGTCGTTGGAGAAAGATTTGATGTTGGGAAAGGTTGAGGGTCGCCGGAGAAGGGGTAGGCAGCGAACGCGATGGTTAAATGGCATCCTCGAGGCACTGCATACGAAGTTATGTGATGTTAGGAAGATACTGAGAGACCGGAAAGCGTGGCGTGACATGGTCCATAGGGTCACGAAGAGTCGGACACGACTGAACTGAACTGTCTAGAAAGGAGAAGTACGGCTGCCAACACATCCTTAGTGGAAATAACATCTCAATAATAACGTTTGTCATCTCTCTTCTGGATATACTGTATAGGTACTCTAAGGAAAATCGTACAGTGAGGAAATGGAATGTGTCGCCAATTTCCTTAACAAACCGCCACAGGCCTCTGATTCCTATGACCAGTGGGCCCAAACGTCATATGGCCACTTCATTATCGGGTAAACAAAGCTAGTAGGAAGGGGTGGCTTGTTGTTTTCGAAAAAGAAAGCCTTAAAACAAGCTTAAAGAACAACGTTGTGAAGACCATGCAGCAATACCAGCCTGCAGAAGAAGAAACAAAATGTCCCGACGCGTAGGCTTTTATTGAAAGCGCCCCACAAAACAAATGCCGCAAAAATTCTATGCATCGCCTGTAATTGTTTTCCTTGCGCAGTGCAACACCTGTATGTCAGAGATAGCTTCGAAACCAAGAAGAGATTGCAGACGTGTGCTTGTGAAAATAGAGAAAGAAGGAAAAATGTTTGGCCGTGTTGGTTCATCTTCACACAAAGCAAAGCGCAAAAATTACAAAGGACGAGGGGAGGACAGGACAAGCGCTACTATCATCAAACGTTTGTTGTGGTTCCAGAGCATATATAAACACTTAAGTTTCGCAAGGGGAAAGAAGGTACGACATGTTCACTTGCCACCTATGCTAAGGAATCCAGCTCAATTTCCGGATGCTTCATTAAACCGTCCACGGCTCTGTAAAAAAATCGAGCTGGTTTTCTTCGAATATGTGGCACGTGAACATGTCGTACCTTTTTGTCTTTGTGGTGCTGAAGAGTAAATATATAGTAGCGCTAGTCCCGTCCTCACCTCGTCCTTTGCCATGTTTTGCGCTTTGCTTTGTGTGACAAATGAGAAAGCTCCCTACCCCCCTATTGTGGGTTTGTGACCTAACTTACGCGATCTGTGAATTCCAGTGATGTCCGCTATTGCAACGCTGATGCAAGAGAGCCCCCAAATATTGTAAGTTTTGGAGTCGCACCTGATGCCGCCAAACAAAGCTGAGTTTTTTACCCAGTGACCTAGCTAGCCAAAACCCTTTCGATTTTTCAAGGTTAAGAGACGCACCCGAACTATCACAAAACTGTTCAATTACACGCAAACCTAACCCACATTCTTTTTATCAGAACTGAAAAAGACAATGTCATCAGCATAAACCAAACTCTTGATTTCACATCGCGATAGTGAGAGCGCCAGAGTTGTTGCGTTCTTGATGATACTACGACATAGGGGCTCAAGATATAAAGCAAATAACAAAGGCGATGGCGGGGAGCCCCGTCAAACGAATTGTACAAGTGTAATAGGTTTGGTAAAGTTCTGACTGACAATCAATCTTGTAGTGGCCGCTTTGAAGCATAGTTTGATGCCTTCAAGCAAGGCATCACCCACGTTCGCACTCTCGAAGGCAGCAAAAAAAAAAAAAAAGAGAAAAAAAAATTAAGACGCATCTTGTCAAAAGCTTGCGGCAGATAATCTGAATAAAAGCCACTTGACCGACGTCATTTGACACTGTCTCGGGAGCTTCCGGACGTGCAAGCTGGGTTTCGCAAGGGCAGAGGAGCTAGAGACCAAATTGCCAACCTTCGCTGGATCATGGAAAAAGCAAGAGAGTTACAGAAACCCATCTACTTCTGCTTTATTGATTATGCGAAAGCGTTTGACTGCGTAGATCACAGCAGATTTTGGCAAGCTCTCCAAGAGATGGGAGTTCCAATTCACCTCATCTGTCTCCTCAGGAACCTGTACGAAGGACAAGAGGCCACAGTCAGAACTGGGCATGGTCTTCCTGATTGGTTTCCGATTGAGAAAGGAGTGAGGCAAGGCTGCATACTGTCGCCCTGCCTATTTAACCTATATGCTTAGTGCATCATGAGGAAGGCCGGTCTGGACGAGTCTTCAGCTGGAGTGAAGATTGCTGTAAAACGTATCAACAACCTTGGATATGCGGATGATACCACTTTAATGGCAGAAAGTGAAGTGGAACTCAAGAGACTTCTGATGCGCTTAGAAGAAGAGAATGAGACGCTTGGGTTTAAACTGAACCTTAAAAAGACAAAGATCATGGCGTCTTGCCCTATCAAGTCCAGGAGCATTAGTGGACAAGAAGTGGAAGCTGTGACAGATTTTCTCTTCTTGGGCTCCAAGATTACCTCGGAAGGAGACTGCAGCCATGAAATTAGGAGACGCCTGCTTCTGGGAAAGAGAGCAATGGTTAGCCTTGACTGCCTAGTAAAGAGTAGAGACATTAGTATGCCAACCAAGATTCATTATAACTCGTGCTATGGTCTTTCCAGTTGTGATGTATGGATGCGAGAGTTGGACTGTGAAAAAGGCTGACCGCCGAAGAATTGACGCTTTTGAATTGTGGTGCTGGCGAAGACTCTTGAGAGTTCCTTGGACTGACAGAAGATCAAATCAGTCGATATTGTCGACCATAAACCCTGACTGCTCATTGGAGGGTCAAATTCTAAAGTTAAAGCTCAGCTACTTTGGTCATCTGATGAGAAGAGAGGAGTCGCTGGAGAAAGATTTGATGTTGGGAAAGGTTGAGGGTCGCCGGAGAAGGAGTAGGCAGCGAACGCGATGGTTAGATGGCATCCTCGAGGCACTGCAGATGAAGTTATGTGATGTTAGGAAGATAGTGAGAGACCGGAAAGCGTGGCGTGACATGGTCCATAGGGTCACGAAGAGTCGAACACGACTGAACGACTGAACTGTAACACGGGCCATGCGATATAGATATGGTTTTTGATACTATGGCCTATGATCGCCCGAACTTAGTGGGGCACTAATAAATCTAATGCCACAAGCTTCAGACGAGAAAAAAAGCACTCACAAACATCTTATAATCCTCATAGCATCAAGATATGGGACGATACCCTTAAACTGTTTTCAACCGATTGGCGTCCGTGCTTTTCAAGATTAGTACGGTGTGACAGCCCCTCAATGGTACTTTGCTAGCTGCTAATCTTCAAGAAAAGGAAATTCTTCATTTAAGAATCAGACCCACTGATTGTGTAACTGTTATCACTAAAGAGCCGCACATAATACTTGGCGTGTCAGTGTACGTATCACTTCCGCAACAAATTTCTGAAACATCTTTGGAAAGTGTCTTAATCAATAAACACAAGGCGAAATGGTTGTTCATTAACAAGCCTCTGTGTTCGCTATCTACCCTGATATTTTTCTGCACTAAACTGTTGTAACTGCGCTTTAATATTGTTGACATCATTAAGATACGATCCCAGAGCGATTCTTTTCAACTTAAGCAATTCGTTCAAGGTGTGCTTTAATTTACGAATCGTGATGTACCAAACCGGTACGTTTTTGGTACTCGAGTTTTTGAATGGGAATAATTGCGCTATTGGTGCAGACGAGCAATTATTATGTAGTAATCCCGAACTCGCCATCAGCTCGCGCGCCAACCCGAAGAGGTAGACGAAGTGGAGCCGGAGCCTTGTTGGCACTGCACTGTTGGTTGGCACGCTACCCCCGTCGCTTTGGTTTGCGGACGTTGCCTACGGTCTTGGTGCTCCAATAAACACCTTACACTTGGTGGAGGTGCGGGGTATCGATCCCAGTCATCGTCGCAAATTTCACCCTGGAACTTCGGAACCGCACGCTACCGCCTTCGGTCCCAACCATGCAGGACGCTCCCAGCCAACCATCGGCGCCCATCCCTGTCACTCCTGCCACCATCTTCTGTCCCGGGGCACAACGCCCCCGTGACCCACCTTTCTTCAGTGGTACCGACGACCATGACGCTGAAGACTGGCTGGCTTCTTTCGAGCGCGTCAGCACTTACAACCGCTGGGACGATTCCATAAAACTTAGAACGCCCTCTTCTACCTCACGGACGTGTCAAATCTGTGGTTTCGAAACCACGAAGCCGATCTTTCGACGTGGTCTGTCTTCAAGAAGAACTTCGCGGATGTCTTCGGCCGTCCTGCGGTACGCAAACTCTGCGCCGAACAACGCCTCTATGCACAGCTTCAACTTCCCGAGGAAACGTTTACCAGCTACACTGAGTACGTCGTTGACCTCTGCAAGCGGGTCAATCCGTCCATGCCTGAGCCCGAAAGAGTCACACATGTTCTAAAAGGTCTCACTGATGATGCGTACTATATGATGTCGGCCAGGGACCCTACTACCGTATCCGACATTATAACCCTGTGCCAGAGGTTTGACGAGCTACGAAAGCAACGCGCTTCTACGCGGCGGGCTGCCGCATCTGCCGGCATTGCAGCTGGCTTGGCACTGGCTACGTTGTCTGCGGAACAGTCTCAATTTATTCAGACTATCCAAGACTTCACCCGCGAAGAAGGTGCACGCCAGCTTTTCCTCCTCCATCCAGTTCAGCATACCGTCTGCACTTCGCAATTAGCGCCGGCCAACGCGCCATCCATCTCGCCGGCTATCCGCCAAGTTATCGAGGAGAAAGTCGCCGAAGTGCTGCCTTCTAGTGTTCCCATCGCTCCTGTGCAAGCCCCACTCACGTACGCTCAGGTAACCGCTGGAACACGCGGTCCGCTTCCTACATCGTCTTACCAGAACGGCCCTACATTTTATGCTCCACCCCGTTTCATGGCCCCTCAGTCTCCGATCCCTCGACCGCGACGACGCATTACGACCCCATGGCGAACCGCCGACAATCGCCCAATTTGCTATGCTTGCGGGCTCCCGGGTTACGTCGCTCGCCTTTGCCGTCAGCGCCCGCTTCATCCTGAGAACGCAGTCCGTCAGTACCACTACGATCCCGAGCCGCCCTTGAGCAACGTCTCTTCAGGATCGTCTCCACCTCGGGCTACGTACTCGACACGCCGTTCGCCTTCGCCTCGCCGACGTTCAATTTCGCCGATGCTCCGGCGACAGGGCCCTACGCAAGGGGAAAACTAAATGCCGCAGTTCCGGAGGCAAGAACTGCGCGTTTGACGAACTCGTTAAGTCCTCCGCCTTCGCCCGCCAACGTCATTGAAGTGTTCGTAGAAGGTTTTCCCGTTCTTGCGCTGGTGGATACAGGTGCTGCCGTTTCCGTAATTAGGGATGCCCTTCGCTGCAAAATTCGCAAGGTCACGACGCCGCTTTCTGCCTTTTCGCTTCGTACGGCCAGTTCAGAGCGCATCACCCCTGTGGCAGCGTGCACGGTACGAGTTTGCATCAAAGACATTATGTATCTCGTCGAGACGGTGGTGCTTTACGCCTGCTCCCACGACATCATCCTAGTCTACGACTTTCTGTCGACTCACAGTGCTGTGATTGATTGTGCCCGTGCTGAAGTTGAGCTTTCCCCTGTGTGTAATGTTTCCCTGTGTGACCCGCCTGTGCGCCATGCTAAACTCCCTGTAGCTGCAGACACCGACATTCCTCCCTTTTCTTCTGTTCTCGTTCCCCTTATTTCGACATCTGCCCTCCCTAGTCCTGTTCTCTTTACGCCAAAACTCGCCTCCGCCCACCATAACCGCCTCCTTCTTCCTTTCGCCGTTCTAACGATTTCTGATAGCAGCTGTGTCATCTATGCTTCCAACCCTTTTTCCTTCCCGACGGTTGTTCTTCGCGGGGAGTGCCTCGGCTACATTGAAGAGCTGGACCCTGATCGCATTTAAATGTTCTCCGAACCTGAAGTTTTTCCTCACGTCGCTGCCCTGACGTCTTGTGCTGCTACGAGTGATGAGCTTCCTGTCGATGCCCTTCATTGAACTATCGCGACCGACCTTCCGTCCGCCCAACGGGACCAAATAGTCACCCTCCTTCAGCGCTTCAGTGCTTCTTTTGACGTGTCCCAGCCTTTCCTTGGGCCGCGCCTTGACCGTTTCTCATGTAATCGACACTGGTCCTCATGGTCCCCTGCGGCAGCGACCATATCGCGTGTCACCCACTGAGCGCCGCGTCAATCATGACAATGTCGCCGATATGCTTCATTGGGGCATCATACGACCATCTCATAGCCCTTGGGCCTCCCCCATAGTGTTGGTGACGAAGAAAGATGGCACGATCCGCTTCTGTGTGGACTACCGGTGTCTGAATAAGATAACCCACAAAGATGTTTACCCACTACCACGAATTGACGACGCGCTAGATTGTTTGCAAGGAGCGGAGTTCTTTTCGTCGCTAGATTTGCGCTCTGGCTATTGGCAAGTACCGATGGCTTCCGCTGACCGCCCGAAAACAGCCTTCATCACTCCCGATGGCTTGTATGAATTCAATGTGATGCCGTTCGGACTGTGCAACGCCCCCGCCACCTTCGAGAGAATGATGGATAACATTCTCAGTGGGCTCAAATGGGAAACGTGTCTTTGTTATCTAGATGACATTGTCGTTTTCTCGAAAGATTTCCCTTCCCACCTTCTGCGCCTTCAGCGTGTCCTTACGTGCCTTACTGAAGCCGGCCTACAGCTCAACTTGAAGAAATGTCACTTTGCCGCTACCAAGCTCACAATACTTGGTCATGTCATATCCAAGGATGGCGTTCTACCGGATCCTACCAAACTTCGTGCCGTCGCAGACTTCCCCAAGCCCACAACCTTGAAAGAACTTCGCAGTTTTGTCGGTCTATGTTCGTATTTCCGCCGTTTTATCCGCAACTTCGCCAGTATCATCGCCCCTTTAACGCAACTTCTCGCCGGAGGCCCGAACCTCTCCTCTTGGTCACCAGCCTGTGATGCTGCGTTCAGTTCCTAGGCCGTCTACTGGTCTCTCCCCCTATACTCCGCCATTTTGACCCTGCCTGCTTGACCGAAATACACACTGATACACACACGAAATACACAAGCGGCGTAGGTCTGGGCGCTGTTCTTGCTCAAGGAAACCTGGATATTCCGAGTATGTCGTCGTGTACACTAGTCGTACTCTCACGAAAGCGGAATCGAACTATTCTGTGACCGAAAAGGAGTGTCTGGCCATCATATGGGCCATTACCAAGTTTCGTCCTTATATTTACGGTCGCCCATCCTACGTTGTTACCGACCACCACGCGCTGTTGGCTATCCTCCCTCAAAGGCCCCTCCGGCCGCCTCGCCCGCTGGGCGTTACGTCTTCAGGAGTACGATATCCACGTCATCTATCGATCTGGACGCAAGCACACCGACGCTGATGCCCTTTCCCGTTCACCGCTTCCTAACGACTCGACGGCTGGCTTCGTTTGTGCCTACGATATGTCGCCGCTCAACATTACCAACATGAAATCTGAGCAGCAGAAGGATCCATGGATATCCTCCCTCTTAACATTCCTGTCTACGCACGCAGAGCTGTTTCCGTCACGTGCACTTCGTCGTCAGGCCAACCACTTCGCCACTCGTGATGGACTTTTATACCGCCGCAATTACCATCCTACAGGGCGAAAGTGGCTTCTCGTGGTTCCGCGGCATCTCCGTGCTGAAATCTGTGCCTCTTTCCACGCCGATCCCCAATGCGGCCATGCAAGTGTCATGAAAACCTATTCTCGACTGCGTATGAGATATTACTGGCACGGCATGTACCGCTTCATTCGTCAATACATCCGATCCTGTACCGCCTGCCAATGTCGCAAGAATCCAACCCCTCAGCCAGCCGCTCCGTTGCAGCCATTGCCTTGCCCCAGCCGCCCTTTTGACCGTGTAGGTATCGATCTGTATGGCCCGCTTCCGACCACTTCGGCTAACCACCGCTGGGTCATCGTAGCCGTTGACCACATAACCCATTACGCGGAAACATCGGCCTTGCAGTCTGCCACCGCACAGGATGTTGCTTCGTTCATTCTGCATCGCCTCATTCTTCGTCACGGCGCACCGAAAGAATTGATCAGTGACCACGGACGTGCGTTACTTTCTGACACTGTCGAAGCCCTCCTCAAACAGTGCCAGATCATTCACCGGAGCACCACAGCGTATCACCCCCAAACGAACGGCATGACAGAGCGATTTAATCGCACTCTTAGTGACATGCTAGCCATGCACGTTGATAGCGCTCACTCTAATTGGGACCAAGTGCTGCCTTTCGTAACGTACGCCTACAGTACGGCTACCTAGACTACGACTGGGTTCTCCCCCTTCTTTCTTTTATATGGTCGTGAACCCACGTCCACCATGGATACTATCCTGCCCTACCACCCCGACGCTTCAGAGACCACTCTACTGTCTGAAGCGCACACATTTGCCGAAGAATGCCGACAATTGGCGCGCTCCTTCACAACGGAGAACCAGGCTCAACAAAAGCATAACCGAGACCCTACAAATCCAGCGCCTTCATATCCCTCAGGTGCCCTCGTTTGGCTCTGGGTGCCTTCCTCTGCACCCGGCCTCTCATCCAAACTCCTATCGCGCTATCATGGACCTTACCGCATTCTCGAACAATCTTCTCCCGTCAATTACGTAGTAGAGCCCTTGAACCCATCTCCAGATCATCGCCGCCGCGGCCGAGAAACTGTACATGTCGACCGCCTCAAGCCGTATTATGATCCCCCTACCCTTTCCTCACCATGAGTCGCCAGGATGGCTCCTTTCCCCCGGGGCGGGGGGGGGGTATAGTAGTAATCCCGATCGCCATCAGCTAGCGCGCCAACCCGAAGAGGTAGACGAAGTGGAGCCGGAGCCTTGTTGGCACTGCACTGTTGGTTCGAACGCTACCCCGTCGCTTTGGTTTGCGGACGTTGCCTACGGTCTTGGTGCTCCAATAAACACCTTACAATTAGTTTTTGGTTTTATTTTTGCACATGTTGGTGGGAAAAGAAGTTATATTTTTTAAGACTTAAGTGTGCAGCATTACGTGATGCTGTCAAGGACAGATACCTGGGAAAAAAAGGTGTAATGTGATTTAGGGGACCGAAACTAGCTTGAAGTGAGCAACCTTGAAAAGGATGCTGCTTTTAGTTTTTACCTCTTCTATGCACAGGTAGCGGGTCTGATTCATAATTTGTGCGATATTGACCGGCGAGGGGGACTTCAGCTGGTCGGGGAGGAGTGTATAGGTACAACTGAATATCTTTCGTATTCAAGCCAAGCTTTGCTGGGTTGCATCCCAGCTTTAAGGACGCAATGGAAAAGCCACACTGACCCCACAAGGCTGCCAGCTACACGAGGAGCCCTCGAGCAACATTTCTGCGTCTAGGATTCCAATTTCCATCTAGCGGGTCTATAGTTCGTCACTGAATAAGTGTTGCTTGCACCAGTGCACATTATTCGCGCGGTACACAGTACTGCGAGCCACTTATGCTTGTTTCTGATCGTTGCGTCATCGTGAATCTTTTTATTTTTGTGGCACACTTAAATGACCAGTGCATACAACTTCGATATCTCCCGGTTGTGGCTTATATGTGCCGTTGCCGTCCACGCAGGTACAGCTGCCATGATCCTCTTCACCTGCGCAGTAAACGAAGCTACTTGATCGCGCGCGCAGTTCAGCCGTAGTTTTCCCGGCGACGTTTTACTCGCAGTTACAGAAATGTCGTGTAACTTTTTAGTGCTTTACTTACTTACCCGATAAGCTACTTGCTCTTCGTGCTTCTCCAGCAAGCGATGTTTTTGTGCTCCTTCAGTGAAACGCGCCGGCACTTTTTTTTGTCGCCTCAGTTGCATCAATCGCAGATTTCTAGTCAAGAACAAATTTAAGCGAACAGGCAAGGCATCGTAGCTGACCATCACTGTAGCGCACGGCTAAAAGCTAGATTATCCATATTTTACCGAGGAACAATTGAAATTATGCAGCACGCCCGACCGACTCATTTGCTTGTCGGGCTCTCCTCCTATCCTTCGCGGCCTGTCGCCACCGGCGCGCTTTTCTTTTTATATACCATGGCTACCAATGCAATTGAATCCTAATTTATATAAAACTCACAGAAAATCGCGAAATGTTTCGATATATTGATAATATTTTACATCAAATTGGCAACAGATACTCTTATCGAAAGCCTAGAAACATGAATATAATGCAGTGACGCTGTGTCGTGCTTGTTTGCAACGATGTGCCGGCCTTCATTCTGCTGGCAGTGCGCCGATGGGCAGGCGTCTTAACCCCCTTTGCATCAGCGCCTCAGCGGCAGGCCTCTGATCTAGCCCCTACCGATCATGATATGCCTTATCATGTTACAGTAAATTGGAAAAAGAAAAACCGCTCACAAAAATAAAGCAACTGCTTTTTTGCGCCTTAGGCTGCCAAGAGCGTCACGCGTAGTTAAATTGACTTTACTATATGGCAGAGCGTTGCATGAAAATTGAGTACAGGAGACAGAAGACCACCCACAAGCACGCTCTTGGTTAACCTCATCACAGGGTTTCACAGCGCCAGCGATGCCAGCAGGTCTTTGATGCCGTGCAGGTAACTGGTCTTTGTGCTCGAGAATTAATTAAAGTTAGCTTTAAAGTAATCGAAGAGCATAATTATACTGAACTAGAATATTAGTGCAGTGGACCTCCTCGTGTCCCCAAAAACGGTTCCTGTTTCGGGCAAATTTTAAGACAGTGCGATTGTAGCGCCGTGAAAAACCTATGAATTGCAATAAACCGCTTGAGCAGTTACTGTTTTGTTCACAAAACATGCGAATATTTCGTTGTTTTATGCATCACGCGCGGAGCGCAACACAAGTTACAAATTCTGTTTGCGGACGAACTCAGAAACGCCTAGTAACGCATGTAAACGCCTTCAAGAATGGCCGACAGCAGCGCCGCCGCTTCGTGCCCCATTTTCGAGACTGCATGCTGCCCTATGGTAAATCTCTCCCGTCCGCTGCGCTGTATATTATAGTTCACTGTAACAGAGTTGCCAGGTTTGGCTTCTTTGCGCGAACTGGCTGCTTTTGGGACCTCTTGGCGACAAAAAATGAAACTTGGCTACATGAAATATTCAAGTCAGAAAAAAATGAAATACCACCCGTTTTGCCAAATTTTCGAGTACGCTTTTTCTTGAGCACGCTAGAATACGGTTTTGAGCACCATTATTTTATTGCGCTAGCCCTGGCTCCTTTCGGAAATTTACTTGTAATCACATCCTACATTTAACGAAACCCTTCTTGTTCATGTGTTCACTTGATAATTGCCGCATTTGTTTTCCGGGGGAAGACTTCAAAATACTTTCCTCGATTACGCAATGTAGCCATGTAAGCTTTTTGTAACGAGCACATAGCACGTCCCGCAGTCATTCACTCAAATATAGAAAGTTATCGAAGTAAGGACGGTATACATTGTTTCCCCAGAAGCCAGTTGTGTGGTTTTGAGAGCTACAGCCGGCCGGGTTTAAAAGTTTTCGGGCTACGTAGATTTTTGGAGGGGAAGGAATATACTGTCATCATTGATCATTGCAAAAAGTTTTGAAATGAAAAAAAAAATGAAGGCTATCATCTGAGATTCTTCAAGGTGGAGTGAAATCGCGCAGTACGCGGGCCCCTTGCGCTTCGCCTCGGCCAAAACACGGCCGGAGCGGCCGGAACCGAAACCGGGCACCCATCGGGCGCTCTGACTACACATCACGGCGGGACTTGGCTCGACAGTGGTTATTCCAATGGAATAACCAAGATGGAATAACCAATGGAGTTAGCCTAAGAATAAATTGTTACCAGTACAGCTCTGCTTGCCCTGCGGTGTTGTAAATTGCCTGTACAACACATTATGAAAGTCTCAAAGCTTTGTTTATACTTCTCATGCCTCCAACATTTCCGTCCCGGGGCGGCATTGTAGGGCGTCTATTTTCGTTAGCCCACTCCTGCGCTGCAATACCTCAACGCTGAACGCTATAATCATCATCATCATCATCATCATCATCATCATCATCATCATCATCATCATCATCATCATCATCATCAGCTTGACTATACCCACTGCAGGTCGAAGGCCTCTCCCATATTTCTCCACTTAACCCGGTTCTGTGCTAGCTGCATCCACTTGACCCCTGCGAACGTTTTAACCTCCTCCGCCCACCTAACTTTCTGCCGCCCCCTGCTACGCTTTCCTTCCCTTGGAATCCAGCTGAACGGTATACAGCAAATTTAAAAAAAGGGAGGGGGAGAGGAGGTCAAATACTTCAGTGTTGTAATGTGGCTCAGCGAGGTGGTTTCGATGCCCATCACACATTGCTACCCTTGATGTATAACAATCTTACAACCGATTGTAACACGCATGGCCATCATTTGACTCATTTTGCGGCAAAATTTATCGCTTAGCATGTACAGTTGCGATTAATCTATCCTCCAGTAGTGAAATTCACCTTGTTGAGCTGGCGGTAAAGCGTTTGCAGAGCCTTGTGTTTTGTGTTGAAGAAAAAGAAAGGTATTTCGTGATTGAAAGAGGCAGAGAGAAAACCTTATGAGACAGAGGCACACTTCTTAGGATAACAGCGATCTCTCTCAAAACGTACCTTCTTCGCTTTTGTTCGAGCTTGTCCTTTCTACTATTGTGCACGAATACTGGTGTCGTGCGTGTTAAATAAAAACGCACAATGTTTTTTTTTCTTTTTTTTTTTGCTGCCCTGCATTATCGCTATTCATTGAATACCTTCTCGGAAATGTTTTTCAGCTGCAAGAGCCAAGGTCAGTACCTCAGAAGACACGCGCGCATGGTTTCGAAGCAAAGAAGTCGAAGCAGAAACAGCGTCGGCACGCGAAGGACCACCAGCACAAGCAGCAGTGACCGCTGCGACAGCGCCGATGGATTACAGGGAACAGATGAGGCCGGGCTTGGCGAGAGATGCCCCCGACTGGGTGGAGAAGCTTCCCCGGGTGCTGACCAAGCGCAGGATTCCCATCTCCCTTTTCGCCGTCATCGGAATTCTCACCGTGGCCGGGGCCTGTCTCGCCGCAGTCACGGCCGTCGTAGTTTACAGGTCAGAGACTACAATTAATACGCGTTACATCGTGGCACTAGGCGCGGTGCGGCACGATGACAATCGCATCTCATCCCAAGTTTGGTGGTGACGAGTGAAACGCTATGTTAGTAGGCTTAAGTTGCAAAGCAGACATTGTTGAATAGTACTGGTCAGGCGAGCTACTGGGTTCCTATAGGCGTGAGTTGGAATGAATCTTTAAGAACTTCAATATTTTTGGTCTCAGGTAATAGTAAATTCCGTACTTTCATTGGTTTGACCTGGCACGAATTCCGAAAACTGGGATGAAAAAAATTATTCTCGCAGACAGCTGTATGACAGCCAAGTGTTCTTATAAAAGGTCCCCTTTAGCCATTCTTTTTTTTTTTTTTGGCCCAACTTTAAATTCAACAAATCTGAGTAGTGCACCTTCGTAGAAATCAAAACATGGAATACCTTTACAAAATACGCCCCAAAAAATGCGCATTGCTTCTCATTTTCGCTTGATTCATTAATTTTATATTCGCGTTTATCAACTTCGTTAGTGATGAGAACAGAGAACTGGGGGCAACAGGTTGCGCAGCAATGCTCTTTCTGTAGCGGAACCGACATGCGCTGTGTTTGAGCATCGCGTTATCCCGCATCAGTCGGGAGAATTAGCGTGGGTGTAACATCTTCGAAAGCAAGGAAGAAACCGTGGAAACAAGTGAAATTGTTGGTGAAAACAAACTTGAACGGGGCTATACAATAAGGCTGCCGCGCTTAAGCGAAAGGGAGGGGTGAAGGTCGAGTGCAGCTGCCCTAGATAATTGCCTACACCATGCAGGGACTACTGTCGACTGCCACCTGTCTGTGCATGCGCCTCAGGGATATTTATTTTTTTCTAAGTCCACCGAGCCGCGTCCACGACGCCAGTGCACCCTCCTTTCAAGGGGTCGGGCTGCAGGAGCAGACGATTGTTTTTGCCAACGAATCTCGGGTCCGTTATAAACATTACGTCCAGGAAAAACTACTGATTCAGTATTAGTGAAAATGGCATCTGTCCCGCATTGGACTTGACCTCTACTAAGACGGGACAGGAGAGCAGACAAACACAGCGCACGTGTTTGTCTTCTCTCCTGTCCCGTTTTAGTAGCGCTGTTTCTTTCCATTCGTGATCATGTACCAACCAGCCCGTATTCGTCCTCTTAACATCTACTATGATGACAGTCAGGATGGCAACGTACAGAATTAGGCCGCATTCATAAGAAACCAACATGCAGTAAATGTGACTCCAAAAGGCATATTATTCTCGACAAAGGCACAAGGCTAATAACTTTTCCGAAATTGATTACAAAGAATATGACCACGTATAAGTAAGTGAAATGAAAGCTTACTGCATTGGAATATTTGTGGTATGGTCCACCGTTCCTGAGCTACAATTTAGTCTTTTGTCCGGGCCTTGTCAGCGGTTCCTCATGCTATTCAGAAAGGTGTCTTAGGCTGCTGCTCAGAATAAATCGCCTGTGGACCAACTTTACGACTGTATTTTCGACACTACCATGTTTCTAGTGCGGCAAACACAGAGGTCCCTGCAATGCCTTACTGAACAGAATACGACCTACGGTTTTGTTAAGGAAATTCGTGCGGAGCGCGGTATTTTCAGGTATGTACGTTGTTGTGAATACTGAACTGGGCTCGTGTCACGTCATTTGCTGCAGTCCTATAGTCTTGCACGTCTCATTCGCACTAAAGGCTGTGTTATCCATGCATAGGCTCAGTCGCCGTGGTAACTTAACATGGGCCGCATGTGTCAGTATTCATCCACGTTTTTTCACACGACCATTTCTTTCCATTATA